>NC_083235.1:70969586-71603067 GCF_032191835.1 Heteronotia binoei
AGGCATTGCACGGCACACTTCTACCTAGAGGATCCATCTTGTCCATGTGGTGAGGACGAAAGGGGAGAAATCTCTATTCTGAAAAGTAAAAGTAATGAAGGATTTTAAATGCGGCAACATTTAGAAACACTACCACCTCCTAATTACCAAATGGGAGTCAAGTTGCACCCACTTCAGACCAACACGGCTGCCCGCTTGGATCTCCTAATTACAGTTCCCGTATCAAGTGTAGAGATAGGGGATTAGGTGTTTGCACCTTTTCTTTATATCCTTGCTAAGTCTGAAGCGTGGACAGGTCACATGTGTTCTTTTTATTCATTTATTAAACTTCCTTACATTGTGAATTCTTTAAGTTCGATCTCTGCAGACATAGCATACCTATTCAGTCATGTTAGCTGAAGTGCACTAACCGGGAATAGCTCAAAATGGCAAAAGTGCTATGGATCGTCCATGCGCTAGCCTGCAGCAGTCAAGAGGGAGACAAAGAAACTACGTGGAGCCTCTAAACAGCAGTAGTGGTATGGAGCAGCGGATGTGCAAATCTATGCAGTAGGAGATACTCTTTGATTTGCTTGTAGCGACTTCAGTTTGGTCATGATACCCCCGTGGTATCATCCAGTAGAAATTTGGGATAGTCACAGGAGTTTCAGGACTCCTGGAGACCCAAAGGAATTGGGGTTTGCGAGTCCATGCCTTCATGAGGGTAAAATGTGATTCCATAAGGTGCTGTGGCCAGAGGTGAGGAGCTCTAGGTTGGCAGTCATTCTTTAGAATGATTGTTTAATGAATGGCACAAACTAATGTTTTCCTTTAAGAAGCAATACTGGCTTTTTGGGGGGGGGAGGAGGGGTATAACCTAGGGGTTATACTGGACCCAGCATTGTTGTTGGGGAAGCAAGTTAATGCAGCACAAAAAAAATACTTTATTCCAAATCAGTCTAGTCCAGAAAATGGTTCCCAATCTTGACTTGACCTATCTGGCCACCTGGATTCATGCCATGCTAACATCCAGATTAGACTACTGTAATACAATCTACATACGTGTTCCCTCAGAGTCAACTCAGACTCTAGTTCAGGGGTGCCAGACATATGGTCCATGGGATGGAAGCAACCCCTGCAGGGCTTTATCCGTCCTGTGAGCAAGTGGCTGTTGTCTACGTCCTGCTTGCTGTATCGCAGCTTGCTTTTGCCCAGCTCTCTCCTCTCCTGCTTCATGCTTCACAAAAGAGAAAGAAAGCCAAGCCTCCCTTCCCTCGATTGGCTGAGTGCTCCTCCCCCTTCTCCTTTGGAAAGGAAGTGAGGGGGAAAGAAAGAGAGGGGGGGGCGGGGAGACAGACAGACAGATTGATGGATGGATGGAGTCCCTTGGCAGCTTTAAGACCAACTAAGTTCTATTCCAGGTATAAGCTTTTGTGTGCAAGCACACTTTTTCAGGTGAGGGGAGAGGGAGAGAGAGGAAGGAAAAGAGATTGTAAACTGCTCTGAGACTCTGACTGTTTTCGCACACAGCTTACCACGTTACAGGAAGTTACAGGAGTTACAGGAAGTGCCGCGGCTTTTGCGCAGCAAACGTAAACTGGGTTTTAGCGGTTTACGTTTGCTACGCAAAAGCCACGGCACTTCCTGTAACTTTGGCGCAGATAATGGGAAATCCGACAGATGCTGCGGAGAGAACAGGAACGTGACCCCGTGGTAAGCTGTGTGCGAAAACGGTCTCCAAGTGAAGGGTGGGGTATCAATCTAATCTCTTCTCTTCTTCTAAAAGACTGGGGGTGGGGGGGAGAAACCTAACAGCACAGCTTGCAATCTATATTAGTGGAAGGGAGCAAGAGTCCAGTAGCACCGTAACAACTGACAAAATTTGTGACAGGGCATGAACTTTCATGGGTCGCTACTCACTTCTTCAGATATAGCTGGGATTTGAGTACATCTGTCCTTACTTCTTGGAAAGTGAAGTGATTTCAATCACCAAATGACTGAATAGCAGGCATTGGTCATAAGAAAAGAAACCTAGGTCTTCAGTCCAGAAGGATGCATTGGCTTGAGCGTCATTTCAGTTGCGATTCAGCAGTCCTTCTTTCTAATCTCCTTTTGAAATTCTTTTGTAAGAGAACTGCTCCTCTTAGGTCAGCAACCGAATGTCCTGGAAGGTTAAAATGTTCCCCTACTTGTTTTTGAATATTGTGGTTTCTAATAATAATAATAATAATAATAATAAATTTTATTTGTACCCCGCCCTCCCCCGCCGAAGCAGGCTCAGGGCGGCTAACAATACGGTGACCAATGGTGCACCAACAATAAAACAGTTACACTAGAAACATTAAATTAACATTAAACTAACCTTAAAAGCCTGAATTAAAACAATTAACTAAAACATTTTATGACGCTATCCTTAACACTCTTCTAGTTGATGCTGATGGCGGATTTCCAGTTATTCATAAGCTAATTTAAAAAGGGTGGTCTTGCAGGCCCTGCGGAACTGATCAAGGTTCCGCAGGGCCCGCACCTCCTCTGGGAGTTGGTTCCAGAGATGTGGGGCTGCGGCCGAAAAGGCCCGAGAGCGAGTATTCTGTAGTTTAATTTGTCTTGGCCCAGGGGTAGTCAGTCTGTTCTTTCCTACTGACCTCAGTGCTCTCTGGGGTTCATACGGGGAGAGACGGTCCCTCAGGTAGGCTGGTCCTCGGCCATATAGGGCTTTAAAGGTGATAACCAGCACTTTGTACTGGACCCGGTATACAATCGGTAACCAGTGCAGTTCGCGTAGCCCCGGCCGCACATGTTCCCATCTTGGGAGACCAAGTAACAGCCTGGCCGCCGCGTTCTGCACTAGCTGTAACTTCCGGGTCCGGCACAGAGGCAGCCCCATGTAGAGGGCGTTACAGTAGTCCAATCGTGAGGTGACCGTAAAGGGTCCAGTAGGACCTTAAAGACTAACAACATTTGTAGTAGGGGATGAGCTTTCATGAGTCACTCACTTCTTAGACATTTCCAAGGCTGGCTTGCCCACTAAGCAAACTAGCCAATTGCCTAGGGAGCCAAGAAGCGGTGAGCCGAATTGGACCCTCCCCCTTCCCCACACCCAAGGCAATGCCTAGGTTACCTGTCGCTGCTGTCCTCACCTTGCCACACCACCTCCTCCCTCCCCCCATGGGTAAAACACTGCTGCCCTCCCTCCTCTCCCCTACCTGCTTAAGCACAGCCCAGGTCTCTCAGTGCTGGGATGCATTTTAAGTGGGTAGGGTCAATTCTAGCAGCACTCCTCTGAGAGTGCTGGGGGGGGGCAGGGGGCGGAGTGCACTGCCACAGAAGGGAAGGGAGGGAGGGGGGCAGCAGTGTTTTACCTGTCAATCAGCTGATCGGCGGGGGGGGGGGGCTTTAAAGAGCCCAGGAAGTGCAGTGCTCCACCACCCTGTCCTGGGCATTGTAGTGGTGGAGAGCGAGTCTGCCTGCGGAGGGGGGCGTCCAGCGAGTCTGCTTTGGGTGCATGCGCCCCAGGGCCGGCTCTGGACATTTCCATTTATACTCTGAATCCTTCTGGACTGAATCCTCCTGGACCAAACTGAGACATAGGTTTCCTGTCTCATTACCAATGCTGATATCTCCAAACCTACTACCCCTTTGCATATCGCACCTAATCCAATCAAGCCTGCTATTGCCATTCAGCATCTGAAACCTTTATAAAGTTTATACCCACAGTAACTCATGTTACAATGTATGATACACATGGCCTGATGCAACAAAGTGACATTTACGTCAGATCTAGCTCTTGCAACAAATGATTTTGACACCTTTGAGTTGGTGCAGAATTCTGCAGCTAGGTTTTTATTGGGAATTAGTGGGAATATGCATATTACTCCCATTCTGCTATCACTCAATTGACTGCCCATCAGTTACTGAGTTCAGTTCAAGGTGCTATCATATACAAAACCCTTCATTTCCTTGGTCCCTCATACATGTGGGGCTGCTTCTTCTATTATCTGCCATTACCGCTGTCCATATCCATGCAATTCACTCAATTGACTGCCCATCAGTTACTGAGTTCAGTTCAAGGTGCTATCATATACAAAACCCTTCATTTCCTTGGTCCCTCATACATGTGGGGCTGCTTCTTCTATTATCTGCCATTACCGCTGTCCATATCCATGCATTCTCTGTTTTGTCCCTTACTTTATGGAATGGTCTGCCCGATGAGGTCAGGAAGGCTACCACTCTCTTGGTTTTCTGAAAACTATGCAAAACTGAATTAGGGTTTGTAGAATCTTTCGGGATCAAGTGCCGTGTTCTACTGGAGAAAGTTTTCCTTCCAGACGTTTCGTTCTCAGCTGTGGAGAACATCCTCAGTAGCGTTGCAGCCGGAGCAGGCGCTCAGACCTTCTTGGCTGCTGTGCATTGAGGATGTTCTCCGCAGCTGAGAACGAAATGTCTGGAAGGAAAACTTTCTCCAGTAGAACACGGCACTTGAGCCCGAAAGATTCTACAAACCCTAATGATGTTACCAGCCATGAAAACCTGAAATCTTTGACAAAACTGAATTATTCAGAATAATTTTTTAACATAGGGCTATACTGTAACTAAATGTAATTTCTGTATTGTTTAACATATAATGTTAATGCTTATGCTTTGTTTTAGCTTTGTTTAAGCTCTTTTTTCAGATTTCTGCAATCCAGATTTTATTTCTTTGCTTACTGGATGTCCCTTCTTGTTGATTCTATTGACCTAAACTGTGTAATCTACCTTGAGTCTCAGTGAGAAAGATCGACTATAAATGACATATAAATAAATAAGTAAAATATTCTTGCAACGTACTGTGAGGAAAGAATTCCAAAACCAGTCACTTTATTAGTCAAATTGAACCCCTATGAAAGCCAACAGGATTCTTTCTTTCTTTCTTTCTTTCTTTCTTTCTTTCTTTCTTTCTTTCTTTCTTTCTTTCTTTCTTTCTTTCTTTCTTTCTTTCTTTCTTTCTTTCTTTCTTTCTTTCTTTCTTTCTTTCTTTCTTTCTTTCTTATTATATTCTCATTCACAGTTATGCAGAGTTGATTACAAAATGTTGCCACCAGGAGGAGTCCAGCCTTTCTCACTATAAAATTCCAACTTCTGCAGTTAGAAAATACTTCTAACTCAATTTAATAGTAAACTGGCTGGCCCTGTATAAAAAACAAAAGCAGCAAATGTGATCACCCATAGAGAAGGTACTTGGTCTCTATGTACTTGGGAGACTCCTCAGGTATGGAGAAATATATGAATTGTAAATTAATACAAAAAGAAAGAAGTTTATCACAAATTTTGGTTAGTTCATGGCTTGTGAAGCAAAGTTCACAAACTGAAGAACAGCCATGAACTTTCATGAATTTTGATGCAGGTCATGGCAGTTCATGAAGACCAGAAAGCAGATGTTTAAACCCATATGTGACAGACTGCACTTTAAAATCTTACAGGTGCTGTGTAAACAGGTAAAGGACTGTGAAGGGTTAATTCCTCACAGAGCCAAATAGGCTTGAGTGACAGGCTACTCCAAGAGATCAGATTGGTGAGCATCAGTTGGGCAGAGAAAGATTTCTGAACTCGGTGAGGAGGAAAATTCATTCTGTATTCAGCCCTGACTGAGAGCAGTTTTACACAGAGCGAGATCTGCGAAGGTTGGCAGGAAGAGTGGGTAGATCAATGAAGACTCCCACTCAGGACAGAAAAGGGGGATGGATCTTCTAGTCAGAAAAGAAGAAGAGGCAGCTCTGAGGAGTGGAGTGATCTCTGGTCAGATGTGCTTAGAAACTGCCTTTTAAATCCTGAAGAGTCAGTTAAAACTCAAGAAGAGTACTGGTGCATGTAGTGAAGGAGTTTGGGTACTGGACAGAGTATCCCTGCCTTCTGGAAACCAAAAGAGCTAAATACACTCAAGAAAGTACTGGAGTGTTTAGGAAACACTGAAATAAAAGCCTCTCATCTTAAAGATTCTAAGTCATTATGAAAAACTTAAGAAACTCTCAGTTGCTTAAATCACATGAAATGTAATCTGTGCCTGTACTGATATACCTCACATGTTTTACCCCTGATTTCACCTGAACTTGCCCTTCTAAGTTTCTCCGTTTCTATCTGCACTTAGTATGATGGAAGTTCAGACAGAATTGTAAGTGAGAAGTTGGTTTATCAGTAATCCTTTTGCGTTAGTTGCCTGCATCCCAGGTAGCACAAATGACATACAGTAGTACGAAAATATACACCATAGGCTTCTTCCATTCTCTAGTGAGATTCCAATAAATTCCTCCTCAGATGTTATGTATAACACATTGTACAAAGTGACTCTCCACCAATGCCAAGAGAAACACATTTTGCTTAGAAAAGACTGTATGGGCCACAGTTTAAAGGATCTGCCAATAACAATGGGGACTAAATTTCTGCACATCAAGCAACTGCTAAAGTTCAAATGAGAGTACTACCAGAAGAAATAGTTGATACTTGATGAAGACCTCTAGGGGAAATTTTAGGGTTGCCAGGTCTCAACTTCTCTGCAGCAGGGGGATTTGGGGGGCATTCTGGGAGGGGAAGGGCCTTTCTCAATGTGACATCATCATGCTGGGACATGGGTGCCATGCACTCCTGCCCTCCAAGCCACGAGATTGCAGCTTGGAGGGCAAGAGCAGGAACCCCCACACACACTCAGAAAGAGTGGGTGCTGTGTGCTCCTACCCTCCAAGCCATGAGATCACACCTTGGAAGACAAGAGCAGACAGCCCCCTGCCCTGCAAGAGGCAACATCACCTCTCGCAAGGTGGGAGCTGGTGGCCCCCACTTGAAAAGTGTGCCTTAGGCTTCTGCCCTGCAAGAGGCAAGATCACCTCTTGCAAGGTGGGAGATGGCAGAATGAAGGGAATTAGAATGAGGGAAATACAGCAGATGCTTCTATTCAGCAACTCCCATATATAAGTTGTCCCAGTGAGATCACAAAAGTGTGTATATGCTATGTTTATTTTGGCTGCTTTGTAAGAGTGTGTGTGTGTGTTCACTTTCTAGTGGAAGTGCCGCTGCCGGGGGACAAGGAAATGAAGCCTGTATTCAGGGAAACTGCACTGCTGTGTTTTTATTTATTTATTTTAGGGATGGGAAAGTCTCCTGGCCCCATCCCCAGATTGTCCCAGCTCCACCCCCAAAGTCCCCAGATTTTTCTGAGTCGGAGCTGGCAACTCTAGAAGCAATGCCTATTCTTCTTTTAATCCAAATTTTTAAAATGTCTTCTGCTAAGAGAACCCCTCAGATACAAAATTGATCGTGGTATGTGAAAGTCACTACAGGGTCTGCACTAAGAACGGGGAGGGGGGCGGTCTTATATGCTAGTGTGCAAGGATAGAGTAAACCACTGTGAGGGGGAGGGGATTTCTTTCAGCTAAAACAAACAGAAAACTAGCTACCATGCTTCTCTTAAAAGATCATTACATTAACAGTCTGTGACTATCAACAACAACAACAATTTTTTATTTGTATCTCGCCCTCCCCGCTGGAGCAGGCTCAGGGAGTCATGTGATAATATCAGGGAGTCATGTGATAATATCTCCTAAAGAGTGTGCTAATATAAATGGAAGGAGTGTGTGAAATAAGGAATAATTTAAGAACATGTGCATATCTCACATTTCTGAACATGCGCAGAAAGGAAATAAAGTATTAGGAAAACAGAAAAGAAAAACAAGCCGAAGAAAAATGATTGGAGCGAAGCTGGGCAAAGGTTAAGGAAAGGTTAAAATTCTGGGCTAATGAATGTTGGTTTGACAGGTATATATATCTGAAAAACTGCTGCCAAATTTCTGCAAGTTGTGGAGATTTAATGAGAGGAAGGATAATTTACAGGCTGAACTGGAAGTTCATTTCTTAGAATAAGGGGAAAAAACAGAACAGTGATTTGACATAGAAAAATCAACAAGGAAGCGCTCTCTCTCTCTCTCTCTCTCTCTCTCTCTATATATATATATATATATAGCAAACAAAATAGAGACAGAGGAATTAGAGGGAAGCAGATTTGAAAAGTGCATCTAAATAAAAAAAGGAAGGGAAGTAACTAAGCCACAGTTAGAAAAACCTTTGTTTTGGCCACCAGAGGAGAGACAGACTTTATTTTTATTTTTTGCCAGGGAAGACATGGCCAGGCTGGCAGTGGACTTGGTAGAATATTGTGTATTCACCTCTAGAGCAGGCATTGCTGTGGTCTCCAGTGCAGTTGATATACTCTCAGATCCTTAGCGTTGGGGTGGTGGTGGTGGTGGGGTTTAAAACAAAAATAAAATGAGATTTGCTCTGCTGAGAAAGTATAAGATACTGGCATCCAAAGTTCAGGGATGTGTGTAAGAGTGCTGTAACAGTGACTTTAAAGCAACCCAAAAGAAAATAAATTGATAATCAAAAGAAAATAAACCGATAACCAACCAACGCAATATGGAATTGATCAGTAAAACAATAACAATGAAAACCCCATGCTGATTAAGGACATTGGAAAGTGTAAAACAGAGAAGTTTAGAAAGAAACGGTTTAATTTAATTTAACAAAACAGTAGCCATTCATTGTGGACAAAATTCCTATGCTACAACAAAAGACTGTAGAAGGTTGAGTAGAAGTAGCAGAAAACAAACAAAGGAAACACAGAAATATTAAAAAGTAAGTAAAAACTAAAAAAATACAGTTTACTCACATGCATATTTTATTCAGTTATAAACTGGTTAATTGGGATCCACTGTCAAGCGACCATGCATAGCATTCTACCTTTAAAATATCATAATATGGTTCAAAAATTGACCATTGCAGTGACAAAAAAGTGCTCAGGTACACAAAGCTTTGAAGAAATTTGGTTCAGCTGGAACACAGTGTGAGGAAGAATGTAGCATGCGAAGGCACTTCCTAAGAACATAAGAGAAGCCATGTTGGATCAGGCCAACAGCCCATCAAGTCCAACACTCTGTGTCACACAGTGGCAAAAAAATTTATATACACACATCTCTCTCTCTCGGCTTGGCTTCGCGAACGAAGATTTAAGAAGGGTGCAATAGTCCACGTTTGCTGCAGGCTCGCTGGTGGCTGACAAGACCAATGTGGGACAGGCAGGTCCGGCCACAGCGGCTGCAGGGAAAAGTCTGATTTAGGGTTGGTCCTGTAGCAGTGCGATTCTTCCTCAATCTCCTTTTGTCCTCAAGACCAGCTATGCGTGTGTTCTCAAAGGAAGAGACAGCCTGGTGGATGGTGTGCCTCCATGCTTTGCGATCTGAGGCTAGGTCAGACCACTGGTGATGGTTGATGTGACAGGTGCTAAGGGATTTCTTCAAGGAGTCCTTGTACCTCTTCTTTGGTGCCCCTCTATTTCGATGGCCGGTGGAGAGTTCGCCATACAGGGCAATCTTGGGAAGGCGGTGGTTTTCCATCCTAGAAATATGCCCTGCCCAGCGCAGCTGCGTCTTCAACAGCAGTGCCTCGATGCTGGTAACCTCTGCCCACTTGAGGACTTCAGTGTTGGTCACAAAGTCACTCCAGTGGATGTTGAGGATGGTGCGAAGGCAGCGCTGATGAAAGCGCTCAAGGAGTCGCAGGTGATGACGGTATAAAACCCACGATTCGGAGCCATAGATGAGGGTTGTCATGACAACCGCTTTGTAAACATTGATCTTTGTGCCTTTTTTCAGATGCTTGTTGCTCCACACTCTTTTGTGCAGTCGGCCAAATGCACAGTTTGCCTTTGCCAGCCTGTTGTCAATCTCCTTGTCGATCTTGGCATCTGAGGAGATGATGCACCCCAGGTAGCTGAACTGCTGGACTGTCTTCAGAACTGATTCACCCACAGTGATGCAGGGAGGGTGATAATCTTCCTGGGGTGCAGGCTGGTGGAGAACTTCTGTCTTCTTCAGACTAACTTCTAGGCCGAATAGCTTGGCAGCCTCTGCAAAGCAGGACGTCATATGCTGCAGAGCTGATACCGAGTGGGAGACGAGTGCAGCATCGTCAGCAAACAGTAGCTCTCGGATGAGTTTTTCCATTGTCTTGGAGTGTGCCTTTAGTCGCCTCAGGTTGAACAGGCTGCCATCGGTGCGATAGCGGATGTAGACACCATCGTCCTCATCTAGATCTACTGCGGCTTTTTGAAGCATCATGCTAAAGAAGATCGTAAAGAGAGTTGGCGCGAGAACGCAGCCTTGCTTTACACCTGTGCCTATTGGGAAGGGCTCCGAGAGGTCGTTGCAGTGTCTGACTTGGCCTCGCTGGTCTTCGTGTAGCTGGATGATCATGCTGAGGAACCTTGGGGGACATCCTAAACGTTCCAAGATTTGCCACAGGCCTTTCCTGCTAACGGTATCGAAAGCTTTGGTAAGGTCGACAAAAGTCACATACAGACCCTTGTTCTGTTCCCTGCATTTCTCTTGGAGCTGCCTGAGAACAAATACCATGTCGGTGGTGCTCCTGTTAGCTCTGAAGCCGCACTGGCTCTCTGGGAGGAGTTCTTCTGCAATGGTGGGCACCAGTCTGTTCAGGAGTATTCTGGCAAGGATTTTGCCTGCGATGGAGAGCAGGGTTATCCCCCGGTAGTTGGAGCAGTCTGACTTTTCCCCTTTGTTCTTGTATAGGGTGATGATGATTGCATCGCGAAAGTCCTGTGGTAATTTGCCTTGTTCCCAGCAGGTGACAAGTACTTTGTGAAGTGAGCTATGTAGTACTGTGCCCCCGTGCTTCCAGATCTCTGGTGGAATTCCATCAACTCCTGCTGCCTTGCCACTTTTCAGTTGCTTGATGGCTTTAACAGTCTCTTCTAGGGTGGGGATCTCATCCAACTCTGTTTTCACCGGTTGAAGTGGGGTGAGGTGGATTGCTGAATCTTGAACTACGCGGTTGGCACTGAAGAGAACCTGAAAATACTCCGACCACCGGTTCAGTATGGATGCCTTGTCTGTGAGGAGCACTTGGCCGTCTGCACTATGCAAGGGACTCTGAGCCTGATATGATGGACCATATACTGCCTTCAGGGCTTCGTAGAACCCTCTTAAATCACCAGTTTCTGCACACAGCTGGGTTCTCTCTGCAAGCTTGGTCCACCACTCGTTCTGAATGTCTCGAAGCTTGCGCTGGAGGTTGCTACATGCAGCGCGAAAGGTTGCTTTTTTCCCAGGACAGGAGGGCTGAGCAAGATGTGCTTGGTAGGCAGATCTCTTTTTTGCCAGTAATTCTTGGATCTCTTGATTGTTCTCATCAAACCAGTCCTTGTTCTTCCTTGTGGAGAACCCGAGGACTTCTTCAGAGATCTGCAGGACGGTAGTTTTTAGGTGTTCCCAGAGTGCTTCTGGAGAAGGGTCTGTGGGGCAACTGAGGTCCTCAATTCTTGACTGGAGTTTTGCCTGGAAGGCAGCTTTAACTTCGGCTGACTGGAGGCTGCCAACCTGAAACTTCCTCCGAGGGATACCTCCTCTCCTGGGTGTGGGTTTAAAGTGAAGACGGAGATTGCAGCGTACAAGACGATGATCCGTATGACATTCTGCGCTGGGCATTACTCGGGTGTGTAAGACATCTCGAAGGTCTCTCTGGCGCACCAGAATGTAGTCGATAAGGTGCCAATGCTTGGACCGTGGGTGCATCCAGGTTGTCTTCAGACTGTTCTTCTGCTGGAAGATAGTGTTGGTGATGGTGAGCTGGTGCTCCATGCAGAATTCTAGCAGGAGGCGCCCGTTGTCATTGCAGTTGCCAATGCCGTGTTTGCCAAGTACTCCTTTCCAGGCTTCCGAGTCTTTACCTACTCTGGCATTGAAGTCGCCAACGATGATCACCTTGTCCTCTGTAGGGGTCTTCCGTACGAGGTTGCGTAGATCAGCATAGAACTTGTTCTTTTCTGCAGGATCTGCTTGAAGGGTTGGGGCATACACACTGAAGAGTGTTGCATGCTGCTTGTTTTGAAGTGGGAGGCGCATGGACATGATGCGATCTGAGTGACCTGTTGGAAGGTTTTCGAGTTTGGAGGCAATGGAGTTCCTGACCATGAAGCCAACTCCAGAAAGGCGGCTCTCAGCCTTTGACTTACCCGACCAGTAGAGGGTATAGCCAGCACCGTGTTCTTGAAGACTACCTTCCTCAGGGAAACGGACCTCACTGAGAGCTGCTATGTCGATATTCAACCTGAGAAGTTCGTGGGCAACTAGAGCAGAGCGTCGTTCAGGGCGACCACTGCCTACTGTGTCAAGCATGGTTCTGATGTTCCAACACGCAAGCTTTAGTCTTTGCACACTTTGTGAGGCAGGTGCATGCCTTTTCTTTGTTGTTATTTTTCGACCGCAAGTAAGGATGCCCGTTGACCGCGGCTAGCCAACTGGGGTGGGGGAGACGAGCTTTGTTTAGGCCACCTTTTCTAGGCCCCTCTCCGTGTGGAGCAAGCAGTGCTGTCCCTAGATAAGGCTGCTTGGTCGTTCAGGGTGCTGCCGAAAGATGCTTTCGTCTCCGGGTTAGCATCAGGCGACCAATATCCTGAACCGCCTACATGCAGGATCGGGACTGCGGCTTCCAGTGGCACCTTCCACCTGCCGTTTCGCCCCTTGCCTATCGCTGCAGGACTTGATGCGTTGTGGGTTGTGTGTGTGGATATGCCCTTCAGGCCTGCGCAGAGGAATTTTTTAGGTGAAGCGCAGTGTGCGCGGTACTGGCTCCACCCTTTCACCTGGGGGTCATCTGCCATGGCCCAGTAAGCCGGGACGCCGGCAGTGAGTCCTCCAGGTGGTAGGTGTTACATTAACGAGCTCTATCTGCCCGGGTTTGATGTTAGAGTTTTCCTTCTCTTAGGCTGACGAAGTTGGTGGGCCCAGCCTGCCCATCCGGTTATACCGCCGGACAATTCGGTCGCACCACGACGTAGCAAACTCTGTGAAAACGGGGGGGACCAGCGAGAAGGTGTTGCTACGGATGCAGTAATGCAGGAGAGGCCATTGCAGTGACCATCTGCCAGGCATAGCCAGACAGTGACCATGCGGCGTTCACTACACCGGGAGAGGAGAGGCTATGTATTGCGCATGCACTTTCCCTGGGGGGGTAGGATTCCCAGAGGGAGCCCACCCCCCACCACCCCCCCAAACACACATACACTGTGGCTAATAGCCACTGATGGACCTGTGCTCCATATATTTATCGAAACCCTTCTTGAAGGTGGCTATACTTGTGGCCGCCACCACCTCCTGTGGCAGTGAATTCCACATGTTAATCACCCTTTGGGTGAAGAAGTACTTCCTTTTATCCGTTTTAACCTGTCTGCTCAGCAATTTCATCGAATGCCCATGAGTTCTTGTATTGTGAGAAAGGGAGAAAAGTACTTCTTTCTCTACTTTCTCTATCCCATGCATTATCTTGTAAAACTCTATCATGTCACCCCACAGTCGATGTTTCTCCAAGCTAAAGAGTCCCAAGCGTTTCAACCTTTCTTCATAGGGAAAGTGCTCCAGCCCTTTAATCATTCTAGTTGCCCTTCTCTGGACTTTCTCCAATGCTATAATATCCTTTTTGAGGTGCGGCGACCAGAACTGCACACAGTACTCCAAATGAGACCGCACCATCGATTTATACAGGGGCATTATGATACTGGCTGATTTGTTTTCAATTCCCTTCCTAATAATTCCCAGCATGGCGTTGGCCTTTTTTATTGCAAACGCACACTGTCTTGACATTTTCAGTGAGTTATCTACCACGACCCCAAGATCTCTCTCTTGGTCAGTCTCTGCCAGTTCACACCCCATCAACTTGTATTTGTAGCTGGGATTCTTGGCCCCAATGTGCATTACTTTGCACTTGGCCACACTGAACCGCATCTGCCACGTTGACGCCCACTCACCCAGCCTCAACAGATCCCTTTGGAGTTCCTCACAATCCTCTCTGGTTCTCACCACCCTGAACAATTTAGTGGTGAGAACCAGAGAGGATTGTGAGGAACTCCAAAGGGGAGTATGCAGGAGCATATGCAGGAGAAGACAGCCAGTGGAAAGAACATAGAATGGAAATGGCTAAGGGGTGAAAATTAGAAAAATTCTGGCGACAAGGGGGGAGGATGACTGAAGGCTGAGCACAAGAATTAAAATTATTTTAAAAATTGGTAAACCAGGCACAAGATATTAATAACTTAAATTTTCTTATATAAAAGCCAAACAACTGTGCAGCATAATTGTGTTAATCTTTACTCAAAAGTAAGTGTGCAAAAGACTTCAAGGTTAATTGTTATTTCATAATGATATATTTATGGTTACATTTTTGAATAGAAGTATTGTATTGAACAGGCTTCAAGTAAGGCTTTGTTTTTCATAATATTGTGTTCAGGCAAATGCCTAATAGAAAGCATAGAAATTTAAGTGGTCAGAATTTAAGCACAGACTTCACAGACATTTGGAACAATCCACGTTTGGTAAGCAAAAGACAGAGAAATATAGAATTAGTTTTTTTTTTAAGTTTGAACTATAGATGTCATCAGAACCTGTACTGAGCATGAAGAAGAAGAAGAAGAAGATGATATTGGATTTATATCCCGCCCTCCACTCCGAAGAGTCTCAGAGCGCCTCACAGTCTCCTTTACCTTCCTCCCCCACAACAGGTACCCTGTGAGGTAGATGAAGATATTGGATTTATATCCCGCCCTCCACTCCGAAGAGTCTCAGAGCGGCTCACAATCTCCTTTCCCTTCCTCCCCCACAACAGACACGCCCTGTGAGGTAGATGAAGATATTGGATTTATATCCCGCCCTCCACTCCAAAGAGTCTCAGAGCGGCTCACAATCTCCTTTCCCTTCCTCCCCCGCAACAGACACCCTGTGAGGTAGATGAAGATATTGGATTTATATCCCGCCCTCCACTCCGAAGAGTCTCAGAGCGGCTCACAATCTCCTTTCCCTTCCTCCCCCACAACAGACACGCCCTGTGAGGTAGATGAAGATATTGGATTTATATCCCGCCCTCCACTCCGAAGAGTCTCAGAGCGGCTCACAATCTCCTTTACCTTCCTCCCCCACAACAGACACGCCCTGTGAGGTAGATGAAGATATTGGATTTATATCCCGCCCTCCACTCCGAAGAGTCTCAGAGCGGCTCACAATCTCCTTTCCCTTCCTCCCCCGCAACAGACACCCTGGGAGGTGGGTGGGGCTGGAGAGACTCTCACAGCAGCTGCCCTTTCAAGGACAACCTCTGCCAGAGCTATGGCTGACCCAAGGCCATGCTAGCAGGTGCAAGTGGAGGAGTGGGGAATCAAACCCGGTTCTCCCAGATAAGAGTCCGCACACTTAACCACTACACCAAACTGGCTCTCCAAACTGAAAAAGGGAATATGTAAAAACTGGAGCACAAACACAGGGAAGAACAGAAAAAGCATCTTTGCCGGGTTATACAGTTGGCCCCATACTTGTCGCTCTCTGACCTAGCCACAGTTATCCATGCAACCGTCACCTCCAGGCTAGATTACTGCAACTTGGTACAAGGTGCTGGTTATTACCTTTAAAGCCCTATATGGCCTGGGACCTGCCTACCTGAGGGACCGTCTCTCCCCACACGTTCCCCAGAGAGTACTGAGATCGGGAACCCAAAACCTTCTCGCTATCCCCGGGCCAAAAGAAGCCCGCCTTAAATCCACCAGGGATAGGGCTTTCTCTGTTATGGCCCCTACATGGTGGAATCAGCTGCCGGAGGAGGTGAGGGCCCTGCGGGACCTTGTTCAATTCCGCAGGGCCTGCAAGACAACCCTCTTCCGGCTAGCTTACACCTGACTGATGAGAAACTTAACGTAGCTTTCCAGACTCCTGTTATTTATTCTGTTATGATGCTTAATGTTTTAATGTTTTAAATGTTTTAAATATTTATACATCTAAATGTTAGTAATTTTATGCTTGACTCTCTGTTGTAAGCCGCCCTGAGCCACTTCGTGGGAAGGGCGGGATATAAATCCTAAATAAATAAATAAACTTGCTTTATATAGAGCTTCCCTTGAGGTTGATCCAGAAAATGTAACTGGTCCAGAATGCAACTGAGAGCAGAGGCGCAGACTTTCCAATTTCCCAAGGGAGGGCTGGGGCTTGGCCAGAGGCATTGCTATGATGGGTCCCTTAAAGAATGACATCATAGGGAGGAGCCAGTGACATCACAGTGAGGGGCCTCCATTATCACTACCTATGGAGGTGGGGCCATGGGGGATTTAGGGAGAATTTCCCCAGAAATTTAGTGGGGAGGCTCCCTAAATGCCCCTGCGCTGGGCCAAACCCAGGAAAAGGTGGCCAGTAGTTATAGCGGTATCTCAGCAGTCGCCTGCTGTGTCCTGTTTTTGAAATTCACTTTTAGAATAGTCACTTTAAGATCTGCAAATATGCGTATCATGTGCATGGGATAAACTAATCGTCACAAATTTGACAGTAAAAGGCAACACAGAAAAGCCTTTAGGGGAACTTTAAAAAAAAATTTCCCTTGATGTTTGTTTACAGGTGTCTGGTTTTTGCCTTATTCATCTCATAAGGGTAACATTGTACTGAAATTTACAAAATTATGGCATCACAGATACTTTCGTTTGGTAAAGGCACGGCTGGAGTCTCTGAGCTAGGGCAGAATAGCAAACAGTTGTTGTGCATTCAAAGCAATTGTGCAATAAAACAGCTACTCTGAGGTCCCCACTGAGTATCCTGGAAGGCCAAGTGTTCTACAGGTTTCTCAGTCAGCCTTGTGATTCTTGAGGTCAGATTTGTGTCCATTGCGTCTCGGGGTCTGAAAGACTTTTTCTGCCATCTATGCCTGAAGGAGTACTTCCAACATATGCAAGAACAGAAGCACACTTCCGCCTTCCAGGACACTCAATAGGGGACCTCAAAGTGGCTGTTTTATTGCAAAGGAATTTCAGAAACTGATAGGAATAGGAAATTGCTGAATTGCAAGCAATGGAAACCCCAGGACTTCTCTCACTACACATGCTAAGTCACTCAGTTCTCGCTTAGACTCAGAAATCAAACTATGTTGTTCTAAATGGTGCCACTGGACTCAAACTTAGTTCTCACATCCAATGTCAATTACTTTGTTGTCTGTATATCAATTTACTGCAATTTTCATTTCTTACCTAATGTGTTGTTCCAATCTGAGCTGTATGTATTGCTCAGTTTCTTAGACATTTTTACTCCAATTAGTTCTTCCTGGCAATTTAACCCCCACCCCTTACCTATATGTAATATCTGAAGAAATCTGTAGCAATTAATCTTAGGAGACTGAACATGCGACCAGCACAATCTTAAGGGGGGTCGAAAGTGCTTTGGAAGCAAAGAAACCACTGCGTTGACATAAGTGCGAGTTGCACCATTCTAAGTACCTCCACGCTAGCGCAAATGGGAGTTGCACCCGTCTACGGCCACCTCAACGTATGCCCGCCCATGGCTTCTGGCGGAGGGGGGCTCCACCCATTATGCGGTACAACTGGGGCAGAGACAGACATACCAGCGCAGGAGAGGGCAGCCCTAGGGGTGTGTGGCCAGCATTAACTAGCTTCCTGAGACCTTTCAGCCTGGAAACACCCCCCCGTGAAAGGTGTAAAGTTATGCCAAGGAAAATGCTGGTGTATCCCACAGACACTCGTTGAAACAGAAAACAAAGTTTGCCCCTGCCACTGCACGAGCCCACAAACCCCTTAGGGAGCCATGTAATTGCTTCACCAACCCCCTTGCATGGATTTAAGGTGGGGCTGCTGTGTGCTGTCTCTCTCTTGCCCTTGCCTTTCATTGAGGCCAGCCATGCAATGGCAACTGCCTTGGTAATAGGGTTGCCAAGTCCAATTTAAGAAATATCTGGGGACTTTGGGGGTGAAGCCAGGAGACTTTGGGGGTGGAGCCAGGAGACATTAGGGGTGGAACCAAGATCAAGGCTGTGACAAGCATAACTGAACTCCAAAGGGAGTTCTGGCCATCACATTTAAAGGGACGGCACACCTTTTCAATGCCTTCCTTCCATAGGAAATAATGAAGGATAGGGGGACCTTCTTTTGGGGCTCATAGAATTGCACCCCCTGGTCCAATCGTTTTGAAACTTGGGGGGTATTTTGGGGAGAGGCACTAGATGCTGTACTGACAATTTGGTGTTCTCTCCGCAGCGTCCGTTCCCTGGTATGGAGGCTCTCCCCCCCCCCCCTTTAGAAAGCGTGGGGGGGGGGAGGGAAATGTCTACTAGGCACTCTGTTATTCCCTATGGAGAACGATTCCCAGAGGGAATAATAGGGAATTGATCTGTGGGTATTGGGGGCTCTCGGGGGGCTATTTTTTGAGGTAGAGGCACCAGATTTTTAGTATAGCATCTAGTGCCTCTCCCCAAAATACCCCCCAAGTTTCAAAACGATTGGACCAGAGGGTCCAATTCTATGAGCCCCAAAAGATGGTGCCCCTATCCTTAATTATTTCCTATGGAAGAAAGGCATTTAAAAAGGCGTGCTGTCCCTTTAAATGTGATGGCCAGAACTCCCTTGGAGTTCAATTATGCTTGTCACATCCTTGTTCCTGGCTCCACCCCCAATGTCTCCTGGCTCCACCCCCAAAGTCTCCTGGCTCCGCACCCAAAGTCCCCAGATTTTTCTTTAATTGGACTTGGCAACCCTAGTGTTTATCCAGCTATCTATCCATTGGTGGATCTTCAAGGTGCCACTGGACTCCAACTTTGTTCTGCTGCTTCAGATCAACATGGCTACCCCACCTGAAACCGTTAGCTAGTTGGTTACCACTTTGAACAGGTACCACCTCGTTTCAGGTAACAGCAAAATGAAAAGCATAAACATGTACGGAGTGCGCGTTCCTTGCCAATGCTCTCTCTGGACCGCACACAGCACAAAAGGAAATTTTAAAGGGCCTCTGATTTTCATGTCCTCTCCACCCAATCTCACTTTCCCCCAAATGTAAATTGGAGCCCAGCGAGTCTGTTGAGCCCAACAAAGGCCTTGCAGTCTGACTGTTGCTACACTGAAAGTGGATGCAGCCAACCAGGGTTAAGACTATACTTTCTTTGCCAACAGACACCAAGCATATGTATTGATGTGTTCTGGTTATCAAAACCTTAGTAATTTAATCTAGAAAGGCCAAAGATACAGCCCAAAACTTTTGCAATCACAATTACATTTTACAATATCAAGCAACCTTCAGCCCTCTAGGCCAGCCAGATAGATAGGCAAAATAGCCGCCTTTCCTAGATCTCAGGTGAGAGATCTTTCCTCTCTGATGGATTCATCAGCAAGAGAGTTTGTCTTCCTATTGCCAGAAACATTATCAAAGCTCTTTCCTCACCCCCTTGACCCATGTCTGCTCAGGTCAAAACAGCTCTTCCTGTCTCCAGAGAGTCTTCCTATTTGATATCTGCTTGGAGAAGGGGGTTGTTTATCCAGCTATCTATCCATTGTCTGCTCTGCAAGCTCAATTAGCATTTGTAAGAAGGCGAGCTTGGAAGATCATTACACCACTGTCTCCCTTCTTTGCAGCCCAGAAGAAAAAACACATGGGGGGGGGGGAGTTTTTCCTGCCTCACAGTGTCCCAGGAGAAAAATGCATTTCTTTACAGGATCCATTACCCCATTCATGCCTTTGAAGACCATTCCTTCTTGAAAATCTAAAATGGATTGGAAAACATTTTTATACACTCAAAGAAGCTTGTCACTTTGCCTGGTACTGGTTGCACAGGGGAGGCCTGAGCCCCCAAGCTCCCAAATCTTATATTGGTTGTCTGGAGGGGGCTCGAGCCCCTGAGCCCCCTCATAGTTTACACCTATGGCTGCGAGGGTGTTGACATGAACACCCTTCAGAGTACGTATCCAACCAGTGCACTGGCTCCATGTTGAAGACTGGATCAAGTTCAAGGTTCTGGTGCTGACCTCCAAAGCCCTTAATGGTCAGGGACCAGCATACCTTTGGGATGTCGATGCTGGTACTAGGGTTGCCAATCCCCAGGTGGGGGCAGGGGATCCCCGCTTCAGGGTCATCAGAAAGCGGGGGGAAGGGAGGGAAATGTCTGCTGGGAACTCTGTTATTCCCTATGGAGATTTATTCCCATAGAAAATAATAGATAATTGATCCGCAGGTATCTGGGGCTCTGGGGGGGGGGCTGTTTTTTGAGGTTATTACCTTTAAAGCCCTATATGGCCTGGGACCTGCCTACCTGAAGGACCGTCTCTCCCCACATGTTCCCCAGAGAGCACTGAGGTCAGGAACACAAAATCTCCTAACTATCCCCGGGCCAAAAGAAGCCCGTCTGAAAGCCACCAGGGAAAGGGCTTTCTCCGTTATGGCCCCCACATGGTGGAATCAGCTGCCGGAAGAGGTGAGGGCCCTGCGGGACTTGGCGCAGTTCCGCAGGGCCTGTAAGACGACCCTCTTCCGGCTAGCCTATACCTAGCCCATATTTAGCTAGGATGACAACTTGAGGTAATTGGCCAGCCATCTGTTTACAGGAAACTGATTTACTCTGTTTTAATGTTTTAACTGTTTAAATATTTAATTGTTTTATACTTGAAATTGTTTAAATTTTATGTTGATTAACTGTTGGAAGCCGCCCTGAGCCATTTGTGGGAAGGGCGGGATATAAATCCCAAATAAATAAATAAATAAATAAATAAAAGAGGTAGAGGCACCAAATTTTCAGTACAGCATCTAGTGCCTCTCCCCAAAATATCCCCCAAGTTTCAAAACGATTGGACCAGGGGGTCCAATTCTATGAGCCCCAAAAGAAGGTGCCCCTACATTACTTCCTATGGAGGAAAGGCAGTGAAAAGGTGTGCTGTCCCTTTAAATGTGATGGCCAGAACTCTCTTTGGAGTTCAATTATGCTTGTCACAGCCTTGATCTTGGCTCCACCCCAATGTCTCCTGGCTCCACCCCCAAAGTCCCCAGATATTTCTTAAATTGGACTTGGCAACCCTAGCTGGTACACCCCCCCCTAGAGCATTACATTGGAGTGACCAAAATTTGCTGGTGGTCCCTGGCCCAAAGAGTGTCTGGCTGTCCTTGACCAGGGCCCCGTGGGATCTGGTACAATTCCATAGAGCCTACAAAACGGATTTGTTTCACCAGGCCTATGGCTAAGGGCAGGCCTGGGCCTCAAGTCAATAGGCTATAGCTAGTTTCTGCCGTCTAGGGCTGCCAATTCCCAGGTGGGGGCAGGGGATCCCCCAGTTTGGAGGCCCTCCCTCCACTTCAGGGTCATCAGAAAGCGGGGGGGGGGGGGGCGGAATGACTGATGGACACTCCATTATTCTCTATGGAGACCAATTCCCATAGGGTATAATGGAGAATTGATCTGTGGATGTCTGGGGCTCTTGGAGGGCTGTTTTTTGAGCTAGAGGCACCAAATCTGCAGCATAGCATCCAATGTCTCTCCTCAAAACATCTTCAAAGTTAAGTTTCAAAAAGATTAGACCAGGGGGTCCAATTCTGTGAGCTCCAAAGAAGGTGCTCCTATCCTTCATTATTTCCAGTGGAGGGAAAGCATTTAAAAGGTGCATGGTCCCTTTAAATGTGATGGCCCAAGCTCCCTTTGGAGTTCAATTATGCTTGTCACACCCTTACTCCTTGCTCCACCGCAAAGTCTTCTGGCTCTACCCCCAAAGCCCCCAGATATTTCTTGAATTAGACTTGGCAACCCTATCTGCTGCCTTCCCTTGTTTCCCCCCTTTTTTCCTTCTCAGGTATTTCCTTATTGCCCTCCTATAGAGTTTTTTGCACTGCCTTGAATTTTATAGAAGCGGTTTCATTGATTTTATTGTATTTACGGACTGATTAACTGTATGTTCTATTTTCGTAGGTTTAAATTTGTATATATAAATTATATACTTATAAGCTGTTGTCGTGTGCAGAGTAAACTCAGGGAGAGTGGGATACAATTTAATATATAAATAAATAAAAATAAGGAAGCGAGACGTGTCGATTATCTGAATGTGATTATAAACACACATATCCCCCCAAAAAACAATAATATGAATTATTTCATTCAAAGCAAGCTGTGGAGGGAAGCCCATATTCAAGGGGGAAAGGAGCGTTAAAGAAAAAAGCTTTGCCAGGGTTGTGTTGATCTCTTGGCTGTGGGGCAGACAAACTAGCCAGCCCAGAGTAGAATTTAGTCCCTCCCTCCATGCCATGACTCAGTCAAGCGCCATCATACCGCAGACTACCTCTCATGTAATGACTCTGGAAGTCACTTTTACTACTAGTTAAGGGAGGCAGACTGAGGTCGAGTCCCTTGAAAATAGACTGCACACTGTACCCAAACAACCATCACAAAGGAATTCATTTTAAGTGCAAGTGTTTTGATAAAAGATGGCAGTGCCACCCTGATTTTGGAATACTCGACATCCATAGTACTCCTCAGAACAAATAGTTTTATCAAGTTCCTTAGTTCCTTACTAGACAGTAAAAATGACTTTTGTTTCTATGCAGAAATGTGATAAATTATCTCCATAGCTCAGTTGCAGATTTAAGGCTAACAATGTTATCCTAAGCAAGTTATCCTGCCCCTCCCACCCCCACCCCCCGCCCAATCTTTGTGTTCAATGGACAGAGAGGTGTAAGTAATACTGCTTAGGAAAGTACTGTAAATATTGGAATATTACTATCATGTTTAGAGTGTCAGGACAGTTATAGGGCAATGCTGTGCTAAAACGCTCTGAGCTTGTTGATGCCAATCAGTTTAAACTCTGCGTGGGATTGCATTGTTAAATCTTGTATTTCAGAGTAAATAAAAATAAGTAACATTTTAAAAGTTGAAAGCCTACCAGCCTCATTGCCCTAACTACAAGGCCAAGACTGTTCATGAATCAGCTCCCCAGAAAGGCTCACGTAACCAGTTGCCCAAATTGTTATGCTATGCATATGCGAGTCTCATAATTTATTTATTATTTATTTTTCACATTTATATCCCGCCCTCCCCGCCGAAGCAGGCTCAGGGCGGCTAACAACATTAGATATCCACAATAAAACTATAAAACACTAAAAACAATTACAGTAAGATCAATTAAAATTAACAATTGCACTTCAAATAGTAAACGATTTGTAAAACCGTTTTGGTGCTAAGTTTCATACCATGATGTTAAACAGCTTTGTACTTTAGCTGAAGGCCATTCGAAAAAGTGTTGTTTTACAAGCCTTGCGGAATTGGGCAAGGTCCCGCAAGGTTCTAACAACATCAGGGAGTTGGTCCCACCAGTGGGGGGCCCGCAATAGAGAATCAGCAACAGATATGTGAATCGTGGGGTAAGATCTTTAACCCTATATGTGCTGAGGTTGAGATTCACACCAACAACGTAAACAAACAAAGGGCGTTTTCGCACTGACCTTAATTGGCAGCGACGCCCCTCTTCATCGCACAGGATCTGCCCGGATTTCGCACTAATTGCCGCGGAGCACCCGGAAGAGCCGGAAAGTTCCGCGGCTTTTGCGGCGCAAATGGAAACTGGTTTTTGGCGGTTTCCATTTGCGCCGCGAAAGCCGCGGGACTTTCCGGCTCTTCCGGGTGCTCCGCGGCAATTAGTGCGAAATCTGCGCAGATCCTGCGCGGTGAAGAGGGGCGTTGCTGCCGATTAAGGTCAGTGCGAAAACACCCAAAGGGACATAAGCTTTTCAAAATAAAAAAGGGGAGTTACTTACGTAACAGAAGAGAAAATGAGTATAAAAGCTTTAAACAGTTTGCAGAGTAAAATGGCAGTTTACAGACTGGAAACACAAAAGCATTCGTACAGTAAAATAATTAAAGCTTTCCCCTAACAAGCTACCTGCCTGTAGAGGAAGACTAAAAGAAGGAGGGGTGGAACCGAAAACATACAAGCCTGTTCCTTGGTAGCAGCTCTGGGAAAGTGAAACTGATCAGGCAGGAGAAAGCACAGGGAAGAACCTGGAAAGGCAAAGAGGCCAACCAAGAAGATGAAGTGACAGGATGGATTGCAAACCAGTTACCAAGAATTGGGGCTGAGGGGCAACTTTAGCCGAGAGAGGGAAGGGAAAGGGGTGTTGGACACAGGAGAGTAATAAAAATTAATTTTTTCTGGGGATGGGCACTCTGAAAAGAAATCCTTTGCATTTTGGAGAGGAGTTTTGCCCTTTTGCATTACAATATTTTAAAATGTCCCCTTGGGCAGATTGGAAGTTAGATATGTAAATACTGATGGCGAGGTACTTGGCATGACTAAAAGCAGAAACCTTTCCGCTCCAGTTGTTAAGATATGGGGGAAATTGCTGGGATTGGCTCATTGTCTTGGAGATCTGGTTTGTTTATTAAAGCCAAATGATCAGAGAGGAGGCTGCTGGGTCCTTGGGCGAAATGATTGTCTGGTTGACTCCTACCAGAAATGGGCTTCTGCTTATTCATGGAGAAGCTGCCCTTACATTCCTTTCAGACGTCTTGCATTTCTTTCCGTGTGACTCACTGCCGTGTTGATCCAGAGGAGTTAGCTGTGTTAGTCTGTTGCTGCACAATAGTAAAGAGTCCAGTAGCACCTTTAAGCCTAGCAAATTTTACTGTAGCATAAGCTTTTGAGAAACACAGCTCTCTTTGTCAGATGCCATTTTAATATCAGTCCGAAGCAGATTTCATCTTTCATTGCTAGGCCCATGCTTAGAACTACATGTGTACAAAATGCAGTCTCCAAGGGTAGGGGGGCCCTGCGGGCATCAATTCCAGACCACAGTGTGCTACAAACAGGTAAATGCATTACACCAAGGTGCTTGCAGAAGAGGTGATTTCAAGTGACACCAGAAATTACTGTTTAATGATTTGAGGGCACACATTTGACCTCACCATTCAACCTTATTACACAACATGTAATGAGATCCTGTTTCCCTCCATCAGGCTGAGGCCAGTAGAGTTTTGCTTATTTTTATATGTCGGTTGATTGCATCAAAGAGTCCCATGGCGCAGAGTGTTAAAGCTGCATTACTGCAGTCCTAAACTCTGCTCACGACCTGAGTTCGATCCCCGGTGGAAGCTGGGTTTTCAGGTAGCCAGCTCGAGGTTGACTCAGCCTTCCATCCTTCTGAGGTCGGTAAAATGAGTACCCAGCTTCCTGGGGGGGAAAGTGTAGATGACTGGGGAAGGCAATGGCAAACTACCCCCTAAAAAGTCTGCTGTGAAAACGTTGTGAAAGTAATGTCACCCCAGAGTCGGAAACGACTGGTGCTTGCACAGGGGACCTTTCCTTTCCGATTACATATGAGTCCTAACTAACTTCCAGTCATTGGTTGGAACTTTGGAAGATAGTTGCAGGCTTGCTTCTTATTGAATTATTGGGCAGAATACTGACTGCACATATGCCTTATGATCTCTAGAACTATAAGGTCTAGACACTAAGGTTTTTAAAACTAAAGTTAAGAATCAAGCCCAAGTATTGTCCTAAATGGGCATTAGGTGGCACATCTGTAGTGAAGGTAGTGTGGCAGCTGGGTTCATTCTATACCTCCCGGCACAATTGGATATCCTGGCTCTGACTGGCAAGCCGGTCTGGCCATTCTATGCTGGTAATTCAAAAGGTTTCCTAGCAACCAAATGATTCTCTAATATGCCTGTGCAAGGGTCCAAGATAGCCCCTTCGATGGGAATCTGGAAACAAACGGTTAAGAAAAATGTGAACGCACAAAGCAGCAATCAGTACAGCTGTTGCCTGAGCAGACAGCTCTTTGATTATGCAGACTTTGGGAAAAGAGAAATATTCTCAAAACTATTGGCAAAGCAGTGACAAAGGCTTATCCGGGGAGAGGTGAACATTCCCCTTTGCCAAAGGCAAGTGAACAGAAGTGGATTGAAGAGAGCAGGGGACTGGCATGGGAGTGATGTGTAGGCATCACGCACTAGATATGTAATGCAAGAACTTGTGGCCTCTGACATACTTTCCTAGTACATAGGCCTTTTTGTTTATAATGCTAGTCACTCAAGATGTAGAAAAGTGAGGGGTAGGGTTGCCAAGTCCAATTTAAGAAATATCTGGGGACTTTGGGGGTGGAGCCAGTAGACATTAGGGGTGGAGCCAAGATCAAGCCTGTGACAAGCAGAATTGAACTCCAAAGGGAGTTCTGGCTGTCACATTTAAAGGGACGGCACACCTTTTCAATGCCCTCCTTCCATAGGAAATAATGAAGGACAGGGGCACCTCCTTTTGGGGCTCATAGAATTGGACCCCCTGGTCCAATCATTTTGAAACTTGGGGGATATTTTGGGGAGAGGCACTAGATGCTGTACTGAAAATTTGGTGCCTCTGCCTCAAAAAACAGCCCCCCCAGAGCCCCAGATATCCGTAGATCAATTCTCCATGATTTTCTATGGGAATAAATTTCCATAGGGAATAATAGTGTTCTCAGCAGACATTTCCCTCCCCTCCCCCCGTTTTCTGAGGACCCTGAAGCGGGGGGAGGGCCTCCAAACCGGGGGATTCCCTGCCCCCACCTGGGGATTGGCAACCCTAGTGAGGGGGCAGAAATACTGTTCAGATGACTAAACAGTGTCCCCTCACAACAAGAAGCAGTTCTGCTACCACAAAGAACATGTCTGTGGGCAAAGGAGGTTCTACCACAATAGTGATTAAAATAGATAGTTGTCTATCTATTGGAAGTTTTATTGAGACAATGACTGGGCAGCATTTTAAATCTACATATGTGTCTGATGTCGGCTTAGAGGACTTCACAATGTCCAAGGCACTGGCAGAGCAAGTGGATAAAACAGCATATTAAGGTATTCATCTATAACATCCTTTGAAGTGATTCTACAACCAGTTTCTTTGAGACTGAGCAGACACTTCTAACATGGAAAATAGGCTGGAGAAGCAGCATGACTATATGAACCTTTGCAAAATATATGAACCCTTCATTGGTTCCAAATGAAGTGTCATGACAAAGCAGCAGAAACGCAGGGAGTATCATGATTGCTTAACACTGTAATAGCTAAGAAATTTCATGATCGTTAACTGATTTGGCTTTCATTCTGACTTTACCCCTGAAATCCATTGCTATCCTTCACTTTTCAAGCTTGCAACTAGAAAAGCATTTATTAAGGAAAGAAGAGGTAGGTACAAGGTTCTAGGACTGTAGTATTAAGTATGGTCATGTTTTGCTATTCTCACATTCCCAAGTAGTGGGAGATTACAGAGCAGCCTTGTGGAACCTTTTATAATAAATTTATCATTTACAAGTGCATAGGTTATTCAGATGACAAGCAAGCTATAATACAGGCAGGCACATACCATCAAGCCTGCAGCAACAGCATTTCCTCTGATAACCCAAATCTGTCTCTCCCAGTCATCTCTCAAAACATTAGGAAAGGGACGGTGGCTCAGTGGTAGAGCATCTGCTTGGTAAACAGTAGGTCCCAAGTTCAATCCCTGGTATCTCCACAAAAAAGGGTCCAGGCAAATAGGTGTGAAAAACCTCAGCTTGAGGCCCTGGAGAGCCGCTGCCAGTCTGAGTAGACAATACTGACTGTGATGGACCGAGGTTCTGATTCAGTATAAGGCAGCTTCAAATGTTCATATAACATCAATTTTTTTTTGTCTTTTTTGTGAAAGGATGCTCAAATACCTGGTTCAGCTCATGTACTGTTCAGCTCATGTATGTTTGCCACTCAGAAACAGGGAGCCAGTTTTTCAACAGACTGTTCATCTGTTTATTGACTCATTCATGGCTGTACGACAGGTGGCTGTACCACATTCCTTCCTAACTAAGCAGTACAGTTGGGTTTTTGAATATGTACATTCTCACATAGCCTAATTGAGTTCTTGCTGCATCATGCGCCATTCATCAGGCAGTTATCTAAGTAGATAGTTAAATCAATCCCAAATAATATAAATCTGTCATAAGTAAACTCTGTGTTTCTTTTAAAGATCCTACCATTGGTGTTTGTCTAAATATATTGTTTTATATTTAAAATTGTTAAATTATGTCGATTAGTTGTTGGAAGCCGCCCTGAGCCACTTGTGGGAAGGGCGGGATACAAATCCCAAATAAATAAATAAATAAATAAATAAATATCAATGATTGCCAGTGATCAGTTAATGAGCAAAAAAGTGAGAAACACGGAACGTAGGTAATTTTCACTGCGGAATATGTTTGTTGCCAAATTTGTATTAGCCACCCCTATTTCTGCAGCTCTTTTGTAGCCCTTTTCAATGGGCAAATCTCACAGTTTATTTCCACCCTGCAAAGAAATGTGCCTTCAGATTCATTCCGCTAAGACTGCAGCACAAAGATTAGCCTGAAGAGCCATAAGTGCCCATTATGAGAACACCTATTCATTATAAGGTAGCAGAGAACTCTTTCACTTGGCATAACAGAATAATTTGATTGGAGACCAGGTTTGCTCTAAGGACAGCAATTGCCTGAAGACTAGTATTTTTTTTTTCATCCTGTTGTGCCTTCGGTTTTGACTTTGAAAGGTACAAACGCATTGAAGTTCTCTCCTTGTTTTATTTTCCCTCTGTCCATTTGGGCTGGGGTTTTTTTGGTCTGTGCTTTTTTCATCTCCCTGAAATGTTTCTTCTGAGCTTTACTGAGTTCTCCCTTCTTGCATCATTTATCTTCTGACTCTGTCTCATTCCCATTAAGCTCCCTGTCCTCTTCTGTCACTCTCCATTCCCCTTATCTGTTTCCC
Source organism: Heteronotia binoei (assembly GCF_032191835.1). Taxonomy (NCBI): domain Eukaryota; kingdom Metazoa; phylum Chordata; class Lepidosauria; order Squamata; family Gekkonidae; genus Heteronotia; species Heteronotia binoei. The sequence continues at coordinate 70,998,180 of NC_083235.1, forward strand.
CGGATTCCCCCCCCCTCCTGTGTTTCTTGCTTCCCATGTCTTGCCCCCTTTAAAAGCAACCCAAGCGTGCTCTGCCAAGGCTGAGCCTAGAGTGGATTGGAAATGACAGGAGCCTGACCTGCTTCTTGTCAGAGAGCAAAGGGATCAGAGTCTCGTCAGTTTCAAACTGCTTTGGAGACAGGCAGCCTGAGCACAGCGGCACAAAGTGCATTGCGGGGCATCCTCCATTTTCACCACTGCGGGAGGTGCTGAAACAATTTTGTTGGTGATTGCAGTCCTGCTGTTCTTCTTCGTACCTGTAATTGTCTCCGTTTCCCTTGCTTTGGGGCTCTCCGTTTTAATTCTTGCCTTTTCTCCGTGATCTCTGCTGTCTGTGTTACTCTCTCCTCCTGTGCTGCCTTTCTTTTCCACCTTGCTGCTCGGGTTGCTTTTTCGCCATGGAAGTCAGGCTTCAACATGGAAGTTGCCAAGGAAGTCTGACTTGCCATCTTTGACTCTAACAGGGCTCTCAGCCTTTTAGGGGAGGGACGGTGGCTCAGTGGTAGAGCATCTGCTTGGGAAGCAGAAGGCCCCAGGTTCAATCGCTGGCATCTCCAAAAAAGGGTCCAGACAAATAGGGGTGAAAAACCTCAGCTTGAGACCCTGGAGAGCCGCTGCTGGTCAGGGGAGGGATGGTGGCTCAGTGGTAGAGCATCTGCTTGGGAAGCAGAAGGCCCCAGGTTCAATCCCCGGCATCTCCAAAAAAGGATCCAGGCAAATAGGTGTGAAAAACCTCAGCTTGAGACCCTGGAGAGCTGCTGCCAATCTGAGAAGACAATACTGACTTTGATGGACCAAGGGTCTGATTCAGTGTAAGGCAGCTTCATATGTTCATATGTACTGTTGTGAGAAAACTGGATTTTTCCCAGCACCCTCTTAGCAGGAAAAACTGCATCTGTTGAATTTTTGCTTGTATATCTAGTATAAAGGCACACAATCAATTTTGATAAGAGGAAGAAGAAGAAGAAGAAAGAAGATATTGGATTTATATCCCGCCCTCCACTCCGAAGAGTCTCAGAGCGGCTCACAATCTCCTTTCCCTTCCTCCCCCACAACAGACAGCCTGTGAGGTGGGTGGGGCTGGAGAGGGCTCTCACAGCAGCTGCCCTTTCAAGGACAACCTCTGACAGAGCTATGGCTGACCCAAGGCCATTCCAGCAGGTGCAAGTGGAGGAGTGGGGAATCAAACCCGGTTCTCCCAGATAAGAGTCCACACACTTAACCACTACACCAAGCTGGCTCTCCTTTGAGAAGAGCTGTAAGGGGTCAAGACTCCAATTCTCAGCCCTCTATATGGCCGTTGCTGAACTTCCCTCTCCTTTGGCACCTCTCTTTTGTCACTTTGATTAGTAACTGTCGTAGGTCCGAGCATCAGGAGATTGCATTTGGCCCAGAGATCATTCACTATGGTTCCTTAGCATAAAGCTTCTACCTGAAAGAATGGGTATCCATCCTAATTAAGCTTTGCCCAAAGAAACAGAATGGAAAATTAGTTTCACTAAATCCTTCAAAATGGTACCGTAATTTTTTTAAAAAATTAGCAATTGCAGATAATATAACTTTAAAAATATTAGGCATTCCTCGACCTCTGATTCCATTTGGATTTCACAGAACCTTGGCAAGGCAGAGCATAGATGAATAAAACCGTTATAATATACCTTGAAGACCACAAACTAGGTCAGCAGTGGCCAAATATCTCACTCTCAGGGCTTGCGGGTTCAGCCACATCAGCATGCAGAACTGCACCATATTAAATCTGAACCCGACATTGTCAAATGCAATTATGACGTTTCTTTCCTTCCTGCAAAGAGCAAGCAGATTCAAGGCTCTTTTTGGATTTCAGTCTCTCAGAATGGATCCTTGGTCAAAGGCAAGGCAAATAAAATGGAGGAGAGAACAGCAATGTATAAGAACATAAGAACATAAGAGAAGCCATGTTGAATCAGGCCAATGGCCCATCCAGTCCAACACTCTGTGTCACACAGTGGCAAAAAAATTTATATATACACACACACTGTGGCTAATAGCCACTGATGGACCTGTGCTCCATATTTTTATCTAAACCCCTCTTGAAGCTGGCTATACTTGTGGCGGCCACCACCTCCTGTGGCAGTGAATTCCACATGTTAATCACCCTTTGGGTGAAGAAGTACTTCCTTTTATCCGTTTTAACCTGTCTGCTCAGCAATTTCATCGAATGCCTACGAGTTCTTGTATTGTGTATGCTACTTTGGGACCCCATTGGGGAGAAATAAGGTTGTTTTTTTTTAAGTAAATGTATTAAAGTAAATAGATAAATGCAACATAACTGAAAGAAAGGGAACTGAGACTAGAGAGACAGGGAGAGCAACATCAGAAATCTGGGGGTGTTAATAGTTTTCTAATTCTCCTCCTTCTTAGAGTGTTGGCAGATCCACACTCTTTCCAGCCTGACTCTATGAAAGTGCTTTCCTTTTTCAAGTTACATATCTTGACATAGAGGGACTGGCATCAAGTTGATGTCTGTCCGTTGAAACTTTACTTTTTAATGAATCAGTTCTGAACCATGACACAGGTAGTTCGGAGAAGCCAGATGGCTAATATGATATTCTTGTCATCTTTCATTTGGTCCTGACTATTGCGGCAAAGGCTGTCAATGATCCTAGCTCATGTTCAAAGCCAAGTCTCACTTCTTATTCAGATCATATACCTGCTGCTTCCATAGAGATCCACTGATTCATATCTTAAAAGTGAAAACCTTCAGAAACCATGAAGTCCAACTTTCCATCCCCCTTTCCATCTTTCAAGGTCTGGGGCAGGAAACATTAACTGGGTGACTCACACTGTGAGCTTTTGAACTGGCGGGGGTGGGGGGGTGTCTCTCTGTCAGTTAAGACTGTTTGAAGCTGATATACTCTATCCTGGCGTGAAGTATTTCATAAAGTTAAGTTTATTGAATGTCAGTGAGTCAGAAACAGAAAAACAAATATTGCTCTAGAATGTGTCTAACCTGGCATGGAAGAGATGGTTAGCTTTATTCATCATAACTATACCCAATTCCCTGCCCCTCTCTAACCCAGTCTGTTCATGTCAACAGAGCATTTATATTATTACTAGGTGTCCCATCCCGGATGAGATGGGACTCCGTCGGGCCCCCCCCCACACCCCACGGCTGAGACAGGATGCTGCCAGGAGCCCCCCCCCCACCTCCCGAGGCGCCAGCATACCTCCTAGCCTCCCGACGCGGCCTGTCCCTCCGAGACGCCTGCCAGAGCAGGGGACCAAAGGGCCCGCCCTCAGGTCCGGGTGAAGTGGCCGAGCCGCAGCTGTAGCCGTGGAAGGGAGAAGGCAGGAACGCCGCCCGGCTGAGCAGGCGGGGGAGGCAGGAACCCTGAACTACGGCGGCCCTGACGCAACCACAATGCCCCAGCCCACTTGACTGCTGCCTGAAGACCATGCCCCAGGGAGCCCTTCCCCAGCGTTCCCACTTATAAGCGGTGGCGGAGCTACCCAGGGGTGGGACCTGGGAGGTAGGGAGGGGGCCGGGAGAAAGATAAAAGGCCAAAAGGCTGAGAGGTCAGGGAAGAAGCAGGCTGCTGCGATAGATGGGTGGCCAAGCCAGAGAGAGAGTGGAGCCCAAGCACAGCCGGGGAGGACACGAGCATAAATGGGTGAAGTAACCCAGCTCTGTCCTCCCGTATTCTGAGACCTCTGGGACGCCTAGACGGGCCCAGGCCCAAGCCAAGGCCACCAGGAGAGCAGCAGCCACGACAGGGTGTGGTGGGGGCCAGCAGGAGTGTGACACTAGGAGTAAGGCCCATTGTGAAGAAAAATACAATGGGCTCTAGAAGGAGGCTCTAGGTGAGTGCACGCCACCCTTGCTGTCTTTCCACCCACCCAAGCGAAGGCATTCACTCTCCCCCACCTCAAGGGGAGCTGATCTCTGCCATCTGGAGAGCAGTTATAATTATGAGTGACCTCCAATCCTCACCTGGGGATTGGCAACAGTGGTTCCCTAGGAGGAATGGCATTGTACCAGTCTGAGGTCTCACCCCTCCTCAAACCCCACTCTCTCCAGGCCTCACCACTTAAATCTCCAGGAATTTCCTAACCTGGAATTTCCTAACCTATCTCCTTCCCTTTACCTGCCCCTCTGACCAGGTTTCCATCACCTTCCCCCTCCCTTCAGCCTCTACATAAGAAAAGGACAGTCTTTCTACACTGTGTGTGTGTATGTGTGTGTGGAGGGGAACCAAAGCAACTTACATCATTCTCTTCTGCCCCCTTTGATCTGAACAACAGCCCTGTTGGGTGGGTTAGGCTGAAAGTCTGTGACTGGTCCGAAATCACTCAGTCAACTTCCACAGCAACAACCTGGGTCTGGCAGATCCCACTCTGAAGTCCAGCTCCTCTGCCCTCCTCAAACTCCACCACAGAATCTCCAGGAATTTTCCATCAACCTGGAACTGGCAGCCCTAGTCAGGACTGGCCCCAATGAGTTCTGTCTCAGAGGCCTTTAGTGATACCTTTCAGACCAACAGTCTCTCTCTGACTTTCTCTGGCTGACTCCCTCCTCCTCCCTCTCTCAGCCAATTGAAGGCAGGTTTTCATTCTCTCCTCTGTGAATCAGTGCAATAGGCAGCTAGGCCAATGGGGGAGAGTAGGGAGAGCCAGTAACTGCCAGATCTAAGGTTGGTTGTGTTTCACTGAAAGAACCAGCTTTGCTGGCTAGCCATTCAGGCAGGAGAGAGGAGCAGACTTAACCAATGGCACACAAGTACTCTTGATTGATAATTTGATGGGCCAAAAGTTGATGTAATGCAATTCCACCCAGTCCCAACCAATCAGGATGCTCGGATTTGCCAACTGGTTTTATGTCTATAGGTTAATAATACCATATCTTATCTATGCTCACAATGGTTGGGAGCCCAGGGAATCTGCTGCATCAGAAGCTAGATAGTTAAAATAAAAAAAACCCAGAAATTCCCAAACAGTGCTGTAGTTGAAAATGTGGATTTGGAAGTCCCACCACAGTCCTACAATCTAGAGAAGTCCAGTTGTTTGGTTTTATGTGGGTAGATGAGAACCAGACATTGGCTTAACTGGTGTTTACATGAGGCCTGAATGATAAAGATTGATGGACCATTGAGATTTAAGTGGTGAGTAGCCATGCCTCCCCTCGAATTAATAGCCTCATGCTGTTTAAGGATTCACTGCCATACCTCCTTTAAGCAAATACACTAGAGAAGCCTAACAGCAATCTGTTGCTTGTTGTCCAAAGAGATAATTTATTTGCCATCCAAATGGGCCACATTTCCTCTTCCTCCTGCTTCTACATTCTGCATTACAAGCCAGCTGAATGTTCTCTAAGCGAAAGGGAGCAGGTTAACCAGGCCACAAAAGGAAATCACTATTACAAAAGGTATCCTGGCTAGTGCAGTTCATTGATGTGGGGAGAATGGAGGGGAAGCAACTAGAGCAGGGGTGCCAAATGTCTGGCCCACGGGACAGAACTGCCCCTCCCAGGACTTTAATCAGGCTCATGGCTCTTTTCTCCTCCTCCTGTCCTCACCCTTTGAAGTGCCAAGGCTGCAAAGTTCTCAGCACCTTCTATCTTGTCTTTGAGGCTGGAGCAGGAAGCTCTTCTGGGCTTGCAAAGCTGCAAGGAAAATGCAGAATGGGTTTTCTGTTAAGGTCTCAGAGCCCAGATAGATAACCTATCTGGGCCCAGAGACCTTTCATGTTTTCCTTGCAACTTTGTTTGTGTTGCAATGTGTTTCAATGGAGAGGAGCTCAATTTCACTTTCCAGCATTTCTATGGCCAGCTGAAGTTGTTGCTTCCTGGAGTTGGGTCCTTGCAAATAAAGGATTGACGCTTTGAGCCAGCTTGTCTCTACTAAATGGACCTGAGAGCTGGTGCCTAGAGGGTACTCTAACCTGGGAGCCTACAGCCAAAGGGCAATATTACACTGGAGAGCAATTGCCAATCCCAGTAAACCCGGCGGTGGAGGGAGAAGCTTGTAGTGCCCAGCCATTTCATGTTTTCCTAGGCTCAGAACATTTTTGTTTCTGCTGTGATTCTTGTGCTTTTTCTTGGTGTTTTATTTTAATAATTTCATTGCCAAATCCCACTGTTTTCCCGACCTTTCCATTTTAAACAAAATATTGAGAGAGTTTTAAGCATGTATGCATTTTGAGTAAAAAAAATATATCATTAATTGTTTTTGTCTGTGTTCTTTAGAAAGTTTACAACTTTACTAACTGGCATTACATTTCATGGCACGCATGGCCCAGCCCCACAAAGTCCCATTTATGTCAGATCCAGCCCTCATTTCAATGCTCCTGAACTAGACGACGAAATGAAAGATATTGTGAGGATATGGGGAAAGAGTGCTGAAAAGAGGAGGAAGAAGGGGAATACTACAGACTCGAGATCTCTGCAAGACATCCATGTGCCTACCCCTGCCAACACAAGCCACCAAAACACAGAGCTTGTCAGCCAGCACAGTGCAGTGGTTAAGAGTGTTGGCTCAGTATCTGGGAGACCTATGTTCACATCTCTGCTTGTGCCATGGAAGCTTGCTGGGTGAGTCATGCTATCTCCCAGGCCTTTTCTTTTCTTTTTGTAAAAAAAGCCCAAGAGGAACTCATTCACATCTTAGGCCCCACCCCTGATGTCACCGGCAGTGATGTCACCCATTCAGTAGATTACTTTCCACGTATTGATACAGAACAGTTACAGTGCCATCAGCTGCATTTCATGAAGGGGTGTTCTCACCCAGCCCAATGAGAGACCTTGTTCCCCCACAACAAGGCCAGAGAGAGAGAGAGAGAGAGCCATGTGCGGTGGTGTAATGTACTGAGTGACGAGACGGGTTGAAGGCAACATGCTTTATTAGGTGGTACATTACAAGAGAGGGAGCATGCGGGCCGGGTCCCGCCTATATACATTCCCCGGAACTGCCCCCCAGTCTGACCAGTCCAATCCTGGCCATTTAAGCTTCCCGCCACAGATCTTGGTGGGGGGGCGCGCCTAGCGAGCTACATCCGGGGACCAGTGGGTTTCCCCTTGGTCGCCTCTGTAGCGATCACCATGTGGTGCATTAGCTTTCGTCTCAAGACATAACAGGTGGAGCAGGCAGTGGCAGGCCCAGCTTCTCCCAGGAGGGGGCACTAGGGTTGCCAATCCCCAGGTGGGGGCAGGGGATCCCCCGGTTTGGAGGCCCTCCCCCCGCTTCAGGGTCATCAAAAAGTGGAGGGAGGGGAGGGAAATGTCTGCTGGAAACTCTATTATTCCCTATGGAAATTTATTCCCATAGAAAATCATGGAGAATTGATCCACAGGTATCTGGGGCTCTGGGGGGGGGGGCTGTTTTTTGGGGTAGAGGCATCAAAATTTCAGCATAGCATCTAGGGCCTCTCCACAAAACACCTCCCCCAAGTTTCAAAACGATTGGACCAGGGGGCCCAATTCTATGAGCCCCAAAAGAAGGTGTCCCTATCCTTCATTATTTCCTATGGAAGGAAGGAATTGAAAAGGTGTGCCATCCCTTTAAATGTGATGGCCAGAACTCCCTTTGGAGTTCAGTTATGCTTGTCACAGCCTTGATCTTGGCTCCACCCCCAAAGTCCCTAGATATTTCTTGAATTGGACTTGGCAACCCTAGGGGGCACTTGTGGGCAGTTCTGCGGCTCTTACTTTCTTTGCAAGTTTGTTGGAGGCTGGCAGCAGCAGAGAGGACAAAGCATGACATCTGGGAGTGTGTGGCTGCCTAGTGCCTTCCTTCTGTGGGAGATCTTTTTTTGAGCTGGAGCTCTGGCCAAGCCAGCTGGAACTGTGTTCCTGTGGGTTCCTACTAAAAAACAAAAGCCCTGCTCTCTTCAACCCAACCTATCTCACTGGGTTGCTGCGAGGATGAAGTGGAGGAGCGCTCTTGGACCCAACTGGGAAGAAAGACAGGGTATAAGTGACTAAAATAATAAATAAAAATAATCTTGGCTTTGTTAAAGCATTGGGAGTAGCCATGGCACAGCTGCTAGTTCAATTGAAACCCACTGCTATCAGTGTTGATTTGAGCACCAACGTTTTACATAATAGGACTGTACATTTACAGGACCAGGAAATACCAGATGCTTTAGCACTTCATTCATCCCATGGCACAAGAAAATGTTCTGGGGAGGGGGGAGGTTTGCCTCCGATTGCTTTGTCCAGCAGCAGTTGTTAGGAAAAGTAAAATACAACGTGCAAAGAAAGGCCAGGGAATAACAGTGACAAACTGAAAACTGAGTGTATTCTGGGGGTGGGGTGGGGTGCAAATCCAGGCAGAATGAAGGAACAAGGAAAAGGCAGTGAAATAGTGTCTAAAAGAACAGCCAGCTGGCACACAACCGGAGGGATTTACAGATTATCACGGAGGGAGGATTGTAGAGAGGAGAGGAAAACTGTGCATTATGCAGAACAGAGAGTAAAGCTAGATTTTAAATACTTTTGCTGGCAGAAAGGAAAAAAAAACATAAATCCAAACAGAGGGAGGATCAGGCAGCTATTGTAATAGACGCTGGTGGAAATCCTTAGAAACAGAAATCAAGGGTGCAATCACTAGGAAGTCCTCTTGTGCAAGCAGAAAAAGTTCCTAGTGGATTGTGCACAAGCAATATCCCTACACAATTCTTTTCCACATATGAGTTTAGGCTTCTTTTAATGGGCACCTGATCTCCCTCATTGCTCCATTTCAGATTGTGCTCTGTTCTGGAACGTAACAAACCCACAAAGTAGAAGGACTTCCCCCTGATTTCAAAACATAACGTCTATGAAGCATCCCATATTTGAGCTGCCTGGGAGATTTTAAATAGACAGTCAGGGTAGAAGTGTTTGAAATGAAATAAATACATTTTCGGGACTTCTGCACTTGGTAGAGAATTAAGGAATTGGAAAAAACATATGGGAAGGAATTACTAGACCCTGAGGCTGTGCATGGGAGAAGAGGGGACATGTTCCTCACAATAGAAGATTGCTTGCTTCCTCTGCTCTTGAATCAGGACCACTGCACAGCAGGAAAACCCATAGACATGGACAGTCCAACTGATTGCTCCTTTTTTTCCTTGGAGGCTTGTGTCCTCATTTTCCCGCCGATTAATTATGTCTTATCCCTTTCTAATCTCCTCTGAAAGCAGTCATGAGAGCCTGCAGGTGACTGAGAAGAAAGGAATCCTTCCTCCCGTGGCTTTGTATGCTGGTGTCCGTCCCAGGGAGGTAAAGGGCCAGGCTATTTCACCTTATGGTCCCTGGAAAGCCAAACAATGCCCCTGGTCAGGTAATGGGGAAGGATCATGTGCACCACCGTCTTGATCATCACCACTATCGTAGTCCTGCTACGCCGATGTCTCGCCAACAAAGTCGAACCGTATGTCTTTCCAGCTCTCTTATGCTATAGAAAAGCGGGTGTAGTAGCATATCAAATTATAAGGAAAGGACATAAGGTTATTTGAGGGAAGTAATGCCCAAGTAAGCGACGCTTCCGACTGTTATTTTGTAAGTTTTGGAAAAGAGGACTCTTTCATGTTGTCGCTCAGATTTTTTAAAAAAACTTAAATCTTGATGCAGTTTACCTTGAACATCGTACGTCTGTCCTGTTGAACTATTCACGGACGGGTGAAAGGTGCCTGTACCGTCTGCTTAAAGGAGTGAGATGTCAAAGATGTACTGGGGAGGGGCTGTGACACGATGAGAGAGGTAAAGGACCTCTCCGGTTAAGGAATCTTGGGGCCTAGTTGTTAAAGAAATAATTTTCTCTGCCTGAGATGCTGAAGAGGAGACAGTGCTGTGACAGATGGGCTAACAATCTGACTTCAGGAAGCTTTATATTAATTTTTTTTTTTAAAGGAAGCTTTATATGTTCAAATTGCTCCAGAAAGAATGGATATAGGAATCAAGCATGTGATGTACTGGGTGGGGCTTTGTTCTTATAGTGAGTGCCCTCTTCACTCTCTTATTTTTATATATATGGTCAAGTTCTTTAATTTCCCATCAAGCAGTCAGAATGAAGTCTTACCTTGAGGCAGGAATGCATTTCCTATCTCACTGAAATTCCTTTCAGGAGGTATGTCCAGGTCGGCAGCCATGTTGAAGTAATAGAACAAAGCCGGAGTCGCCACAAAGGAGGGTGTAGGTCACTCATTCAAAAACCCATTTCATTTATTTATGCTTATTAGAATATATGTTAAACGGTAAGTGTAATAACACGTTTATACTAATGAACTGGTTGATTAATCCTGATTTTCCTTTCTTTTGCATATGTACAAAATGAATTCTACTGAAAAAAAAAAAAGGATGGTGCAGTGTGGTATAATGATAAAGTCACCGGGTTGAATTCAACCCGATTGTAAATGGAAAGAGTGGGCAAGGAAACATTGCTGCCTTCCCTTATCAGTGTTGTACCCTCCCATGTGCCCCCCTGGAAAATGCATGTGAAGACTGGGGGAACTCTTAGAACAACGTAGGGTTTGGCCTGGGCAGACAGCACCAAGAACGACACACTTGCATGAGCAAAGCAAGCTTACAAAAAGAGCAAAGGCTTGAGCGGAGAGGATTTCTGCATCTCATACTGTTCCCAGGGGGTTCTTGATCTCCCAGAAAGCTGCCTGGGAAAAGAAGTGATAACAATTCTTCCGTAAACTCACTCCATCCATTCATAGAAGGGTTGGATGCTGCCCCTTGTATTATGCCATGCACAAGTGATACTTTTACTCCAGTACCAAAAAGACTAAGTAAACACTCTCCAAATCCCATTAAAAAACAGCAGAGTTCATAGTTGTCTGTTGAACCACAGAAACCCATAAAATGGGCTTCCACTTTTAAGTTGGCACCTTCCAGGATTTTTATGCACTTTTGTGGTGATGATTTTGCACAATAGGATGTAGGTTTGTTTGGTTTTGCTTTATTTGGGATGCATTTTGTTATTTCCGTTAAAATTTATAATCAGGCCATCTCAGTGATCTTTTCATCACACAATGTCCTGAAAAGAGGGATTCATAACATTTTCTACATAAGAGAAGAAACATTTCTTTAGGAACTTATGATGACAATTATGACAGCATTAGCATAATAAATCACCTTGTTCTTTTCAAACATGGTTGCATATTTTATTGTTTGTCAAAATGCTTCAGAATTCGAAGCAAAATTATTAGGCTTTGTATTATTAGAATTACATAAATGTACAGTTTCGTATAGTGGTGAAGTGTGTGGACTCTTATCTGGGAGAAGCGGGTTTGATTCTCCACTCCTTCACATGCACCTGCTATTGTGACGTTAAGTCAGTCACAAGTTCTCAGAGCTGTTCTGCTCAAGGGGAAGGGAAAGGAGACTGTAAGCCACTTTGAGACTTCTTTGGGTAGTAAAGGTGGGGTATAAATCCAATCTTTCTTCTTCTTCAATTAAATAATCATTATCGTAATATGATACCATAGAAGTAACTCCCCAGTTAAGATTATCCTTTAATTTTACCTGTTCCAACTATATAGGTACTGTGATCCAAAATCACTGTAGCTTAAATTATAGAACATAGTACTAGATGGCAAAGAATAGCTGAATTCAGGCCTGTTGCTACAGGGGGGCCTGGGAGGGGCCACGCCGCTCTGTTTAAACCCCCTTTCCCTCTGTAGGGCCCTGCTATTGGTCACTGTCTTATCCTCCGCAGTTCACCTGAAGCATTGCCTTAGAGAGCAGCTGTGTTCTAGGAACCTGCCGTGCTTTCTTTCCAAGCTTCAGTTGAGCTGCTATCACTCCCCAGCCCACCCTCCTTCGCTTTGGCAGCTTCCTCTGGTCTGATGGAGTAAAGCTGTGCCGGTCCTAAGCTGTGCCATGGTGTGCTTGCCCCTCCCTCCAGTTTAAAAAAAAAAAAACTTTTGGAAAGATACTCCATGTGTGACGGGGAGAGAGATAGAGAGAGCGCAACAGAGAGGTGGGAAGCGAGAGAGAGAGAGAGAGAGAATGACAGCAAGAGAGCGAGTAAGACAGAAAGAGAGCAACAGCAGGGGACGAAGTGAGAGAGAGCGACAGTGCAAGAGCGAGCAAGAAAGAGAGAAAGAGACTCTCATGTATGTGAGTGAGAGAGCAACAGTGGGGGAAAGCGTGAGAGCGAGTGAGGCGGAGAGAGAGCAACAGTTAGAAGGAGAACTGGAGAGACAGCTGGGGTTGGGCGGGGTAGGGAAACCAGGGAAGGCGAGGGGAGTGAACTTCTTTCCTGTCAGCACTCCGCACACACCCCGCCTGCTGCAGGTTGCTCAGGTGGGCAGGGGCTTCCTCTCGAACAGTAGGGGGGAAGTGAGCGGAGCCCGAAAGCAGAACCGGGAAGAAGCTGCCAAGCCCCATGGCCTCCCCACCAAATTTCTAATCTCGCGGGCCCCTCCACCCAAAATTTTCTGGCTATGGGCCTGGCTGAATTCCTTGCAAAGTCCTACCTAAATTCTGTCTATGTCTAGAATCTTATGTCAATAACCAACTACTAGATTGCAGCCTATTTTTGACGGGATTCTATGTGTATTATGCAGACATATATCTGGGTTTGTTGTGTAGTATACATTTAACAAAGGGTGATAATTTATCCTGGCTTCGAAATGAGCAGATCTATGGGATGCATGTTTGTAAATATGCCTTGGTTACATTCACATCATGTTTTAAAGTATACCCTCAACACACACACACACATCTACAACTGACTGTGGTATGGGTAAAAAATATCACCTGCAAAACAGTTCTAACACTTCACCCAGATAGAAACATAAGCAATGGCAAACATTTCCTGTAGCAACGATTTTAAAAATTTAAATAATTTTAAAAATTTCAACTTGCTGCGATAACTCAACCCCTATCTCTGTGGTGCCACTGTAGAATGCTGCTGCTTTCTGCAAACACTTGCCTTGGCTTTATGACAGTTTTCTGTTCAAGACATGCAAATCCATTTTGCAGCAAGCCTGGACATTTAAAGAGGCATGTTACCTCAGCCAATTATAGGCCAAATTGGGTATAGTTGTGCTCAGTTATACAGATGAGATGATAGCATGTTCTGTTCAAAGCAAATTAAGGTACAGTCACACAGTGTTTTGCAGATTAACAAGCAAGCCGTTTCTTAGGATTTTCATTTTGTGCGTATCAACAAAGTTATTCAACCGAGTGGTTATCAGCATTACTTGGCAGGAGTAATTCGGTACTAGCAGAGGCCTGGCGGTGCTGAAGAAATGAGTCCCAGCCATTGCCAGTGTACTTTGTTTAACCTCTTGGCTAGTTTATTTTATTAAAGAAGAAAATAGAGCAGATCTGATTTCTTTTGATTTCTACTGTACTGGAAAGAAAGAAATCAAAATGATATACAGTTTGCTCCATATTTGGCCAATGATATACAGTTTGGCCCATGGTTTTTTTTTTAAAAAAATCAGTTATATTTATTGTTCTGTGAGTGTATCTTGTCTTTTGCAAAACAAACAATGTTACTGTGTCTGATGAACTTACCACCACTCAGAGAAGTGAAGCGTGCATTAAAATTATATTTAAAAAACAATATTTATTGAGCAATACCTGATCAACTATTTATCGTGCAATACGTAATCAATACTTATTGTGCAATACGTAATCAACTGAAAAATATTGCTTAACAGCTGCACTTTGTAAGATGACAGCTGTGTTCTATGTGGCATTGTAGTGTCCCATTTAAATGCACTGATGCATCGATGATGGACCCCTGTTATCTCTTCAACTCACAGGCAGATTTTTCCCACCAAAACTTCTGTTCCCCTCAGTGACTGAGTCGCCCTCCAGTAGTGGTTGTTTCTTCTTTGTTTTAGAAGCTTAAATTGTCCCACCCTGTCACAGATATTTGTTCAGGCGTTAGACCCCGGTACAGGACCCAGTATAGGAACTTGAGGGAAATACGGGAGCTGTCCTGTTTTATGAACCCTTTGAGAAATGAGCCCTTTGAGATTTTGACAGTAAACTTTCTGATTTATACAGATTTGAATTCTTAAGACAGTTTTCTGGAGAATAGTGCATGCTTATAATTTCTAGATTTCTCCTTTTAGAGTTCTAGGTTTCCCCTTTAGATATTACAGGTTTTCACTAACCTCTGAGGTATCCAAGCTTCTCCCCTTTATCACAGACCAGGTTCTCTTCCCAGCCCCTTTCACTGGCAGGAAGTTATTCTCCTTGTTAAAGCTTCCCCTCTCCCCCTAAAAAAAGCCCTGCAGCAGCTCCAGGAAGCCACACTGGGCCCCAGGAGACTGCCACCACACCTCAGCCCAGCCCCATGAGCTGGGCCCAGGGAACTGCACTGCTGCCTTCCCTCTGCCTTCCTTTTTTTGAGCGTGAGCTCTGGCTCAGTCAGCGGAGCAGAACTCCGGTGTGCTCCAGCTCCCCTGCTCCTTGTCCCCAAGAAGCAAAAACTTCTACTCCTCCTCCGGAGGGAGGATGGGTGGGTGGATGGATGGATTCTTCTGACAAGCACAGTGTACATTTTGGCTTATTCTGAAAAGTAAAACAAACAAACAAACAAAAAGATTAGATTTCTTCTATCTGGATTTATTTTCTTTCAAAAAGCCCCTGCTTAGAAATTAGAACAGCTGGATTGGTCTTTATAGCTTGGAAAGTGGAGTCATTTCGGATGCCAAATAATAGCACACATTGATAACGAGAGAGAAAAACTAGCCTTCAGTTCCGTCCAGGAGGATGCATTTCTTGAGCTTCATTATCGATTGCAATTCAGCCGTTTCTCTTTCTAATCTCCCTTTGAAATTCCTTTGTAAGAACACTGCTACTGTTAAGTCAGCAACTGAATGTTGTGGTTTCTAATGTCAGACTTATGTCAATTTATTCTTTGCATCCTCCTGGACTGAATCTCCTTGGATGGAATTGAGAGCTAGGTTTCCTGTCTCATTACCAATACTGGTATCCCCACACCTACTGCACCTAGGATTGCCAATCCCCAGGTGGGGGCAGGGGATCCCCCGGTTTGGAGGCCCTCCCCCTGCTTCAGGGTCGTCAGAAAGCGGGGGAAGGGGAGGGAAATGTCTGCTGAGAACTCTATTATTCCCTGTGGAGATTTATTCCCATAGAAAATCATGGAGAATTGATCCGCGGGTATCTGGGGCTCTGGGGGGGGGGCTGTTTTTTGGTGTAGAGGCACCAAATTTTCAGTATAGCATCTAGTGCCTCTCCCCAAAATACCCCCCAAGTTTCAAAAAGGTTGGACCAGGGGGTCCAATTCTATGAGCCCCAAAAGAAGGTGCCCCTATCCTTCATAATTTCCTATGGAAGGAAGGCATTAGAAAGGTGTGCCGTCCCTTTAAATCTGATGGCCAGAACTCCCTTTGGAGTTCAATGATGCTTGTCACAGCCTTGATCTTGGCTCCATCCCTAATGTCTCCTGACTCCACCCCCAAAGTCCCCAGATATTTCTTGAATTGGACTTGGCAGCCCTAACTGCCCCTCTGCATATCACACTTAATCCAATCAAGCCTGCTGTTGTCATTCACCTGCTATTGCCATTTGGCATCTGAAATTATCTTTATAAAATTTATATCTTCAATACTTCATGTTACATTTCATGGCACATATGGCCCAGCACAACAAAGCGACATGTCAGATCTGGCCCTTGTAACAAATGAGTTCGACATCTCTGCTAGGGGTTCTGAACTGGTGACTGCTTGCTGCGGTGAAATGGCTATGGGTGAACAAGCTTAAAATAAATCCTGACAAGATGGAGGTAATGGTAAGTGGAAAGGCTGAAATCCTGAAGGATATTGTGCTTCTCACTTTTGATGTGGTCTTGCTGACACTGGCCGACTTGGTTGAGAGGTAGAGGTTATACCAGATTCAGCTTTGTTGCTGAAGAAACAAGCTAGTGCCGTTTTTTTTTAAAAAAGGCTTCACTTACTTTGAAAAATGGCCTCTGCCTTGATTTGGCTGATTTTACCCCATGGATCCATGCAGTGCTCAAGGCTATGTGTGTAAAATTCCATCGAGTTGCAGCTGATTTATGGTGACCCTGCCAGGTTTTTAAGGCAAGAGATGTTTAATTGTTTGCCTCTGCAGAGCAACCAAGGACTTCCTTGGTGGTCACCCAGTCAGGTCCAACCCTGCTTAGCATCCAAGATCTGATGAGATCATGTTTGCCTGGGCCATCCAGATCAGGACATCTCAAGGCCAGATTATTGTATTGTACTCTACATGGGTTTGACCTTAAAGATCACTGAAACTGTAGCTGGTTCTGAACACCCGTCCACAACCTAGTTTCTATCAGGTGCAAAGTCGAACATGCATATCACACCCATTCTGCAGTCACTCCATTGATTATCAATCAGTTATTGGGTTCAATTCAAGGTTTTGGTTATGAGCTACCCATAATGGCCTTGGATCCATATACCTTTAGGACTGCCTCTCCTTGATATGTCCCACCACAACAACTTTGATCATCTGAGCAAAGCTTTCCAAAAGTGCCACCCTGCAAATGGGTAAAATTGGCAAATGTCCATTGATACAGATTCTCTGTGGTGGCTCCCACCTTGTGGAACAGTCTATCTGAGGGAGGCAGGAAGGTCTTCACACTTCTAACATTTCACAGAATGTGCAAACCAGAAATGTCCATGTGGATATTTTTACAGTGAGATAAAAAGGATAATATAATGGAACAGCGCAGGCGATCACTTC
This sequence comes from Heteronotia binoei, assembly GCF_032191835.1. Lineage (NCBI taxonomy): Eukaryota > Metazoa > Chordata > Lepidosauria > Squamata > Gekkonidae > Heteronotia > Heteronotia binoei. Next base: position 71,014,894 of record NC_083235.1, read on the forward strand.
TGCAATGGACACTAATATAGTCTATTGCACAGCTTACTGTACATATCACGTCCTTTGTCACTGCAATGTCCTCTACTGTTGTAACCCCCTTTTTTCATTATCATATATCATCCCGTAGATCAGTTGTTTGAATTGTTTATTCCAGTTTTATAATCCTGATCCTACTGCATTGTTTTCTGGAGATCTTTGTTGTCTAATTGAATTGCTTTTCATACTTTGTAATCTGCCTTGAGTCCTTAGTGGAAAAGATAGATGATTATAAATAAACTTAATAACAAAAAAAATAATAATACCCAAGTGTGGTAGATGGGTTGTACATAATGTCAAATGTACAAGGCTCCCAATACCACGTAATCATTGCTCTGCAACTTGAAACAGTATTCATCAATTCTCCTATGGCTCAAGTATTACATGCTACTGTACTATATACAAGAAAAAAGACCGGCTGAGACACCTATGCTAGAGAGAGAGAGAGAGAGAGAGAGAGAGAGAGAGAGAGAGAGAGAGAGAGAGAGAGAGAGAGATATTTCATCATTCTTAGCTTAACAGGAGATCTGCTTGATTGTCTGACTGTATTTCAAACAAATGCATCTTAACTGTGTGACTTACAGCACACTCTTTGTAAGAATGAGATTATGTTCCCAGTTCTGCTTGCATATACTTGGAGCGACTTGAATAATGTACTGCCTGTATGTATTCTGCCAGCCAGTTTTTGGATAATTATTGTACTATACATTTGAGTCTGGCAACTTGACCCTGACTAAAGGTCACTGTGACGAACTCAGGAACTTAGCCTGAGAAGCTGGGAACAGGCTTACAGTGATTGGCTGGGACGCAGCCATGGTGACTGAAATGTAGTGAAATGAAGAGGCAGCAGGGAACGCCTCAGAGTTTAGTTTAGTTTTGGAGTCTTCAGAGAGAGTCTGGAGTGAAGACTGTGGGCTTAGGCTGGTCAGTTGTGAAGCAACTGGACAAGGAGCTGAGAACAGCCAGTGGGGCTGAGCTCCTTGTGGAGACAGAGCTGGGCTGAGCTTCTGTCTGAGAGAGAGTTTGAAGTCAGAAGGGGGCAAAACCAGGCACCTTCTGTGAAGGAAACTCTCTGTGGGAGTTCTGCCAGCACATCAAGGCAGACTCCTTGTACAAACCAAAATCACACAAACACTCAGAAGGGAGGACTGGATTCTGGTGGTCAGTAGGGTTTCCCAAGATTCAGACAAGGAAACTAGCTGGGGCTGAGACACACCAGGAGTGAGGGGCTGGTATTAGCTCTCAGTGGTGTGAGTCCTGAATGCTAGTGTGGGATATCTGTGAGGGAGAATTAATCTGGCACCAGACAGGAGTTCTCTGTGTGTGTGGAAAAGTGTAACTGACAATTTGTTATTTTTATGATTTGAGTAGCTGGAGCATAGGGCTATATCATCTGTACTGCAAAGCATTCCTAGTGCCCAGTAGACACTGCCTGCCTGCCATAGAGTTCTGTAGAATTCCAAGCCTGCCTGCTTGGTAGTTTAAAAATCTTTTGCCAGAGTTACATATTTAACTTTACCTCAGCCTGACAAATCTCTGTGTCTAGTAATTGATTATTTTGCCAACCATCTGCCTGCCAACTGATTCATTGATATTGATCAGATCTAATCAATATTGTTTTATTCCTCTCCCTTTTGTTATCCAATAAATCTTTTTTGTGGTTTTGGACTTAAAAACCATCTGGTGCCTATTTTCTTAGAGATCTGACAGGATTTCTGTATATGTGCTTGAGGGAAGATGACTGGAGAAAAATTTATAGTGGTCACCCTCCCAAGTTGACCCTGACCAGTTCCTCACAGTCACCATGTCTTGATATCCATCCTATATACACATATTAGAAATTCCAGCATTCAAGTTTTCTACTGACCAAATTTTGACTAATATCACTGTATATCTGCATCCATACAAATAGTGAAATCCATGGATTGGGGCCGGACACAAAGGGGGAGGGGGGAGGTAAGGCCTGTAAAATAAAGTGATGCAATTAAGAGGAGGCTGTAGCAGCAGTTGAGGAGTGATAGGAGATGAGAAAGATGAAAGGGGAAATTAGGGAGATGGAATGAGAATAGGGAACAGAGTCTTCCGGGCTCTGTCATCTTGGCTTCAGAGGGGTCAGCACATCGTCCTCCTGCAGCACCTCTGAGTCTGGCTGTTGGAGGGGTGTCACAGAAGTGATGCCCCCATAGAAAAGCCTGGAAGAGGCTTTTTCTTCGGCATGGGACTTTTACGGGGAGAGAGGGGTTCAGCGGCGGCTGCCCCTGTGCTTACTGTATGTCCTGAGACTCCGCAGCCATGAAAAGCTGGCGCACCAGCAGAAAAAGAAGAACGCCCGACTGCTTTCTTGCTTTCATTTTCTCCAGTACGCCTTTGATGTAGCGTCTTTCTACAACTAATGTGATGATTCTACTTGACAAGTAGGTGTTTTCCTAATTCCGATGCCTGATGGGTCACTTTACATAAACACAAGAGACTAGCTCAAAAGAAGAGAAATGAGGCCCCGAAGAGCTATGAGCAGCTTTAGCTATTTAAATTGGATTGAATACAACTACTAAAATTGACCCGGATTATAATTGGACATATATTAAAGAGATTATTATTAGGTTGCAAAATGATCTGAACATAAAGGAGATATATTCTAGAGAGATCTGTCTCTATCGCCTGACTGTATTTGAAAGAATGGTATTTGAAATCTCAGCTGGAGCTGTTGTGGAATGTGGATTAGCAGGAGCTCGAAGCTATTTTACAATTTGAACTAAGAAACTGAGTTTGCTGACAGAGAAAAATGGCACTGCCTAGCGAAATGTCTTATAAAATATATCTTATTAAAATCATTTCTCTGAAACAGGATCTTGCCTCATTTATGCAACTTATTGAAGACCAAATGAATTGTTTTATGCTGAAAGCTAACGAAATTGCAAATCTACAGGAGCTGAGTGCTAAAGAGAGCCTGCTGACGTCTGTGGAATTCGAATGGGAAAGTGATATGCTCCTAAACAAACAAAGGAAAATCAAAATGGTCTCAAGTATCAAAATGTCACAGTATTAAAACAAGACCAGAAATTAAGATCTAGTGAAGTCATGCTGAGAGGGAAAAATGGTGTTGAATTCTTCCTCCCACTGTTGAAGGGGCAGGCCACTTTGAGAAGAGAAAAGGTACACTCCGATCAACAAATTAAGATGTGGAAAGCTTTGCGGAAGAAGGATTTTGAATTTTTTTTTGTGAATGGTCGAATATGGAACCCTGATTAAGAAGTGGTATGCAATTTTAAAAGGCAAACTGTGATAAAATGGGCTGTCTCCGATGTAATAGGGATGCAGAAATTAAAGGAAATTAAAAGCTTTTAATCTTTGGGAAGGATTCCTGAATTTTGGGGGGGTTTTGTGGGTAAACAAACATGTAACTATTAATAATGAACAGATGTCCGATTTTAAAAGAATAAAGGAGATTTTGAAGAAATAAGAGAGTTGGTAAAATTGTAATTAAATATATAGTCAATTTGGATTTATGCTAAAGAGTGCAGGTAACATATATATTTCAGATAACATATATATATATATATATATATATATATATATATATATATATATATATATATATATATATATATATATATATATATATATATAGTAGTATCTACAGTATGCTTATTTAGTGAAATTGCTCATACTGATGTAAGAGCTGGATTAATGGTTGAAAAGGCAGATAGCATAATTGTTCTTTAACTTGGTAGATTTGGTAACTTGGTAGATTTTTTCTAACATGCTCTTTTGGAGAAACTGTTTAGACTGAGATAGACAAACTATTAAGTTGCATCTTATGTAATTTGTTAAGGATAAAGATATGATTTTATGTGCTTGTTTTAATAAGGATTTTGTTAAACCAACAATCTAATTTGTGCCTATAATAGGGTTAGGTTAAATTAGACAAAATTGGCGTCGAGATAGAACTTGCTATACTTATTTGTGTTTAAGAAGAATTGTTTAGATTCATATTCCTACTACTAGTTAATTAAAAAAAATTGGGGGGGTAATGAAAGAAAGGAAGGTAAAATATAGGGAGATTTTTATACTTGCAGGTAGAATGACTTGAGTATTTTATTGGGAGGTAGAACTATAATTGATATATTTGTACTGCTTTCTGTTTTCCCCATTCTGTCAATGCCCCTCCCCCCCCCCCTTTTTTATGTATTCTCTGCATTGCTTTTTTCTTTTGTAGTTTAAACCATAAAAATTATAAAATGGAGAATAGGGAACAGAAGGAAAGGATACTTTCCTGGAGGATGCTTCCGTCCTTGACCCATTTCAGTCCGGCTTTTGCCCGGGACATGGGACGGAGACAGTGTTGGTTGCCCTAGTAGATGACCTTCAACGGCATCTGGATCGGGGTGGCTCGGCGGTGCTGATGTTGTTAGACCTGTCGGCTGCGTTCGACACGGTCGACCATCGGCTACTGACGTGCCGCCTCGCCGACGCGGGGATTCAGGGGTTGGCCTTACAGTGGCTTTCCTCTTTCCTGGAAGGTCGGGGACAAAGGGTCGCAATTGGGGGGGGAGCTATCCCGGAGGTGCACACTCGACTGTGGTGTGCCCCAAGGGGCGGTTCTCTCCCCGATGTTATTTAACATCTACATGCGGCCTCTTGCCCAGATTGCCCGAAGGTACGGGCTAGGGTGTCACCAGTACGCTGATGACACCCAGCTCTATCTACTGATGGATGGCCAGCCGGTCTGCGCCCCGGAAAATCTTGATCGGGCACTACAGGCCGTGGCTGAGTGGCTCAGACTGAGTGGGCTGAAGCTAAATCCTGCGAAGACAAAGGTCCTTTGCTTGGGTCGCCGCGGCCCGGGAGGGGGAATCCCCCTTCCAGTTTTTGACGGTGCGCCGCTGACGGCGGCGGACAGGGTCAGGAGCTTGGGGGTGCTATTGGAGCCTTCTCTAAAGATGGAGGCTCAGATAGCAGCCGTTGCCAAGTCCGCATTTTTTCATCTTAGGCGGGCAAGGCAGCTGGCCCCCTTCCTGGAGCGCGACGACCTAGCAACAGTGATCCATGCCACGGTCACCTCGAGGTTGGACTACTGCAATGCCCTCTACATGGGGCTGCCCCTGTCACGAACTCGGAAATTGCAGTTGGTGCAGAATGCCGCGGCCCGGCTGTTATTGGGTCTCCCAAAGTGGGGACACATTCGGCCGGGTCTTCGGACTCTGCACTGGCTTCCAGTGATATACCGAGTCCGGTACAAGGTGCTGGTTATTACCTTTAAAGCCCTATACGGCCTGGGACCTGCCTACCTGAAGGACCGTCTCCCCCCACATGTTCCCCAGAGAGTACTGAGGTCGGGAACACAAAATCTCCTCACTATCCCTGGGCCAAAAGAAGCCCGCTTAAAATCCACCAGAGAAAGGGCTTTCTCCGTTATGGCCCCTACATGGTGGAATCAGCTGCCGGAAGAGGTGAGGGCCCTGCGGGACCTTGTTCAGTTCCGCAGGGCCTGTAAGACGACCCTCTTCCGGCTAGCCTACACCTAGCTAAGATGAGAACTCAATGTAGCTTGCTTGACGTCTGTTCTATATGTAATTGGAATGTTTACTGGTTTTTAAGGTTTTAACTGTTTTAAATGTTTAATTGCTTATATATTTATATTGTTTAATTGTATGTTTGACTAATTTCTGGAAGCCGCCCTGAGCCACTTGTGGGAAGGGCGGGATACAAATCAATCAATCAATCAATAAATAAATAAATACTGTAGCAGGAGTAGGAATGAGAAGAGTTGGTTTTTATACCTCACTTTTCTTTTCCTTAAAGCAGCATACAATTGCCTTCCCGTCCTCTCCCCACAACAGACACCTTGGGGGGTAGGTGGGGCTGAGAGAGTTCTGAGAGAACTGTGACTGGCCCAAAGTCACCCAGTAGACTTCATGTGGAGTGTGGAATCAAATCCGGTTCTTCACATTAGAGTCTGCCACTCTTAACTTCTGCACGATGCTGGTGTAGAGAGGGATTGAAGTGTGAAGCATGTGAACAGTATGTGATGAGAATGCTGAAAGTGAATGGAAAGCTCTGGAGGAAATGGAACACTGTAGGGGAAACAACAATGGGATGATAGGAGGCAGAGCAACAAGGGGGTAGGATTAAGAGAGAATCAGGAAAGGTGTGGTGGTACGGGGTTATAGGAGTAGGCAGAAAAATACTGTGGGGTGATTGGTGGTATGTGAAGAGGACAGTGGTATAGAACTGGGATGGTAAAGTGACCATGTTAAAGGGAGAAGTTAAAAGAAAGGAGAGTGTAAAAAACCCTGCAAACTTAGCTGTGGCTTCCCATATTATCAACATTTTACCATGTTTGTGAAGTTTATTCACATGCATATCTATTTCAGCATTATATAGCCCTATGCAGCAGGGACGTGTTTGTGAATGATAGAAGACCTTGTAGGTGGGACCAATCTTATGGGTCCTTTCTATCAAACCAGTGTTTATTCCATGGAAAAGACTATGCTGTTGGCCCTACTCATCATCAATATATCTAATTCTCAACATGGGTCAATTTGTGGATCTGGAGACTAAGGCCAACTACAGTGTCCTGGTCTGGAGCTGCAGCCAGAGGGAGGGTTTTTCTCTGGGCCATCTTGGCAGGAACACCCACCCCCGCCCAGGGACCACTAATCCACGTGTAGGGCCATCACAGGGCCGATTTATCCCAGCAGAGGCAGATGGGGATGCTGAGGTCAGCTTCACCCATGGCAGCCTGGTGGATGGCTGTGGAGGCACCTGAGCCAAACCAGAACAGGCCAGGGCTAACAGAGAGAGTGCCCCCTGGCTGCAGCTCCCAGGAGAAGACGAAGAAGATATTGGATTTATATCCCGCCCTCCACTCCGAAGAGTCTCAGAGCGGCTCACAATCTCCTTTCCCTTCCTCCCCCACAACAGACACCCTGTGAGGTGGGTGGGGCTTGAGAGGGCTCTCATAGCAGCTGCCCTTTCAAGGACAACTTCTGCCAGAGCGATGGCTGACCCAAGGCCATGCTAGCAGGTGCAAGTGGAGGAGTGGGGAATCAAACCCGGTTCTCCCAGATAAGAGTCCGCACATTTTAATCACTACACCAAACTGGCTCTCCCTACACCAAACTGGCTCTCCAGAGCGTGAGGGAAAGTGCTCAGAGCACAGGGCAGAGTCTGTGCTGCCACCACATTGGGACACCAGAGCAGCAGAGGCATGGGTGATCCCATTGAGGCCAGCTGGAGTACTGCCACAGCCAGGGCAGGCATGCCCGATGCTGAGGCATGTGGACTCAGATGGAACCTCCCAGCAGCCCATGATGGGCGTGGTCATGATAGGGGCCAGCTCCCCTGGGATGGAAGGGGGTGGGGGCCAAGCTCAGGAGGGAGGTATAAAGGAGGCTCCTGTGAACAGGCCAGGGAGGAAGGTAGATGGACTCCTGAGCTTTGACAGGAGTCAGTACAGTTGGGAGGAGGAAAACCAGGGTGGACACCACCCCCTTCCTTCCCATTCTGAGGCCTGAGGAGTATACCGTGAAGAAATGCATTTTCTCCTGGGAGGCCGGCAAGGAGCAAAGCCACCACTTTGCTTTTTGACATTTTTTTTAAATGGTCAGGGATTGCCTCTCCTGGTATACCCCCAGGAGAGCATTGCGCCCAGCAGATCATCACCCGTTGGTGGTTCGTGGCCTGAGAGATCTCTCTCTGGCTGCCCTCAATCAGAGGCGGGGCATTTTTACCCTGGCTCCAACTTGGTGGAACTCTCTGCCAAACAACATCCATGTCCTGCAGATCATTCATGTCCTGCAGATCATTCATGTCCTGCAGATCATCCATGTCCTCAGATGATCATCTGTTGGTGGTTTGTGGCCTGAGAGATCTTTACCCTGGCTCCAACTTGGTGGAACTCTCTGCCAAACAACATCCATGTCCTGCAGATCATCCATGTCCTGCAACATCCATGTCCTGCAGATCATCATCTGTTGGTGATTCGTGGCCTGAGAGATCTCTCTCTGGCTGCCCTCAATCAGAGGCGGGGCATTTTTACCCTGGCTCCAACTTGGTGGAACTCTCTGCCAAACAACATCCATGTCCGGCAGAACCTAATACAGTTCTGCAGGGCTTGTAAGGCACAGCTGTTCTCCCGGGCATTTTGTTGAGGGCAGCAACAGTTTCATCATCATCTTTCTGGCACTCCCCCCCCTTCCTTGTAAGACAGTGACGCCATTACAACTTTTAGGGTCATCCTTAGATTATTTACTGCATTGCTGATGTTATCTGGTTTTTATTGATGTATTTATGATGTATTTTAATGATGTATTTATGGATTGTGTTGTACACTGCCCTGAGCCTTGTCCTTCAAAGAAGGGTGGTTCTAAATCAAATCAAATAAAATAAAATAAAATAAACAAACAAATAAATAATATCTTCTTTCTCTAGGCAGAGAAGGAAATCAGTTTGCTTGTACCTCAGTGCCCACCTTCATGCAAATAATAATAGGTCTGCACAAAGGGATGGCTAAGCTTCCCCGTTTTTCAACCCTTATCCAGGCAGGGAACAGAGTTTGGGGGATATCACACTAAAACAGCTCTAGGGATAATTTCCAGGAAGGACTTGGAGGAAATGCTTCTCTGACTTGGCCTGACCGTGTCAGTGGGAGGCAGAAACAGAGATGATACAAACTCTTCGCTGCTGGAAGGAGCTCTCTTTCTTTGGGATGCTGAGTTCATGAGAACTCTTAGCTGAGGGCTGCAAGCAGGCAGCCATTGACCAAGTGCTCACACGGGAGACTTGGCACAAACTTCAAGGAAATGGTGACTCTATAGAGATCTAGAACATCTAAGCTAAAAAGCCTGTCCTATATTTTAACAGCTGATAGGGCATGTAGAGAGAAAAGGGCAGATGATTTGCATTTTTACCCATTCCTTTTGTATTCCCTGTTCATTTTTTGCTGTGCTAAAAGTATGCTTGTAAACATTTTCTTATTAATAAATACTTTATAACATTGGATACTGGTAGTGGTTCTCTGCACCACATAGACGTCCGCCATCTCGTACATGATATTTTAAAAGGGGCACCAGGGAGGAAGGTAGCCAGTTTGGTGTAGTGGTTAAGTGTGCGGACTCTTATCTGGGAGAACCAGGTTTGATTCCCCACTCCTCCACTTGCACCTGCTAGCATGGCCTTGGGTCAGCCATAGCTCTGGCAGAGGTTGTCCTTGAAAGGGCAGCTGATGTGAGAGCCCTCTCCAGCCCCTCACACCTCACAGGGTGTCTGTTGTGGGGGAGGAAGGTAAAGGAGATTGTGAGCCGCTCTGAGACTCTTCAGAGTGGAGGGTGGGATATAAATCCAATATCTTCATCTACCTCACAGGGTGTCTGTTGTGGGGGGGGGGAAGGCAAAGGAGATTGTGAGCCACTCTGAGACTCTTCGGAGTGGAGGGCGGGATATAAATCCAATATCTTCTTCTTCTTATCTGGGAGAACCGGATTTGATTCCCCACTCCTCCATTTGCACCTGCTGGCATGGCCTTGGGTCAGCCATAGCTCTGGCAGAGGTTGTCCTTGAAAAGGCAGCTGATGTGAGAGCCCTCTCCAGCCCCACCCACCTCACAGGGTGTCTGTTGTGGGGGAGGAAGGGAAAGGAGATTGTGAGCCGCTCTGAGACTCTTCGGAGTGGAGGGCGGGATATAAATCCAATATCTTCTTCTTCTTCTATTCCTCCTGGGGTGTATAAGGCAGTAAACTGTTCCTGTGGTGACCAGGCTCTGGCAGCAGAAGACATAGAGGCAAGTTCTGGAACTGGGAAGGGAAGCTGGGAGTCCTGATCCTCCCAGTGGGAATTCCCTACAACAATCAGGTGGTGCTGGCTGGCTATCCTGAGAGTGGAAGAATAGCCCACCCAGGTGTGGAGAAACACCTAGGAGGGCAGGGTGGAATAGAGCCAGCAGGCCAAAGCAGGCATGTTCTGCCACACCTACCTTTAGCACAATTTATTAATGAATATGTCAGTTTTAATTTAATTTTATTTCTTTTGTGACACCTAGGTTTCACTTGTATACGTATATATTTTATCATCTGCCTTAGGCATTGAGGAAAAGTGTCTCCTTCAAGGGCAAACCTGGTATTGGCCGACCTGGGGCCTGTGGTATGCAACAACGCAACTAGGAAACAAATGTCACCTTCAGGGCAGAGCCTGATGCTTTTGCTTGACTCGAAAATTCCAGCAAGAGATAAGAGCAAGGTCACAAACTGATGCGGAGTCAGGAAGCCAAGGGTTCTATCCACAGGGGAAGACAAAAGAAGGCAGGAATTCGAAAGCAATGCTTGGGATTTAAATGCCACAGGCGAGTTCTGAAAAACAAACACAAGTTAGCAAAACAGGATTTCAAAGCAGCAAGGTCAGGCAAGGGAGAAGTCTGTTTGCTGAGAATCAGCTCACAGCCGAGGATGGTAGCAAGGTTGCTTCTACACGGACTGCTGGTTGGGGTTCACTTTGATTAGCCTAATCACCCACAGGTATTACTTCTTCACTAGCTTGCCATGGTTCCTGCAACAACTCTGCATCATCAATTAGCGCTGGCATTCCTATGCCTTTCCAGAGCTGTCAAGTGTTATTGACATCTTCCGCTAGCTCGAGAGAGCCAGGCAGAGAGCCAGTCTGCCCTTTGCCCCGCTTCCGTTGTCGGCTGCCAGATGAGCAGCCCTCATCACCTGATGTGTCTTTTATTGTCTCTGTCTCTAAAGCCAGCTGTTCAGGAAGGCATCCCACAGCTGCAGGGTCTCCATTTCCTCATCTTTCAGAGGAGGAAGTCGCTAACTGACTCATGACAAAAGGCAGGCTATAGGTAATTTAAACAAATAAATGCAGACAGAGAATTCTCACTCATTCCCTTTGGGCTCTATGGGCAAAATACACAGGCTCCTAGCAATTAGAGTCCTCAGGCACAGGGAGGGACGGTGGCTCAGTGGTAGAGCATCTGCTTGGGAAGCAGACGGTCCCAGGTTCAATCCCTGGCATCTCCAAAAAAGGGTCCAGGCAAGTTGGCTTGAAAAACCTCAGCTTGAGACCCTGGAGAACCGCTGCCAGTCTGAGTAGACAATACTGATTTTGATGGACCGAGGGTCTGATTCAGTAGAAGGCAGCTTCATATGTTCATGGGGAGGGACGGTGGCTCAGTGGTAGAGCATCTGCTTGGGAAGCAGACGGTCCCAGGTTCAATCCCCGGCATCTCCAAAAAAGGGTCCAGGCAAGTTGGCTTGAAAAACCTCAGCTTGAGACCCTGGAGAGCCGCTGCCAGTCTGAGTAGACAATACTGACTTTGATGGACCGAGGGTCTGATTCAGTAGAAGGCAGCTTCAGATGTTCATGGGGAGGGACGGTGGCTCAGTGGTAGAGCATCTGCTTGGGAAGCAGACGGTCCCAGGTTCAATCCCTGGCATCTCCAAAAAAGGATCCAGGCAAATAGGTGTGAAAAACCTCAGCTTGAGACCCTGGAGAGCCGCTGCCAGTCTGAGAAGACAAGACTGACTTTAATGGACCAAGGATCTGATTCAGTAGAGGGCAGCTTCATATGTTCATATGTTCACCTTGACCAGAAGGCAGATTTTGCTCCCACTCTACTGGCATCCCCGTGTGCACCTATTATAAACAGCCACAGTTAGTTTCAATGGAGAGAAGAGGTACGAGATATAATAAGAGCGTGGAGGAACAGTCCCGCTGTGATCTGCAAGCCCTATTCCACCATGCCTTCCAAGGTTTTCCCAACACCTTGAGGGGCTTCTCTCTCCGTCTCTGTCTCTCTAATACCAACCAAGTTTTATTTAGAATGTAAGCTTTCGCGTGCTCTCTTAAGCACACTTCATCAGACGAGGGGATCTGTATCAATACCTGATCCCCTCGTCTGATGAAGTGTGCTTAAGAGAGCACACGAAAGCTTACGTTCTAAATAAAACTTGGTTGGTCTTAAAGGTGCCACTTGACTTCTGCTTTGTTCAACTGATCCAGACCAACACGGCTGCCCGCTTGGATCTATCTCTGTTCAACTACTGCCATCACCTGGCTTTTGTAGAAATTTCCCATTGAGAAACCCAGGACCCTCCAGCTTCCCTTCCTAGTTCCGAGGCCTCGTCTCTGTGTCTCCTGCTATCCAGCATCTGGTTACTGCAGGGACAACTTATGATCTTGTGCACCACTGAGGGAGTAGTCACTTGCCATCTGACCGCCCCCTCCCCTTCCTCCTGGCACTCCTTTTAAAACAGCATGTCCAAGATGGGAAGGGCTATGTGGTACAATCACTATCAGCATCAAAAGTTCTAAAGCACTTATTAAAAAGAATATGTTCACAAGCATGCTCTCAGCACAGCACAATACTGAGCAAGGGATTCAAAAGAAAAGGGTAAAATGCAATTCCTCTGTCCCTCCCTTTATACATGCCCTTTCAGATGCTAAACATAAGGCAGGCTCATTAACTTAGAAAGTTACTGATCTTCTACCAGATTGCCATTACCCAGAAGCCTCATACGTGGGCAAGCACATGGCAATGGCCATCTCCTGCAGATCTCAGGAATGAGTTCTCTCTGCCTTGAGCGAGCCAGTTTGGTGTAGTGATTAAGAGCGGTGGACTCCAATCTAGGAGAACCGAGTTTGATTCCCCACTCCTTCACATGCAGCTGCTAGTTGACCTTGGGTCAGTCGCAGTTCTCTCAGAGCTGTTCTCTCAAGAGCAGTTCTCCAAAGAGCTCTCTCAGCCCCAACTACCTTACAGGATGTCTGTTGTGGAGAATGGAAGGGAAAGGAGATTGTAACCCACTCTGAGACTTTGAGTGAAGGATGGGGTGGGGCTGAGAAAGTGGAGCTCCTCCTCCTCCTGGTACTACTACTATGGAATCAGCACAAAAGAGACCCTTTCCTCACTCCCAGGAGTTGTATAACTTTCCTTTCTTCTCCCACTGACCAGGTCAGACCAGATCAAAGAACCTTGTTTAGAAGTCTAGAAAGCCTCTTAAGTCCTCCAGATCTCTGTTCCCTGCTACATATCACCTATCTAGCTGGAAGGATGTGTGTGCGACTTGACCATCTAATTGGGTCCTCCATGCTTACTACCCTGTTTCCCTGAAAATAAGACCTACCCAAAAAATAAGCCCTAGCAGGATTTCTATGCATTTGTTAAATATAAGCCCTACCCCGATAATAAGACCTCGTGATGGGCGTTGCAAAAAATTCAGGATGGAATTCCGGGTCTGGAGAGTTATGACAATGTTCCAGAAGATGACTTAAATGTATTTGAATAAATGTAGATTGTTGTAGCATACTTAATAAAAATAAGACATCCCCTGAAAATAAGCCCTAGTGCGTCTTCTTGAGAAAAAACAAATATAAGACAGTGTCTTATTTTCGGAGAAACACGGTATTTGCATATCTAAAGGCTTGGTGGGTGAAGCTGGTGAGCAATTGACTCCTTTCCCCACATCTGCATTTTGCCAAGAGAGAGAAACACATTTCAAAACTCAAGACTCCAAAGAAAAAATGCTTTTCTTCACTTCGGGCAAAAGCTGCCCTCCAACTTCGACGCAAACCTCATTGGCACAGATTCTGAAGAGGGTGAAATGGACAAGGGCGGTCTTACTGAGTCTGGGATCCTGGGCATAACTCATGGATGGTATACTCCCCCTTTATTTGCACCCAATCCACTGAACACGAATAAAGAAAATGACTTACAAAGGGCCATGGCAACACATAGGGTGGGGGACTGACACCCAGCATAGCACAGCTTGCCTGCTCCTCTCACTAACATCTTTGGGCGTTTTCGCACAGGGCTTACCCCGGAGCAACGTCCCTCTTCACCGCGCAGCGTCTGCGTGGATTTCGCACCAACTGCTCCGCAGAGCCGCGAAGAGCTGTGGCTTTTGTGTCGCAAATGTAAACTGGTTTTTGTCAGTTTACATTTGCGACACAAAAGCCGCGGCACTTCGCGGCTCTTCCTGGTTCTGCGGAGCAGTTGGTGCGAAATCTGTGCAGACGCTGCGCGGTGAAGAGGGACGTTGCTCCGGGGTAAGCCCTGTGCAAAAACGCCCTTTGTCTCATCATCTCTCAGCTGTTAATTATTTACAATACGAATGCAAGATTACATCCTTACATTCTATGATAATCTACTCAGGGGTGGCCAACAGTAGCTCTCCAGATTTTTTTGCCTACAATTCCCATCAGCCCCAGCCAGCATGGCCAATGTCTGGGGCTGATGGGAGTTGTAGGCAAAAAACATCTGGAGAGCTACCGTTGGCCACCCCTGAGTAGGTGATTTACAGCCCCCTATTCTATACTTAATGTCAAAACATCTCTGTTCTTTCTTTAGAATGAAAAGGCATAAACTGTATATACCAGGGGTGGCCAATGGTAGCTCTCCAGATGTTTTTTTGCCTACAACTCCCATCAGCCCCAGCCATTGGCCATACTGGTTGGGGTTAATGGGAGTTGTAGGCAACAACATCTGGAGAGCTGCCATTGGCCACCCCTGGTATATACCCTTCCATACTATTTTTTTTTGTAGTAATAAACAATTTTATTAGTAACATATGGTAGCAAAACTATCTCTACAACTTATAAAAACTTAAAGTAAAAGGAAAAACTTTCTACCCCATATCTTACTTTTCCCCCTCCCCTCCCCCCGTTACTTGACCCCCGCCAGTGTTATTTACTTAAAGGAAACAAATATTAAAGGTACACTTAACTATTAAAGAAAAAACAACAACAACTATCAGTTATATTCTTATTTTAAAAACCTTAATCATTATCAAAGATTATCCAATGTCCTTTTATTTTCCACTCTTTTTCTATGTATCTTCTGAATTTCTTCCACTCCAATTTAAAAAGTTCCAAATCATAGTCTCTTAATTTTCTTGTTAATTTGTCCATTTCACTCCATGACATAACTTTTGTAATCCAATCCCATTTCTCTGGTATTTTTTCTTGCTTCCACAGCTGCGCATACAATGTCCTAGCAGCTGAGAGCAAATACCATATTAAAGTTCTGTCTTTTTTTGGAAATTTTTCCATTTGTAATCCTAGCAGAAAAGTCTCTGCCACTTTATTGAATTCAATATATTTTTTTTGTAGTAAGCCCCAGAAGCCACATTGAGCCAATAGCAAGGATTGTCCTTAGTATAATTTTCATATTTATTCTATGAACTTTATGGTAGGGATTTAGAAAGGCGTTCGGTTAAAGGAAAAATATGAAAATGATACCTGCCTCTGCAGGTCTTCTGGAGAGGGGGCATAAAAACCTGCTAAATAAATCATTAAAATAATATTGAAAGGTATTCAAAATCAATGGGGTCTTTGCCATTGATCTCAGTTGGATGTGGATTGCATCCAAGTTTTCATTTTTAGTAGGAGAAAGTGGAGGTAAGTGTCTAGTGCCAGGCTGAATAAAGATCAGGGCATACAGCGCGTTTGTTTATGGCAGCGGCCTTGGAAAATGCATTCCTATAAACTGACAGTCTTTGTTTCCATCCTTTAGGGAAAAAACAGAGGAAAGCAAACAGGAAACTGGAACAAGTCCCCCTACAAGGTAATGGCAAATGGGCATTTATACAGGTGTACCTAGAATCAGTTTTTATTGTCATAATTTGTGCAAGAGTTGCTATTAAGCCTCATCAACATATTTAGATATACTTACACTCCACTTAGGAAAAAGGAAAGGTCCCCTGTGCAAGCCCCAGTTGTTTCCGACTCTGGGGTGACATTCACGTTTTCACGGCAGACTTTTTACGGGGTGGTTTGCCATTGCCTTCCCCGGTCATCTACACTTCCCCCCCCCCCCCAGCAAGCTGGGTACTCATTTTACCGTCCTCGGAAGGATGGAAGGCTGAGTCAACCTTGAGCCGGCTACCTGAAAACCCAGCTTCTGCCGGGGATCGAACTCAGGTCGTGAGCAGAGCTTAGGACTGCAGTACTGCAGCTTTAACACTCTGCGCCACGGGGCTCTTTACTTAGGAGAACACTGTAAACTGCCATACATTTTTTTTAAGGATTGCTAGCTCTGGGTTGGAAAATACTGGGGAATTTGGGGTGGAGCCTTGAGTGGGCAGAGTTTGGAGAGGGGAGGGACCTCAATATGATACCGTACCATACAATCCACCTTCCAAGGCAGCAATTTTCTCCAGGGGGAACTGATCTCTGCCACCTGGATATCAGTTGTAAAAGTGGGCGCTCACTGGGAGGCTGGCAACCTAATATGCAGCCTATTTAGTTAAATTGGTCCTCAAGGAAGCTTCCAAGTTACATCTGATACACATGATACAATAAACAGAACTTTAAAAAGTTTATCAGTAATAAAACATGAAGTCAAATGAGGACAAATAAATTAGTTGCAGCATAAAACCACATTAAAGTAATAGAACACCTTCAGGTGTAACGTTAAAATAGGAACAAAATAGCCATCGGTGAGCAGATGAGGATCATGTAGGCACCACTAATGTACTAAGAGCATTGCTAAATCAGCATTAGAGCTGCTTCACATGGTGATGCTTTCCCATTGTTGCTGAGGCTGTACTTGTGGAGGGGGGGGGGAGGGTGGCTGGATAATTGAAAAAGCTCTGTGGGGTTGGGATGGGAGCCTTTAGGGCAGTGATGGCGAACCTTGTAGGGACTGAGTGCCCAAACTGCAACCCAAAACCCACTTATTTATTGCAAAGTGCCAACGTGGCAATTTAACCTGAATACTGAGGATTTAGTTTAGAAAAAAAAAACAACTCATAGGGCGTTTTCGCACTCACCTTCAGCCGGCACGACCCCCCTCTTCACCGCGCAGGATCTGCGCGGATTTCGCACTAAATGCCGCGGAGCAGCCAGAAGAGCCGGAAACTCCCGTCGCAAAAGCCGCGCAAACGGAAACTGCTTTTTGGCGGTTTACGTTTGAGCGGCTTTTGCGCCGGGAGCTTCCGGCTCTTCCGGCTGCTCCGCGGCATTTAGTGCGAAATCCGCGCAGATCCTGCGCGGTGAAGAGGGGGGTTGCGCCGGCTGAAGGTGAGTGCGAAAACGCCCATAGTGAAATTAACAAACTGAAAGAACATTTGGTCTGGATAGCATTTGCTTAGGAAACCAACAAAATAGTAACATGTCAGAATGGGAGAATGATGGCGAGAGTGTCATAAGGCAATAAATGGAGGCTGTGCATCGCTCTGTTGCTTGCAGGTCTGGGTTAAACTGAGAACATGCCTTTCCCAGAGGTGTTCCTGTCCACCTAATTTGCTTTTGAACATGTAACATACATTATAGACATCATTCTAGTTTGCCATTAGGAAAAAAGAATACATTAAAATATAGTGTGTTTAGTAGGAGCTGGTGGTTAGGGTGTCCAAATCAGATCGGGGGGGGGGGGGGTCCTGATTCATATGCCCACTCTGGCAGCTTGCTGGGAAACCTTGGACCAGTAATATACTCTGTGTTAACCCGCCTCATAGGTTCGTTGTGAGGATCAAAGAGAAGGGGAGGGTGTGTCAGACCACTTCAGTATCCTTTTGGGCGAGGAAGGCAGGGGATACATGATGTTTGTTAATAAATTAAGTTGATGAAAGGAGTCCACTGATTTATATGGCTAAATCTGAGTCCAGCAGCACCTAAGAGAACAAGATTTTTGAGAGTCAAAGCTCCTTTTATCTAATCGAGGGAGCTCTAATGCTGGAAAGCTTGTGCCCCCTCCCCCAAACCTTGTTGATCTCTAAGGTGCTCCTGGGCTTGAATCTAGTTGTTCTCCTATGGACCAGCAGAGCTATCCTTGGAAACTTCAGGGATAGTCTGAACTGCATTAACTAAAAAGTCTGGTTAAAGGAGGGCCAGTTTGGTGTAGAGGTTAAGTGCATGGACTCTTATCTGGGAGAACTGGGTTTGATTCCCCACTTCTCCACTTTTAGCTGCTGGCATGGCTTTGGGTCAGCCATAGCTATCACAGAGTTATCCTTGAAAGGGCAGCTTCTGGGAGAGCTTCTCTCAGCCCCACCTACCTCACAGGGTGTCTGTTGTGGGTGGGGAAGATAAAGGAGATTGTGAGCTGCTCTGAGACCCTGAGATTCAGAGGGAAGGGCAGGATATAAATCCAACATCTTCTTCTTTCTTTAAACTAAAACTGCAATCCTGTGCATGTGTAGAGAGTAGGTGCCACAGTGCTCACTGTAGATTCCTTCCAAGTAACCATGGAGAGGAAGCCCAATGAGGAAAGGCTAAGGGACTTGGGGATATTCAGTCTTGAGAAGAGGAGGTTGAGGGGGGAGACATGATTGCTCTTTTGAAGTATTAGAAGGGCTGCCACTTAGAGGAGGGCAGGGAGCTGTTTCTACTGGCAGCAGAGGAGAGGACTGGCATAGGAAAAACTTTTTAACAGTAAGAGTTGTTCAACAGTGCAATCAACCCCCTCACTGGCAGTCTTTAAGCAGCGGCTGGACAAACACTTGTCAGGGATGCTCTGGAAAACCAGAACAGCAGTGCAACAGTTCAAAAACAGCTTAACAATTTGCCTTATGGTTCCTGTAGCTTGAAAGAGCTCTGTTTAGATACTGCTTTCAAAAGCATTGTATTTGAAAGCAAGGAAGCCTGCAGTTCCTCCCTTTCCACTCCTAAACCAGAGGAGATTCCGGCTGCTGTTTTGTGGCTCTTGAAACTCCCACCAGAGAAGGCATTTGTCTCTTTAAACCACTTCTTCAAGCCAAGCCAGCCAGTGGCTTGGAAAATGCATTTAAAGTTCAAGTTGCTTTCTTTCCACCTCTCTCTCCCCCTCCCCACCTATTTTCCTTCCTTCCTTCTCTCAGACATCTGACGTTCGTGTCTGGTGGCTCTCACACATCTGACATTTATTCTATGTGCCTCTTATGTTAAGCAAGTTTGGCCACCTCTGCCCTAGTGGGTCCCATCTAACCCCCTCCCTAAAACTGCAGGGACACCTGCAAGGAATTTTCCTCTGTGTGTTGTGCTTGGGGGCTGCATTGTGGTTGCAGCCCCCCCCCCTCACATCAGAATTCCAAAGGTGCCCACGAGCTCAAAAAGATTGGAGTGCCCTGTTGTCTCTCTGATGGAGGCCCAGTTAGGGTTGCCAGGTTTGGGCTGGGAAATACTTGGAGATTTGGGGGAAGGAGCCTGAGTTTGGGGAGAGGAGGAGCTTCAATGAGATATGACTCCAGAGCCTCGTGCGCAGGGGGGGGGGGGCAAGGGAGTGTGCGTGCCCACAGAGCGGGCTCCGACAGGTACAGGGAAAATGCCTGCCAAGTGGGCAGTTGTAGGCAAATCCAAACATTCCCACCCATAGGGGTGACCATTCAGACATTGCTGCAATCTTTCCTAAAACTCTGAGCAAAGCTGGTTTGGGAAAGACTAGAGAAAAGTCAAGGGAAACCGGGGAGATGTACAAATGCACCATGATGCCATGGGGAAACAGAAAAATAATCTGCTTCATACTAAGGTTGTCAGGCCATGGTTGGCAAGTGGTAGGAGCTTTGGGGCAGGGGCATGGGGGAAGTGCCAGGGTTGTGAACTTTGTGTTGTCACCACAGGAGAAACCCAGAAGTGATGTCATGTCATTAGGGTTTGTAAAATCCTTCGGGCTCAAGTGCCGTGTTCTACTGGAGAAAGTTTTTCTTCCAGACGTTTCGTTCTCGGCTGCGGAAAACATCCTCAGTAGCGTTGCAGCCGGATCAGGCGCTCTGACCTTCTTGGCTGCTCACTCAATGCACAGCAGCCAAGAAGGTCAGAGCGCCTGCTCTGGCTGCAACGCCACTGAGGATGTTCTCCGCAGCCGAGAACGAAACGTCTGGAAGGAAAACTTTCTCCAGTAGAACATGGCACTTGAGCCCGAAAGATTCTACAAACCCTAATGATGTTACCAGCTGTGAAAACCTGAAATCTTTGATGTCATGTCACTCTAAGAAAGGCTGAAAACTGCACGGTAAACCACAGAATTTCTGGCAATTCCCCCACAGAAATGACATCACAGCATACATGATGCCAGTGTTTTTTCAAAAGAAAAAAATTCTTCCACAGCTCCTCCAAGTTGTGCCAGGCCATAAAAGTTGCTAGCGGGAGCTTGACAACCTATTCCCACCAGTGTCTAAATCAGGTCAAATAACTGGTGTGAAAAATGGCTTAAGCTTACTTGGTGAATGATATTAATAAAACATTATTAAAATGGTTAGTTGGCGGTGGTTATTAAAAACAAATTAAGAGAATCTGTGTAAAGAAACAGCAGAGAGGCCCATAGCAGCACAAGGATCCAGACCATTTAGGACTCTTCATGTAACAATCAACCCAGAACTGAAGGGAGCCCAGAAGTGAATTGGTAGCCAGTATAGTTCTTGCAGGCCTGATAAAATATGCTCTGTAAAACGTAGACCATTTAGCAACCTCCTCACTTCATGTTATATCAATTGAAGCTCCTGGGCTGTTTTCAAAGACCAGCTCAAAAGGCAAAGGAAGGTAAACAGTTTTTCTTAAGGGACCAATATCCTGGGCTGCAATGACTGTATTTTGTTTTCTGTTGTGTTTAGAGAAAGCAGAAGATAAGCTCCAGTTTCTGCAGGGGGCAAACCGATCAGAGATGTGTGGAAGATAAATAATGAGCTACACTGCCTACTGACATCAGCTAATGGAGATTCAGAGACTGTAAAATAACAGCAAGTGTATGTGTGGGGGACACGGTCTGTGTGGCAGATCAGGGAAAGAAAGGGAATCTACGGGGACTGTGTGCAAGATAGCAAATCTTGCTAAAGAAGAAATTTTCTCTTTCTACGTCACACATTTCCAGCGTTTACCTCAAGTAACAAAGCTACACAGGGCTCATTAATCGCTAACAGCGCAGCATTTTGTTAATCAGCACTACCATTTTTGGCAGGGAAAAGCAAAAAGCAACGTCTTCCCAGTCAACTGGTTTCCTTTGAAAATCCACACTGGCACAAATTGTTCATAGCTGCTCTTCAGTGGAATGGATGACAAAGCGTGTACACTTGAAAGAGAGAGGCTAGGTCACCAACAGGCCTGGAGAAAAAAGAACTCTCCCTTCTATAGGGGATTAATGGGATGCTGTTTACCATGACAGGCTTCATTTGTTCATTTCCACACATTAAAGGGACTGGACATTTTTCTCCAGGCCTGCTGGGAACCCTAGAGACAGGGGAGGTCGGGTTTTTGTGGGTTTTTTTGCAACATCTTGATCTCTTCTGTCTTACTTAACTAGCGCATTTCAATCCTACCCTTCCTCCGAAGAGCTGCTTTCCTATCTGCTAAATTATTTTTTCTCATATACACTGGCAGTTTGACAAGGGCAGCCCGATAACTCAGCTCTCACTGTTGCTAATACCCATGTGTCAGAATACTCCTCTCCTTATTCCCCTGGCACCTTTAAACACAGCAAGCATACATACCCAACAAGACTTCCCAAAAGCTCACCTCATGAGGTTGAGGGAGGAAGCAGGAGAGGTGAGCAACAATGAGGAAGAGGAAGATGGGTGCAAGGACAAGGTAGTGGCTGTCTCTTTGTAACCACACAGATCCTCCACCTGAAGCTGCCGCTTCCTTTCATTATGGAGCTGCTTATTTGTGGATCACTGAGCTAAAAGGCATAATGATATTCTGCCAAAGGCATTTCCCTGTTTTCTAGCACCTCCACAGATCTGTGAGGGAATGCTGACATATACTAAGAATTCTGGGAATCATATCAATCTTTCTTCATTTCCCTTAAGATATTGACATTTAAAAAAAACAAAAAAAACCTTACACATTAAGGCTAACATTTGTAGCAACATCAGTCATAGCAGCCCAAGCCAAAAAGCATCTCACAGTAACTACAGCTGAATGTGATAGAAAATTACATAATATTACAATATACTACGACAGCATATTATTCCCTGGTGTCTGTTCTATAAGGGTACGATCACACGAGAGATTTGGCCCAACCTAGCCATGCCTCACTCCCGGTTAAACAGGTGCAATCATATGTGCACATGTGGTTCCCAAGCAGTACTCTTCCTTACTCCTTCCTCAGATGCTTCCCAGACAGATTAAATAGCTACCGGGATCTTCCGGGATCTTCCCGGTAGCTTCCCCCTGAGTTGCATCGAAGTCAGATTTTCACTGGCTGTCTCATGGCCCCAGCACAGCTCATAGCTGGAAGAGCAGTGTGATTGCACCAAGCCACTTCCAGTGTGCCGCATGTTTTTTTCCCCTAACCCCACTCCTTGGAGTGCTGGTGCTCTTCTCTGCTCATGCACATGCACTGGGGGACTTTTTAAAAAAATAACAACCCTTTCCGTGGCAGGTCTGTGGTTGAGGCACACTAGCAGTGTGAATGGCTGACCACAGACTCCTGCCACAATATGCCGCTTCAACAGCAATTGTCTGATCTCCGAGAAATGGACCAAACTCAAGCAGCTTTTCTAGAGATGAGTTTATGCGCACCAGTTTCCAAGTGTGATTGCCCCCTAAGGGTATGTAGTTTCCCCCCATTCTTTTTAACCTAGAAAGATAAATGTATACAAAATACAGATCTGTGTTTGAATAATACATAGCATTGATTCAGTGAGACATGTGAGCTATAAAGAAGCAAGTAGTGTGTAAATAAAATTCACCAACTCACTGAATTGTTAATATATGAATGATGTATCTTGGTTAGCTTGCACGTAAAGGTATAAAATACAAAAAATATTAACATTATCTTAACTTAATAAATAACAAAAATATTTCATAGCTATTCCTAGTGTTTAGTAAGTAAACAATTATTTATAATAATGAATCTGTCATTTCTCAAAATGTGAATACAAATGCCACACAGAGAGTGCTCAGCATAGCTCATAGAAAACACAGAGACATTCTGTATATAGCCTTATCATTCTAGACATTATGAACACAGCCCAGCATTCCATAAACTTATTTGAAATACCAGAAGGGCGTCTTAATTTCTTTGGTGATAAGATAATTTAATAAGAAATACATTCTCCCAAACAGAATTCAACCACTCTCATAAAGCTGGAGGGTCTGGTTTTTTTTCCATCTAGCAGCAAAGATTGTTTTAGCCACCTGAAGATTTCAAATCTTACAAAATAATATAATCTTTAATATAACCTATAGATCATGTAAACTAATATCTAACGTATCATTAATGAAGTGGGTTACGAAATTCCCAGTGTTCTGTATTCTTGCACAATTCCAAAAGATATAAACAAAATTGGCACCAAATGATCTAAATCTCCAGCAACCATCTTGTACGTTCCTGTACATAATAGCCAGTCCATGTGGAATAAGGTGCCACTGAAAGAAGCACTTAAAATTCTCCCTCAGTTTTGTGAACATAAGTCTAAGCAAACTCATATTCAATAATAATTTCTACTCCTCTTCTCTGATATTTATTTGTAAGTCCCTGTTTCATTCATTATGGTAACTATATCTCTGTATTCTCAAGCAAAAAGGCATAGATATTGTCATTAGCACTTCTAAACGTAATTTAAGCTGGAAGAAGCTATGGATTAACAGCTCCCTGTAGTTAAAAAAAATATTGCTCAGAATCATGTTGGGTTTGGTTCACAGTCTGCTTGGACTCCTTTTGTTTTGTTTTTCAGATTCACTAAGTTATCGGTCTTCAGAGCAAAAGCCCTGATGATTGCAAATCCTCAGATAGCCTAAAGGAATGGGAACAATCTGAAAAACAAATCAAGTCAATTGGCTATACTTCAATAAATTCCTTATAATGGAGGCTACCTTTTCCAGGGAGATTTAGAAACAGGGAAATAAGGCCACTATATCTTTAAAAGCATATATAATAACTAAATTTATACATAATAACTAAAGTTATTGGAAGCAATGGCTAATTGATGAAACAGAAGTTTTGATTAACTGGAAGACCTGGATCGAATTTTCACTAACTTCACAAACTGACACAGTTTCTCATCATTGGTTTTGACCCTTAGACTCTTTACAGGCAACAGTACTGCTTCACAGCATCCTATACAATGCTGCCTAGAAACATAAATCACACAGTTTGGAGTGGAGTCAGATTCAGCTTTTAAAGAATTCACAGCAAGTTTTTCGTTTGAATTAAGTGACAAGATGTATATATCACTAAGTCCAAAACTGGTTTAGCCATCAGTCTTCTCTTTTCTCCTCATAAGCATTTATACATCCATATGTTCATCTTTTACCTTACTAAAAACCACACAAACATTTCTGCAAACGGGAGGTACTTAAATTGCTTTGGGTAGGGGTGAGGTGTTTTGGTGAGTACAGATGCTAGCCAATTGGTGTACTTCTCAACTAGCTTTTCCTTTGTTCAAACTGAAACACGCTGGGACCTTGCAAAACCAGTTTTACAGAACTCGCCCTTGGAGTCAAACTGTATGATTCTATGCAGAATTACTCCAGTCTAAAGCTACTGAAATCAATGAGCTTAGACTGCAATGACTCTCCATACAATTGCACTGAAAAAAGCACACTTCTAAACAACTTCCGAAGTGTCTCCATTGCTCTAAAAACGTAACGTCTGCTTCACCGTGTCCTATGAGGCTGTAAATATTTCAGTAACACAGAAAAGAGTTTCACTAAACATTCAGTGCCAGGAAATCAAGAAGATAATGCAGTGAAGAAATGACAGCAAATCTTTTCGTCAGTCAGCACATTGTATCAATATTAAGGGTACTAACACAATGACTGGAAAGTGAGAAACAACTGTTTCTAAAATCAGAGGCAAGGAACTATCCTCTCTCAAATAGTATGCAACTTGCCTTTAATTCTTATTCCTGTCTTCTGTCTCTGACCTACATCCCAGGCTTCAGACTTGCGTGGTGTAGTGGTTAGCATATCAGAGTAAGGTTTGAATCCTCACGTTGCCAGGGAAGCTACCTGAGTGACCTTGGGCCTGTGACACCTTCTCAGCCAAACCTACCTCACAGGGTTCTTGTGAGGATACAATGGAGGATAAGAGAATGATGTAACCTGCTTTGGGTACCCATCAGGAGGAAAAGTGGGGTATAAACAAAGTAAATAAATCCACAGCCTTTCCTATGCTGCTTGCTACTGCTGCTGCCCTGTACCCCCATTAGCCTCTCTTTTCCCCACTGCAATTGAGAGAAGGGTGCAGATATAAGGATGATTTTACTGGGCCTCCCTGTGACCTGGAAACCCCACCTTCCCTTTCCCTTCTGTGCTGCACTGTAAAGGGGCTAAAAGTGGGAGGGGTCGGCATACAGCAGCTTGTTGTCCTCCTGCTCATTTGAAAGTGGAGCTTAGCTCCGATCCTCCCCTGTCAACAGTGATGGAACGAGTGTCCACACAGATACTCCTCTGCAGCCTCTCCGTGGATTTTCTCTTTGAGCTGGATTGAAGTATGTTTATTTTTATCCTGCTTAAAGGGGAATGCTGTGGGTTGTGCCTCAAAGTGAGCATGTCAGCATCACCATTTGATGGAGGAGCTTTCAGCATTAAGTGCAGAGGAAAATCCCTGTGGGGAAGCAGAAATGGTGCCGTATCTTGGTCCATCCCTGAAGAATTGGGCCACAAAGGTATTCAAAACCTTTGGGTGGATAAAGCTCCACATGTTTTAAAATAACTCGTCAGGGTCAGATGTTAGCCAGGCTACTGATGTGAGTTCCAAAGCTTCGTCTGGATTGTTAGGATCCACAACAAAGTGAAGCAGAAAACAACTGAGGATGTGTGGTGTTTCTCACACCTTTCTTGTGTCCTTCTGTATAACTGATGTTTTGGTTTGGTTTTTTTTCGTCTTTTGTCAGGTTAGACTTATGTCAACCCCATGGGGTTTTCAAGGCAAGAGACATTCAGAGGTGGCTTGCCATTGCCTGCCTCTGTGTCAAAATCCTGGTATTCCTTGATGGTCTCCCATCCCAATACTGGCCAGGACAAACCCTGCTTAACTTCCAAGATCTGATGAGACTGGGCTAGTTTGGGCTACGTAGGTCAGGGCATCACAGACGTTATTGCAGTTTAATCCTAGCAGAGCAGGTTTGTCAGTGAAGATTCTCAACTTTGTACCCTACCTTCTTGATTTTGTATTACGTGATCACACTTAAGAGTTACGCTTTCCTTCTCTAACGAACAAATTAAATATAATGTAATGATAGCCTGAAGGCCCTTTGGAATGGGAAACATAATGTGGGGGAGGAAGCAACTGGAAGTGCAGAAATGGCAAAGGTACAAGGTACTTATACTTTCCCCCCATCTCTTGTTTCTCCAGTTCAGATTGATTCCCTTGTAGCGCCCCCTCCCCGCAACACACCCGGGTTTGAAACACATGGTTCTCACAGATCATTTACCTCTGTAAGGGTTCAGTGAATCACTACTCTCCTTCTGGCATGCTTCCTTTTGCTTCCCAGGCCAGGAAAAAGAGCTACAGCAAAAGAACCAGCTCAGCTGACCATTGTGAGCCTCTGTGGCTCCCGCTTTGGAAGCAGGAAAACGCTATCTTGTTTTGTCAAGTTCAGGCTATTGTTGTGTGTGGATCTATCTGTAAAGATTTCTGTTTCAAAATTCTTTGGATTGAGCTATCAGAATAAAATATTTATTTGCTTTATTTACATATGATTTCTTCATTTCCCAAATTGACGCTAGAGGAAAAAGTTTGGATTTTTATATAACTTCTTTAAGCAGGGTGAGAAACAACAGGTGCGGGGATCTGCAGCTTATCCTAGCCCATTACAGAATGCAAAATATATGACATGAACTGTGAGACGCAAATCTCAGGCTGACCTCTGTACTGGCTTCAGGGGGTGGGTGGGGGACTTTGTCATGGTTTTCAGCAGGAGGAACTGAGGGGCTTTGGTAGATGCTCCAGGCAAAGAAAGGATGGTTGGTTGATCAGGAAAACGGCCTCATAAGCCACTCTATGGACAGCTGGGAGGGCATCAATACTTCCTAAAAAAAGCTGGTGCAACCCAACTAGGAGCTGGAAGAGAATCAGGTGGAATGAGACAGCATACAGTGGGAAGATAAGGCTGTCTTCACCTGTTCCTCAGGCACTTGGTGTCAGAACTTGTAACTTTCATGTATGCTGTGAGCCACACTGACTCCATATTGCAGGCTCCCCTTAACACATAACGCTCAGCCTCTGCAACTAACACCCAAATGCTTTGCATTTCAAACACCCTGTGATCTTTGGAGAGGAACAGATAACCTCTGGTCAACATCTACAGATGGCCGTTTGAAGCCAGGCCGAATAGGCCTTCACAGCGGGAATGCATCCTCCCTTCTGATAACGATCCCTGAGAATGAGACACTTGTCTGTACCCCGTGTGAAAGATGGTTTTATTGTTGCTGTCTTAACCACATAAAATGTAACTAGATGCCAAGCCTAGGCATCAGTGTTATCTTGTAGCTTCAGCTCTGTAGTTCTCAAATAAACTCCTATACTTTGTAACAAGTTTGGACTCTGTTTGACGTTCTGCCAGTTCTGACATTATAACACTGATGCCTAGGCTTGGCAGCTAGCTCCAGCGGCACCGGCCCCGGGCCCTGCGCCCGTGGGGCCACCCCCCGCCGCCCCAGGAGGGGGCAAAGGAGGGGGCGCCTGGGAGCTGAAGATCACCTTCGATGGGGACGGGGACGAGGTGGAGTACTTCACCATCCAGTGCAACAACTTTTTCACGCACTGGGGAGCAAGTTACCCCACGGAGGTGAGCCGGGTGGACCACATCGCCTCCAAGCTGAAAGGAGCCGCCCGGAGGTGGTATGTGGGGCTCTACACCGGGCGCAAGCCCGAGCTAGCCACGGTGGCCGATTTTCTCCAAGCGATGCTACGGCAGTATGGAGACCCACTCAGAGAGGAGAAGGCCATCGAAGCCCTCCAGAGAATCGAACAGGGGAACCGGACCACCCGCGAGTACGCCACCGAATTTATGGGCCACTGCACAGCAGCCAGGGGATGGAGCGAGGTGATGAAGTACACGGCGTTCAAGAACGAGCTGAACGTGAACATCCTCGACCGGTGTTACCATCAGGGGCGGCCCGACACCCTAGTCGGCTGGATCCAACTGACGGGAGAGGTGGAGACCAACCTGCAGCATGTCGGAATGCGCCGCCAACAACAGCTGGGGAAGAAAGGGGTGAAGTCGGCCCCGGCCACCAGCAAACCCGAGGGAAAACGGTCCCCGACCACCTCCACCCCCGTAGCCACCAGCAGGAAGTGCTTCAGGTGCGGGGACCCGGGGCATCTGGCCGCCAATTGCCCCATGAAACCACCGCCAACCCCTACCACGCCCAAGCTGCCCGTGGGGGCGCCGAAGAAAGGCGGAGGCCGCACCAAAGAGCCCAGTCGGGGCGCCATCGCCGCTTCCATGGTGATTGATGAGGATTTTACCACCATTGCTGAGTCCAGCGAGGAGTCGTGGGATCAAGAGTCGGCGGAAAACTGCAGCGACCTGCTTTAATCAGTGCCGCAAAGCAGGTCCAGGAGACGCCGGCACCAGTGACGGTGAGAATTACCGGGGAACTTTTATTCATGGCAGTGACTATGTTAAACCCCAGCCTAAAACGCTTCATGCACGCCCGAGCCCTAATTGACTCCGGGTGTACCAGGGACATCATCACCCCAAGGATAGTGGAAGCCCTGGGCTTAACCCAGTCCCCCCTGCCTCACCCCATCCAATTCCAACAGATGGACGGGACGGTGATGAAAGGGGAACCTTGCACCCACGAGACTCAGGCAGTCCCGGTAGGGACGGAAAACCATTGGGGAATTGAAACAGTCGTGATAGCCCCCTCATCCTCTTTCGACGTAGTGGTGGGAGTGGGGTGGCTAGCCCGGCATCAGCCGGACATATGGTGGGAGGAACAGATCGTTCGCTTCCCCGACTGGCGGTGTGAACACCACCACTGGCGCCCCGAGTGGGGACCCAAGGCGCCGCCCCAAAATGAAAGACTCTGCCTTACAGTAGAGGAGGTGGGGTCGATCCCGGAGGAATACAGGGATCTGAAAAAGGCCTTTAGCGAGCAGGAAGCGGATGAGCTCCCCCCGCACCACCCCACTGACTGTGCTATAGAGCTAATACCGGGGCAAGAACTGCCAAAAGCCAAACTGTATTCCATGGGTTGGGTGGAGAAAGCAGAACTGAAAAAGTTTATTGACAAAAACCTGAAGCGGGGGTTCATCAGGCCAGCCACAGCCCCCCACGCCGCCCCCGTCCTATTCCGAAAGAAAAAGGACGGTAGTCTGAGACTTTGCACAGATTTTTGCGGGATAAACGGGATTTCTATGTCCAACGCCTACCCGATCCCGCTGATAAAGGACCTACTAAGCACCGTGGCGGAGGGCAAGGTGTTCATCAAACTCGACCTCCGCGATGCGTACTTCCGTGTGCGAATCAAAGAGGGTGATGAGTGGAAAACGGCGTTCAACACGCCAATGGGACAATTTGAGTACTTGGTGATGCCCTTTGGACTTCATGGGGCACCCGGGGTGTTCATGAACTTTATCAATGAAGTGTTGAGAGAATACCTGTATAAGGGGGTGGTGGTTTACCTGGATGACATCATTATTTAGATTAGATTAGATTAGATAATTTTATTTATATCCCGCCCTCCCCGCCGGGGCAGGCTCAGGGCGGCTAACAGTAACAGTAACATTCCATTGTATAAAAACAAGGTTACATTCAACATTAAAATTCTAATAGATTTAAAATTAATTACAGTTATAAAAGTGCTAATGCTATTGCTATTTGTTCTTTATTATGATGGCGGTATCATTAGTACTTAATTTTCTACATCATCGAAAGCCAGTCGGAAGAGGAAAGTCTTGCAGGCCCTGCGGAATTGTTCAAGATCCCGCAGGGCCCGCATTTCCTCTGGAAGTTGGTTCCATAAGCTCGGGGCCACAGAGGAGAAGGCCCGATTGCGGGTGCATTGCAACTTCACCTCTCTTGGTCCGGGGATAGTCAGCAAGTTTTTTCCAGCTGACCTCAGTGCTCTCTGGGGTTCATATAGGGAGAGATGGTCCCTGAGGTAGACAGGTCCTCGACCATATAGGGCTTTAAAGGTAATGACCAGCACTTTGTAACGAACCCGGTATATAACTGGCAGCCAGTGCAGCTCGCGCAGCCCAGGCTGTATGTGCTCCCATTTAGGGAGCCCCAACAGTAGCCTGGCCGCTGCGTTCTGCACCAGCTGCAGCTTCCGGGTTCGGTACAGAGGCAGCCCCATGTAGAGGGCATTACAGTAATCCAGTCTCGAGGTGACCGTTGCGTGAAGTACCGTTGCCAGATCTTGGCGCTCTAGGAAGGGAGCCAACTGCCTTGCCCGCCTCAGGTGGAAGAAGGCTGACTTGGCAGTGGCTGCAATCTGGGCCTCCATTGATAATGAAGGCTCCAGTAAAACTCCCAGACTCCTAACCCGGTGCGCCGCTTTCAGCGGCGCCCCGTCGAAGACCGGAAGAGGTGTTTCCCCTTCCCGGGCGCCCCGACCCAGACAAAGGACTTCTGTCTTCGCTGGGTTCAATTTCAGCCCGCTCCTCCTCAACCACATTGCCATATCCTGCAGGGCCCGGTCTAGATTCTCAGGGACGCAGTCAGGCCGGCCGTCCATTAGCAGATAGAGTTGGGTGTCATCTGCATATTGATTTACTCGAAGGACCTAGCGTCACATGTCCCGCTAGTGAGAAAAGTGTTAACCACCTGTATCAAAACAAACTGTATGCCAAACTGTCAAAATGTGAGTTCCACAAGACGGAACTGGACTACCTAGGGTTCCGGGTGTCGGGGGAAGGGTTAGCGATGGACCCCGCCAAAATCCAAGCGGTGTTAGAGTGGGAACCTCCCTGAACCCGACGGCAGCTCCAATCGTTCCTCGGGTTCGCAAATTTTTATCGCGGGTTCATCAAGGGGTTCGCCAAAGTCATGCTACCCCTAACAGAGCTCCTCAAAACGAAGGGGAAAGGGGAGGAGGCGAAAAAACCCTGCGCGCGGCTAGCCTGGTCCCCGGAGTGCCAGCGCGCCTTCGATGAGCTCAAACGCCTGTTCACGTCGGAGCCCGTCCTAGCCCACCCCAACGAGCTAAAACCCTTTGTGGTGCAATGCGACGCTTCCGACGTCGCGGTGGGGGCAATATTAATGCAGAGAGACGAAGAGGGGGGGCTCCGACCCTGTGCGTACATTTCCCACAAATTCTCAAACGAACAGAGAAACTGGTCGGTGTGGGACAAGGAGGCGTTTGCGGTTACGTTTGCCCTGAAAACATGGCGGTCGTGGCTAGAAGGGGCGCGAGTCCCGTTCGAAATTTTCACCGATCACAAAAACTTGGAAGCCCTGACCGGCCGCCGCAAACTGACCGCAAAACAAATCCGATGGGCGGGGTTTTTTGCCAAATTCGACTTTGTACTGAAACACATCCCGGGAACCAAAAACTTCTTGGCCGACGCACTGTCGCGCATGCCCCAACACGACAGCCAGAGGGAGGAGGTGATTGACTCCCTTATTCCCCCTTCAGCAGTAGCAGGGGGGGTAACTACCCGGTCCGGGAAGCAAACAGGAGCCCCCGACTTGAGAGAGAAGGAACGCTTCGTGGCCGAGACGGAAGTGGAGGGAGGGGAACGGCCCGAAGGGATAGAAAAGGGGGAGGGGGGCTCTGGTTCTACAAAGGGAAAATTTACGTTCCGAAAAGTCTGAGAAAGGAAGTGCTCGAGCAGTGCCACTCCAGCCGCTTGGCGGGGCACTTCGGCTATGTGAAAACTCTAAACCTGTTAACCCGGCAGTTCTGGTGGCCCCAATTGAAAAAGGACGTGTCGGAATTCGTAAGATCGTGCCCGACATGTATCATGGCAAAACGAAGGGGGGGGGAAGCCGCCCGGTCACCTAGTGCCCCTCCCCACGGCAACCAGACCCTGGTCGGTGGTGTCCATGGATTTCATAGTCGAACTGCCCCCCTCTCAGGGGAAAACAGTAATCTTAGTGGTGGTAGACACCTTCTCCAAACAGGTGCATTTTATCCCCTGCAGAAAACTGCCCAACGCCAAAAAACTAGCCCAGCTATTCTTCAACCACGTGGTCCGCCTACACTCATTTCCGGGCAAGGTCATTAGTGACCGCGGGCCTCAGTTCGTTGCCAACTTCTGGCGGGAGTTTTGTAAAATCACCGGAATAGAGCAGGGGCTCAGCTCAGCCTACCACCCCCAAACGGACGGACAGACGGAGAGGGTGAACGAGCTTCTGGAGCAATACCTCCGGTGTTTCATTAACTACCAACAAACAAACTGGGTGGAGTTGTTAGCTTTTGCGGAGTATGGGTACAACAACAGCCTCCACAGCTCCACCAAAACCTCCCCTTTCCAGATAGTGAGTGGGTATGAAGGGAAACCCTTCCCACAACTCCCATTACCCGCAGGATCCCCAGAGCCAACCTCGTGTCAGCAGTGGTGGGAGGGGATACGCAAAGGGTGGAAGGTGATCCAAGAAAATCTGGACGAGGCCAAGGCAGAATCAAACGCCACTTCGACAGAAAGCACGCCCCACAGTGGGAGTTCAAAGAGGGGGAGCGAGTGTTCTTATCCACCAAGAACCTCCCTCTCCCTCAGGCGTGCCGCAAACTGGCCTACAAATACTTAGGGCCCTTCAAGATAAAGAGGGTGATTAATAAGGTGACTGTAGAATTGGAGTTGCCCAAGTTACTGAGTAAGATCCACCCTGTTTTTCATTGCAGCCTTCTTCGCAAAGATCCTGGCGCTACATCCTGGCACCCTTGCCCTCCAGAGCCTCCTCCAAGTGCAGGAGATCCTGGACTCAGTGGTCAGGCGAGGGGTACTGTACTACCTCATCAGGTGGAAGTACTTTCCCCCAAGCTGTGACGAATGGGTCAAAGCTAGTGATGTAGCCGCTCCCCAACTGCTTAAAAATTCCACCTGCTGTACCCACACAAGCCCAAGGCGAAGAGCTTAGGGGGGGCAGTATGTCAGAACTTGTAACTTTCATGTATGCTGTGAGCCACACTGACTCCATATTGCAGGCTCCCCTTAACACATAACGCTCAGCCTCTGCAACTAACACCCAAATGCTTTGCATTTCAAACACCCTGTGATCTTTGGAGAGGAACAGATAATCTCTGGTCAACATCTACAGATGGCCGTTTGAAGCCAGGCCGAATAGGCCTTCACAGCGGGAATGCATCCTCCCTTCTGATAACGATCCCTGAGAATGAGACACTTGTCTGTACCCCGTGTGAAAGATGGTTTTATTGTTGCTGTCTTAACCACATAAAATGTAACTAGATGCCAAGCCTAGGCATCAGTGTTATCTTGTAGCTTCAGCTCTGTAGTTCTCAAATAAACTCCTATACTTTGTAACAAGTTTGGACTCTGTTTGACGTTCTGCCAGTTCTGACACTTGGAAGAGTGAGCCAGAGGGAGCATGGCTCATTTTTGGTGGGAGGATAGCAGAGGAAGTCCAAAGACGAAGCAGTTACAGGAAGAGGATGAGAAAGTAGGGAGAAGCAACCTCCTGAGCTGTTATAGAGACCTCTCTGGCCCACCATGCTTCTCGGCAGGACTGTGAAGACATGCTGGCAGCTCAGGCAGACTTTTAAGGTCTGAATATTGGGACTGTTGCATTACAATAAATAACTCAGTCACACTATTAGTGTGAGTGAGCATCCATACGTATGAGGGATCCTATCAGAGAGGGATAGACTGTATAATGTACCCCTCATTATGGCAAGAGGTTCACATGAACATATTGTACACATGGAATGCCC
This sequence comes from Heteronotia binoei, assembly GCF_032191835.1. Classification (NCBI taxonomy): domain Eukaryota; kingdom Metazoa; phylum Chordata; class Lepidosauria; order Squamata; family Gekkonidae; genus Heteronotia; species Heteronotia binoei. Next base: position 71,048,626 of record NC_083235.1, read on the forward strand.
TGTTGCAGTTTGGCTTTCAAATTGGATCTAGCTACCCATTGGGAAAACAATGTACATGTACATGTGTCCTAAATTATTTTTGGGAGAGATAATAAAACCCTCTAAAGGAATCTCACTGTCATACAGTCCTCTGTATAAAGGGAAAGCTCTAGAAATGTGAGGGCCTCGGTGTAACAACACCAGTTGTTTAATAGTAATGAAGCAAGTGGAAGGGCAGTTGACAGAATCTTCCCTTTTGAATTTCTAAACCAAGGGTGTCAAACATGTGGCCCAGGTCTGAATCAGGCCCCCGAGCAACTGGCTGTCATCTTCCTTCTGTAAGCCAAAATGCCCAGGTGGGGCACCTTTGGCTTAAAAAGGATCTAGAATCTATGTATACAGGATTCCACTTCCAGAAATTATTGCTCAATTTACCAAGGACACTAATTAAGTAAAACAATTAAAAATTTATTACAGAAATTATAGAACACACACATACAAGATAATAGACTCACATAACGTACATACAGACCTGATAAAAATAGAGAGAAATGCATAGAGCTAACATAAGGATGGACAAACAGGGTGATAATTACCGATCATAGTCTTCAAGGAAGGCTTCAATGGCGACAAACGAGGACGATGGAGAAGGGGACCCTCCACCGGCCATGAATCGGGGATGTATCTAAGCAGCAGTAATGGGGTACTGCTTGATGCACACCTGTGGGGAGTTGGGACAATGATTATAAGGACTACCTTGAGCCCTTAGGGGATGGGAGGTACAAGGGCGGATGACAGGTACATCCAGATGGTACATGACCTCAGAAAAAGGGGAGGCTCCGCAATGACCATAAGGGCTGGACTTATGCAGTAGCCAATAGCCAGTTTATTGGGGGCACCTGATTGGATGCCCATATCTGGCCAATGAGCAGACCTGGCCCTGGTTACCTGATTGGACTTCCAGGTAACAATGGACCAAGGGGGGGAGGCTCCAGGATGACCATAAAGGAAAAGAATGGGTGAAATTATTGGGGTGGAAGTGATTAAAAAGCTATCAAAACTTATCTAAAAGGTGACAATAGATGGCCAAATTGCTACCTAAGGTAACACCCGATCTATACAAAGAAACTTGGCTCTGGGTGAAGCTGTTCTTCCTTTTCTTCATCCCTCTACTGGCACCATCCTTTGTCTTGGGTTCTGCTGGACAAAGACTTGGGCAGTCTGACAGGATCCACACCTAAGATAAGTTTGATTGCCTTATGCATAGGGGACATCTGTTGAGTATGTGAGCCTCCCGCTTCGCTGTAATGGAGTCTGGCACTGCAGGAAGATAGCTGCTGGTGATGTTAGCCTTCCTGTATGGATTCTATGGTCAAGGCTGAAAATCGCTTGCCTGGACAGTTCCTGGCAGCGCAGCTTCTTCTGCTGCAACGGCCGAGATGGTGATCGCATGGAGTGACTGGAAACCCATCTGTTCTCCTGGTTAGCACTCTTCCAGAGACTCGGAGTGCTGCTGCAATGTTGTGGCTGTTAGTACTCACATAAGTCCCTAACAGTCTGGTAGACAAAACCCACCTTTTCCTGGCAAATGTGTGTGAGTTGAGTCTCCAGGCACCCTGGCAACCAAACGGGTGACTACGATGTTCTAATTAGGGGTCTTTTTCTCACACTTCTCTCTCTCTCTCTCTCTCTCTTGCTTCCTTCTGCATCATAGCTTGCTTTGCTAGGCTTGCTCAATTGCACAGGAACTACAGAGCAAAGCCTCTATTTTCTCCATTGGCTGAGACTCCTCCCTTGGGGAGGAAGGAGGGGAGGGAAAGCTTGCTTTGCCAGGCTGTCTTAATCGCACAGCAGAGCTACTGAGCCAATCATCTCTTCCTTGTATTGGCTGAAGTTCCTCCCCCTCCTCGTCCTCTGGGGAAGGAAGGAAAGAGCCAGAGCTTCCTTTGCCCAGTTCCCTGGATCACATGGGAGAGATACAAAGAAAGAACCTTTAAGACCAGTGAGTGCTAATGTTTTAATCATGTTTTATTTTAAGTTTTAAAAATATCATTAACTGTAATTGTCTATGTCCTTTATAAAGTTTATATCTCCGCTACCTGGCGTTACATTCTTTGACACACATGGCGTGGCCTGACAAGGTCTCAGATTCAGATTCTGTCAGATTCAGTCCTCATAACAAATGAGTTAGACACCACTGTTTTAGACCTTCCTTCTTTACCTCAGGATTTAGATTTTTTTCCCCCCTTTAATGACTACAAAATTCTTCTAATACCGTAAGTTGTTCTTGTTCCTCCTGGAACATTTAATTAAGTCTTTTACAACTTCTATTCCTTATTCTTAATTATGCTTTTTGGTCTGGAAATAATGACTCTCATCAAGAGGGAGCAAAGTCACTGCTCAGTTGGGGCCTTTTCTGTTTTTGCAGTTGATTACAAGCAAAAGTGGGGGGGGGGGGACGACGACACAGAAGGTTCACCTAATTAGAGATAGAAGAAGGAACCAGAACATTAAAAAGGCAATCACAGGTTATTAGGAAAGGCAATTTATATGATATGGAAGGCTGAGCTGAGAAGGATGAACAATAAAATCTCATCTGCATGCAGTAAAACCCTGGGGACTGGTAGTTGGTGGCCACCTCATCATGTGACATTTCCCTCTGATTATCTCATCCTGTTATCTACTGCACTGATATCACCTTAAAGGCTTCACGTGGTTTTCCAGTAAGCAGTAAAGATAAAGGTATTATACTCCATATAAATTAAGTAAAATGTATACAGCATGAAAATGCTCACAAGCTATTTATTGGAGGTACTTAAGAAATGTGCGCTACACTCACCGTGGATTATTCAGCTCAAGGAAACAACAATAATAAATACTTTAACAATGCCTGACTCATGATTTGCCAGACAGATGAATCCAATAACAGTGATAAATTCATTAGAGAGGAAATGGAAAGGAATGTAATCAGCCTAATAAAGCAACTAAAATATTGTCAGTGATCAATAAACATAAAACAAAAGGCATTTGAACAGCATTAAAACGTGTGGATTTAGCTTGTCTACAACAGCAACAAACTGGAACCAAATTCCTATAAGTGTCCCAGCCTTCCAGTTACATACATTCATTAACCTTTGATGGGTCAACATTGCCATAAATATTTTTATTCTAAACTTTGGTTAACCAAAATATGATACTTCCTAGCGCGGGTGGAATTCTAGCAGGAGCTTCTTTGCATATTAGGCCAGACACCCCTGATGTAGCCAATCCTCCAAGAGCTTACAAAAACGAGTCTTGCAAATTCTTGGAGTATTAGCTACATCATGGTTGTGTGGCCTAATATGCAAAGGAGCTCCAGCTAGAATTCCACTCCTGCTTCCTAGTAAAGGACAGCCAAGGCAAAGTATTTAATAAAAAGCCTAATAAAGCAACTAAATTGTGTCTTCTGGGATACAATAATCAGTTTCAGTAGTTCTTTTCAAAAGTTCCTTTATAGAAATAGTTTGCTGATAAATAGAAAATAATCCCATTCATGTTTTAGCTGGACATTTGAGTTGAATTACTATAGATTGATGTGAAGTTTACAAACACCATCACCAGTTTTGGTGACTTATAAGAGATGTAAATCTATGGCCTCTTCTCAAAGGAATGGTTGATGGAGAATTCCTAGAATGGCAACAAGGCGAGGGCAGACAGTATGTTGAGAGCTTTGCGCAATCTTGAAAATCAGGGATATATTTTAGGCAATTTTCTTTGCCTTGCTCACTGTATATATTATATTGTTTCTAATGCATTGCTCTTAAATTTTGTCATCCTTGTTTTATTGTACATATCATACAGTTTTCCTTGTGCATTCTCTAATTCTGTAATCCAGTTTTTATTGCATTGTTTATATTTTATTGCATTAATTGTATATACATTGTATTGCATTGTTGCATATTGTTTTAATTACTTTTAACTGTATAATCTACCTTGAGCCTCAACTAAAAAAGTGTTTTATAAAAATATAAAATGTTAAATTCAATAAAAGCTTCTAACATAAACTATAATAATTATTCCTAATCCTGTATTTATGTAATGACATACCTACTGTCTTTTTATTTGTGTGTTCATGGGTTTTTTTTGGGGGGGGGATATTAAAAATGAAGGAAAGAGCAATCTACAAGATACAGTCCCAAGATGCTACATCAAGAGAAGCTTAATATTGGAATTTAAAGTGGAGCTGATTTAATCAACGTGGTTGGATTCTTTTCTGTATTTGTTTTTGTAGATTCATAGAATTTGTCTTGAAGAGACCAAAGCTAAACAGAACGAAGTAGGCCATGCTGAGCTCTATGAAGGAAGGGTGGAATAACATTTGACAGCTAAAACAGATTGGTAGACTATTGAGACTTCCCACACAGAAAAATTCTTATACAGTATTCATTTCTGACATACAAGGCTCCACTTCCTCACTTCCCAGGTGTCACTTCCAGAACTCACCCACTCATAAGAACTTTTAATTTAAAGTCCTGGCAATCCTGAATGTAGACCCCTTTTAAAGAAGCAATTCCCCTTCCCTTGGATCTTGGGAAAAGTCATAACTGCTCACAGATTTACATGGAAGTAGACCATCTGGGAATTCTGCCCAGTACTATTTTGACCAGCCAGAAACTGAGCTAATAGTGAATGGATTTTGGATTTTTAAAAACTGTGTGACTAAAGACTCCTGGCCCATTCTGAACTCTTGCTGTCTGGGCTAAGATTTGTGGTTATCCCAGAAGGCCCTTGATGGATGGGAAAGGGAAATTGCTTTTAGGTTTCATCTTTCTATCATCCCCATCCGCCAAAACCACAGGCAGTTTCATGAGAAAAACAAAATTAATTATGCCGATTATCCTGGGCCTATAGGCCTCGAATGAAGAAAATCTGGCATTCCCCTTTGTTTCTCCTTTGACATCCATCGGACCCGTCTGGAATCTGAAGACTATGCAAAGTGATTCCCCAACAACTCAGCTACAAAAATTCTACTGCCTCCTCAAGAAGTCAGGTATAGAAGACTGGATGGAGCAAAGCAGATTTTCACTCGTCTATCATGTTGCTCAAGACTCTCTGAACCATGAAGAAAGGCAGGGTATAAATGTTTTCATAAATTAACTAATAAATAATAAATTCTTGCCTTCAAGCTGGAAGTAATGTTTTTTATATGTTCCCCATGTACATATAATATATAACTTTCATGCATTTTGATTCGCGGTGTGTAAAAGAGGCCTCCAGAAAATGTGGTGTGTCTGCTCTTCATAAGGTCGATAAGATCAAAGTTGCACATACAAGATTTTGCAGAATAAATATATTTTAGGGAAAGCTTTACATGAAAGCGTAGGTCGGGTGGCGATGGATCATATGGCCTGTGGCACAGCAGTTGTGACTGGGAAAGCAGATGTATCTCAGCAACACAGGGGAGGGCAGGTCTGGGATGCAGTGCAAGCTGGTTCCCCCTGGGCTACCATCCTCCTTGAATTTTGGTGCCACAGGGTCACTTGGGCTGCTCATGTGGTGCGTCAGCAGGCTGGCCCTGAATAAGGTCCTTATATTACTCATGTTTGTTGATCCAAGCAGTTTTAAATATGGGGCGTTTTCGCACTGACCTTACGCCGGAGCGACGTCCCTCTTCACCGCGCAGCGTCTGCGCGGATTTCACACTAATTGCTCCGCAGAACCTGGAAGAGCCACAAAGTTCCACGGCTTTTGCGTCGCAAATGTAAACTGGTTTTTGGCGGTTTACATTTGCGACGCAAAAGCCGCGGGACTTTGTGGCTCTTCTGGGTTCTGCGGAGCAATTCGTGCAAAATCCGCGCAGATGCTGTGCGGTGAAGAGGGACGTCGCTCCGGAGTAAGGTCAGTGCGAAAACGCCCATGGGCTATTTTGTCTGGGTGTTTTCCCTCACTTGCATCATGCATGTCTGTTGGGTTTTCGTTTTTGTTCTGCATTGATCCCACCCCCACCCCCACCCCAGTGCTCACTTTGCTTTCTGGTCGCTCTTTCCCTGGGCTTTTCTGAGAATGGTTTTGTGATGGTTTTTCCTCTTGCTTTTTCCCCCCAAGCCAAAGGTAATTCAAAGATGTACAGGTTCCCTTAGATTTCCCTTCCGCCCTTTTCCCATCCATCAGAGGGTGCTAAACGGCCCACACTGAGGTAGGTTCCTCTCACTCTGTACCTTCTGCTGTTCTCCCCCCTTCTTTAGTGTGCAAGCTTCACTATTGCTTATGCTTTCCATCTTTTAAAGTTGGGGGGGGGGGTTAATCAGTGGGTTGGGTCTAGTGGTATAAGTTTATTGCTAATCTTGGATCACTGGAGAAAAAAAATCATCGGCAGGAAATGTTTTATAAGCTTGGCAAGAGTTTTTTTTTGTGTGTGTGTGTTGTGTGTGTGTGTGCACAGTTAAAAGTTTTCGAAGATGCATGCCCTCAGGAGGAGACATTGGACATGTGGTCAGAGAGGCAGCCGCAGGCACACCAAGAAGGAAGAAAGGGATTGAGTGAGCAGCTAGGCGTGCGTTGTGTTGGGACCGCCCGAGCCTGCCCCTCTCACCAGACCTGTGGGGGGATTTTTGCAACTTGGTAGCCACCTGCCCGTAGGCTGGGCTCGTGCGTGGTGTTGGTGGTGGGCTTTCCAGAGCCACTGTGGGCAGGTGGGGTCACTAACAGAGCAGAAGGAGACTCAGGGCCCACTGCCTGGTCACAAGCACTAAGTTGGAGCCCAGCCTGAGGGGCTGAGAATGTGAGTGGAGGCATCTCAGGGCCATGCCCCCTCACTCAACAGCCAGACCCCATGACTCTTGCTGCCAGGCTTTAAAAATAGTTATTTTGGAATAAACTCCTTACTGCTGCGGCCTCACCAGCTCTTCCTAGTTTGGCTGCTGTAGCCAGTCTTCCTTGAGGGTAACTGCGGGCACACCACACCTCCTCATAGGGTTGCCAATCCCCAGGTGGGGGCAGGGGATCCCCCGGTTTGGAGGTCCTCTCCCTGCTTCAGGGTCGTCAGAAAGTGGGGGGAGGGGAGGGAAATGTCTGCTGGGAACTCTGTTATTCCCTATGGAGATTTATTCCCATAGAAAATCATGGAGAGTTGATCCACAGGTATCTGGGGCTCTGGGGGGGGGGGCTGTTTTTTGAGGTAGAGGCAGCAAATTTTCACTACAGCATCTAGTGCCTCTCCCCAAAATATTCCCCAAGTTTCAAAACGATTGGACCTCTCTGTCCATTGAACACAAAGATTGGGCGGGGGGAAGGGGCAGGATAACTTGCTTAGGATAACATTGTTAGCCTTAAATCTGCAACTGTGCTATGGAGATAATTTATCACATTTCTGCATAGAAACAAAAGTCATTTTTACTGTCTAGTAAGGAACTAAGGCACTTGATAAAACTATTTGTTCTGTGGAGTACTGTGGATGTTGAGTATTCCAAAATCAGGGTGGCACTGCCATCTTTTATCAAAACACTTGCACTTAAAATGAATTCCTTTGTGATGGTTGTTTGGGTCCAGTGCGCAGTCTATTTTCAAGGGACTCGATCTCAGTCTGCCTCCCTTAACTAGTAGTAAAAGTGACTTATGTCACATGAGAGGTAGTCTGCGGTATGATGGCGCTTGACTGAGTCATGGCATGGAGGGAGGGACTAAATTCTACTCTGGGCTGGCTAGTTTGTCTGCCCCACAGCCAAGAGATCAACACAACCCTGGGGCAAAGCTTTTTTCTTTAACGCTCCTTTCTCCCTTGAATATGGGCTTCCCTCCACAGCTTGCTTTGAACGAAATAATTCATATTATTGTTTTTTGGGGGGATATGTGTGTTTATAATCACATTCAGATAATCGACACGTCTCGCTTCCTTATTTTTATTTATTTATATATTAAATTGTATCCCACTCTCCCTGAGTTTACTCCGCACACGACAACAGCTTATAAGTATATAATTTACATATACAAATTTAAACCTATGAAAATAGAACATACAGTTAATCGGTCCGTAAATACAATAAAATCAATGAAACCGCTTCTATAAAATTCAAGACAGTGCAAAAAACTATATAGGAGGGCAATAAGGAAATACCTGAGAAGGAAAAAAAGGGGGGAAACAAGGGAAGACAGCAGGTAGGGTTGCCAAGACTAATTCAAGAAATATCTGGGGGCTTTGGGGGTGGAGCAAGGAGTAAGGGTGTGACAAGCATAATTGAACTCCAAAGGGAGCTTGGGCCATCACATTTAAAGGGACCATGCACCTTTTAAATGCTTTCCCTCCACTGGAAATAATGAAGGATAGGAGCACCTTCTTTGGAGCTCACAGAATTGGACCCCCGGTCTAATCTTTTTGAAACTTAACTTTGAAGATGTTTTGAGGAGAGACATTGGATGCTATGCTGCAGATTTGGTGCCTCTAGCTCAAAAAACAGCCCTCCAAGAGCCCCAGATATCCACAGATCAATTCTCCATTATACCCTATGGGAATTGGTCTCCATAGAGAATAATGGAGTGTCCATCAGTCATTCCGCCCCCCCCCCGCTTTCTGATGACCCTGAAGTGGAGGGAGGGCCTCCAAACTGGGGGATCCCCTGCCCCCACCTGGGAATTGGCAGCCCTAGACGGCAGAAACTAGCTATAGCCTATTGACTTGAGGCCCAGGCCTGCCCTTAACCATAGGCCTGGTGGAACAAATCCGTTTTGTAGGCTCTATGGAATTGTATCAGATCCCACGGGGCCCTGGTCAAGGACAGCCAGACACTCTTTGGGCCAGGGACCACCAGCAAATTTTGGTCACTCCAATGTAATGCTCTAGGGGGGGTGTACCAGCATCGACATCCCAAAGGTATGCTGATCCCTGACCATTAAGGGCTTTGGAGGTCAGCACCAGAACCTTGAACTTGGAGCCAGTGCACCGGTTGGATACGTACTCTAAAGGGTGTTCATGTCAACATCCTCGCAGCCATAGGTGTAAACTATGAGGGGGCTCAGGGGCTCGAGCCCCCTCCAGACAACCAATATAAGATTTGGGAGCTTGGGGGCTCAGGCCTCCCCTGTGCAACCAGAACCAGGCAAAGTGACAAGCTTCTTTGAGTGTATAAAAATGTTTTCCAATCCATTTTAGATTTTCAAGAAGGAATGGTCTTCAAAGGCATGAATGGGGTAATGGATCCTGTAAAGAAATGCATTTTTCTCCTGGGACACTGTGAGGCAGGGAAAACTCCCCCCCCCCCCAGTGTGTTTTTTCCTCTGGGCTGCAAAGAAGGGAGTCAGTGGTGTAATGATCTTCCAAGCTCGCCTTCTTACAAATGCTAACTGAGCTTGCAGAGCAGACAATGGAGAGATAGCTGGATAAACAACCCCCTTCTCCAAGCAGATATCAAATAGAAAGACTCTCTGGAGACAGGAAGAGCTGTTTTGACCTGAGCAGACATCGGTCAAGGGGGTGAGGAAAGAGAGTTGATAATGTTTCTGGCAATAGGAAGACAAACTCTCTTGCTGCTGAATCCATCAGAGAGGAAAGATCTCTCACCTGAGATCAAGGAAAGGCGGCTATTTTGCCTATCTATCTGGCTGGCCTAGAGGGCTGAAGGTTGCTTGATATTGTAAAATGTAATTGTGAACTGCAAAAGTTTTGGGCTGTATCTTTGGCCTTTCTAGATTAAATTACTAAGGTTTTGATAACCAGAACACATCAATACATATGCTTGGTGTCTGTTGGCAAAGAAAGTATAGTCTTAACCCTGGTTGGCTGCATCCACTTTCAGTGTAGCAACAGTCAGACTGCAAGGCCTTTGTTGGGCTCAACAGACTCGCTGGGCTCCAATTTACATTTGGGGGAAAGTGAGATCGGGTGGAGAGGACATGAAAACCAGAGGCCCTTTAAAATTTCCTTTTGTGCTGTGTGCGGTCCAGAGAGAGCATTGGCAAGGAACGCGCACTCCGTACATGTTTATGCTTTTCATTTTGCTGTTACCTGAAACGAGGTGGTACCTGTTCAAAGTGGTAACCAACTAGCTAATGGTTTCAGGTGGGGTAGCCATGTTGATCTGAAGCAGCAGAACAAAGTTGGAGTCCAGTGGCACCTTGAAGATCCACCAATGGATAGATAGCTGGATAAACACTAGGGTTGCCAAGTCCAATTAAAGAAAAATCTGGGGACTTTGGGGGCGGAGCCAGGAGACTTTGGGGGTGGAGCCAGGAGACATTGGGGGTGGAGCCAGGAACAAGGATGTGACAAGCATAATTGAACTCTAAGGGAGTTCTGGCCATCACATTTAAAGGGACAGCACGCCTTTTTAAATGCCTTTCTTCCATAGGAAATAATTAAGGATAGGGGCACCATCTTTTGGGGCTCATAGAATTGGACCCTCTGGTCCAATTGTTTTAAAACTTGGGGGGTATTTTGGGGAGAGGCACTAGATGCTATACTAAAAATCTGGTGCCTCTACCTCAAAAAATAGCCCCCCCCCGGAGCCCCCAATACCCACGGATCAATTCCCTATTATTCCCTATGGGAATCTTTCTCCATAGGGAATAATAGAGTGCCTAGTAGACATTTCCCTCCCCCCACCCCCCAAGGGGTGGGGAGGGCCTCCATATCAGGGAATCCCCTCTCCCTCACACAAAAATACTTACTTGGTCTTCTTCCGGCAGAACTTTGCTGTGAAAACGAAAGCAAGGCTGCACAGGAAAAGAAAGGGAGGGGCCGTTCTCCATGGAAACCGTTTCTGACCTTTTCCCATGAAGCCTTTCCTGTTTCCTGTGCAGCCTTAAAGGCGGGGGGGCGTTGGGGCGGGGGGGGGCGTTGGGAAGCCTATAATAGGCATATAGACTGTAATGCTCTTGAACAACTCAACCATTTCAAATATCTGGGGGGGTCTTCTTTCAGCCTAACAATAGCTGGACAGGCCAGAAGAAACAAGTAATAAACCTGGTTAAGTGTAGCCTGTCTGTGATTGATAGGTTTTTCTATGTGAAGGGCAAACAATACATCCTTGCAGCCATGTGAGTTTTTAATACCAAAGTCATACCCCAAATACTTTATTGGGATCCCTGTCTGGATTGGGTCCTTTAATCAACACAATGAGCAGATCCAGGCTATGTTTTTGCGGTGTATTCTTGGCGCCATGTGCCTGGAGACCGGACAGCACCTCCTAGTGACCAGAGGTTGGTTATCGACCTTCAAATTCTAGTAACACCTTCACTTTAGGACAGAACCTGAGAGTTTTGCCTGGCTGCCTGATGCCAGACTCATTTACAACTAATTGGCCAACCTCAATATTGAAAAACCTCAATACTGGAAAAAAGTTAGTATCTCCTTTGACTCCCTGCTAATCTTAGGTGAATCTCACATATTTAGAACTCTAAGGCAAAGGATCCTTGACACTGAAAAACAAACTCTGTGGCAGATTGGTGCATTGGCATGTGCTGTCCTCTGAGCTCACCTTCCCTTGCAAGTGAAGACAGACTTGGAGGAGACCATGCTCTGCCCTGCCATTCTCAGCTTCCCAGGTCTGCACATACTTGGGAAGCCAAGAGCGGTGGGGTGGCATGGTGGCGTGTGCACTCCTTGGAGCCTGACTTTGGTGGGCTCTGAGGAGTGCAAAGGTCCCCACCCTCACCCCACCCTTGCCTTCCCAGGTATGTCCAGGTGAAGTTGGGGGCAGAGCCTAGGGCACTAGGAACTCTGGTGCCAGCTCTGCTTGCACTCTTTTCCCTCAGCAGTCCATCAGCAGTCCTTTATGGTAGATGTGTGAAAGTTCTCTACCCTGAAAGGACTTGTCTATATAGTAGTAGGAAAACAGAACCATCCATTTCTCACATCTTGTTTAGTTGTGAATTCTATGACAAAATATGGGATGTTTTAATTAACCTCCTTTTGATTAATAGGCACAGTTGCCCAGAAGAGAGACTTGTATCCTTCCTTCCATCAGATCTCCATCCCCATAATACCTTTGCAATGGCAAGGGTCCTCTCTATTGCTATTAGGGTTAGAGAATACAAGGTTAAAGCTCTGGTGGGATGACTGCCTTTGTATATTTAAAATGTGTGGTTGCGACGATGTTCTTTTTATTTTGACTGATTTATTGATACAAGCTACTAGCAATCCGGGGAGAAAGTCGTAACATTGAATCTGGAGCACAAATGAACAAAACTTGCAACCAAATCATTATGACAATGAATTCTTGGAAATAAATATTTAATTCTGTTGGGTATGCAGACCTTAATGAAGACTCCTGTGTGCTCCTGCTGGGCTCACTGGAGCCATAAGGACGCAACTTGAGACTCAGGAACACTGGACAGCAGGATACAAATACCTGTTGCCCTGATCCAATCACGAGCCCCTGGCCTGTTTGAATGATCCAATAACGTGCTTGCGTGGGCCCTGATCCAATCACGAGCCCCTGGCCTGTTTGAATGATCCAATAACGTGCTTGCGTGGGCCCTGATCCAATCACGAGCCCCTGGCCTGTTTGAATGATCCAATAATGAGCTTGCGTGGGAACCCTGAGTTGTATATAGTTGGCCCCATTGCCCCAGTTCTCCAGTCTTAGAACGCAGCCCTATACTATGCTGTACCTAATAAAGAGCTGTGATCACGAACACCTCGCCTCTTCATTGCATTGAACCCACTAAATTATAAATTCTTATATTTGTTATTGCCAAGTCGGCTGAATTCAATAACGAGTCTCTTGATGAAATAGAGTAACAAGTTTATTGTAAACAGAACTAGAGACCATGGCAGAGATTGAAGGACTGAAATACATAGGCACTAAACCAGCATTTAAGGTATGGATTAAAGGAATTCCTACGGTGGGGGTAATCTATGCAACACATTTTCGCACTAGGATGCTACCCTTCATCCCCAGGCCGAAGCCTTGACGCCCCATCCTCCCCCGGAGAACAAAGCTGGGAAGGCGCCACTATCTTATTCACATGTTAGCATTTCAAAGCAGACTACACAACAAAGGCCTCTCTAGTGAGGGGGCAGGAAAGTGAGCTAGCAGCAATCGGTGTACACTGTAAAGTACCCAGACTCCTTCACTTCAGAACCAAACTTAATACGGGTATTGAGCAACTCATAGCAGACTTGACAGTTATCCCTTCTTCTATAAATACTACATGCAAATCATGCAAAACAATAAACTTCTACTTCCAATAAGTGACTCATGGATCCACTTCACTATTAATATTTTATATAGAGATTCTCTATGAAGAAAGGTTAAAACGCTTGGGGCTCCTTAGCTTGGAGAAAGGTCGACTGCGGGGTGACATAATAGAGGTTTACAAGATTATGCACGGGATGGAGAAAGTAGAGAAAGAAGTCCTTTTTCCCCTTTCTCACAATACAAGAACTCGTGGGCATTCAATGAAATTGCTGAGCAGTCAGGTTAGAACAGATAAAAGGAGGTACTTCTTCACCCAAAGGGTGATTAACGTGTGGAATTCACTGCCACAGAAGGTGGTGGCAGCTACAAGCATAGCCAGCTTCAAGAGGGAGTTAGATAAAAATATAAAAATATGGAGCAGAGGTCCATCAGTGGCTATTAGCCACAGTGTGTATATATATAATTTTTTTGGCCACTGTGTGACACAGAGTGTTGGACTGGATGTGCAATTGGCCTGATCCAACATGGCTTCTCTTTTGTTCTTATGTTCTAATCCAATATAATTCCTACATATACTCGGATGGCATAAAAATGTCCATATTCTTTGTTCTCAAACTTTTTTTATTCAGAAGCCACCTCCACAGCAATTCTAGGGTATGTCAGTTAAAGTTCTACTTCCAATAGGTGACTCATGGATCCACTTCACTATTAATATTTTATGTAGAGATTCTCTCCTTTCTGAATAATCCAGTGGTAACCACCACAATCCACTTAACGTGGTCTTTCCAATTGTTCCAACAACAGAGCTGCTAGCTTAATTAGCCATTTCACATATTCACTCCAACTGATGTCAAATGATATACAAAAAATGATACACCTGAAACAATGATCCTACTTAATATACAGATTACATCAGGGAAGACAATTTACCCATTCATATACTCAAGTCACATTCACATTGAGTCAAAATGATAGGCTGGCTTCTACAAAACACTCAGAAAAAATGCCAGGAGATCTCACAATCGAAATATCCTTAATTGCTTACAGCTGCAGTATACATGCTTTCATTTAAACATTCCTTATAGTACTGACATACAAACCCCCATGAAAAATCAATATTGGCATTCAAGCCTGTGGGGGATTGTGACAGATAGCAGGGATATGCATGCTGAGAGGCAGTGCATATGAGTGACAGCTAATGAAACTGCAAGTGAGTGACAGCTAATGAAACTCACTCTGACAGCTTCTAACTGTCAAATGAGTGTGGCAGTTAGGCAGTTGGGGAAAGCAGTTACAAAGCTGTGAGAGTTGAAAAGTGACTAGAAAAGACAGTGGTCATCTTTGTGATGCTCTCTAATGTATGACAAGAGACACACAGCAGACTCTGATTCAGAGGCCTTGTGAGGCAATTTTGAATATTGGAGACTGGAGGAAGGCCGTTCCCAGCAGTTAAGCACAGTCATTGTATTTGTAAATCCAAAGAATCACATCTTGAGAAGGAAAACGGTTTCCTGTATTAAGCTTAGTGTCCAAGGGGGAAAAGACTGGAAGTCTGAAAGATCAGGCTTTGGCAAAGGGTGGCAGTGAAAGGCCCTCAAAAGATGCCAAGATAGTAACCACCTTTTCAGAGAAAGAGGTCTAGTGGAGAGAGCTTAGTCTTATAACCAAAGGGACGCAGTAGGGTACACTCAAGATTGTGTGATTTTAAAGTGGGAAAAGTTAAACCTTTAACATCGAGGATACCGCGAGGGAAAGTTAAACCACTTTAAGGGAAATACTGTATCTTGTGAAGTCAGTTACCTCAGAAGTATTTCTGTGTTCAGTTTAACTGTCTGCCTACATCTTCTAAATCCCCCAAACTTATGTATATATAAATTCCGTTCCCTGCCAGTTTGTTTAAATAAATGAACATTTGTTTATACCTACCATGCCATTTTCTGAAAGGTGAATTTTGACAACAGAAGCAATGACAGGGTGATTGATTTTAGCGGAGTGCTTATTAAATTGGTCACACTTGTCACAGGGACAGAGCATTTAACTTGAAAGTCCAAAAGGATTCTTCCCTATGTACATCTACATCCTGGCACAAACATCCCTCATACTTATAGAGAATGAAAAACCTAAAATCCTCGATCCCATGTTTCATTTCTGGAACTGCATGTCACACCCATGACTTATGTTCCAAAATTATTGTTCGCAAGGGCAAGTTGTACTGCCAATGTACAGTTTTTGACAGATACATACAAGACATCAAACCACCCTCTGTGTTCAACAGTTACTGAAAATTTTAAAGTAATAGTAACCCCATTAGGACTTACAAATGTCTTTAGCTGATGGCATTGTAAGCCAAAATGCCCTCCAAAGAGGTTGGGGAATTGACAGGTGAGCAACTTTGGCTCAAAAGGATCTAGAATCTATGTATACAGGATTCAACTTCCAGAAATTCTTGCTAAATTTACAGAGGACACTAATTAAGTAAAACAATTATGCTTTTATTACAGAAAACTACAGAACACACACATACAATGTAATGGATACATATAACATACATACAGACCTAATAAAAATAGAGAGAGATATACAGAGATAACACAAAGATGGATGAACAGGGTGATAATTACCGATCGTAGTCTTTGAGGAAGGCTCCAGTGGCGACAAATGAGGGAGATGGGGGAAGGGACCGTCAACTGATCAGATATTGAGGGCGTATCTAAACAGCAGGATTGGGGTACTGTAAGATGCACACATGCAGAATGTTGGGTCAGAGGTTATAAAGTCTATCTTGACCCCTAAGGGGGTAGGAGGTTCGGGGTGGATGACAAGTGGTCAGATGGTACATGATGCTGACCCACATGGTACATTAGCTCAGAAAAGGGGAGGCTCCAAAGTGACCATAGGGGCTGGACTTGTGTGGTGGGCAGTGGCCAGTCTATTCTGGGTACCTGATTGGATGCCCATATCCAGCCAATGAGTGGACCTGGCCCTGGTTACCTGATTGGGTTTCCAGGTAACAATGGGCAGGGGGAGGCTCCAGTGTGACAGGGCAAGGCATGGGTAGAGGTATTGGGTGGAGGTGATTAAACAAGCTATCCAAACTTATCTATAGGTGACAATAGAGGGTCAAATTGATACCTAAGGTGACACCCAGTTTATACAATAACTATGGCTCAGAGTGAAGCTGTTCTTCCTCTTGTTTACTTCTCTGCTGGCACCATCCTTTGTCTTGGGTTCCGTTAGACAAAAGCTTAGGCAGTCTGGCAGGATTCACACCTAAGATAAGCTTGATTGCCTTATGCAGAAGTTGAAGCAGCTGTTGGATACGTGAGTCTCTTGCTTTGCTGTAATGGAGTCAAGAAAACAAGATGGATTCTGGTGGTGTTAGCCTTTGGTTCATGGAAACAGGCTGGAAACTGTTTGCCTGTACAGTTCATGGTGGCATGGCTTCTTCCACTGCAACGGCCAAGATTGTGCATGCAAGGAGCGGCTGGAGGCTCATCTGTAGTTCTGGCTAACACCCATCCAGAGATGTAGAATGCTGCTGCAAAGCTGAGGCTTATAGTATCCACATAAGCCTTAGAAACCGTGAGCAAAGTCCGCTTCTTAGAGCAGATGTGTGCGAGTCAAACTCCAGGCACCCCGGCAACCATACTGGTGATCATGATGTCCATGTGTATGAAAAGTAGGGGGCTTTTTCTTGCAGCATTGAGGACAGACTGCACATCTGCTGCATCTGAAATGACCTATGACATCTGAACTTTGTCTTATGTCCCCATGTATTTTGGCCTTAACTATGTGGTCCCTAATCCTCTTGGTCTTCCTAAATCCTATCAATAGGATCTCCTCACATCCAGGAATGCTAGCCAACAGATGCCAATGTCTTAGAATGATATGGCATACTGCATTTCACTTTGGGCTATAGTCAAATGCATACGTGAGTCTTTTCTGCTGATCTTATCCCGATTATCCATGGATCCATCAATGAAGTCAGCTCTTTGAACAGCCCTAGAAACGATATCATTAGGATATCCTCTATCCCTAAAATCCTGCCCCATTTTCTTGCATTCCTGTTTGCAATCGCGGGTCCTAGAGGTGTTACACTTCACTCTAAGCAATTGTCCATAGGGCCAGTTCTGTCCCATATGTCTGGAGTGGAAAAACCTTTATGCCAGGTAAGAATTTCTGTCTGTTGGTTTTGTAAAAGGTTTTTCAACCAAACCATGGTTTCCATCCTTATACACTGACACATCCAGCAAAGTGACAGTACTTTTATGTTTTATTGATTCTTGTAAAATTGACCATTACAACATATGATTGTTAGAATTACAAATAACCCTTTCCCCCCCCAACCCTCCCCATCTACTCTTAGTCTTTCCCCCTCAGCCAAGGGCACAAAGTCTTGATCTTCCATTGAATGTCCTTCCTTGTTTCTCCCGAGATCCATTCTAAATAAGGGTTCCATCTGGTCTCGATTTCCTTGACTTTATCTTCCCACGTGGAATCCTTGTTGAATGTTGCCACGATGTCAGACTGTATGTAATCAAACAAATAGTTGTGCCATATTTCTATTGACCATTTACTTTTATCTTTCCACCCCAAAGCGATGACCTCCTTCCCCGCTAATATCATTGCCTTGACAAGGTTTTGAGTGGGTCTACTTAGTGCCGGACTTCCTGTTGTACTTAACAACATCATGTTAAAGCCAATGGTTAATGGTACATTGCAGACTTTTCTAATAAATTCAATAATTTCCCCCAGAAGGGTTTAACCTCTTCACACTCCCACCACATATGTGCAAACCAACCCTTAAATTGTTTGCAATGCCAGCACTTGGAACTCATTCCTGGGAATATATTGGCTATTTGTGCGGGTGTCTTGTACCATTTTGTGAAAAATTTATATTCCAGTTCTTTAAATTTGATTACTTTATTCCCTTCTAGTCCTTCCAAGATTTTCCCAGCCAACCTCTCTGTTAACTGACCTTCATGACTCCAAATCTTTTGTAAATATACTATTATTTTCTCTTTATTTGAAATCATTTTTCTGTATAGTAACCCCACTAGACCCTTCCTTTGTTTGGCCATTACTTTATATATCTCTTCCATTGGAGCGTCTAACCAAAGCTCTCCCTTTTCACTGATCTTCTTAACTATCTTATGTAAGCCTGCTATGTTTAACCAAGTGACAGTACTCTTATTGCAATTACCAGCCAGGAAATAATGGAACTTTTGTCCTAAACAGAAAGGACTGGTGCTTCAAATAGCAAGTTATCTTTTCTATATGTGGTTTGAAGCCATGACGTACTAAACTGCAAAGCTAAAGCCTTAGCTGATGAAGGTCTTTAAAATTAAAACCGGTCCCTTGAATTGACTTGATTCTTCTATTGGGCTTATTTACATTGTGACAGAAGAAGACGACCTTTGTAATGAGACTCTTTATGCAGCAAAATGAAATGTATTTCTAATTGGATAGGGACATTTCCCTTTAAAGGCTTTGTTGTTGTTACAATAGAATTGTGATTATAGTGCTACACAGCTTGCTGTTTTCCCCTGTCTCTGTGAAACTGTGGTTCTTTATTGCTGCAATAAAAAGATTGGCAAGGCTGGACATAAACGTTGACCCCATTGCCACCAAATGGGTCTGTCAGTAAAATTCACTGTCAGGCATAAATAAAATTTTCTCTAGTATAATGTCAGTTGATTCAAGAAGAAAGAAGGTAGGAGGGTTGAAATCCATTAAGCACCTTATCAACGGTGTACTGTGCTTCATCCAATGGAATACTCGTATATAATGAAGCCATATCGAAACCTTGCAAAATGGATCTATCTGGTACACAAGTTCCTTCTATTTTCATGATGAAATAATGGGTATCCTTGATGTATGATTTAATTAAGCCAACTCTAGGTTTCAAAAATGAATCAAGATACTGTGAGAGAAGTTCTAGGAAAGAATCATTACCTGAAACTATCGGTCTCCCTAGAGGCGGAAACCTGCTTTATGAATCTTTGGGAGGGTATTCAAACTGGGAGTACTTGGAGGTTTTTTTGAACAAAAAACTGTATAAAATTCCTATCTATATGTCCTAACATCTCAGCCTCATCTAACACCATCTTAATCAGCTGAGAAACATGCTTTAGTCAGATCAGAAAGAGCATAGGAATATGTGGCAGCATTAGAAAGCTGTCTCTTCATTTCATCACAATTGTTTTATTTTGGATAGCTATAGGCCCCACCCTTGTCTGTTGGCTTAGCCATTATCATATATCATCTGACTTCAGGGATTTAAAGGCCAAATGTTCCTCTGCAATTTCTCACATCTTGCTTTGATTAATAGGCACAGTTGCCCAGAAGAGAGACTTGTATCCTTCCTTCCCTCAGATCTCTACCCCTATATTACCTTTGCAGTGACAAGGTTCCTCTCTATTGCTATGAGGGTTAGAGAACACAAGGTTAAAACTCTGGTGGGATGACTGTCTTTAAAATTTGTGGTCTTTATGATGTGTTCTTTTTATTCTACGCCAATAAAGGTTTTGATTGATTGACTGATACAAGCTACTGGCAACAGTCAGGCTCATAGCCCTGGGAAGGCCTGTGGGGGCACTGCCGACTTCCAGGGGAAACCTAACTTGCAAGGGGCCTTCCAGAGTGCAGCCTGCTTTTTTTCTTTTTTTTTCTGGGCAGTGGGGGGGGGGAGTGTTTTAGAGTCACTGTTTGTGGGACAGGAAGAGGTTTGGGACTATGTGTCTGACTGTGTTTCATTGAAGTTACCTCTGATTTCTGAATTCATTAATTACTGCTTACTAACCTGAATGCTTAATAAATTCCTATGCTACTAATCCAGGTGCCCTATATAGTAAAGGGGGGTGGGTGAGAATGGATGTTACCAGAGACCCAAAGGCCAGCGAGGCCTTTGAAGTGCAGAGTGCTCAGCTAACTTCCCAGGCGCCTCCTGAGCAGAGCAAGGACATCACCAGGAGGGGGATGTAACTATCAACTGTGAAAGATAAGTGGGCATGCGAAAGTGTTACTTGCAGGGACAGTCTGTAGTTTTATTGTGGGAAATAGTTTAAAGCCCAAATCCTTTGAAGTGTATTCATAAATGCCAATGATTCAAGCTGTTTGTTATCAGTTCCAATGAATCCATGCTAAGAGTAACATTGTAGTTATCAATAAATGCAACTTAGTTTTCAACATTTTGAAACTTTGAACTTTGATCATTTTGAAACTTCAATGAACCCTTCGCTGATTTGGGGGGGAAAGTTTAAAAGAAGCCGCAGTGGTTTAGTTCTCTGCTGGTATTGACTTGAAAGGGGGTGGGAGAGGAGGCAAAGAGCGGCATCCTCAGTGCAAAAAGTGAGAGAAGTATTCCAAGACTGAATGCAAACAAAAGTGGGGATCATCAGTGCAGTATGACATTGAAATGAGATGTAGAGAGAAACACTGGGGTGGGAAGCCTACAGCTTTGAAAACATTTTTTCCTTTCACACTTTAGTGAACACAGGTCTTTTGTGTGTGTGTGTGTGTGTGAGACCATTTTGTCATTCTATGGAAGCCTAACATGAAAATGACACCTCGTTTTATATTTTAATGTTTAAAAGCAGCATGACTCTAGCAATAGGAGACCGTCACTAGTCTTAGATCACTGGGAAAAAAACATCGACAAAAAAAGCTTTGGAAGTTTTACTAGCGGTAGTGGTGCCCTGCAATTCTACGCCCGCATGTGCTTCAATTGTCCAATGAGCCTCTTTGCAAGCTCTTAAATGGTGGAGGGAGGGAAGGTGGGGATCAAGACTAGCATCATGTTGTGTGCCACTGATCAAGCCCATCTGCGAGTGCAGTGGCTGCCAATCCTCACCAGTGTTGTGTGTGTGTGCATACACACATGCAGAATAAGCAAGCAAGCACTTTCTCCCAAAAGGTGGCATTGTCCCCCCCTACTGTCTCATCAGCCCCACAGCTATCCTATTCTTTCCGCTGCCTCATCTGTCTCCAGGGGCTACTGGATAAGTTTATCTGCTTTGGCCGTGGTTCACTCTTAAAACGCCTGAAGCTGGATGGAGCTGGGATGGGTGGCTCTCCCCTCTTCTCCCAAATCTTTCTCCAGCCTCCCGCCCAAGACAGCATGTACATCTAGCATTACTGTGCACTCTCTTGGCGCTGCTGCATTTTAATTAATGCTTTCCTGTTAGTCTTGTGCTGCACCCGAGGAAATATTTCAAGATTTTGGTGAGATAACTGAAGGACTATTTCAATATGGTGCTTGTGTGGCAATTAATGGAGGGTGGTGACAGAGAATCAACCTTAGAAACAAAACAGGACTTTGCAGCTGCTGTAGCCAGTCTCAAAACATGTTTTGTCAGTTTCATGATGAATCCCCCCCCCCCTGCTTGAATGCATTCTTTTGTGTTCCCTTTCATGCAAGAGACTGAACCATGAGGGTTTTGACGGGAGGCACCGATTTGCTGTATTTAGCTGCCCTCATGCCAATGGTTTCATTAAATGCATTGGGTGGCACTTTGGTTTTGGACATCTACAGGCTAGTTGCCAGCATTTTTTTTTTTTTATAATACTGCTTTTCTCAATGTTTTCAAGTGGACAACCTCCACAGCCGTACTAAGAACTTTCTCCATGTAGGAGGGGTTTGTAACGCCTCCATTCCCAGAACACAATTGCTACATAAAATATTCCCTTGTGGTCTCCATCTGGCCAATCCAATGACTCTTGTGGCTCTGACTTCCAACAGGTTCAACATTGGTTGAGGTTGGCAACTGTGAAGGCATGTAGTAGATGGAGGACATGAGGAACACTGGGCCCTTGTGGCACCATTTGCAGTGAAAATCCCTTCTTTATTGCATCCTTGCTATCCTTGCTTTATTGCATCCTTGCTAGCGCAGGACAATATGGCAACCGGTAGTAAGCCCGGTAGTGGTGGACGTGAAGTGTCCTGATGAGAGTGGGAGACACTGGATCTTCTCTCCCTGTGGAGAGAGAAGAAGGTGCAGAAGACATTGGGGTCTCACATTTCTGGAAGGATCTTTATAGAGATGTCACTGAGGGGTCATAAGCAATCTGTGTTAGAGTGAAGTTGTGACTGAGCAATGCCAACCTAGCTGGGATATTGCTGCAGGATCAGAAGAAATGTTCTTGCATGATCTAGTGATAGTAAATCCAGCAGACATACATTGGTCCATGCCCCATTGCTGCAATGTGAGTTCTTACATTCTGTTATGTTGGGACTTTGGGATGATTTTCCTGGGTTTTGAGTCACCTCTACAGTTTTGCTCATGCAGGTTAGGTTGGTGAAAAGACAATTCGGGCCATTTGCGAGGCGCCAGCCCCCAGAAACAAGGCAGAACTAGAGGCATTCTTGGGTCTCCTGAATTTCTACCACGCCTTCCTCCCCCACAAGGCGGTGGTAGTGGAGCCCCTGCACAGGCTCCTGGACAAATGGGCTCTGTGGGTTTGGGGTCGCTGGCAAGCCGCTGCCTTCCAGGGAGTGAAGCACATGCTGACTTCCAATAGCTTGCTGGCTCACTTTGACGAGTGGCTGCCCGTCATTCTGGCCTGTGATGCTTCCCCATACAGGGTGGGCGCTGTCTTGGCGCATGTGCTACTGGATGGCCGAGAGGTCCCGGTAGCCAACTATTCACAGACCTTGCAAAAATCTGAGTGCAGTTACGTGCAGATTGATAAGGAGGGCCTGGCCATTGTTGCGGGGATGAAAAAATTTCACGACTATCTGTATGGCCGGCCCTTCACCATCCAGACAGACCACAAACCCCTGCTAGGCCTGTTTGCCCCCAACTGCCAGATGCCACAGAAGCTTTCCCTAAGGGTTTTGCGGTGGTCCATTTTCCTCGCAGGGTACCAGTATGACCTCCACTGTACCACCCGGGAAAAGTGATGGGACATGCCGACACCCTGAGTTGCCTGCTGCTGCCCTCGATGGATCTGGACCCGGCTCCTGCGCACTAGATCACGTCGCTGGAGGGCCTCCCTACCCAGCCGGTGCACGCCAAGGACATTGCCCGCTGTTCCGCTAAGGACAAAATCCTCTCCTGGGTCTTGGACGGGGTGTGGAGGGGATGGCCCGTGGGCAGGGTGGGGTTGGAATTCCCTGTTTTTGCATCCCGCTAGGACGAACTGTCTGTGCATAAAGGTTGTTTGCTGTGGGGGAACAGGGTGGTGGTGCTCTTGGGGCTGCAGTAGCAAGTCCTCACAGCGCTGCACGAAACCCATCGGGGGATCATGCGCATGAAGCCATTGGCCCACAGCTATGTATGGTGGCTGGGAATTGATGATGCTATTGAGTCCTGGGTGGCATAATGCCAACCCTGCCAGGAGATCCGACCAGCTCCACCTAGAGCCCCAGCCCAACAGTGGGAGTCCACATGCAACCCCTTGTCCCACCTGCACCTCGACTTCATGGGGCCCTTCCAGGGGCAAACATTCTTCTTTATTGTGGACTCCTACTCATAGTGGCTTAAGGTAATACCAGTAACGTCCATGTCTATCAGGGCCGCATTAGGGGCTCTCTGCAGGGTTTTTGCCACACAGGCCCTGCACGACACATTAATATCAGATAATGGGATGGCCTTCACCTCAGCCAAGTTCCAGGATTTCTGCGGCCACAACTTAATCAAACACTTAAGGTCAGCCCCCTTCCACCCTGCCACAAATGGCCAAGCAGAACGGATGGTGCGGGCAACTAAGGAAACACTCCACCGCATCATACATGGGGACTGGGAAGCCCACCTTGCAGAGTGCCTACTGGCACAACATTCAATCCTCAGCACAGCCACCAGTGCAGCCCAGCAGAGCTCCTCATGGGCCGGCGGCTGACAACCTTGTTAGACTGCATGCACCCGGACTATGCCCCAGACCTACAAGAAGTCCCAGAGGTGGTCTGGGCTAACCAGGGGTTTGATACAGGGGACTTGGTGTTTGCAAAGAACTTGGGGGGGGGGGGGCAGCCTGGATACTGGCCCGGGTTTCCAGGGTACTTGGGACGTCATGTATGAGGTCATCTCACATGATGAGTTTACATGGAGATGGCACATAGACCAATTGCGGTCATGGGAGGGGCTGAGGGATGGGAGCAACTTGCAGGCCACACCAGCCCCAAGCAGCCAGGAGCCACACGAAGCCGAGGCGACGGTTCCCGTTTCCCCATCAGCAACCGAGACCTCTGTGGAACTGGAGCTGCCATATGCGGCCGAGACCTCTGAGGTCCCAGGACTGCCGGCCAAAATTCCTGCATCGCCAGACCCGCAGCCAGCCGTGACAGAAGCTGTGACGGACCCACTGCCCACTCCAGTGCTCTGGAGGTCAACACGAGAGCGCTGCAAGCCTGCTTAATTACAGGACTATGACTGCTAAAGCTTGTGAACTGGGGTGGGGGGAGGGATGTTATGTATGAGAGTAATTGCTGCTAGCAATGGCATTCCTGCCTGGTTCATTGGAGCCAGACGACCAGAGCTTGGGGACTTGGGAACTGCTCCAATCATGAGCCCCCTGCTAGTTTGAATGGGCCAACAGAGTGCTTGCGAGGGAACCCTGACATGAAATATATATATTAATAAAGAAATATATAAATTAATAAAGAGCTGATGTTTCACTCTACCTCACCTCATCGATCCATAGAACCCACTAAATCTTCCCATGTGATCCACAGCAGTATGGAAGAGCATTTCTTTGGCCAACGACTTCTTTCATACCTGACTTCCAGAAAAGGGATGGCGAGTGATGTCACACCCATGGCACCAGTGCAGTGTGGGAATCTCAACCCGGTGAGGAAAGGAAAAGGAAAGGTCCCCCGTGCAAGCACCAGTCGTTTTCGACTCTGGGGTGACGCTTTCACAACGTTTTCACGGCAGACTTTTTACAGGGTGGTTGAATCCATCTATTTATCTGAAGGAACAGAAAGCAATAAGGAAAGCATTAAAGAAAGTACATTTTCCTAAAGTTGCCCACACAATACATTTTATCATTGGTCAGTCACAAGCTCAATCTGTTGGACTTGTACTTTAATAAAACCCCAACAAGTAACATTCTCCGGTGGGATGTGGGTCATACATTTAAACATTGGAAGCAAGCTGGACCTGATGAGCCATACGCCAGTAAATCACTTGCCAAACCATGCTACTGCAGCAATATATTAACAATAATACAGTGTTTTAAACAGGAAGAAAAAATTACTCCTTATATCTGGACCCAGGCAAACAGTCTTCCTAAACAACTCATGATAACAATGCAAACTGGTTTTCAGAGGATCTTGCACAACTGAGTCTGCCACTGTAGATGGTTCAATGCAGAAGTGCTCCATGAGCTCTTTGAATAGATTGCCACCGGTGAGGTAAAAAGGACCAATTGCCTCACGCTTCTCTGCTAAATGTGCACACGTATTGTGATCCACTCTGGCTGCAGGCGGCCTTTCAAAGATTCCGCTATTTGAGTGGAAGTTTCCTTGGTTACTGTGAAATGATGGATCCATTTCATCTCACCTCCTTGTGCCGGCACACGTCTCCCACCAGCCTTGGTACTGTGAGAAGGGTGATGAGAAGCATGCCAGAGTCTCCCCATGGCACAGGACTGCCAAGCCCTGTTGCTCGTCAATACTGCCATTCTTACTCTTCTTTTAATGGCCAGAATTGTACGTTGGTGAAATGCAGTTCCTCTTACCTGAATTCCCCCAACTTCAAAATTTGCCGGATCTTGACGGTTTCTGACAAGACTAAGAATCAGAACCACTGCCACCATAAGAAATAGCTGACTAATATTCTGCAAAGATTGGACATATGAAGCTGCCTTATACTGAATCAGACCTTGGGTCCATCAAAGTCAGTATTGTCTTCTCAGACTGGCAGCGGCTCTCCAGGGTCTCAAGCTGAAGTTTTTCACACCTATTTGCCTGGACCCTTTTTTGGAGATGCCAGGGATTGAACCTGGGACCTTCTGCTTCCCAAGCAGATGCTCTACCACTGAGCCACCATCCCTCCCTCTCAGATGGCTACCTGAGAGTAAATGCAGCCTGAAGAATCACTAGCCTATTTCAAAAAACATACCCAGTGTGAAAGTGACCAATCAGGAGGTTATCACTAAATTCAGTTCACTAAACTGAGAAGAGGGACACAGCAACCCTTATCACAACTGCAATAGACCAATCACATCGCCCCCTGCTCCAATATGTACATTTTGATGCCGTGAGGAAAAGTCATTTTTCTTATTAGGATGAAGAATAAATACTCCACAATTTCTAGGAGAAAAATCAGAGAAAAAAAGAAAGGTGCAGAATGTATGCAGAGCATTCGAAGGAAAGCCCTACCAATGTGTCTCCAGTGAAAATCGGAAATAAAGCTGAACATGCATAATAAGCCCATTTGGGACGTATATGCTGATCTCATCAGTTTTGAATTCATACACATGAATAACCTTTACGATGATTCTTTGGTTTGCAAAAAGCCTGTACGTTGAATAATATTTTTTGCATTTCCTTCTACACCTTTTTATTTCAGTCTTTGAAAAATCTCTTGTTTTCAGTGGTATCCCTTCACAAATTGTGGAACGCTTGTTTTTGTACTTTCATCAAAATGCCTCTGCGCCCAGGCTGTGACCTCTTAGAAAAGCAGAGAAAAAAAAATACTCTGATTTCTTTCCTTCCTAATTGGTCTCTGAAACAGAACCAGCTGCACTGGTTTCCTGGTGCTGAAGCTCACCAGGAGATGAACTACTATGAGATCTTCCATTGCTAATTAGAATGCTTTCCTTATTTATTTTCATCGGGAGATGTGCAAGCTCCCCAGAACCAAGAGTCTTTCCACTTGTAAATACTGTATAGTAAAAGAAGACAACATAGACAATGAAATTTCCCGTTGTTTTTTTTAAACTTTCTGCAAAAGAACAGTTTTACTGACATGGGCTAAAACCTTTGTCTTTGCTATGATAATCATAATCTATTTAGAGAGAGACTGATTTCTCTCTAGGCTTGTTCCAGTCTCACAGCTCTTTCCCCCCAGGCGCTTCTTTCCAATTTCACACAAGCTGCCATGGGGCTGTGACTTGCCGCGCCTCTTTCCTGCAGCAAGCAGAAACTGGTTTTCAGAGGAACTTGGTTGTTGTGGGAAAGAGGTGGGGCAACTTGTAGCCCCACGCCACCTTTTGCAAAATTGGAAAGAAGTGCCTGGTGGGGGGAAGGGCTCCGAGAACGGAGCAAGCCTAGTGAGAAATTGTTTAGAGTTTTCACAATGGGATTCTGTTCCCCATAATTGGAAATGGTGCAGTCCAGTCCTCTCTAAACATGAGGCAGAACAAGGTGGTAAAGTTATGTTAGGACTTTACCACCTTGTTCTGCCTCATGTTTAGAGATGCTAAATTGTTTTGGTTTCTGAAGCCTCCTGCAAGAAGGAATGCATGAACTAGCTCTCAAGAAGCTCTTGTGTCTTTGTAATCATACTTCTAGCCTGACATTTCACAACCTAATGTTGTACATTCTTGGGAATGTGGGTAATTTAGCTTCTTGCCTTTGAAACAACAGCTGCCCTTGCTGCGCCTGCCCTTCATCTTGGTTTTTCCAGCTGTCCATCCTCCTCCTGTTCTAGACCTCCTGTTAAAAAGGTAAAGGTAGTCCCCAGACATTGGGGGAAATAGCAGACATAGAAGGGGCATCAGCTCTATGGGCACCTGATACAATAGACCAGAATTTTTTAGAGTTCTTTAAGATTATGGCCTGGTATAGCTCCTCCCATTGAAGTTTAGCATAATCATTCTTTTTGTTTATAATAACCTGGGACAGCTGATTTTTAAGATCAAAGTGCTCTGATGGTAAAGGCACAGCCCCAGAGTCCCAGGAACATCTGTAGGTGTTAAGCAACAGAGTTTTAACGGCTCTACATTCTTTATCAAACCAGGGCTGCAGAGATTTTATGTTTCTTTCCTTTTTTACATTTTTAGGTTTAACATTTAGTGAACTAAGAAAGTGAGATACTAGGGAATCATAGGCTGTTATTAGCACTGAAGAATTCGTTGCGGTGGTTAAAACCCTTCTAAGATTCAAAAGGGAATGAGAATTTAAAAGTAACTGAGCTGCTTGTTTAGTCTGACTATTCCAGCGGATTTTTGGTAAGGACATAGACGCCGTCAAGTGTATAGAGGGATTAAGGGAAAAGTCTGGGGAAGACTCTGTATGAAGGGTCAAAATAAGTGGAAGGTGATCGCTGATAATGAGATCACCTATACAGAAATCTTTTATATAAAATTCTAGTGAGAAAGGGACAGTAATATAATCAATTATACTGCAACCTTTCTTAGAAATAAATGTAAAATCCCCCGAATGAGAAAACCTTTCCAAGCCATTTAGTCAGACCCTATTGTATTGGATACAAAATTTGGCAAAGCAAATGCCTGCCAAATTTGAATAGCTATCTTTAGATTGCCTCCTATAGGGAAAAAAAGGCGGTAAGGTATCATCTAGATTGAGGTTAAGGGCCTTAAAAAAGATTTTATCATCATTGCCCTCTCTTGCATTAAAATCTCCTGCTATTATTATTTCAGAGGAGGGAAATTTGGGTTCCAATTCACTCACAGTCCCCTGTGCAAGCACCAGTTGTTTCCGACTCTGGGGTGACATTGCTTTCACAATGTTTTCACAGCAGATTTTTTACGGGGTGGTTTGCCATTGCCTTCCCCAGTCATCTACACTCCCCCCCCCCCCAGCAAGCTGGGTACTCATTTTACCGACCTCGGAAGGATGGAAGGCTGGGTCAACCTGGAGCCAGCTACCTGAACCCAGCTTCCGCTGGGATCGAACTCAGGTCGTGAGGAGGGAGCTCAGACTGCAATGCTGCAGCTTTACCACTCTGCGCCACGGGGCTCTATTAGATCCCCCCTTTTGCACTTTGGACCCTAGGATTCTTAAATTCCATGCGTCAGGGCACTCTCTGCTGGGTTTAACATCATCAATTGCCATTGCTGTGCCTGCCCCTCATCTCAGTTTTCCAGCTTTCCACACAAACCTCTCCTGTGCCAGAACTTCTATTGAGTCCCTTCCCTTTTGCACTTTGTGCCCGAGGATCCTCCAGGAGGAGGCAAGCGGGTAACTGCCTCCTGGGCCCAAGGAGAAGGATTGCTCATCTGCAGCAGCGATCTCTAGAAGAGGAGGCAGGCAGTGCTCACCCCTCCAAGACAATTCTCACCTAATTTGGAGGGCAGGTAGCGGGATATCCCAGGGAGGTCCACTATGAGTTAGACGCTTCTAGCTTGCAGGGAGGCTGTTCGACGCACTCCTGAACCTGTGGCTGTGATTTCCCCAGAGAGCACCTGTTTTGGGGGGCTATAGCTCAGCTCTTTAGGGGGGTTCCAGTCCTCACCAAACTTGGAGCGCTGGTAAAGGAGAGTCAGCTGGAGACTTGCCATGAATTTGGCATCTCTAGCCCTTGGGGGGGGGGTGGTATTCTACCACATCATGAACCTCATGAAATGAACCAGTTTGGTAAACAGAAAGGTTCGTGAAGGTCCAAGGCTTGTGGTTCCTTGAGACCCCACAAACCCACAAACGGAGAAAACCTCATTTTTTCTGGTTCGTGCCCATTGATACAGGAAGACCACACTTCACAAGTGGAACTCCTTGCACCTAGAGAAGCACTAGCCAAGAGATGATCCTTTCTTTGCTAGTTAATGTAATAGTCTGCTTTATTTGCATTACATAAGCAGGATGAAGGAGTCAGCTTTTTGATGTATGATTCACGCTTCTTTTGGCACGCAAAGCCCTAAAAACAGAAAATGCAAGTAACAGCACCCCACTGAAATGTATTTGGGTTCATGTTGTTGATGATTTCAAATCTATCAGGACCTGCTTGTCCTTATTAATCCACCAGCTTGGTTGGGAGTGAGAGGATCAGAGAAGATCCCCATTCAAGCTGAGTAGGGAAATTGCTTCTAGTTTAGAGAAGTAATGTAATGTAATGTAAAATTTTATTTATATCCCGCCCTCCCCCGCCGAAGCAGGCTCAGGGCGGCTAACAACATTTCAAATAAACAATACAGTATTAAAAACATTAAATTCACATTAAAATTCATATTAAAATCAATCAATAATTAAAACATTCCTAAATCAACACTGGCGGTAACCGTTATTAGTCTGGCGGTAAACATTAATTCAGTTATTGGTGAACGCCTGTTTGAAGAGGGCGGTCTTGCAGGCCCTGCGGAACTGGTCTAAGTTCCGCAGGGCCCGCACCTCCTCTGGGAGTTTGTTCCAGAGTTGTGGGGCCGCAACGGAAAAGGCCCGAGTGCGGGTGCTTTGAAGTTTGACTTCTTTTGGCCCAGGGGTATTCAGTCTGCTTTTCCCCACTGACCTCAGTGCTCTCTGGGGCTCATATGGGGAGAGACGGTCCCTCAGGTAGGTCGGTCCTTGGCCATATAGGGCTTTAAAGGTTATGACCAGCACTTTGTACTGGATCCGGTATACGATTGGCAGCCAGTGCAGTCCGCGCAGCCCCGGCTGTATATGCTCCCCCCAATACCCATGGATCAATTCCCCATTATTCCCTATGGGAATCGTTCTCCATAGGGAATAACAGAGTGCCCAGTAGACATTTCCCTCCCCCTCCTTTCTAAAGGGAGGGGAGGGCCTCCAAACCAGGGAATCCCCTTTCCCCTCCCTCTCTCTCACACACAAATACTTACTGGGTCTTGTTCCTGCAGAACTTTACTTGATCTAAAAATGAAAGCAAAACAAAGGGAGGGGCCCTTCTCCAAAGCCCTTCCTGCTTCCTGCTCAGCCTTAAAGGCACATATTTTAAAAATGGACCTGCAGGAGCTCTAAAACGACATGGTGACTGTGGGGGGCGGGGCTTCTCCCACTGGCCACCTGGCTGGGGGTGGGGAGAAGCCTGTGAAAACAGGGGATCCCCCACTGGGATCTTGGGATTGGGAAGCCTACTTTCATACCACCAACTGTTGCAAATGCAAAAGAAACCTTAGTCAGATGAAGGGGCAGGCACTTGAACAGTCAGTGTTGCTCTGTAAAAAGGGAGCAAGTAACCCTGCTCTGTAAAAAGGGAGCTAGCTTTTAAAAGAGGAGTGATCCCTGGTGTGTTTATACAGAAGGATTTGGGGAACCTGGTTGTATGTTTCTGCCTTCTAGTCTTTAAGGGTCAGTGAAACTCAGAGACCTATGCTTGAGTGTTTAAGCAGAA
This sequence comes from Heteronotia binoei, assembly GCF_032191835.1. NCBI lineage: Eukaryota > Metazoa > Chordata > Lepidosauria > Squamata > Gekkonidae > Heteronotia > Heteronotia binoei. The sequence goes on from NC_083235.1 coordinate 71,079,908, forward strand.
ACTGAAAAGAAAGCCTCTCTCCTCAAAGTTTTAAAAGATCTTTTTGAATAGCAGAAACACTTGTTGACAACAAATTATCTACAGTTCGTGAGATTACAAAGTTATTTCAACTTTATTATCAGTTCATTTCATACATCTAACCCATGATTCCACCTGACCTTCTCTCTCTAAGTTAAATAAAACATTTTGTTTATTTTGAACTTTCAAAAGCTTCTCATGGGTCATTTCAGGAGCTGAATATAAGAAGAGATTTTGTCTGTTCGCTCAGTTCCGTGGGCTTAGTCAGCATCTATCTATCTATCTATCTATCTATCTATCTATCTATCTATCTATCTATCTATCTATCTATCTATCTATCTATCTATCTATCTATCATCTATCTATCTATCTATCTATCTATCTATCTATCTATCTATCTATCTATCTATCTATCTATCTATCTATCTATCTATCTATCATCTGTAACTGGGCAGGACAGCCATAGACAATAAGAAAATAGATATAGGGGCTGCTCAGCAAGAAAGAAGGGGGAAAGGGAAGGAAGAGGGCAAGATTATCATAACAGGATTTCTGAAACTCAGAAACAGGAGCAAGAGATTCAAGGAAATGAAATTCATCCCTGGTGAAAACCCCTTGGAATGACACCAGGATGCTTACTGGCCCCAAACATTTTAACTGTCCCATTTAATGCTATTCATGCTCTAGTGGAGATGAAAATATTTATACCAAATGAGAAACTGTAAATGCTTTGTGACTATAAGTGCTCTCATTTACGGGGATGGCTGAGGATATTCAGCTGTGTGTCCCAGCAGCCATGAACCATGTATATGATTCCCACAAATGAAAAAGGATTGTGGCACATGAGTGGGCAGCACTGGTAGAGCCTCCCTGCTGGCTAAAACACTGAGGAGACCCTGCAAGAATCAGAAATGAGGAGTGGCTTGGGTCCGGGCAGTGCAGTCAATGCTAGGGACCATGGCTGAGGCAGAACCAGAAAAGCAAGACTGGATATGAATGCAGGTTAAGGGCCAGAGAATGTAAATCAAAGAGAAGAACAAAAGAGCCAGAAGGAAGTGGGGCCCAATAAGCAGAACGGAAGGCTCAGAGCCCAGCAGATAGTATAAGGAGCAGGGGCAGCAAAGTTCTGATACAGCCAGAAGTACTGGTCAGTGGCAAGGGAGGGAAGAGCAAAAATACAAGTGATGTGAGACTCACAACACAAAGGCGCTGCTCAGACACTGGTAGGCCTGGGCAGCTTGAAGGACTGGGTCAAAGACAAGGTGAAGAAACACTGACTGTTCAAGTGCCTGCCCCTTCATCTGACTAAGGTTTCTTTTGCATTTGCAACAGTTGGTGGTATGAAAGTAGGCTTCCCAATCCCCAGGTCCCAGCGGAGGATCCCGTTTTCACAGGCTTCTCCCCGCTCCCAGCCAGCTGGCCGACGGGGGAAGCCCCACCCCCTACAGTCACCATGCAGTTTTAGAGCTCCTGCAGGTCCATTTTTAAAGTATGTGCCTTTAAGGCTAAGCAGGAAACAGGAAGGGCTTCAGAGAAGGGCCCCTTCCTTTGTTTTGCTTTCATTTTTAGATCAAGTAAAGTTCTGCAGGAACAAGACCCAGTAAGTATTTGTGTGTGAGAGAGAGGGAGGGGGCAGGGGATTCCCTGGTTTGGAAGCCCTCCCCTCCCTTTAGAAAGGGGGGGGAGGGAAATGTCTACTGGGCACTCTATTATTCCCTATGGAGAACGATTCCCATAAAGAATAATGGGGAATTGATCCGTGGGTACTGAGGGCTCTGGGGGGGCTATTATTCCATATTCCACTCTATTATTCCATAGGGAATAATAGAGTGCCCAGTAGACATTTCCCTCCCCCTCACACTTTCTAAAGCAGTGGGAGGGCCCCCAAACCATGGAATCCCCTGCCCCCTCCCTCTCTGTCACACACAAATACTTACTGGGTCTTGTTCCTGCAGAACTTTACTTGATCTGAAAACGAAAGCAAAACAAAGAGAGGGGCCCTTCTCCGAAGCACTTCCTGTTTCCTGCTTCCTGCTCAGCCTTAAAGGTACATATTTTAAAAAGGGACCTGAAGGAGCTCTAAAACTACATGGTGACTGTGGGGGGCGGGGCTTCCCCCACTGGCCAGCTGGCTGGGGGCAGGGAGAAGCCTGTAAAAACGGGGGATCCTCCGCTGGGACATGGGGATTGGGAAGCCTACCCCAGGGGCACTCAGAGAAGAAAAGAGCAGTCTGCTCTGAATCTTCCTGAAGTCTCCGCTCCACAAGGAAAGTGGCCCTGGGATGGCCTGTGGGGGGGGTGGGTGGGAATCCAGGCATTGGCTGGCTAGCTTCCCACCTTTTCACTTCCTGGGGCATGCTGTCTGCCCTGGCAGCCTCCTCTCCTGGGCACCCATGGGCAGCTTAAAACATTGGTGGGTGGTGGTACTGCAGCCACAGAGGAGAAAGAGAACCCAGAGCTGGTTGGGACTGGAGGGAGAGGGGAAGAGCTGGAGCTGCTGTGGCATCTAGCCTGGAGGGAGGGGCGGGAAGAGAATGTTCTGTGAAGCTGTTGCAGCCATAAGGGATCCTCCCAAAACATGTGCTCTTGGCCACCAAAGAAAAGGTGCAAGTGGGGTGAGCCAGGCAAAGCCGCTGGGGAGAGAGCAAGTGGCTCCTGCAGGGCTTCTGAGCCAGCACTGGGACTCCAAAACATGTGTTGAGCCAGCTAGGGATCTTCCAAGGTGGCTCGCCAGGCCAGGGACTTTGCAGGCCGCCCCAGGAGTCTGGGAAAGCCCGAGCTGGCCAAGTTCTACCCATGGAGGGCAGGGTGGTGTGAAGAGAGGGGGGAGGAGCTCCACTGCCACTTACGGGCACTCAGTTGAGGAAAGGTCACTCCAATTGCCGGTGCTCCAAGTTTGACCTGTGACACTGGGAAATGGAGTTCACCGAGGTAGGCTTTCATTTAGCTGCCTTCAGGAGCAGCCCTGTGGCCAGGTTCCTGCCTTAGTAAGCCACCAAATTGGTCTACTCCTACGCACAGGCTCTGGACACACCTATAACTTCACAGCACTCACTGATATTGCATTTATACCGAAGTCTCCAACAACAAATTTTCTAGATGTTTAACTTGCAAGGAAAGCCCCCTACTTTTCATACATATGGACATCGTGATCACCAGTATGGTTGCCAGGGTGCCTGGAGTTTTGACTCTCACACATCTGCTCTAAGAAGTGGACTTTGCTTACAGTTTCTAAGGCTTATGTGGATACTATAAGCCTCAGCTTTGCAGCTGTATTCTACATCTCTGATGGGTGTTAGCCAGAACTACAGATGAGCTGCCAGCTACTCCTTGTGTGCCCAGTCTTGGCCGCTGCAGTGGAAGAAGCCAGGGCACCATGTTTCCAGCCTGTCTCCATGAACCAAACGCTAACACCACTTGTAGCCATCTTCCTGCCAGGCTGGACTTCATTCCTTCATAGTGGAAAGCTCACGTACACACCCTATGTCACCCTTAGCCTGCAAGCAACCCATCTGCCCCATGAATGGATTAACAGCTCAACTGTTGTTCCTGATTGTCTGGCAAAACCCTAGACAATGGATCCTGCCCAGAAGATGATGGGATAAGAGGAAGAACATCTGTCAGAGTCAAGTCTTTTGTCTAACCCGGGTGATACCTAGGCCAGTATTTGATTCTCTATTGTCACCTTTTCAGATAAATCCATCTAATCTTAAGTGTTCCCCACCCAGTAATCACTTCTATTCATTTTCCCAACTGTCATGTCGGAGCCACCCCATGGCCTGTTCTAATCAGGAAGATTCTTCCAGGTACCCAGGATCCAGGCAAGCTCATTGGTCAAGACAGGTACCCAATTAGGAACAACCAAGGAACTTTCTATTGGCTCTGCCATAGTCCAGCCCTCCTGGTCATTGCAGAGCCTCCCCTCTCTTCTCCCTCCCAGCCCCTGAAGGGTCTAAGGGAGCCTATTTAACCTCTGACCCAACTCCACTCATGTGTGCTTCTATCAGTAACCCACCTTCCGCTGCATAGATCCATCCCCGATTCCTGATCAGTTTCGGGTCCTCCCCCATTCCCTCAATTGTCGCCACCGGAGCCTTCCTTGAAGACTACGAGAGGTAATATAACCCTGTGTGTCTACCCTTATATGTTCCCCTATCGATCTATCTGTATTTCTTAGGACTGTGTGAATGTGTGATTGTATTGTATTTTTATCTTGTATGAAAGAACTATATTTTTCTCAATAAATTACAATTGGTTTTATTAAATTAGAATCCTTTTATTGAGCATCACTCTCTGGCTGGTTGAGCCTTGTATACATTTGGTAAAAAGATTCCTAGTGAGCCAGGTGCCCACCTAACTAATTCCCCAACCTCATTTTGAGGGCATTTAGGCTTACAAACTGTCAAAGCAGGTTTGTTTCCCGAAACCATGCTACCCTTAGAATACATTGGGGCAAGGGTGAAGGTATGGTTGTCAGACTCACGGAGGGGCCTGGAGTTCTCTTTGAATTAAAACTGATCTCCAGACACATTGACAGTTTTTTTTCTTTTTAGCAGTTCCTGCTGGGCTTTTTCTATTTAAAAAGGCCTGATGTGAAACAATGGTGATGCCACAGAATGTGGCCTAATATGCAAATGAGTTCCTGCTGGGCTTTTTCTACAAAAGAAACACTGATAATTGGTATATATGTGGGGGTTCAGGGGCCTCCATGCTTCTGTCCTTAGCAGGTTCCTGATCCATCATGCCATCATCTGTCCCGTTTAAGCTTGTAAAGCCTCAGAACTGGAAAGGCAAGGGGGTCTGTGGGAGCTGGTGCTGGTGGTTCCTCCTAAGCCTCTTATGAGGCTAGTGAAGCAGGCTGCACAAGCTCAAATTTGCCTGAAGTCTCATGAGAACTAGCAGTCTTGTGAGACCTCAGGGGAATCATGTACCGTTTTCGCACACAGCTTACCTCGCAGTCACAATCCTGTTCCCTCCGCAGTGTCCGGTTGGATTTCGCACCATCTGTGCCAGAGTTACAGGAAGCGCTGCCGCTTTTGTGTAGCAAACGTAAACCGCTAAAAATCCGACCGGACCCCGTGGAGGGAACAGGATTGTGACTGCGAGGTAAGCTGTGTGCGATAACGGTAATGGCCAAGAAAAGGGGAGGGAAACCTCAAGACTGTTACAACCTTTGGAGACGGCTACTCAACCATGGTCGGTAGTCTCTATGGATTTCATTGTTGAATTACCAATGTCACAAGGGAAAACTGTAATTCTAGTAATAGTGGACACCTTCTCCAAAAAAGCCCATTTCATCCCTTGTACACGAATCCCCACGGCTAAAAAATTAGCTCATTTATTTTTCCAGCACGTGGTAAAATTACACTCATTTCCGGACAAGGTAATTAGTGACCAGGGGGCGCAGTTCATTGTAAACTTCTGTCGGGAGTTTTGTAAGTTGACTGGGATCGAGCAAGGATTAAGCTCAGCTTACCACCCTCAAACCGACGGCCAGACAGAGAGGGTGAACGCGTTATTAGAACAATACTTACGGTGTTTTGTGAATTACCAGCAGTCAAACTGGGTGGAATTCCTGCCTTTCGCAGAATACAGATACAATAACAGTGTGCACAGTTCCACAAAGACCTCTCCATTCTTAGTAGTGAATGGGTATGAAGGAAAACCATTCCCTCTATTACCAGGAGGGACAACGCCAGAAGTGCCTTTGAACAATGGTGGGGGAAACTGGGAAAAGTTTGGAAAGTTATACAAGAAAACCTGGAACTAGCCAAAGAAACATATAAAAGCATTATGAAACATATAAAAGTAATAATAATAATAATAATAATAATAATATTTTATTTTTATATCCCGCCCTCCCCGCCAGGCGGGCTCAGGGCGGCTAACAGGCACGGGAATCCCATGATTCTTATTGGACAGTATAACAGACATGGGAGTCCCATGATTCATAAAAACATAATAATTTGACATTAATTACAAATAGTTATTTAAAATACATAAAAACAAATAAAATATAATAAGATATATTAAGGTAGGTGCTAGAATGATGTAATCCAGATGTATTTAGGATGGCTAAATATCTGTTCATTCGTTGATCCGGTTCTATATCAATTCAATTACCACATGTTGTCTCAAATGCCAACTGAAAGAGAAATGTTTTGCAAGCCCTGCGGAATTGGTTCAGGTCCCGCAGGGCTCGCACCATCTCTGGTAGATCGTTCCACCAACGAGGGGCTATCACCGAGAAGGCCTGCTCCCTAGTGGCCTTCAACCTAACTTCTCTTGGCCCAGGGATTGTTAGTAAGTTCTGGGAACCAGATCTCAGTGCTCTCCGGGGTACATACGGGGAGAGGCGGTCCTTTAGGTAGGCAGGTCCTCGGCCATATAGGACTTTAAAGGTGATAACCAGCACCTTATATCGGACACGGTAGACAACCGGCAGCCAGTGCAAATTACGCAGCCCAGGCCGTGCAGGCTCCCACCGTGGTAGTCCCTCCAACAGCCTGGCCGCCGCGTTCTGGACTACCTGAAGCCTCCGTGTCCGGTACAAGGGCAGCCCCATGTAGAGGGCATTGCAGTAGTCTAACCTCGAAGTGACCGTTGCGTGGATCACAGTTGCTAGGTCGGCGCGCTCCAGGAAGGGAGCCAACTGCCTCGCCCTCTTAAGATGAAAGAAGGCGGATCTAGCAGTGGCAGCTACTTGGGCCTCCATTGATAGGGAGGACTCCAGTAGCACTCCCAGGCTCTTGACTTTGCGCACCGGTACCAGTGGCGCCCCGTCGAAGGCCGGTAGAATAGTCTCCCCTCCTGGCTCGCCGCGGCCCATGCAAAGGACCTCAGTCTTCGCCGGATTCAACTTCAGCCCGCTCAGCCTGAGCCAGTCAGCCACGGCTCGTAGTGCCCGGTCCAGGTTTGCTGGGACATCACCAGTCCGGTCGTCCATCAATAGATAGAGCTGGGTGTCATCTGCATATTGATGGCAACCCAGCCCATTCCTCCGTGCAATCTGGGCAAGGGGACGCATAAAGATGTTAAACAGCATCGGGGAGAGAACTGCTCCCTGAGGCACTCCACAATGAAGTGGGTATCTCTGAGACAGTTCCCCCCCAATTGCCACCCTTTGTCCCCGACCTTCAAGAAAGGAGGAGAGCCACTGTAAGGCTAGCCCCCGAATTCCTGCGTCGGCGAGGCGACGGGTCAGCAGCCGGTGGTCGACCATATCGAACGCCGCCGATAGGTCTAACAGCAGCAATACTGCCGAGCCGCCTCGATCCAGTTGCCGTCGGAGGTCATCCATGAGGGCGACCAGGACTGTTTCTGTCCCGTGGCCCGGGCGGAAGCCGGACTGGCATGGGTCTAGGACGGAAGCGTCCTCCAGAAATTCCTGCAACTGCGCTGCCACGGCCCTCTCAATAATCTTGCCCAAAAAAGGCAGATTTGAGACCGGCCGGTAGTGTGCCAATTCGGCCGGGTCTGATGACGGTTTTTTCAAGAGAGGGCGGACCAATGCCTCTTTCAGAGGTGTTGGAAAAGCACCTTCTGAAAGGGATCGATTTATAATATCCCGTATAGGATATCTTAGTTCCTCCTGGCAGGCCTTAATTAGCCAGGAGGGGCAAGGGTCCAGATCGCAAGTCGTGGAACGTGCCGTGGCAAGAATTCTGTCGACTTCGTCCAAGCTGAGCGGGTCGAAGCAATCCAGAGTTGAATCAGAAGACACGCATTGGGCTTCGAGTCCACTTACTGCCTCCAAATTGGCGGGGCAGTCCTGGCGGAGCGATTGGACCTTATCCGCAAAGAATTTCGCAAAAGCCTCACAGCCAATTTCCAATTCCTTAGCTTTAGAATTGCCTTGAGGCAATGTAGTCAAATTCCGAATTATTCTAAATAATTGGGCTGGGCGCGAATTTGCAGATGCAATCCTAGCTGCAAAGTATGTTTTCTTTGCAGCCTTGATTGCCATCTCATAGGATTTCATAAACTTCCTATAAGATGTTCTAGTCGCCTCGTCACGAGTGCGTCGCCATTGCCTCTCTAGCCGTCTAAGGCCTTGTTTCAGCTGGCGTAATTCCGGGGTGTACCACGGAGCCAGCTTAATCCGAGGTCGCAGAGGGCGCCGAGGTGCGATCTCCTCGATGGCCCTAGAGAGCCGGCTATTCCAGGTCTCTATCAGGCCATCAAGAGAGTCACCAGAGGGCCAGGAGTCCCGCAGGGCCATCTGGAACCGTTCCGGGTCCATTTGGCTCCGCGGGCGAGCCATAATCGGCTCCTCGCCTAAACAGGTTTGGGGGGGCATATTTACACGGGCCTTGAGGGCGAAGTGATCCGACCATGGCACAACCTCTGTGGTTATATCGCTCACTACAATCCCGGCCGCGAAGATCAGGTCTAACATGTGCCCGGCCTGGTGGGTGGGGGTTACAACAAATTGAGAGAGTCCCAGTGTCGCCATGGAAGACACTAGGTCCATCGCCTGGCTGGAGGACGGGTCATCGGCATGGACGTTGAAGTCACCCAGGATTATCAACCTTGGGTGCTCCAGCGCCCAGCCTGTCGCCGCCTCAAGCAGGGACGGCAAGGCGTTGGCCGGTGCGTTAGGCGTACGGTACACCAGCCAAATCGCCAACCCCTCTTCATCCCCCCACGCCAGTCCGGCACATTCAATGCCCTCAATCTTTGGGGCCGGGAGCGCCCTAAAGGAGTAAGCCTCCCGTGCAAATAATGCCACTCCTCCCCCCCGCCCGCTAGTCCGCGATTGATGGAAGACCGAGTAACCTGGGGGAGCTGTTTGCGAGAGGGCCACTGTATCGCCCTCCCGAATCCAGGTCTCGGTCACGCAAGCCAGGTCCGCATTCTGCTCGAGCATGAACTCTCGGAGAATTGAGGTCTTGTTATTAATGGACCTCAATTAAAGTCATACTCCGGTGTGCGATTTCAAGTGGGAGAGACAGTTTTCTTATCTACCAAGAACTTACCTCTACCCCAACCTTCTAAGAAATTAGCGTACAAATTTCTGGGACCTTTCTGGATTAAAAAGGTGATAAATAAGGTGACAATGGAGCTCGCACTACCCAAACTTTTCGTAAAATACACCGTTTTTCATTGCAATCTACTCTGACAAGACCCTGGAGCTACTTCTTGGCACCCTCGACTTCAAGCTCCACAACCTATTCAGATTGGGAATCAGAGTCACCATGAAGTTAAAGAAATATTAGATGCTAAATTGAGACAGGGGATCTTGTATTTTTTGATTCGATGGAAACATTTCTCACCAGCCCACGACGAGTGGGTCAGGAGTTCCCATGTCCAAGCAAAGGACTTAATTAAAAAGTTGTATAACGCTCACCCTTCAAAACCCAGAAGAAGATCTTAAGGGGGGCAGTATGTCAAGCATGCTATTTCTAAGTGCTGTTTTATCCATACCTTTCTCCTTCCGCCCTTCTCCCCTCTCCCTCCTTTCTTCTTCCCCCCTCAGTGGGTGCATCATAAAACCTTCTCTTCTCAGGATGTGTAGCGTAACCTTATATTAAACAGTGTAAAGTACCTATCCCCCAGATTCACACAGCCATGCCTTATCAGCTCACAGAGAATGTGTGAGAAATGGAGATGTGAGCATTCCTTAGTCGTAAAGAGATAGTAGGGAATAGCCTTTGAACTTTCATCCCCATTTGCATCTTTATGTTATTCTTTTGAAGTTATCTGTAACCCTACCTTTTGAACTAGCCTATAAGACAATACGCAACTTTGTATCCAGTATTACTTCCAATGAATCTTCTAAGCAAGTTATGGAGTTTCAATAAAACAAGTCTTGGATTTAAAACAAAAGCTTGATTATTTCGAAATATCGATGCTTGACAAATGGACAATACCAGTACATATTGACTTACATTGACGATCTGATTTTATGTTGCTACAACAAGGAAGACATAAAGAAATAGCCGATGAGCTAAACAAAGTTGTGGAAGTCAAATAACTGGGAGACATAGAATATTACCTTGGAATACAAATTGAAAGAACTGAAAATGAAAGCTTTCTGCTGAACCAAAATTACAAAATTATGGACTTTGTTGAATCCATGGGAATAAAGAAACATGGAAACATTAGTTCACCACTAGATCCAGCATACTTAACTTTGAAAGATGGAAATTTGCTTGAAAATGGTCATGATTATAGACAAGCAATTGGAAAACTACTGTACTTAAGCAGAATCTCAAGACCAGATATCTCTACTGATGTTGGAATCTTGAGTAAAAAGACAAGTTCACCAAATCATCATGATTGGAATGCCATAAAGAGACTGGCAAGATACCAAACTGCTGATTACAAATTACTAATTTCAGCATGTGACAACCCAAGACTAGTAGTCTACATGGATGCCAACTTTGGGAGAAATAAAGACGATGGAAGATCAACAAGTGGCAATGTATTCTTTTATGGAGATGGCGAGATTGACTGGAACACTAAGAAACAAAAGATTATAGCTCAGTCTACTGCTGAAGCTGAATGTGTGTCTGCTCAAAGGGCATGCAATGAACTGGAATGGATTATTTTTCTTCTAAAGGAATTTAGAATAGAGGAACCTAAGCTAGTAATCATGTATGAAGACAACCAAGCATGCAAAGCTGAAAACATAAAATTAGACAACAAGCATATTGTCATCAAGTGTTTACTTGTGCAAAAGATGGTTAAAGGACTGACTGAATTACAATATTGCCCTACTGAAGAAATGATTGCTGACATCATGACAAAGCCGCTTGACAGATTGAAGTTTGAACAACTACGTGAAAGTATGAACTTGATTGAAATTGCTAATAACTGAAATGTTATAACTTGAGAAGGGGAATGTTGCAATACAAGTTATTTACATTTCAGCCATTATGGAGTTAAACATTTGTTTACCGGAAAGAAGACATGATGTATTGTAGCTTAAACCCAATTAGCAACCAAGTCTTCTAAGCCCGGGAAACATGTAAACAGTGCATTGGGCAGACAGCATGTTAGGTGTGAAAAGCTTTTATATACAAACTGAAATTGTGTTATTTCCTGTCTTGGTGTTTTCTGGGAAGAAGAATTAACTAGACAAAGAGTTGTAAGCCGTAGCCATGTAGAGATCAGACATAGTTAGCCATGCTGGTAAGCTAAATTGTATTTATTTTTATCCCGAGTACTTTTCTTGATGTTTTTCTAGTAAACTTTATTTCTTTTGCTAAGCTTAAGTCTCGACTCCAGTTATTGCCACTCCACACTTCTGAATTAAAACGTATTTCCCAACAAATGCAGATCCTGTAAATTCAGGAGGGGGCAGTATTTGTGGATTTCCTGCAATGTGCAGGGGGTTGGACTAGATGACCCTAGAGGTCCCTTCCAATTCTATGATTCTATAAGAGCCACATAGAATGTCAGATGTGTCAATATATCTTACACACATTAAAAAAAAAACTCAGGTGAAGCATTCATTGAGTTTTGGACCATGACCAAGTTCTTTTCAACTGAATCTTACACAGCCTTGTCAAACCAAGAAATGCAGACAACAGACTAGGGGAACAAACAGTTAATTAACAGCACAGTTTTATCCATAAATCAGTCTCGTGGTTACTTATATTCTTACAGATGAAATACCTAGAATGCCCTCTGTCGCTCCACTGCTAAGTCGCTCAGCACAACAGAACCACCCCTCCTGCACGGGATTCCATGGGTGGGGGCTGGGGTGAAAGAGCGAGACCCAAGGCCAAAGGGAGGGAAGGGAAGTGAGCCAGGCCAGCCGAGGAAACAGGCTGCCTGCGCAGAGCCTCACAGATTCCCACCTAAGCCAAAGGGAGGGGGAGTGAGCCAGCCAGACTGAGCCAGCCAAGGAAACGACTGCTGCTGGCTGCACAGAGGTTCTTTCGGTGGCGGCCTTTCTCAGTTTTAGTTTGAAAACAGCTGCTGCCCACCGTGTGTGCCTGCTCCGCCCCCTCTGGTGCCACCGCCAATCACCAGCCAGTCTGCACAGGATGTCAGCAGGACACTGGGAAACAGCGCTGCCTCCTGGGAAAGCGAGTCTAAGAGTCACACTGCTGAGGACAGCAGAGGAGTGCATGAGGAACGGAACGTACTACAACTCGGAACAACGCCTGCCCGTAGACTATACACGCCTGCCCATAGGGAATAACGGAGACCACACTAGCCCATAGGGGGAAATGGAAATTAGGCTTGGCCTAAGGACACCACTTGCCCACAGACTATACATGCCTGCCCATAGAGAAAGCACACCTGCCCATAGGGAATAATGGAGACCACACAAGCCAATTGGGAACAAGAAATTAGGCTTGTCTTATGGATAGCAAATGCCCATAGACTATCTTTGGGCTTGTCCTATGGACAACAATTGCCAATAGTCTATGGGCAAGCAGTTTCCCTTTTTCTTGGGACAAGCCTAATTTCCCTTTTTCTGTATGGGGAAATGTGGTCTCCATTATTCCCTATGGGCAGGTGTGCTTTTTCTATTGGCAGGCGTGTATAGTCTATGGGCAGGCGCTGTTCCGAGTTTTAGTACGTCCCATGTGGAACATGCTGGCCATGAAAACTGGGGGGAGGAGGGAAGCTGGCCCGGAGGCCCCAAAGATGCGGGGCTCCTAGGCAAGTTCCTAGTTTGCCTTATGGTTAATCTGGCTCTGCTCCATTCTTTCTCTGTCAATCTCCCCCCTTCTCTGATAACCTACCCCCCCCACTTCCCCCCTTTCTCCTATTCCCTTCCCAACAGCTGCCTTCTAAACATGTGCTTCCCTATAGCTTCCCCTTCCCTCCTCAGCCTTAGGCACTCGCCCAGAGCCTCTTTCTAGAGCCCATTGTATCTCTTCCTATAACGGGTCTTATTCCGAGTCTCCAATAGTTGCTGTATGTTAGCTCTTCAGAGAGCCTTTATTCTTCCTGGCATTCTTCCTGACATTGCTGGAGTATCTGTACAAAACATGAGAGCGTACACTCGTCTTCACCCATGAATTTTCCTGGATGGAAAGATTTCCCAGATATCTCTGGCTCTCTGATGTAGTCTATGTGTTACTTGGCTACCTTTAGATTTTGCCATGAGTCTCAAAGGATTTTCAATGGATTTGCCGCTGCGGCTCAAAATGGGCACACTTTACAAATTGTTAACATCAGAATATCCAAAGAATATTTTTACTGTGTTCTCCTCACCTCATAGTTCCCTCTGAAGAAACTATATCTACAAAAATTATCTTCCATCTAGGGTCGAGAAGGGAATTAACTACCCAAACCCTTTTATCTATCTTAAGCTGCTAAACTCCCTGCTTACAAAATAATGGGCATTCTACCTTGATGGAGGGGAGGGTAAAGCATGACTTATCAGGTAGTTTAAACTTTTGACTTCTTGAGGTAGGGCTCAAGTTGGGCCTCAAGTTGAGTTTCTCTCAAAGGCAGCTGGAGAGAGAGTCTGCCTAAGGTTTGCCAAGCAGCATAACTTCATTTGTCACTGCTTCTGAGGCTGGAGGCTCTACGCTTGAACTCATGTTGAAGATTTTATATTTTGAAAGGTGGACGTAAATGTTGAAATTTCCTCTACTTCTCTCAATTATGATAACAATTATGGCAAGACTATTTCTTGTCCTATGGCTACACCATATTACCATTTTGCTTCTGTTTGCTATTAAAATTGTTTTGGGGCATTGGTGGCAAAGCTGTATTGTTCACAAACACTGAATTTAAGTTCTTTTGGGATCCTGCAAAATAACTATTCCTGGTCTGCAAAATTACTGAGAGGGAAGAGAGAAACAGAAAGCTCTTGCAAGAAATAGGGAGGCTTGCCTTTACCAGGAGTCTGCGACAAGTTTTTCCCTGCTGAAAGTAACATTGTGAGCCATGCATTTGAGACTTTGTATAGATTCAGAGGTTACAATTTCTTCCTGATTATGTGATGGGAGAGCGGAGGCATTGAATATTTCCTCATTCCCATGAGGCAGAGGAGTTGGGGGTTTCACAGCTAGGTCATTTGCTCTGCTGTATTTTTCTACATTTTTAAATCTAGCCTTTGAGTTTTTCTGATATTCTAGTACATTCTGCAAATGAGTTTTTAAAATGGCAGTTTCTAGTCTTTTCTCCTCCAGCTATATTTACTTTCTTAAACTCACTGTGGACCTGCTTTTTGTCTACAGTACAGTCTTTGTTCTTTGAATTCCTGATTTTTCTTAGTAAGATGCTTACAGTGCAATCCTAACAACAGTTTCCTGGGAGTAAGCCACATTGAATAAATGGTAGAATTCAGAGTACATCTACTTAGGATCGTCTCTTAATTTCTAAAAAAAATTGTTAAGCACCGTAAATTCTGCTTTATTTTGCCAAACTACCCATTCTCCCCCCCCCCCTATTTTTTATTTTTATTTATTTATTGTCATAGATTTATAGGCCGCCCTTTCCCATAGTGGGCTCGGGGCGGCTTCCGACACGCTAAAACAATCCCTAGGGGGATTTGGGGAAACTTTTATTTGGTTCTGAGTTCAAATTACTCCTAGGATCTTTTCTCTTTTTCTAATGGGGATGTTTTCTAATAGGGATGCTTTGTGATAACCACTGCCATATCCTGCTAGCTCTACCGCTTTGGGAGTGGGGTGTCCCTGAGAAGCCAAATTAGAGTGAAGGGAAGCTCCTGTGTCTATAAGGAGGCTGGCAGAAGATTCATTCCTGGATGTCCTGACACTTTCCTTTACCATCAGCCTTCTCCAGTTGTTAGACAAAAGCTTTGCCACAACATTTTGGCAAAGTAGATCTTGGGCACCCCTGGTATAAATGACCTGTGTCTGGGGCCTGATGAAGAAGAAAGAAGAAGAAGAAGAAGAAGAAGAAGAAGAAGAAGAAGAAGAAGAAGAAGAAGAAGAAGAAGAAGAAGAAGAAGAAGAAGATGATGATGATGATATTGGATTTCTATCCTGCCCTCCACTCCGAAGAGTCTCAGAGCGGCTCACAATCTCCTTTACCTTCCTCCCCCACAACAGACACCCTGTGAGGTGGGTGGGGCTGGAGAGGGCTCTCACAGCAGCTGCCCTTTCAAGGACAACCTCTGCCAGAGCTATGGCGGACCCAAGGCCATGCTAGCAGGAGCAAGTGGAGGAGTGGGGAATCAAACCCGGTTCTCCCAGATAAGAGTCCGCACACTTAACCATTACACCAAACTGAAGATGTGTATGCATCTCCATCAAAGAAGCTACAGGATGGGCGCTCCAATTTTCTTTCATAACGTTCAAGAGGGCAGTAGTGAGCACAGATGTGGACTGCTTGTACTACTGGGCCACATCAGTGCTAGTACCCAGATCATGGAACAATACTCATCCCATTCTGGCAGCTCTGAAGGACAGTGGGACAGATTGCCTCAGAGGCATTCTATGACTGTTTTAGAGCTAAGGGGCAATTATGGTTGGCATCCCTGGGATTCTGTTTTGGGGTGGGCTCTTGACTGTTGTGAGAAGAACCTGGGGCCTGTTATTGGCATAGGTAACTGAAGGGGCTCTAAGTTCCCACAGGAGTTCTTTGCCAGTGTCTTGAGGGCTCCCGATTCCCTTCTGAATTCCGTGAATGCTAAGGGACCACAATATATGAATGAGCTCAAAACAAGACATTCAAGTCCTTGGTGGCATTGGCTAAAAGGAGGGGAGAAGAAGGCCTGGTCGCTGCTAAGGAAGGAAAAGAACCGGAAGGAATATTTTCACGCTATGTGCCGTATTCCTAAAGCTGTGGTTGTCAGCTGTGCTAAAAGGGAACACTTTGGTTTTGCAAAAGATAGTCTCAGGGTGTAAAGCAAAGCAAGTCAGATCCCTGACTGGGGTGGGATCATCCTCTGCAAGCCGCCCTGAGCCACCTGGTGGGAAGGGCGGGATATAAATCACAAATAAAACTAAAACAAAAAAAAAACCTGTGTAATATACAACCGTGAAATAATATAATACAAATATTTGTTTGTTCAACCAATGCATTCATTTTCATATACTAGACCTTTTCTTTCATTCAGCCATCACCAGTTATACAGATCTTGGTTTCATGTATGTCACAATTCATTCCTTGATGCACTCTCAGGATTCAAGCACGTTTTTGTACTCTTGAGCACAAACCTCAAAGCAACTCTGGGTACAACTCAGCAAAGCAGCAACCTGCACAAACAACACAGCACTGAGCTGGGTGTCAGTGCACAAAAACACCAAAATGTTCATGCACAGCTTCTACTCAATTCAATTAGGTTTGCAAAAGAGAATTTCCTTCTGAGTTGTGTCCCTGGTTATAAAAGCGGTATATCCGAAAGCTGAATTTCAAAAACAAAATTTCACAATAGAAAACTTTGAACTCTGAAATAGGGTCACTTCTCATTTCAGCTTTTTAAGTGAGAATACTTTAAAAGCAAGGAAAGGGGTGTGTACCCATATAGAGTTGTTATCACTATGCAAACATTGCCTGATTTGTCTCCATTAATTCTGAACCTGGAACCACTCACATCCCTTAAGATTACTCAGAAATGTGGAATTCCTGTCCTAAGGAACAAGCGTTGTCTGTAACTTGGCTCAAATATACTCTAAGCAAAGACACAGCTTGGGTGTCTTGTCTGGTCAGCACTTCCAGCTGTCATCCAGAGGTTATTTCACTCACTAAAGAATCCATCTCCAAGTCATTCCAACTCACCACCCAAGTGGGATTCTAGGAACATCTCCAGCTTGCTTCTTATCAAAGGGCATACTCCCAACTCAACTAATCTCTCAGAGTCATGAGGCTTGCGCAACAAGTTTCCTTTAAAATATATATTTTTTTACTCTTCTGAGGTCAGTAGTCAACTTTGCCAGCTCCTAGTACTGGGGTGACCAAACTTGCTTAACATAAGAGCCATGTAGAATAAATGTTAAATATTTGAGAGCCACAAGACATGAATATCAGATAGATAAGGAAGGCAGGGAGGAAAATAGATGGGGAGGGAGTAGAAGAAGAGGTGGAAAGAAAGCAACTTTAACCAGTGGCAGACTGGCCAGTGTGTCAACTTGCTCAATGGTAAGTGGCCCCCCTTAAACATTCGAAAATGTTAAAATATTAATGACCTTTTTGTAGCCTGAAAATATATTAGAAATTCTAGTATTATTACTGTAATGCAACTGAAATTTACATTGTATTTAGGGTTGCCAGCCTCCAGGTGGGGCCTGGGGATCTCCTGCTTTTACAACTGATCTCCAGCTGGCAGAGATCAGCTGCCCTGGAAAAAAAAATGCCGTCTGTATTTACATTTAGGATCTACTGCATATCGCCAGCAATATGTACAATATATGTACACTGCAATTACTAAAATATATTCCACAAAGGTTTTAATTGTACCTTTTTCTCGCTTACGTATTTTTTAAAACTTTATTTCTTACAACAATGAAATGATAGCCTTATAGTTGTGGGTGGGCCCCCTATGTCTCCTGGCAACCAATATTTTTAGACCCCGCCCGCCACTGGCCTGAATTTGCTGAGCCTGGAGAGGGAAAAGATCTTGGGATCGGAGTGGATAGCTCAACGGAGGCGTCAACCCAGTGTGCTGCAGCCATGAAAGAGGCAAACTCTGCATCAGGGATTATTCGGAAAGGGATCGAGACTAAAATGGCCAATATCATCATGCCTCTGTATTGATCTATAGAGCAGAATACAGAGGAGGGTGACCAAGATCATTAAGGGTTTGGAGCACCTTCCCTCTGTGGAAAGTGTGCAAAGTCTGGGACAAGTAAAGAGGGGCATGGTAGGTTTATAAAACTATGCATGGGGTAGAGATAAAGAGAAATACTAGAAGTTGAGGGCACCCAATGAAACTGATGGGCAGTAAGTTCAGGACACGCAAAAGGAAATGCTACCTTACACAGAGAGATTAAAATTCGCTGCCAGAGGATGTCGTAATGGCCACACAAATAAACAGCTTTAAAAGGAGATTAGACAGATTCATGGAGGAGAAGTCTGTCAAGGGCCACTAGCCACGGAGGCTGAGGGGAATCTCCACATTCAGAGGCACAAAGCCCCTGAATCCCAGAGCCAGGAGGCAACATCAGGGGAAGGGTCTCAAACCTCTATGCCTCGTTCTTGACCATTCAGAAGAACTGGTTGGCCAGCGTGTGTGACGGGATGCTGGACTAGATGGGCGTTTGGTCTGATCCATCAAGGCTCTTCTTATGCTCTTACAGAGGGAAAATGGCTGCCCTGTGGGCAGAATCAGGAAAACCTAGACTTTCCCACCCACTTAGTAGCCATCCAGCCTCTGTTGTGATCTTTCCCAAAATGCTATGGTTAAAGCAGGTTTGGAAAAGATCACCAAAAAGTGGGGAAACCAGGAAGATGCCAGAAAACTCAACAGTGTTGTGGGGAAGCGAGGAGAAAACCTGCTTCTCAGTGGCAAATAACACCTGTGGTAGTGCCCTCCGGATGGAGGCTACCCTGGGTTCCATGTGCACTGCCAAATCCCCCCGGAATTCCTTGCCTTCCCACAGAACCCTTCTGGGCCAACTTTGATTTCATAACATGTTTATAGGAAATTCAGTCAAAATGGAGATTGAGGGTCCCACAGCTTTGTTTGCCCGCCTCCAGGTGGGGACTGGAGATCTCCTGGAATAATCTCCAGACTATAGAGGTCAGTCCTGTTGCAAAAAATGTCTTCTTTGGAGGGCGGACCCTATGACATTCTTCACCACTGAGTTCCAACCCCTCTCAAACCCCTCTCTCCAAAGGCTGCACCCCCAAATCTACAGGAGTTGGCAATCCAGGAGTCCTGTAGACATATCATTGTGATGTCATCAGGTTGCTGATGATGTGTTGTCTTCTATTATGATGTGCATTGAGTCCCTGACAGCAGATGGACAAGTTGTAGGGAAACAGAAACAGAAACCTGAGAGGAGAAGGTGACTCCTGCCAGGTAGTAGAAACTCTCAAAGGTGAAAAGGTCTGGCTGGCCCAAAACATTCTCTGCTGCACATGAGATTGGATAGATGTGCCCCAGAATCCTTGTCAAAGCACAGAGCAAGCTGGGTAGGAGGGCAGGGTACACCTATCCGATCTCCCCATTGCTTTGTCGATGCTCCAAGACGTTGGCTTGCTGAAGAGGTGAGTAAAAAGCTTTTGAAAGCAATAGCCAAAACCTAGGGCCTATGAGAAAGGACAGAGGGGATAAACAGAATGGAAAGAAGATGAAGATTAAAGGCAGAAAACTGGAAGATGCACGTCAGTGAGAAAAGAAATTGAGAAGAACAAGGACATGCCCACACTATTTTGGTGACTTGTTCTAAAAACATATCATGATGGAACGGAGAACAAAGAGGAGGAAGGGGGCCAGTGAAAGTGAGGTGGACATCAAAAACTATTTATTTATTTATTTATTTTATTTCGATAATTTCTATTCTGCTCTTTCCCAAACGGCTCAGGGCGGATAAGAACATTTTAGAAACAGTATAAAACCACAATTTAAACCAACAAAAGTGGACAATACAGTTTGGAGGCTCAGTTGGGCACATCATAATATACTGAGAGTCTCAAACAGCAAATAGAATAAAACTAGTATTTTGGCAGAGGTGGTGTCGCAGCACAGGGCCAGCCGATAGAATGGGACGCCCGTTGCCTCAACCCAAAGCCTGGTGGAATTGCTCTGTCTTGCGGGCCCTATGAAAAGGTAACAATTCAATAAGGTCCTGGATCTCTAAAGGGAACTGATTCCACCAGGCTGGGGCCAGGGCCGAAAAGGGAAAATGCAGTGGGAACAGAAATAAAATAGGAAAGGAAGTGATAGAGAAAGAATAACAGAAAAAATGTGAAGGGAGAGTGAGAAAATGAAAAGAAGAGCAAATAAGCAAACATGGAAATCCAGTCAGCGCTCTCTATACAAAACTTCGGTTTGCCTCTGGCTTGGCATGGGTCTTTTCAGATGTGGCTCTGGTTATGTGGAATGATCTTCCTGAGAATATGGGAAGGGACCCATTGTACTTCTTGGAGTTTTGTCGAGTAGAGTTCCTTAATGGGGCTAAGATCTTTACCCTCTGCACCCAGTGCTGTTTTTATTATTGTTCTGTTTCTACTTCATTGTTTTTCTTGGTGACTGAAGTTGTTAGGTATTCTTGGTTCTCCAGCCAACTTGTGTCTTTGGTGAGCTAGGAAGGTGGGAAAAGAGGAAAAAGAAAAGGCGATGGTAGAAGACATAGATAAAGAAGGAAAACTGTTGGTCCGACCTTTTGGTGTTCCTGAGGGAAAGCTTCCCCTTCTAGAACTTTGGGGAAATGTCAGATATGGGAAATTAGATGATGCCAGAGGATGATGCAGGTGATGCTGGCTGCTTCCCCCAGGCCACCACCCATGGCTGATGAAGATGACACCCCGGCTGCCGCCCACAGCTGATGAAGATGACGCCCACAGCTGATGCAGATGATGTCCATGGCTGATGCAGATGATGTCCATGACTGATGCAGAGGATGCCCATGACTGATGCAGAGGATGCCCATGACTGATGCAGAGGATGCCCATGACTGATGCAGATGATGCCCATGGCTGATGCAGAGGATGCCCATGACTGATGCAGAGGATGCCCATGACTGATGCAGATGATGCTCACGACTGATGCAGAGGACACCCAGGCCGCTGCCCATGGCTCATGCAGATGATGCCCATGGCTGATGCAGAGGATATCCAGGCCACTGCCCACGGCTGATGCAGATGATGCCCACGACTGATGCAGAGGACACCCAGGCCGCTGCCCATGGCTCATGCAGATGATGCCCACAGCTGATGCAGAGGATATCCAGGCCACTGCCCACGGCTGATGCAGATGATGCTGTTGGAACTCAGTCCTAAAATGGCTGACTGACTCCATCTTAGTAATAGTAAATGTTGTTTCTGCAATGTCATGCTGAGTCATGCTGCATCATGGCCCAGCTGTTACCTGAGGTAAGGTGGAATGACCTCACCTGTAATTAGGCTTTGTGCTGACTCACAGAGCTGATGCAACCTCTGGTGAGCTTGCATGATTGGTATGTGTATTTAGGGAAGCTTAGTGAGCTTGCTCTGTCTGCCTGTAAGGATTGTGGGTACTGAGAGGCTCACTGTCCGGGTGGCAGCAAACACTGCTGGTGTTGGATCCTAGGCTACTGTGTTTGGATCGTGCTGTGTATACTTAGTGGTGTATACTGTTATCTACTGAAGTGTGTACTGATTACTGTGTATGACCTTGGCCTGGCAACGACTCTGAATATTGGATGCTGTCCTGGTAAATATATTCTACCATTGAATACAGTTATCTCTCTTGTCTATTAATTCCTGTGTTTTGCCTGTCCCTCTCCTTCAGTGTCTTCTGCTGCGTGCAAAATTCTCTAACATTGGTTGTGGGCCCAGAGCTCCCAGTGCTCCCAATGTTTCCAGAGGTGGTGCTGTTCTGAAGACAGAGGAGGCAACACAGTGTTTTTTGGAAGAGACAGAGGCAGACTGCCAAGTTGCCCAGGTGTCCAGTGATAAGTAGCAGAGATGGAAGCTGCAAATGTTGTTTCCTTCTCTGGGCTCAGCGTTACTAAGCTGAACGGGACTAACTATGCCACGTGGTCCCAGAAGGTCAGTCTGTTATTAAAGCACCAAGAGCTGTGGGAGGTGGTGGCTTCTCCTTTACGTGGGCTGATAGCAGCTGCTGAGGACAGAAAAGCTATAGACCTTTTGCGTAAAAAGGATGTTAAGGCTTTGTCGTTAATAGATCTTTCTCTAGACGACTCCCAGCTGGTGCATATAGCAGGACTGGAGACGGCTAATGGCTGTTGGAATGCTTTGAAGCAAATTTACCTCCGAGGGACGGTCGGCTCTCAGATACGTCTGGTGAGAAAGCTCCTGCATACCAGGTTGGCAGCTGGTGCAGATATGTTATCTCATATTGAGGCTATGCGTAGAATGCTTCTAGAACTAAGAGAGCATAACCAAATGTTTTCTGAATCACAGGAGGTGTGCATACTTTTAAGTTCCCTAGATGCATCATATGACGCTGTGATAACGAGACTGGAGGGTTTGCCTGAGACAGGGTTGACAATGGTCGTAACTGGACGGCTTCTTGATGAATTTGGCAAGAGACAGTCCAATTTCTCTCTACGTGCGGAGAGAAAGCCTGTCTGTAAGCCGGAGAGGGGCAGTGGATTTACTGTGAAGGAGGATCCTGACTGTCAAACCGGTAATGTAATGGCTGTAAGGAAAAAATGTTTCCGGTGTGGATCAATTAAACATTTTTTTAGGAACTGTCAAGCCCAGAAAGGGAAAGAGAGATGGTCTGAAAAGAGGTCAGCTGCTGATAAGAGTGGTAATGTGCATCTCGTTACTACTGGTAAGTCAACTAACCACACTCAATCATTCTTAATTGACAGTGGAGCGTTGGAGAACCTCTGTAGAGAGAGGGGTTTACTTCTTACACACCTGTTGATAACCAGTCTGTTATTTTGGCAGATGGCGTTAGAGCAACTGTTTTTGGCAGAGGGAAAGTGTTCCTGCCAAGCCTAAGGAAGGAGCTTCATATGGGTTTTGTTCCTTCGCTTAAGATGAATCTGCTGTCTGTATCTGCTCTGTGCAGGGAAGGTTTCAAACTGCAATTTGACACCTCGTGCTGTGAGCTGAAGAACACCACGGACGGTGTGTGTGTAAAAGCTATGCTGAAGGAAGATTTATACTTCTTGCAAACCAAGGTACAAATGTGTAATAACGTCTGTGTAAATAAACCAGTGCATGATAATTGCTGTCATCTTTTACACAGGAAATTAGGGCATGCTGGTTTTCCTGCTCTAAAGAAGACTGTGGAACAGGCAGAAGGCATTAGTCTTAAACCATGCAAGGAATTTCTTGACTGTGAAATCTGCAAGCTGGTGAAGTCTACTAAAGCTCCTGTTCATGTTCCAAGTAAATTTTCTAGTAAAAAACCTCTTGACCTAGTGTTCTTAGATGTGATAGGGCCCTTTAAGGAGTCGGTAGGCGGGGCCAAGTATGTATTAAGCATAGAAGATCACTACTCAAGGTATGGTTTTGTTTACCTATTGAAAGCTAAAACAGAGACCTTTCAAAATATGCAGAACTGGCTAAGGTTTGTTAAGAGAAAAACTGGAAATGTGCCTGCATGCATAATTTCTGACAGAGGCTCGGAATTTGTTAATAAACGTTTTCAAAGTTTATTTGCAGAGCTTGGGATTGAGCACCGATTGACTGCTGCATACAGACCAACCCATAATGCTTTTTGTGAAAGAAGAGGTCGTACATTGCAAGACATGTGCCAGTGTATGTTACGTGATGCAGATATGCCCTGGAGATTTTGGGCAGAGGCTATGTGCTGTGCCAACTACAACCTGAACAGAGTTTGGTGTTCATCTACTGGCAAAATACCAGCAAGCCTATGGCATGACAAGGTAACTAACTTGGCAAATTTGCATGTATTTGGTGTTACAGCTTTTGTTCATATTCCTCAACAGCTCAGACGTAAGGGCCAGCTGAAGGCTAGACGTATGAGGTTTCTCGGGAATGAGAGAAACGGGAGCTGTTATCGTTTTGGCACGCTCGACAGTTGTGAGATGACGATTAGTGCTTCAGCCACGTTTCTGGAGCGATCAGAAGGCTGGAATCGTTGCACCCAATCGCCAGCATTCTGTCCTGAGGGTGACCAAGGGGTCCGGTTACAAGTCAGCTCGATGCCTAGCAACCCAGAGGAGGGAGAGGCGGCTGAGTTAACCCCAAAAGAAGAGATGCCTGATGAGGAGGAGACGGATATGAAGCCTACCACTGAGGAATTATCCGGGAGGAATGTGCCAACTGATGAGCCTACATTGAGAAGATCTTCACGTGAAAGAAGAGCTCCTGATAGATTTAGTCCTGTAATGTCTGCTATACATGAGCCTGAGAAATATACTGACATTTTCTCTTTGTCCAATGAAGAGCAGTGTAACTGGAAGGCTGCTATGGACGATGAACTTTCTTCCCTGAAACGTTTAAATGTTTATGTTGAGACTGATACTGTACCTGCTGGGGTAAAACCCATAGGCACTAGATGGGTATACAAGGTGAAAACAGACCAGTCGGGGGGAAAAAGTATAAGGCGAGGCTTGTAGCACAAGGCTGCAGACAGACTAATGAGACTTATGATGAAGTGTTTGCTCCAACATTAAAGAACAGTTCACTTCTGACTGCGTTGACTGTTGCAGCTAGAGAAAAACTCCATTTTACCCATTTGGATGTCTGTGTGGCATACCTAAATGCTAATTTGGAGCACCAAATTTATTTAAAGAGATCAGAAGGTATTCCTGGTACTGGAAAGGGATACTGGTTGCTTAATAAGAGCTTGTATGGTCTAAAGCAAAGTGGTCATCAATGGTCTAAATGCTTAGTGGGTACACTTAAACAGCCAGGGTTTACCCAGAGCATGTGTGTTTACCAAGGGAAGTGGTGAAACAAGATGTATTGTTCTTACTTTTGTGGATGACTTGGGGATTCTAACCAAGACAAAGAAACAAACAGATGATATTGTTTCAGCCTTAAGTAAGAAGTTTAAACTGAGAAATCTTGGTACTGTACAGACCTATGTGGGTGTAGATATTGCAAAAACTACACAAGGTTTTAAACTGTCACAAAAACCTAAAATCATAGATTTGTTGGACAAGTACAAGATGACTGATTGCAAAACTGTTTCAACCCCTATGGTGACTGGCTTTGTAAATGATGTTACTGATAGCCCACCATGTAATGTTGAAATGTACAGGTTGTTAATTGGTAGTCTGAGTTATATCAGTAATTGGACATGGCCAGACATATCAGTAGCCTGTAATCTGTTGGCAAGAGCTACCCTTTAACATCAACAGTCTTGCTGCCAAATCAAAACATTTAAGGCTAAGATTGTCCCCAGATAGTGTGTACCTTTCACCCACTTACTACTGACCTACGTTTCTAGCAACTAACTCTCAGCCTAAGTGCTATTACCAATACAGATGCTTGCACCCTTGACGGCCATTTTCATAAGAGAACCAATCCCAAAAGAAATTCCGCCACACTGCAGATAGAAAATCCTAAATCCAGTCTTTCCCAGGTGGCTTCCCCCAACATCAGTGCTATACAACCTCAGTGCACAAGGTGTCCGTATGAAACATGATGCGACTTTGTTTGTCAGCTGTGGGACCACAAACCAAAAGGAACAGGCGTATCTTTTTCAGGGGTGGAATTCTAGCAGGAGCTCCTTTGCATATTAGGCCACACACCCCTGATGTAGCCAATCCTCCAAGAGCTTACAAAAAAGAGCCTTGTAAGCTCCAGGAGGATTGGTTACATCGGGTGTGTGGCCTAGTATGCAAAGGAACTCCTGCTAGAATTCTACCCCTGGTTCTTTTCTATCAAAACTGAATTTGTGACCCTGGCCAAGAAGAAGGCATCTGCTAGACACCACAGGAATCTTAGGAAGGCATCTGGCCATACCTGGAGAGGGCAGAGCTACTGGCCAAATGCAAGAAGGACCTGTCTGTCGGGCCAGTCTGTAGAGCGTGGGCGAGCTGCTGATGGGACCACAGGAAAGGCAGCCATGGAACCTTCAAGGCTGGTCTTCAGAAACCAGGGGATGTATGGAAGGAACATATGAAGCTGTCTTATACTGATACATCCAGGTGGGCAGCAGTGTTGGTCTGAAGCAATTAAAGGTGCCACTAGACTCCCACTTATACTGAGTTAGATCATTGGTTTGTCAAGGTCAGTATTGTCTCCTCTGACTGGCAACTGCTCTCCAAGGTCTCAGGCAAAGGACTTTCACATCACCTATTGCCTAGTCCTTTCAAGTGGAGATACCAGGAACTGAATCCAGGGCCGTCTTCATGCTAAGCAGATGCTACAGCCAGTGCCCAAACTGGAGTTCTTGGATTCACAAATGTGGACACACACACACACACATATATAAACAATTGTGACAGTGAATGATAATTACACAATGCAAGTATAAGAGAAAACCAGCAGTACAACAATATGAAAATTGAAAAATAATAATGAACATGTTCATGAAACAATTATCTATACATAATATTTTTAAAAACAAGGATTTTCTCATTCACTCTCTTGTTTAGGTGCTGTATACAACAGAAGTAAGATATCTGATTGCCTGTTAATTCATCACTTTTGTTAAAAGAACATATTAAAACAAATTACGAAGGCTCTACAGAACTACTCTCAGGATAATCTTCATTGCGGGTCCTCTTTATCAATAGTGTGGAATGCAATGAAGGCGGTAACTAGAGGTACCATAATTTCACTTTCAGCTCACTACCAAAAAGAAAGAATGATCTTAAAACAGGAAACATTTTTGCAAATAACATACTTAGAAACTTTACACAAACTGGTAATAATAAGGTATATAAACAGGAGAACAAAGGCAAATTTTGAACTTACTGGAAATATCACAAATTAAGAGGAATAGGTTGTATTTTAAACATAAATGGTCCAAATCTTCAAAATCTCTCAAATTCATTTCATGGAAACTTAACAAGGAAATTTTTTTTGAAATTTCTATAAAAGATCATCATTGACAAATTCTCTATAAATCATAAATTCTTCAACCATTGGTTAATTTTTATCTTAAAAATTATATTGCTCTACAAATCCTTCAGAATTTCAAAGAGACAAGTATTTAGTTAAAAATAACTTATATCGCACCATTTCTGAGTCTCTTAAATTGGAATTAGAACAGTCTATGATTTCCCAAGTAATATTGGATGTTTATTAAAAAACTGAAAAGTCATGAAGTCCCAGGCAATGATGGACTTACTACTGAATTTTACAATTGTGGATTGTTAACCAGAGTTATGTTCATGCTTGTGAATCCTGGTTGTAGGCAGTCACTCCGATTGCTCTTTATTGTTTAGTACTGGAATTCTAGCCTCTTCCCGGCTTCTTCAGTATCACTGCTCCCAGGATATCAGCCACAGCCTCAGAACAACTTTGTACCTCCTACTGCAGTTGGCTCTAATTGGCAGCAGACAAATTGGGATTTCTGATCAGGCTCATTAATTTTGATCATCTGCTGGACTAAGTGCAGTTCAACAGAACCGAGTTTAAACTGACCCCAATGCAGCCTTATTGAGCAATATGAATACAATTTGTCCCTATGTGGCTATACAAACGATGCCAGAAATCAAACTGGCTACCTTCTTTCACTTTCCAGTCTTTTGCCAGCCAATTAACCCATATAGATGCATGGGCTGTGTACCTTACTCCACATTTCTTCATAATGTTGACACAGAACTGCTGATGTTAACCGTATGAAAAGTAGATACAATAGTAGCTGAGTCACACTGCAATCCAACAAAAAACACTAGGTACATTGCTCCAGAGGAGCAGGTAAAAAGCTCTTTCCATCATTACAGTGATTTATTTCACAGTGCTGACACCAAACGTTAAATAGTGAGAAAGCAATTAGAGGCATTCGCATATCACGAAGTATCAAGTTCAAATAATTACACAATAAGTTGGTAATTTAAAATTAAGTTGGGCTGATACAGGTGAGTGAGAAGAGATTCTTTCTCCCTGGTGCTTCAGACACTTTCTACGCTGTGTCCAGGGTGCAGCGTTTCCACGTACCTCAGTAGTAGTGCCTGACACCTTGACAAGGGGATGCAGGGAGAGACAGATTCTTGCTTACCTGTGCTAGCCCATATTTGCCTGGCTGCAATGGTGGTCCCCAGTTCCAACCCCCAGAGTTGGTGGAAAGAAAGAGGAGGACTCTCAGGTTGTTTTTGTGAAGAGGGACGTCGCTCCGGAATAAGGTAAGTGCGAAAATGACCTCACTTTTCCCTCAGGCTTCCTAATCAGGAAGCCAGAATAATGACTATTAGCTAGGGACATTAGTTTTTGTATTTGTTTTTATTGTAATAATGACATTTTCATTCTCCTCATCAATGAATAAACTATTGTTATGTCTCTATTAAGGGGCACCCAGAGGGCTCTGTAAGGGTAACTTACCAATGTTACACCAGCTCCTTTGAGAGCCAGCCTTCATACATACACCTAGGCCGTTTTCCCACTCACGTTTTACTGGCGCCACGACCATCCTGACGCCGGCGAATCTGCCTGGATTTCGCATCAGAAGCTCCGGCGCTCCCAGAAGCGCCGGCTACTTCGGTCGCTAAGCCAGCGCAAACGGAAATCGCAAAGATGCAGGAAAACGTTTGCGCTGGCTTAGCGACGGAAAGCGCCGGCGCTTCTGTTGCGAAATCCAGGCAGATTCGCCGGCGTCAGGATGGTCGTGGCGCCAGTAAAACGTGAGTGGGAAAACGGCCCTAGTGATATGAAGTTGATATACAGATTCTATTAATGTTGCCTGCATTTCCCTTCTCAATTGGAAAGTCAGAGATTTATGAAGTTGCTGACACCCTTAGCAAGCTGTAATAGCACTGACTCCAGCTTTCAAATTCTATCTTTAATCGCTCATTGTTTAATGTTGAATGAGACATTATCATTCGTTTTGGTGTGTTCCTTGGAGGATTTTCCCATTCATGTCCCTTATTTTTAATTCCCAGGCCTTTCAAAGCCAGCAGCTTTTCTCTGAAACGCTATTTAATTTGCTTCAAACTTGTGGTGACTCTTCCCCCCCCACCCCCATCTCTGCAATGTTTGTATAACCCTGGAATCAGTTTCATCACTCTTCATTTGCTAAACCACACAGAAAAAAAGAATTGTGTAAATGAGGATAGAGCAGTGGACATAAATTTGGAGCCACAGACTTTTCTTTGCTGGGGGTCTTCCAGTCCTGACCAAAAAGGGGCTTGTATTGTGAACGGTGCTGTGTTAATGAACTCTAAAGTTCAGGAAAACCAAGCCAACCGAAGCCATCTTGAGTGTACACATATATTATGAAGTTCACATGGGTGCAGGGCCTTAAGAAAGATTTTAGTCCTCCCACTAAAGCTGCCTTTCCTCCAGGGGAACTGAACTCTGAAGTCTGGAGATCTGTTGTAATTATGGAAGAACTCCAGGCCCCACTTGGAGGCTGACAGGAGTGGTTCTTAGTTGTTGCTGTTGCTGTCAAGTCACAGTTGACTTATGGTGACCTCATGGGGCTTTCAAGAAATGAGACTTTCAGAGGTGGTTTGCCAGTGCTGCCTCCACGACACAGTCCTGGTATTCCTTGGTGGTCTCTCATCCAAATACTAGCCAGGGCCAACCCTGCTTAGTTTCCAAGATCTAATGAGATTGGGCTAGCCTGGGCGATCCAGGTCAGGGCTTAGGAGTAGGTCTAGACCTCCCTATTCTGTGGCAGACATTTCCTCCTCCTCTTCAACAGTGGCAGCCCCCTATCTTGATGAAGACATGTGAGTCCACTTGCTGATGGCAATGTCAGTAGCATGTATACCACCTTTTGTGCTTAGATAGGGAAGCTTCCCAATTGCCTCTCTGTATTGCTGATTGCTTTCAAGTTAACACATCTCATTGTCTCTCCTGCTTGGCTCATTAAGAGATGTGTCTGGAAGGCCATGGGCTAACTTCCTCTCCCTTCTCCTGCTTGTTCTTTGCTCAGAGGGAAAAAATGTCACATACAGTCAAGCCCTGCTCATTGCCAGCCTCCCAGGAGACGAAGCATTGCTCCACACAGCACAATATCAAATCATCCACTTATGTTGGCACATACAGTTACTGTACATCTTTCAGTCTTGCAAATAGAAAGGCTCTGTCTTTCCTTGCTGAAAATTCTGATTTTGTAGCAGCATAGTTAACTTTTTGTTCCATGCTCTGGCAGTTTGTTTAAACCCGTAAATGCTTTTTTTAAAGTCCGCACACGAGATTCTCTCTTCCTTTCTCTTGAAAAACATCTAGTTGTTCCATGTAGATCTCTTCAGACAAATCTCCATTGAGGAATACTGTTTTAATGTCGAGGTGTTCCAAGTGCATTCCTTCTGATGTTGCTATACGTAGAAGAGTCCTGAGGTCAATCCTTTTACCACCAAACACACTTTGTGTTTCTCCACACTTCCATCAGAATTGCAAATGAACACTTATTTGCACCTAATAGCTTTTCTTCCAGGAAGTAATTCAGTAAGTGTCTGTTTTTGATTCCTTTGCAAGGACTCAAATTCTTCCTCCACTGCCTCTAACCATAGGTCTTTTTTCATGTGCAGGCAGTTCAATCATTATTTCCAGCTTGAGAGTTCACTCATCGGTTGCACGTTTGCGCAAAAGGAAAACCTCTGTGGTGGAACCTCTTTATTGCTCCTTTGTGACTCTCTCACAGTAGTCTCCATCTTCTCTGGTCCAGCTTGAGTCTCCACATTTTTCACTAGCTGCAATTTCCAGGTCAGATTCAAGAACAGCCCCGTGTACAGCAAGTTGCAGTAATCCAATCTGGAAGTAACCACTGCATGGATCACTGTAGGTAAATCCTGGGAGGTGAGACAGGGAACCAGTTGCCTGACCAGCTTCAGATGGTAAAAGGCTGACCTGACAACGGTGCGGACCTCAGTCTCTATAGAAAGCAAGGCATCCAGGATCACCCCTCAGCTCCTCGCCCTTGGCACTGGAATCAGCAGCACCCTGCCAAGGACTGGGAGATGGATTCCTGATCCCAAGCCTCCGTGGCTCAGCTACAGGACCTCTGTCTTTGCTGGATTTAATTGTAGCCAACTCTGCTGTAGCTATCTGGCAATGGCTTCCAGGGTCCTATCCAAAACATGTGGGGCAGAGTCTGGTTGGCCATCATTCAACAGATAAAGCTGGGTGTCATCAGCATACTAGTGACAGCCCAGCCCGACCCCCGGGCCATCTAGTTAGGGGGCGGATATCAGCAAAAGGATTGCTTTTTGTGGTACACCGTATTTCAGCGCCACCCTCTGTTCCCAACTATGAAGGAGGAAAGCCATTGTAAGAGTCCCCTGTATCCCTACGTCAGCGAGGTGGCGGGTCAAGAGATTATAACTGACTGTGTCATATGCTGCTGTTAGATCAAGAAGCACAGCAGTACCAATCTACCTCAATCCAGATGTCAATGGAGGTCATCTGGGAGGGTAGCCAACTTGATCTCCATCCCATGGCCGGGGTGGAATGAATCCAGGATAGAGGCATCATCCAAGAAAACCTAGAGCTGCTCAGCCACCGCTGTCTCAACTCCTTTACCCAGGAACAGAAGGTTTAACATGGGGCTATAGCTGGCAAGAACCACAGGGTCCAATGATGGTTTTCCCCAGAATGGACACACCACTGACTCCTTCAAGCCCGCTGGGAATATTCCAGAAGACAGGGCTAAATTGATTATATTTCCTTTGTTGTTCAGTTGCACGGTCGAGTCTGACTCTTTGTGACCCCATGGACCAAGTCACTCCAGGCCCTCCTGTCTTCCACCATCCTCCGAAGTCTGCTCAAATTCATGTTAGTTACATCAGTAACACTGTCCAGCCATCTCATCTTTTGCCGTCCCCTTCTTTTTCTTTTGCCTTCTGTCTTTCCCAGAATTGGGGGTCTTCTCTAGTGAGTGTTCCCTTCTCACTTGGTGGCCAAAGTATTTGAACTTCAGCTTCACCTTCTGACCTTCCAAGGAACAGTCAGGGCTGATTTCCCTTAGGACTGAGTGACTGGATCTTCTTGCAGTTCAAGGGACTCTCAAGACTCTTCTCCAGCACCACAATTCTAAAGCATCTATTCTTTTGTGCTCGGCCTTCCTTATGGTCCAAATCTCACAGCCATACATTACTACGGGGAATACCATTGCTTTAACTATACAGACTTTTGTTGACAGGGTGATGTCTCTACTTTTTATTATACTGCCCAGGTTTGCCATAGCTGTCCTCCCAAGGAGCAAACATCTTTTAATTTCATGGCTACAGTCATCATTTGCAGTCATCACTATCTTGGATTCCAGGAATGTGAAGTCTGTCACTATTTCCTTGTCTTCCCCTTCTATTTGCCAAGGAGTGATGGGGCTGGATGCCATGATCTTAGTTTTTTGGATGTTGAATTTCAAGCCTACTTTTGCACTCTCCTCTTTCACCTTCAACAAGAGGTTCTTTAGGTCCTCTTCACTTTCTGCCATTAGTGGTATCATCTGCATATCTGAGGTTGTTGATGTATTTCCCAGCAATCTTAATTTCAGTTTGTGATTCATCCAGGTTGGCATTCCGCATGATGTACTCTGCATATAGATTAAATAAGCAGGGTGACAATTTACATCCTTGTCGAACTCCTTTTCCTATTCTAAACCAATCAGTTGTTGCATACCCTGTTTTGATAGTTGCTTCTTGACCCCTCTACAGGTTTCTCAGAAGACATTATATTTCCCAGAGAGACCCAAACACCATCTTCACATGCCATAACCAGCCAAGATGGGTATGGGTCAAAGAGGCAAGTGGTGGGTTTCATGGCTGCCGGAATCATTTCAATTTTCTCCTGGGAGAACTGGCTGAAGTGGTCCAAAACTGGACCCAAAGATGGACAAGTGGCTTCCAGTTCCCTTACTGGATCAACCGTAGCCATCTCAGAGTAGAATCCTGTATAAATCTAGCAGCTGCCACTTTTGATTTAGGAAGAGTGGTGGAAGGTGGTGGAAAAGCAATGCAAAGAAAACAGGCTATCAGGGGGAATGGACTGCTTCAGAGGTGAAGGGAGCATATGAATGGGACAGATTTATACGGAGACAAATACATAAGAGCAGAGAGCACTAAGGCTGTTAGCAATGCAAAAAGTGCAGTCTAATGGAATAACAGGATTGGCAGAATCTTGGATGGCTCTTTACCAGTTCTACCAGTCCCAAAGGGTACTGGGGACCAGTAAGAGAACTGCAATTAAGCATTAAAACATGTAAACCAATTGTCAACATTTTATTTCCTGGCACCTTTGTTTTTAACAGTTTTCTGACTGACAGAAATCCAAAATGAAACTTTGCCCATCTGCATCTCCATATCAAAGAAAGCTTTATTTGCTGGATTTCTGTTAGGCAGCTGTTGGAGGCACAGGGCAGGAGTGTGTGTGTGTGTGGGGACGGGGGTATCAGTCCTAACAGTGCTGTTTGAACAGAGCAAAATGGGGGCAGTGTTCTTAAAGGTGTAAAGGCCAAATTACATGTTGCATTGGAGAATCAATGACCTCATGACATTAACCAGATTTCAGTTTGTCTCAGTGGAGGGTGGGGGGAGAGAGAGACATATTTTGTTGCCTATCTTACCCCTCTCCTAGCTGCTCAAATAGCCGCTCAACAGAGATTATTTTAATCAAAGAAACAGAGTGGGGGGAAGAAGGTAGTTGTATTTTTTTGAAAAATTTCTTGCCCACCACCAGAACTCCAGTTAGGGTTGTCAAAATGTCCCTTTATGAGAGGTGTAATGTATGAAATGGGCACTTGAAAACCTCCATTAATAGGACAGGACTTCTTTTTCCTAAAGGCTAGCTAGCAGCCCTATTTAACATGTGCAGCATTATTCACCATAACTGCACATAATGAGGCCTTGCCTTCTGTCTTATCAAATATCTTTTAAAAAATAACATGGCAATATGAAAGGAGAGAACCATGGCATTCCTGGAACCTGGAGCCAAACAAAACTGCTTCATGATAAGATTAAGACTAACCTTGGTAAAACTAATCCTGCTGCATAGGGTGTGTGTCAAGCATGGTAGAATTCCATTGGTAATTGATTTGTTTTAGGGTCTTCCATAAAGCTGGCCTATGAAATGTCATGGAGGACCAAGGTCTGTTAACTCTGTTATTCTTTCCCCCTCCCCCTTCTTACTTTATTGCTTGCAAAGTAGAAATAGAGAGAAACGAAACTAATTTGAGAAAGAGTAATCAGTACCTTCCTATACATTCCTCTTAGGGAGTGCGACACATCTGGGGAAAGCAAGGACAGAGTCCTGATAACGCCATGAGAATGTAGACATTTATGATAGTTTATGTGTGAGAGCGCATCCCTCGCCCCCACCTGTTGGAATCCTTTTGAAGTATGCCTTGAAAGTATTGTATCAATGTATCTTTAGCATCACTCTCAAGAATCTGTTACACTGAAAGTATCGGTCTATCAATAAACGTAGTTTTGTATCAAACTCGACTCGTCATTGGAACCGCATGCTTGACATTTTGAGAGTGATCCTATAAAGTTTAACCGCCCTGGCAACTTTATAACCGAATGGCTGAAAAGATTCCAGTGAGCAGTAAACTTCCAGAACCTGAGGAAGGGGCGAGAGCACCAACACCGCCGTGGCACGTGCTGGATGCCTGGAGAGTCGCTGGGAAGGGCTCCCCTCTCCATATTCAACAACTCTTGGTCACCCCGCGCCAGTGGCAACTGCGTACCTCCACCACCACGATGGATGAGGCACCGGCGCGCAGAGATGCCATCCTAACCAGGCACATGTGCCAGGTGAAGATGGCCAAGGAGAGGGCAAGGCGGCCGAGCCTGGAGAAGAGGGGAGCGCGGCAGCGACCTGCACGGAAATCGATCCACCTTTGGCAGAGGTGGAAATGGCTGGGACCCATGAAATAACGGGAGAAGGAATACGAAATTAATCGAGAATTCTGATCGATGGTAAGAAAGAAAGCCGAAGAGGTTGCCAAGGGGTTGTGGGATGAGATGCAAGCGATGACCACCAGGATGGCCGGAGAATTCAACAGGCAAGTCGACTGTATTATGAGGACAACTGACCCGAGAAAAGCCCCACAACCGCTTGTGGCTAGACCCTCGACAATACTGCCCTGGGCACAGCCGGTGGCACCCCCGGCCCCTCGAGAAAGTGGCCGAGGAAGGAAGTTGGAGGCCACCTTTGACGGGAACCCTGAAAAGGTGGAGTACTTCACGATCCAGGCCAATAGCTACATGCATTATTGGGGAAACACCTTCCCTGACAAATTTAGCCGTGTGGACTATCTGGGATCAAAGCTGAAGGGGGCTGCGAAGCGATGGTACCTGAGTTTGTACAAGGCCATGAGCCCAGAACTGGACGACAGGGCCACTTTCTTCCAAGCATTACTGACCCAGTATGAGGACCCCCTATAGGAGACCCGCGCGTTGGCTTCCCTGAGGGACATACAACAAGGCTCTAAGTCGATCCGTGACTATGCGGCCGAGTTCCACACTAACGTGCCTAAAGTGAGGGGGTGGAGTGAGCTGATGAAGATCAAGCATTTCACCCGGGGGCTGAATGCTAGTGTCCTGGATCGAGCCCTGCAGCAAGCGAGGCCAACCACCCTGGTGGGGTGGATACAGCTGGCGGGAGAGGTAGAGACCAACATGAAGAGAGTGGCCATGCAGCGCCAGCAGCAGAGTGGCAAGATGGGCCGTGACCAGAAACCAGGGGTGATGACGGAGGCGAAGAAGACCCAGGTGGGGGGAGGAGCAGAGAAGTCCTCGGCGATCCGCAAGTGCTGCCCTAACCCCCCTAGGCCAGCGTCCACCACCACCAAGACAAGCACTCTGACTCCAAAGAAGCAGACCAGCCGCCCTAAGGATGCGGTGAAGAGCAGCGCGGCCACGAGCTCGATGCCTGACAAGGAGACCATCGTCATCGATGAGCTGAGTGAGATGTCCTGGGAGAACGAGCCGGCGGGAAACAAGGATGACCTGCTCTAAATGGTGCCAATCAGCAGGTCACCGACGAACCGGCACCACTCAGGGTGAGAGTAACGGGGTCGCTATATTTTGTGCCAGTAATTTTGTTAAACAGCAGACTCAAGAGGCTCATACAGATGAAAGCCTTGATTGACTTGGGGTGCACGAGAGACATAATCACCCCTAAACTGGTGGACGCGTTGGGGCAACGGCTTTGCCGCATGCCATCCAGTTTGAGCAAATGGATGGGTCAGTGATGAGGGGGGAGCCATGCATGTTAGAGACTCAATTAGTACCAGTGGGCATTAAAGACCACTGGGACCAGGAGGCTTTTGTAATAGCCCCATCCTCCTCTTACGATGTAGTTTTGGGAGTAGGATGGCTGGCCATGCATGAGCCAGACATTCGCTGGGGAGACCAGACGATAGAGTTCAATGAAAGCTGCCCTTTCAAGGACAGAGCCTCAGAGCAGCTGACAATCTCCTTTACCTTCCTTCCCCACAACAGACACCCTGTGAGGTGGGTGGGGCTGGAGAGAGCTCTCACAGCAGCTGCCCTTTCAAGGACAACCTCTGCCAGAGCTACGGCTGACCCAAGTCCATTCCAGCAGGTGCAAGTGGAGGAGTGGGGAATCAAACCCGGTTCTCCCAGATAAGAGTCCGCACACTTAACCACTACACCAAACTGGCTCTCCAGCCCCACCCACCTCACAGGGTGTCTGTTGTGGGGGGAGAAGATAAAGGAGATTGTAAGCCGCTCTGAGTCTCTGATTCAGAGAGAAGGGCGGGGTATAAATCTGCAATTCTTCTTCTTTTAAGGGGGCTCCCTCCACTCTGCAGCCTCTCCTGTCAGTCCTGTGGATGGAGCTGCACCTTCACAGGAGTGGCAGGACAGAAACTGGCAAATGTATTGGGCTGAATAGTACCTCACATTTATTATTGGCTGTGATACTCATAGAGTGGAAAGGCGGGGGGAAGATGTTATTTCACTCCATCCTCTGTCACGTTTAGTAGGTTCTGCTTCTGGGGAAGCAGCTGTGTGAGTGAAAAGGGGCAATCTCTTTATTCAGGGCAGAGTGCGCTCTGTGCCAAGACTATACAAACCCAGAGTTCAGGACCATGTGGGCAAAATTATGCAGTGGGGATTAATTTGCATAATTCTAATTGCAATGCGTAGGTTTCTGCAGGCAAGAGGAAAGAAGAGGGTGAGAGTGGAAATCCAAAGTAGTTCTTGCCCACTAGCTGGGGACCTGGAGCCCTATCCTAGGAGGAAAATGTTTAAAAGAAAATAACTGGCTTGGACCCCTGGAGATGCTGGAACTCAGATCCTGCCTGCACCACCTACTGCCTCTGTATCTGAGCAGTGTGTCTCCTGTCAATTAACTGGGCTCCTTCCACACAGTGATTGTGTTCTGCAAAGAATACAGGAAATGCTCCCATATTTAAGGGGAATATTGTGCTCTTTCTTGATGCAATTTGTGGCATCCATGGGGCTTTCCCCTTTAATCCAAACAAGGGAATTGCAGGGTGGTTGCTGGTGGAGCATCTGCCTAGACCAGGTGTGTCAAGCATATGACCCGCGGGCCGGAATCAGCCCATTCAGGGCTGTTATCCATCCCACAAGCAACTGGCCCTACCTTTATTGCCAGACAACAGAGGCTGTACATTTTGTTCCTGTATACTGTCACAGTGCTAATGAGTAATGCGTGGTGGAAATGGGAGGATGGGTAGCAGGGAGATGCTTTAAGGAAATACTGTAAGGGTGCTAATATTTTAAAACTGTTTGTATTTTGAGTAAAAAAAAATAATTAATTGGGTTTGTGTCCTTTATAAAGTTTACATCTCCTGTACCTGGCATGAACATTTTATGGTACACATGGCCTAGCCCAACAAAGTGTCTGATTCAGCCCTCGTAACAAAGGAATTGGACACCTCTGGTCTAGACCAAACCACTTGTAGCCACCAGGGGGATGAGGTGAAGCTAAACTCTGCATACAAAAGGGCATGACGGCAAGGGTCTGGTGCCATCCCCATCATGTCTATGATGTAGGCTTCCCAATCCCCAGGTCCCAGCGGGGGATCCCCCGTTTTCACAGGCTTCTCCCCGCCCCCCAGCCAGCAGGCCGGCGGGGGAAGCCCCGCCCCCCCACAGTCACCATGTAGTTTTAGAGCTCCTGCAGGTCCCTTTTTAAAATATGTGCCTTTAAGGCTGAGCAGGAAGCAGGAAACAGGAAGGGCTTCGGAGAAGGGCCCCTCCCTTTGCTTTGCTTTCGTTTTCAGATCAAGTAAAGTTCTGCAGGAACAAGACCCAATAAGTATTTGTGTGTGAGAGAGAGGGAGGGGGCAGGGGATTCCCTGGTTTGGAGGCCCTCCCCCGCTTTAGAAAGCGTGGGGGGGAGGGAAATGTCTACTGGGCACTTTGTTATTCCCTATGGAGAACAATTCCCATAGGGAATAATGGGGAACTGATCCGCAGGTATTGGGGACTCTGGGGGGGCTATGTTTTGAGGTAGAGGCACCAAATTTTTTGTATAGCATCTAGTGCCTCTCCCCAAAATACCCCCCAAGTTTCAAAATGATTGGACCAGGGGGTCCAATTCTATGAGCTCCAAAAGATGGTGCCCCTATGGAAGAAAGGCATTTCCTATGGAAGAAAGGCTTTTAAAAAGGTGTGCTGTCCCTTTAAATGTGACTGCCAGAACTCCCTTGGAGTTCAATTATGCTTGTCACACCCTTGTTCCTGGCTCCACCCCCAATGTCTCCTGGATCCGCCCCCAAAGTCCCCAGATATTTCTTGAATTGGACTTAGCAACCCTACTATGATGTGCACTCCACCTGTAGTACAGGGCAGCATTCCCCTTTCCTTTTAGTCCTCTAAAGGGATTTTTAACTTTCTGTGCCAAATCATACTGTAGCATTACAGCAGAGTTGAGGAGGGAATGCAGAAGAGAGGGGAAAGTGCTGTGCACTGCCTCTGTTCTGTTATTGCTCAACTACGCAATAGAAAGCAAGGTTTCTAGGATGTGTGGGGGGGGGCAGCTAGCAGGCCCGTAGTCAGAAAATTCCAGTTGCGGGGGCCCACAGAAAATTTTTTTTTGATGGAGAGGCCCCTTCTCTGGTGGCTCCCACTCTTTCCACTGCCACTTTTCTCCCCATGGCTCTGGCGGCTCCGCCCCCCTCTACGTGGCACCTCCCAATCCCTCCCTTCTATCCAGCCACCCACTCACCTACTGGGCGAAACTGTAAAGAGCAGGCTCCTGGGGCTCTTGCAAGGTGCCCCCCCCACACCAATCACGTTATCAACTGGAAAAGTCACTCCAAAGCTGGCAGTTTCTACACCGGCTTTCCGCATTGGGGCGGCCAGCGCTGAACTTGCTGATTGTGCCGGAAAGCCAGCGTAGGAACCGCCAGCTTCGGTGTGGCTTTTTCAGCCAATCACATGATTGGCGGGGGCAGGGGGCGCCTTGCAAGAGCCCCAGGAGCCCGCTGGGTGAGTGGGTGGGTGGCTGGCTGGCTGGGTGGCTGGCTGGGTGGGTGGGAGGAAGGGGGAGATGCCTTGTGGAGGGGGGCCACCAGAGCTGTGGGGAGAAGCGGAGAGAGCAGGGGCTGGGGAAGGAGGGGCCATAAAGGTTCAAGGGGGGTTAGGTGGAGGGGCCAAGCCCCCCCAGCCCCTCCCCCCATGGCTACGGGTCTGGCAGCTAGTGTGATTATTGGTATGTCTATTCTTTTGTAAGGGGAAGTCAGCAGTTCCTACCTCTCTAGGACTGCCAACTCTGGCTTGAGAAATTCCTGGAGATTTGGGGGGCAGTGCTTGGGGAGGGCAGAGTTTATAGGGGAGGGAGCTTAGCAGGGATGTAATGCCATAGAATTCTCCCTCCAAAGCTTCCATTTTCTCTGGGGGAACTGATCTTTGTGGTCTGGAAATCAGCTGTCATTCTGGGAGAAGAGTAGCCACCACCTGGAGGTTGGCAACCTTACAGCTTCTCTTCATGCTACTTGCTGTGGTGGGTCCACAGTTTTATGACCTCATTGGGAAGGAATCTATGTCCATCTGTTCTTTCTTTCTTTCTTTCTTTCTTTCTTTCTTTCTTTCTTTCTTTCTTTCTTTCTTTCTTTCTTTCTTTCTTTCTTTCTTTCTTCTAGAATGAAAGACAAGGAGTCAAAACTTGGAGGTGGCACCGTGAACCTGGCTTTCATATTTCCTGACAGTGTCAGAATGTTCCTTTCATTTCTGTTTGCCCTAAATTGTCACTACCCGTTTTGGTCCCCTGCTCATTGATCTGAAAATCTTTCTGAGTCTGTGAAAAGAATATGCTTTGTTCTTTTGCTGGTTGTTAATGTGTGTGTTTGTGTGTATCATCTATCTCTCTTGTCTGCAAAGTAATTGAAAGAATTGAGAATCATATCATCTGCCTGTAGAGCAAACCAACAAGGAAGAAGAATAAACTTTTCCTATTTTAAGGAATGTCTCTTGTTTTATGTATTTTTCCTTGGATTTAATAGCATCATAGATGTATACCCTGCAGTACATACCCTCTCCTATTTCCGTGCATTGTCTTAGATTTCCCCTTCAGTCAACCATCTATTTATCTTATACCATAGCAATGATTTTTCCTTGGATTTATATCAAAGCATTGTATTTTTCCTTGGGTTTAACAGCATCATAGATAACCTGCGGTACGTCCCCTCTCCTGTTCCCATGCACTGTCTTAGATTTCCCCTTCAGTCAACTGTCTGTTTATCTTATAGCAATGATTTTTGACAGTTTATCACTGAGTCTTCCTTTACAACAGTTAGGCTGTTCATGAACATTCTGTGGGATGCTTCTCTGCTTACATTTCGTGTTCGACCAAACACAGATAACCAAATGCAGAGCAGATGTGCCCTCATACCCACTGAGATTTACATATGCATATTTAAAGTTCGGCATCTTCTTACAAAGTTAAAAAGGTGGCTAGGAAAATCTTGGCATCAGCCTCTCTATTATGTTATTGAGAAATGCAGCAATCTAAGTGCACATGCAGAAGCCAGACTGAGAAGATAAAATGGCCCAGGAGCAAGCCAGGCAGAGCGGCCCTTCCTGAGCTGCAAACTAGCCCTACGGAGTTGCTCACTTCAGACGTGGCCCACATCGGCTCCATTGATGGTTTTTGGTTCACTTGTTGCCTCTTCTTGCACCACGATCATTGGTGGCCCTGGGCAGGCCTGATCTGAGCCACCCTGCAGTGATGGAAGGGCTGCTGGGACTCAGCCGTACTTGCTCCTGACTGTTAGCAACCCACAGGGAATTTTTCCTGTAAGTTAAATGGCCCCATGTGCATAGGCTACCTCTGATGAACATGAAGCACATATATTTTGTACTTAGGTACTCATGCCCTGAATATAAACGATCAAATGAAAGAGAAAGCCCCTTGAATTTGAGGCAGACACAATTCCAGGAAACCTTGCAAGCTGCAGTCCAGGATTTGATGAGCCCTAGAAGAGCTGTCTTCCTGCATCACCTGCCCAGTGACATGCAGCCTTCATCCCTCAGTCAGTGATGGAAACCCCAGGTGGGGCTTCAGCCTCTTCAGCTGCGGGGAAATTCCCTCTGGTTTAAAAGAGAGAGGCTACTCAGTTTGCTTTATCATCTTTTCCCGACTCCGAGAGAATATGTCTAAGAACTGCGCTACAACTGATGGCTTTTTCACAAGTTCTACTTATGATATTGATATTGGATTTATATCCCGCCCTCCTCTCTGAAGAGTCTCAGAGCGGCTCACAATCTCCTTTCCCTTCCTCCCCCACAACAGACACCCTGTGAGGTGGGTGGGGCTGGAGAGGGCTCTCACAGCAGCTGCCCTTTCAAGGACAGAGCCTCAGAGCGGCTCACAATCTCCTTTACCTTCCTCCCCCACAACAGACACCCTGTGAGGTAGAAGAAGATATTGGATTTATATCCTGCCCTCCACTCTGAAGAGTCTCAGAGCGGCTCACAATCTCCTTTCCCTTCCTCCCCCACAACAGACACCCTGTGAGGTGGGTGGGGCTGGAGAGGGCTCTCACAGCAGCTGCCCTTTCAAGGACAGAGCCTCAGAGCGGCTCACAATCTCCTTTACCTTCCTCCCCCACAACAGACACCCTGTGAGGTAGAAGAAGATATTGGATTTATATCCTGCCCTCCACTCTGAAGAGTCTCAGAGCGGCTCACAATCTCCTTTCCCTTCCTCCCCCACAACAGACACCCTGTGAGGTGGGTGGGGCTGGAGAGGGCTCTCACAGCAGCTGCCCTTTCAAGGACAGAGCCTCAGAGCGGCTCACAATCTCCTTTACCTTCCTCCCCCACAACAGACACCCTGTGAGGTGGGTGGGGCTGGAGAGGGCTCTCACATCAGCTGCCCTTTCAAGGACAGAGCCTCAGAGCGGCTCACAATCTCCTTTCCCTTCCTCCCCCACAACAGACACCCTGTGAGGTGGGTGGGGCTGGAGAGGGCTGCCCTTTCAAGGACAGAGCCTCAGAGCGGCTCACAATCTCCTTTCCCTTCCTCCCCCACAACAGACACCCTGTGAGGTGAGTGGGGCTGGAGAGGGCTCTCACAGCAGCTGCCCTTTCAAGGACAGAGCCTCAGAGCGGCTCACAATCTCCTTTCCCTTCCTCCCCCACAACAGACACCCTGTGAGGTGGGTGGGGCTGAAGAGGACAACCTCTGCCAGAGCTATGGCTGACCCAAGGCCATGCTAGCAGGTGCAAGTGGAGGCATAGGGAATCAAACCTGGTTCTCCCAGATAAGAGTCCACACATTTAACCACTGCACCAAACTGGCTCTCCTTACTGGGCAAGTGATGTGGGCTGCCCATCCCGTTAACAGGTTGATATCCAGAAAGCAGAAGGTGATGTTTTTCATGGTGTGACACTAAACATAACCAGCTACTAATTGCCACAGTTCTAAATGCTGGCAAAATGACAGCTACAAACTGATACCTGACAGTATGTGGGTTATGTTCTCCATTAGAGAAGATGTCATATTTACAGCAGGCCTGAGAGTACAGAAGAAAAGCCTGGGAAGGCAACAAGCTGGATTCTGTATAAGCTACTTTATGAGCTTCAAGGCCAATGCCATTTACTGGGCTGTGCGTCTTCAAAAAAGGGAGATGGAATTACGTTGGCATTCCATGTTTCTGCCAAGACATCAAGTAGGTTTTTGAGCTGCACACAACAACTAAGCCCACAAATTTAAGACAGTGGCTTGCTCAGAGCTACTCCATCAGATTCCTGGCTGAGCTTAGGATTTCAGCCTTGGTTATCTGCACATCCAGACCAGGACTTCTATTGACAAATGCTGAAGAGTCTATGAGCCTCAGGCAACAGCTCTGGGAGACTTATAAGGGCTGTAGTTCACTCAACCTTATTTTTAACAGGCTGCTCGTCTCAGTCCCAGCAGACTAACAGCACGATCTTTTGTAGAGATGCAGCAGTCTAAGCCCACTGGTCTCAATCTGTCTAGGATTGCGCTGTTAAGAGTAGAGTAGCCAGTGAATCCTCCAGAGCAGGTTGCCGGCAGCTCTTGGTCTCAGATCATCTCTGCATGACCTGAAATGCTTCTCACCTTTTTATCAAGGCTAAGTCTAGGTTCCCTGCACAAAACACCTCTAGGTAACCCCTATTGATCTAGCAGCTGTAGTCC
This sequence comes from Heteronotia binoei, assembly GCF_032191835.1. Lineage (NCBI taxonomy): Eukaryota > Metazoa > Chordata > Lepidosauria > Squamata > Gekkonidae > Heteronotia > Heteronotia binoei. Next base: position 71,123,117 of record NC_083235.1, read on the forward strand.
CTTTGGCACTGTGATTGCAAATGGTCCTAGCTCGGCATCTATAGTGTTACAACCATCCGTCTATCCATGCAGCTGACTCTTGGCCTGCCGTTTGGGAATTTGCACACTCGAGAAACGCTAAGTGGTGCCCTAATATTAATTTTAATACTAGGGCAATAGAAGGCAGAGATGTGACTTCTCCAAAGCCAAGCATTCAGCTAGAAGCAGATTTCTTATTCAAATCACTGAAAGTGTCTCTCAGAACGAACAGCGTGAAGGTGGCGGTGCTGTTCTCCCCCAAATAGGCATGCGAAGTGATAGCTGTGAGGACACTCTCTCTAGAGGGGTGGGAGTGAGGGAGAAGGATGCCGCTTTTGAGTTATTCCTCTCTCTCCTTTGCAAACAAGCACAAATGCCAGAAAAGATCGACCCTCTTGCATGATGTGCATCTCTCCCTCCCTCCCACTTGTCTTCGGCAGTGAGACTGTTTTAGACGACAGCTGTGGGAAAACAGGAAAATGCTTGAAAATGTGGAAGGACACAAGCAGCTGAAGACGTTGAGAACCCTTGAAGCTGCACTGAAATTTCGATTGCGAGATTTGTTTTTGTTGAAAAGAAACATCCAGGCAGACATCTGCTGTCAGGAGTGTTTGTAAATTGTGTGATTTGCTGCCTCAGAAAAAAAGGCACACTGCATATCTTAAGCTAACCTCACAGCTCCCGGATGCCACAATCACCATCAAAATCTCTGACTAAAGCACTTTAAATTACCAGCTACCAAAGAGATAAGCATCTCTGGTTCCTAGGCCTGGCTTTATTTAAAATATGTATATCCCACCTTAATCCTCAGACTCAAACCTCACACGGGCAACAAAAAGTTCCTATAATAATTGACAGATTAATGACATATATATGTAGGCAAAAATGTGGCCAAGCCCTCCCACCCAGTACCTAAAAAGCAGTTGCTTCACCCTCCACAAACAGCTTTCTGAAATAAAATGCTCTGGCATCCTCTCCAAAAAGCAGGGAACAAAATCTCACTCATCTACAGTGCCCTCCTAAGCAGAGTTAATTCCACTGATGGATGGTCCTGCTGAAAGTCTACAATCCCTTGAATCAATGGCTTACATAATATATATCAAGAGTTCCCATCTACTTCTCGGAAATGTTTCTGGATGTGCCATATAAAAAGTCTCCGGAGTAGTTTTTGTCTTTGCCAGCACACATTTCCACTACTGTTCCCTTCTCTGGACTGTAAGTACCTCCATATGTGCAGAAATATCTGCATCACAGACTTAAGCCAGTTTCATAGTAATTGTCTCCTCTCAGAGCCCTGGGAGCGATAGTTCTGTGAGTGGGCTAGGGATCTCTAATGAAGTATTGTCATCTCCCTCGTCAAGTTACAATTCTCAAGGTTCTTTGGGAGAAACCATGAGAGGTCATCTGGTGTGAAACCAATATGGGATGTGCAGGTCTGCCCTTGGTCTCTTTGTTATTTTTACTGCTTTGACCTTAGTTGTTATTCCCTACCAGGGGTCGTTTTGTAGAAAAACAGGTGCTGGAGCTCATCCAGGGATTGTTATGCCACTGCACCTACTATTCAATGGACAAGATAGGAAGGGAGGGAGGAGGAGGGGGAACCATCAGAAAGGTTCAGGAGCTGTGCTCCTGTGAGCTCCTACTGAATTCAAGGCCTGTTCCCTACTAAAAATTTTACTTGTAATATGGTATCTTTTAAAAGGTACTGTCTGGGATTCCTTAAAACAACTTTGCAAAACAAACAAAGTTCAATAGAGACAGTCCTCCGGACTTTTTTCGTACAGGCTGTATGACAAAGCTCGACAGGCATTCAGCCCAAATGGCTGCTTCTGTGAAGTTCCTAATTCTTCATTGATGAGTTATGTAGTCATCCACCCATCAACTACAGACCGCCTTAGGGGCTTCTGGCAGACGCTTACCAAGCTCTTGTCTTCACAGCTAGCTGTTCCCTGTCAAACCAGAGATGATTTATTCAGGAAATTCCTACTGAGCTTCATGTTCACACCCGAAGAACATATTCTTGTGGAGACTCCAGATGTTTCTGGAGAGGGTGCTCTGCCTCTCTGAGCTACTGTCCCACACTTTCTATACCAAAGACAATTTGCAGCTGCGCACCGCAAAATAAGGCCCATGGTGCTACTTCTTTATTGGTGTCCCTAAAAATGTTGCCAGTAACTAGTAGCCGTGTTGATCCATTGTTTCCCTCGGCATAGCAATCCTGTACTTCCATGGTGGTCTTCCATCCAAGTAGTAACCCTTACCAACTTTTTTACTTTCAGACTCTGATGTTCGGACAGCTAATCTTTATTAAAGCCAACTAAAATGTTACAAAGCAATGAGCAAGGTTTCAAGTTCTTCATCGGGCAGAATGTGTAGCAAACATCTAGGAGTAGAGCAAGCGGCTCAGTAGTGAAACACCTGTTTTACATGCAGAAGGGTCTTGTCTGCCTGAGGCCCTGGAGATCCACTGCCAGTCAGAGTAGGCAATACTAAACTACTTCAACCAATAGTCAGCCTCAGTATAAAGCACTTTCTTATACTATACAAAATAAAATGTGTGTGTGCGCGCGTGCATGCATGTACAGGGCCGGTTCGCCCACTAGGCAAACGAGGCACTTGCCTAGGGTGCCGGGAGGGAGGGGGTGCCAAATTGGGCTCCCCCCTCCACCCATAGCAAATGCCAAGTTTGCCTGCCTGCCTCTCTCCCCTCTACTGCCACAGCACCTCCCTTCCCTTCCTTTCCCTTCCCTTCTGCCTGCCCAATTGCCGCCGCTGCCCCTTTCCTTCCCTTCCCTCCCTTTCGGCCCACCCCCAATCACCGCCATGGCACCTTCCCTTCCCTCCCTTTCTGCCCACCCCCATTGCCACCACTGCTGCCCCTTTCCTTTCCTTCCCTCCCTCTCTGCCCCCCCTTGCTGAGGCTCGGCCCTACCGGCTTCCACATGGCAAACATCTTATCCCCATGCCTGCTGCCTACTCACAAGTAGCTGTGCTCCTGCCACCTACTCACGAGTAGGTGGCATGGGCAGGCTACTCATGAGTAGGCTGCCGGCACTGGGCTACTCATGAGTAGGAGGCAGGCCAGATGACTCGGGGCGGGGGCAGAGCTGTGCTGCCTCGGGTGCCAGAAGGGCTAGGGTTGGTCCTGTGTGTGTGTGTGAGAAAGAGAGAGGGGAGGAGGGGGGGAGGGGACACAACAGCATGGTGAAGCAGTTCGGAACCATTACCTGCAGACCGGGGGTTCTCTACCATGCCCAGGAACATCCTTAAAGCACTGCTTCCCCAAGCATAGATCAACCATATGGGTTGCTTCTGTAATCAGGGCAGCTCTGGGTCTGTATCAGTGCCATCTTAAGCAGAGCGACACCACTCTAAGACCACTGAAAGCAATGAGTTTAGTAGGGTGAGACTTTGCTTAGACTTGCACCATCTCCCAAATCTCAAAGCTAGAGCCAGTTCTTTGAGAAGAAGTACACAAAAATACCAGATATCTGTATGCATTTTTTCCAAGCTGGTGCTCCAATCTGCAGAGTGAAGGAACCGTGTACCTACTGCTCTACCACAGAAATGAATCTGAACATGAAGCTGCCTTATACTGAATCAGATCCTTGGTCCACCAATATCAGTATTGCCTACTTTGGCTAACAGCAGGGCCTCAAGTGACTGTGTTTCATATCACCTAATATTTGTTCCTTTAAAATGTCAGTGTCAGGGATTGAAACTGAGACCTTCTGCAAGCAAAGCAGATGCTGTACCACTGAGCCATGTTCTCTCCCCACATAACATCATAGGATAAGTCTAGGCTTACCAGCCTCTAGGGGATCCCCCAGTTTTGAAGGCTCATTTCCACCACCAGCCAGCTGGCTGGCAGGGGGAAGCCCTGCCCCAACAGCCACAATGTGCCTTTAAATCTGTACAGGCTTAAAAGAAGCTTGCAACTGCTTGTGTTTTGGACTACGTTTGTGCCTTTAAATCTCAGCAGGAGGAATGCTGCATGGATGAGGTGAACAGGCAGAGCCACGTGACTCTATCCAGTGAGTGTGTGAAGCATGTGAAAAAGGAAGAGAAGCAAGCACAGTTCCTCTGTTTGTTTTGCATTTGTTTCAGAAGTTGTGTGCATAGTAAAATGGATAGTAAAGAGGTAACTAGAACCTGATTATGGGATGGAGGAAAGCTCCACCCCCTAGGCTGATCTCCTTTCATTTTCCTGTTCGTTTGAAGAAGTTGGTTGAAATACAGCAGTTGGTTACATTCAACAACTCCCATGAGTAAATTGCCCCAGTAAGATCACAAAAGTGTGGGCTTGCAAACTGGTTATTTTGGCTGCTTTGTGAGTGTGTTCACTTTCATTTAGTGGAAGTGCAACTGCTGGGGGGGGGGTTTGAGAAAATGAAGATTGTATTCAGGGGAACTGCACCGCCATATTTTATTTATTTATTTTAGGGAATGGGAAAGTTTCCTGACTCCACCCCCAAAGTCCCCAGATATTTTCTGAGTTGGACCTGGAAATCCTAGATGAGTCAGGCCTAACTCTAGCTCATTTAGTTGCCAGGGCGTCTCATACAGCCTAAATTCTTCCAGGCCAAGAGCTCAGAGCAGTGTCCACAGTCATAATGAAGACAGAAAAAAGTGAGACTTTGCTTAGGCTTGCACTACGTATCTCCCAAATCTGCACCTCAAAGCTAGAACCCAGCCCTGGGGGCTGGCAAGCCTAAACTCATCCTATGATGTTTTGTGGGGAGGGAACATGGCTCAATGGTACAGCATTTAGTTCCCCCTAAATAGCTTATTTCCTTGGTTTTCTTCCATAAGTTTCTTTTGAGGGAGTACAAAAAAAAAAACTTCACAAAAAACTTCAGTGCAATTATCTAACTATGTCACTACTGGTAGGCTGTTTTTAAATATTTCTCAGCCCCAGACATGAAAGGATTTCTGTGTTTTTGAGATAAAGAAACCCAGGATGCAGGAACATTTGGGTCCAAACAGGAAAATCTGCCTGGCAAGCCAAAATGGCATCACTTTTCATGGTTATTAATCCTGTTTCCTCTCTGCGGTTCTCAAAGTGCTGCGGCTCTTCATCAGAAAAAAATACAGAAATAAAAGACACAGAATAGACTGTCTTAAACATCAGTTCTGTGCTGTAGAAATGAGAAGAAGCAGTAGTTACAGTTCAGGGGAGGCACAGATTGCATCTATACTAGCAAACAACTGGCTAGTAGTCAAGGCTTCCCCAAAAGGGATCTTGGAATTTGCATTTTTGTGAAACTGGCTCAGAAGTTAGGGTTTGTAGAATCTTTCGGGATCAAGTGCCGTGTTCTACTGGAGAAAGTTTTCCTTCCAGACGTTTCGTTCTCAGCTGCGGAGAACATCCTCAGTGGCGTTGCAGCCGGAGCAGGCACTCAGACCTTCTTGGCTGCTCAATGCACAGCAGCCAAGAAGGTCTGAGCGCCTGCTCCGGCTGCAACGCCACTGAGGATGTTCTCCACAGCTGAGAACGAAACGTCTGGAAGGAAAACTTTCTCCAGTAGAACACGGCACTTGATCCCGAAAGATTCTACAAACCCTAATGATGTTACCAGCCGTGAAAACCTGAAATCTTTGATGGCTCAGAAGTCTCTATATATGAAGCTATGTTATACTGTTATACTGAGTTAGCCATTGGTCTAAGGTTGATGTTGTATCAATGGCTCTCCAGGCAAGAAGTCTTTTGCATCACCTGCTTGCATCATCCTTTTATCTGAAGATGCTGGGGATGGAATCTGGGACCTTCTGCATGCCAAGAAGATGCTCTGCCGGTGAGCCAACCAAGCTACCCAGCCCCTTGACGTCACTGCAGTTTCCACAGTTCATTGGAGAAGAAGCTGTGACAAACGAGTTAAGACTTTTGACTCGAAACACACTTCTAGCTATACGAGGTTTCTTTTACTTATATGCAAATATCTGTCATAATAATGCGCTGGAAAAAGGGAACTTGAAAAGGGGAAAAATGGGGGATTCTCCTGTGCATAGAGGAAAGGCTTTAAAACATTCAATAAATATGCCTGCATTGTATAATATCTGTGTAATCCTAAACAGGGCTACACTGTTCTAAACCCATGGACTTCAAAGGGTTAGAAGGGTATAACTGTGCTTAAGATGGTAGCTTACTCTTTCTTGGGGCCAAACACCTGAACCACTCCATTCTAGCTGATAGACACCTCAGATCAAGAAAGCACACTCAGCGCAGACTGCTGTTTGTGACCAGATGTAACCATTTAGAGGACCTCCAGGCTACACAGCTACCGTGTTCCGGTAGCTGCGTTTCCCCTGACCCTTAGATCCATTCTCCACTATGGATCGCTGCTTTGAAGGAAGCATCACTTTGAGTTCTTAACAGCCCATTAACTTTCTGGGCCATAAGCTTCGAGCAGTAATACTTACAGGAGGGTTCTTCTGCTTGGCTCTTTCAGCACTCCGAATGTGCCTGCTGCTTCTTTCTAGCCTGCCTCTGGCACGCAGGGCCCCAGGAAGGCAAAGGCGTGAGGTCATGCAGCGGTGTTAAGGGAATGATTGACAGCCAAGAGCAAGGTTGCACAAGAAACGACCCCATCAAGCTTTGTGTCTGGGATGTTTCTTTGGATCGACTTGTTCTTATATTATTTCGCATTTATCTAATCTTTATAACCACCTTGTAAAGTCGGGTAGTGCTGTCATCTTTATATTGAAGACAGGTGCTGAACTTCTGTTTAAATCTGTCTGGGGGGGGGGTACATGGCTGAGATGTACATGGCTGTCCGGGGGGGGGGGGGGCGGTACATGGCTGAGATTTGAATCCATGTGACATTTTTTTCCCCACTTGCACTGGCTCTCCCCACCACAACCCTGGCTTATTTTGTATCACGATTCCTTTTTTTTTTTTTTTTTCAAATAAAACCAACTATATGCAATTATACTGCAGGGATATGCAGCACCTGGAAGCGATGTTACAGCACGAGTACGTTGCTCCAGGGAAGTAATAAATCTTCAACCAAGTCCTGGAGCATTCCACCTTCATGGCGACATCATATTTCCTCTAGCTCCCCCACCCCTGCAGCCCAGCTAAGTGGCAGCAAGCAAAGTGGGCAGAGAATGGGAGGTTTCCTGCTGAATTGGAAAACCTGGTCTCTCTGCTCTGAACACAGCTACACGCAGACTTTGCAAGTGTAAAGAGTTTCAACATGCAAACTGACCACTGCCTCTTTCAGGGTCCTAGTTCACATGTATCAAAGCTCCATGCAAAATGAAAACAGTCTATCACCCTTCCATAGTAAAGGGGCCACCTCCATAGTGAAGGAGCTGGACTTCAGGAAAGCCCTTTGAATGGGCTAAAATGGCCTCAATCTTTCTTAAGGAAAGGATGAAGCACAATCCTTGGCAGAAGGATCAAAGTGTTAGCTCACACGGGGAGAGACGGTTTTTCAAGGGGTTGGGTACCAGGCCCTAAAGAGCTTTAAAAGTGAAAACTTTGAACCTGGAAACAAATACATTCCTGACTTGTCTTGCTAACAATGTCATTTTCCAGAAAGTGGAGAGAGAAACCAGGGGATCTGCTATCTTGGACTTGATTCTCACCAACTTGATTCTCACCAACTGGTTGATGAGGTGGAAGTAGTGGGCACCCTGGTAGTAGTGACCATGTAATTTTGGAATTTACAGTCCTGGGGAAGGGAAAAGCTGTATGTAGTCAGACATATAGGTTGGACTTCAAGAAAGCAACCCCAACGTTCCCAGATATTTCTTAAATTGGACTTGGCAACCCTATGTCCTATTTAAACATCATTAGGATAAGCAGTCCTCATTTGGGGCAGGAGCTCACAGCAGTGGAGCTCTGGAACTTCTAAATTTTATTGTGCTCTTTCTTTCTCTCCTCTCACCCCCAAATAATACTTGCTTCTGGGCTCCATTGTTCAACTTCCTGTGAGAATTTTGCTGAAGATCTGACAAACTTTCTAATATCCCCACCCCTCAAAAAATGGGGAAACAACCAAAACATATAAAGCCTTCATTATGCCACTGTGGCCATATGTTGTTGTTGTTCAGTCGCACAGTTGAGTCCAACTCTTCGCAACCCCATAGGAGAAAGTAATTTAAAAAGTATGATGGGAGTAAGGTTGCGTTATGACAATTATAATTCAAGAAACATTTTAAGGTAGATGCTGAGCTAGGGTTTCCAAGTCCAATTCCAGAAATATCTGGGGACTTTGGGGGTGGAGCCAGGAGACATTAGGGGTGAAGCCAAGATCAAGGCTGTGACAAGCATCATTGAACTCCAAAGGGAGTTCTGGCCATCACATTTAAAGGGACAGCACACCTTTTCAATGCCTGCCTTCCATAGGAAACAATGAAGGATAGGGGCACCTTCTTTTGGGGCTCATAGAATTGGACCCCCTGGTCCAATCTTTTTGAAACTTGGGGGGTATTTTGGGGAGAGGCACTAGATGCTGTACTGAAAATTTGTTGCCTCTACCCCAAAAAACAGCCCCTCCCCAGATACCCACAGGTCAATTCTCCATGATTTTCTACGGGAATAAATCTCCATAAGGAATAATAGAGTTCCCAGCAGACATTTCCCTCCCCTCCCCCTGCTTTCTGACGACCCTGAAGCGGGGGGAGGGTCTCCAAACCGGGGGATCCTCTGCCCCCACCTGGGGATTGGCAACCCTATGCTGAGCTGATAGAATTGAGTATACCTTCCAGTGATGTCGGGGTGTGTGGCATATGCAAATGAGTTACGCAGATGAGTTGTGCTAGTGAGCCCCGGCACCTCTTTTTCTACAAAATGACCCCTGAGGATAAGAATGAAGTATAGGTTAGGGAAAGGGGACTGTGGAGTTTCACCGTTTCTATGTTCCCTTGCTCAGCCTGAAATTTCAACCTGAAATGTTTTGAATTAAACTTGAATAATGAAAAAAAAAATCATTTATTAATCTTTCTTCTATTTTAAACACTCACAGCCTGATCTCTGAAAAAAACAACAACACTGTGCTTATTTGGTCTGAAGTGTAGCGATGGGGAGGGGCAGTGAAAGAGATCGCCGTGCCCAGAGCTCAATAGCATTCATGTCTGAAGTTGTGCTGGACTGTCTCCACACTAGTTGTGGAGTGAAATGGGCAGACCCGGCATCCCGGCAGAGCCTTTATACAGCAAGGCAAGCACAGTTTGCTAGATGTACAACCTTGTCTGGCAGGAGAAACTCTCAGAGTAGTAGTGGGAGGGGAGAGGCAGCACTGCTGAGCAGATACTTGGGAGGGTCTCAGAGTTTTCCCAACCTCTGGAATGCCAACCAGGAGGAACATGTGGCTTCCACGCATTCTTTGACACCTGCATTTTCGGCAGCCAAGCATGAGGAACAGAAATCTGAACTAAGGAACCGTAATTACAACGTGATTTTGTTTCAAACTGTAGACTACAGAAAGCAGCAAACAAAAAAATGCTGAACTAAGTCCTTATATTTATTTCAATAGTTTACAAACATGTACACCTTTTCATAGATTTGTCTTCCTCCTGCTGCTCATTTCTCATTCTAGCGTAGCTACTTAGCTTTACCGTTTCTGCAATTTGCCTGATTGTCAAAGGCAGTCATGAATAACGAAGGCATCTCTAGTCCTCTGCTTTGATGCGATACAAATTCTTGAAAAGCGGAACTAGACTGACAGAAATTATACATTGAATGTTTGCATTCAGCCCTGCCGATAGTTCAGAACCATGGAATGGCTGTTCAGATTTGAATGCCCCTTTAATTCTGTAAGTTTCACCCCCATATTTGAAGCTTCTCACAGTGCAACCATATAAGCCTAAAATCTGCTGGGTTTGTTACACTGGCAACATCTTTTATTCTCTAGTTTTCTCTTTTTTTAAAAGAGAAAGAGGTGTTATTGAAACATGATTTCATATAGATTTTTCTTCAAAGAGCCACATATCAATTTCAAGGGTGCATAATGCCAGCTCCTTTTCCTTTTGTGTCTAGAGGCACAAAGTTTAGATCTTTTCCCCCATTTGATCTGCTATGAATGTGTTAGCGAGGAATTTGGTTTACAAGGTGACTTCTCTATTGATTTTCTTTGTGCTGTCCTTCATGCAGCACTGCTATAAAACCCATCGTTTCTGGGGCACAGTTGCAAAAAAGCTGGTTAAAATCTTTTCAAAGTGCTGCCACTGGGAACTTGCGTGTGGCAGGAACACCCCCTGTTTGGTAAACAGCATGCGAGAGACAAACAGAATTTGAACATTAATCCTGGCAAAGTTTATAATCCAGAAGGCAGGAAAAAGACATTTTTAATGTTTCAAAGAGTTTGGCAGGAGTGCCCCCTAGTGGTAAATTGTCTCCAAAATCCAGACAACAGAATTCGATGTTTTGTAGATTAATCATTTAAATAATGATCAATGCTAACCCTTCCTTCACTGTATTGACGTGAGACCCTCTTTCTGATTACATTCTCACTTTTCAGCCAGGTCAAAGCACGTAATTAAATTTTACCAGGGGGTGCTGCTGTAACAAACAGTATTATGTTGCAGATGCCCGCTTTCATCTCAAAAATCTCGCTACCCTTGTCCAACTGCTGCATGCAACAACACAGAGACTCATCACGTGAGAACAGACATTTCTCTGATAATTAATTACAACGTTTTACAATTTGGATAGAGATCACCGAATAGCTGTTTTAATGCCCATAGAAAATGTAATTCACATGACAATCTTGTTTCTTCTGTACAGTGTCCAACATTGTCAATTCTTTTCTTTTTTTTGAGGGGGGGGGGAGAGGCAAGGTCACTCAGATATCACTCTAGAGCTCTTGCTGACTAACTGGAAGTGTGTGTGTCAGAGTCCATTAAAATAAGCGGATTTGGGATTCAGGGGGCAAGCAACGCCATCGCTCCATGCACACCCCCGCGAACGCAACGGGAGAGCTAAATAAAGATTCAGCGGTGGTGATATTAATAACCAGCCTCCATTACTGAAAGCAGAACATCCTCCAAGGAGGGGACTTCTTTTTTGTGTTGTCTTCACAGCAGGCAAGCCATCCCAGTGTTGTTCGTCTGTCAGCAGATGGAGAGAAGTTTTCACTAGAAGACAAGAAGAAGAAGACGACATTGGATTTATATTCCACCCTCCACTCAAGGGTCTCAGAGCGGCTCACAATCTCCTTTATCTCCCGCCCCCACAACAGACACCCACAGGAGCACAGCTACTTGTGAGTAGGCAGCAGGCATGGGGATAAGATGTTTGCCATGTGGAAGCCGGTAGGGCCGAGCCTCAGAAAGCGAATATATAACTTCAATGAAACAAAGTCTGACACCACCAGAGATCCTGGGATCCAATGGACCTGTGGATCTGATTGGTCATGATTGTTGAGGAAGTTTTTAAGTCTGTATTTTTAAGTCTGTATTTTAGCTGTCCTTATTGTTGATTTCAATCTTGTTTTAAGTGTTAATCTTCTGATGGAACTCGCCCTGAGTCTGCTCTGTGGGAAGAGTGGGATATAAATCGAATGAAATAAAATAAAATAAATAAACGGCAAAACTACACAGTGACCAAGTAGCAGCTGCATTAAATGCTGTTTGTTTGTTAAGGTGCACCGTATAGAAAGCAGAATGCTGTAGCATCTACCTTTCAGCTTCCTGTTCCATCTAGGCTTTGTGGGAATGGAGTCTGTCTGGACAGTTCTGCAGCCAATTTCAGCTGATTGGTCTGTTGTGTCCTTAATAGGCATCAGAATAAAGATTAAGAATAGTTTTAAGTAGGAACGTGTTATAATAAGTCAAGTTCCTTCTTCTGTGTGGAGCTCCAACAACAACCGATTCCTTTCCCTATGTTGTAGCTAGAGTTTTCAAACTCGAGGTAGTGGCTGGAGATCTCCTAGGGTGGCCATAATGTCTGAAGGCCAGCCAGGGACACTTTGGGGGGGGAGGTAGGGGTGCGCGCGCGCGAAGCGCGCGCGCGCCGCCGGAAACAGGAAGTGACGTCACTTCCGGTGACGTCACTTCCGGTGACATCATGCCACATGCCGGAAGCAGGAAGTGACATCACTTCCTGTGACATCATTTCCCCCGCGCCACCTGCCGGAAGCAGGAAGTGACGTCACTTCCTGTGACATCATTTCCCCCGCGCCACCTGCCGGAAGCAGGAAGTGACATCACTTCCTTTGACAGCACTTCCTGTGATGTCATTTCCCCCAAATATTACCACCCCCAAAATATACAACTTTAAAAAAGAAGAGAAACTTCACGATGTTCCCTGCTAAAGAAAAAAAGGCTCCAACAGCAATCCCTCTTGAGTCAGATTCACAGGAAAACAATCCACTATCCTTGATACCTTCTTGTGCTCACAAACATTTCAACAAGACTGTCCACAATATCAAAGGGTCTTGATCAGCCTAGTAAAAGCAACAAAGCAACCCTTATGTGCTCACAAACGGCTCACAATCTCCTTTCCCCCCTTCCTCCCCCACAACAGACACCCTGTGAGGTAGATGAAGATATTGGATTTATATCCCGCCCTCCACTCCAAAGAGTCTCAGAGCGGCTCACAATCTCCTTTTCCTTCCTCCCCCACAACAGACACCCTGTGAGGTGGGTGGGGCTGAGAGGACTCTCACAGCAGCTGCCCTTTCAAGGACAGCCTCTGCCAGAGCTATGGCTGACCCAAGGCCATGCTAGCAGGTGCAACTGGAGGAGTGGGGAATCAAACCTGGTTCTCCCAGATAAGAGTCCGCACACTTAACCACTATACCATGGTCCCCAATGTACCATGATCCAACCATGTGTTTCCTGGCAACACTTGGTTATTTCTCAGAGCAAACGACCAGTCCTTTTCCCCCTACGACTCACCGGAGCAGGAGGCCCCAGGAGGGTGTGGAAGGACCATTTGCCCCCATCATAGGATGTTTGGTTTGGAATCTCTGAACATTGGCCATGGCAGTTCATGCAGCCATTCTGCGACGGCACTACCTTACCTCAAAATTCCAAAAGGCCCATCAAGGGTAAGGGTCGCTGCACTACAGGAAGATCTAGTTTGCTTTGAAATCTGGAGAGCCTTCGTGGATGAGAAAAGGACCGAGATTTACAGTCATCCTTTGTTTTGGAAACACTGTTCCAAAAATAGAGTAAGAAGAGCGTGCTGTTTATCTTTTTTTTATAAAGTCCTTTAAAAGTCTCAAGCCGTATTTCTAGTCCAAACACCCTGCAAATAGTAACGCTTACGTTAGCAGAAGTCCATAAATTCTCAGACTAGAGGGCTGCACTGATGACCATCTTCTCTGAAAACTAGGTCTTCTGAACCAGAAACTTACATGAGCCCCATCGCAAATGCACAGGGGGGTTGCTGTAATGATATGGTGCTGAGGGAAATGTCATGTAATGCTTTAAGGCACCTTAAACCATTCGTAAGTTCTTATCTCGAGAGGCCCAGAGTTAGGGCAGGAATTTGGTGTTTTTCAAACTATAACTTAAGAGAGTCAGTGTTTACGTAAGAATTGGTATCTGGCCTTGATAAACTAGATCCAGTTGTGGTGGGTGCCAGGCAGAGAGAATCTGGCTAATTAAGAAGAATATACTTCTACTGAAGGGGAGAGGCTTGGGACTAATTTAGATCATTCCATCATTAAGGAGTGGCCGAATACTAACAGGTGAAGTTAATTGCGAGGGCCCTGCAATGAATTAGACCTTGCTATAAAAAATTAATGTGCCCAAACTCACTTTGCGTCTGACTCCTCTCAGACTTCCTTCATGCTTCAGCGTGTCGCTGTGCTGTTAAGCTGAACCACTCAGTATAACGGCAGTCTATCATTGTAACCTTGTTGGGTCTGGCTGAACCTTGGATCACCTACGATCCTGTACTCTTCGAAGCTGACAGCGTTGGGTAACTATGCTAAAGTACTGAGTAAGGCTGGTTAAGCATAGGTCTGTTTTATTTCATGTCTTCCTATAACTGTAAAATTTATTTGCACACACAATAAAAATAATTCTTAATCCTTAATTGGTGTGAAGTCTCTAGCTGCAGGTCTCTAAGGCAAGGGTGCCAAACCTGCGGCCCGCGGGCCAGATCCGGCCCACAGAGGGCTTCAATCAGGCCCTCCAGCAATTGGCGGCTGTTTGCTTCGTTCTCCCTTCTCTGCTGTGTCCAGTCGCCATTTTGTATTTCTCCCCAGCGATCAGCCTGCTAGCAAAGCAGCCTTTATTTGCTCCTTCTCTCTCCCCCTCCCTTTTCTTAAAGGGAGGAGGAGAGAGGAGGAGCCTTAGCCAATGAAAGAGCCTGGCTTTATAGCTCTGCTGGGTGATTAAGTTTGCCAGACTCAACTAATCACCCTGTAGAGCTACTGAGCCCAGTCTCCCTTCCTGGCTGAGGCTCCTCCCTCTCCTTGTGCCCTGGGGGAAGGAAGGAAAGAGCCAGAGCTTCCTTTGCCCAGTCCTCACCATTGGGAGAAATACAAGTAGCGCTTTTAAGACTAGTGATGTTTTATTGAAGGTATGAGCTTTTTGCCTTGCTACAGAGAGAGAGAGAGAGGGAGGGAGATTTGTTAGGCTTGTTATGGGTGCAGCTGGGTTCCCCTCATCTTTTTCATTGTATTCATGCCCTCCAGTCTTTCTCAATAGGAAAGTATATGAACTATTTAGAAGAGATCTCATAATGCTTTGAGCCTCAGACCCAGAGGAAGACATGAAGCAGCTGGGCATTGTGAGCTTTTGTACATAAAATTGCTTCATATGCTGCTCAAGATTATGTGAAGGTACCATGGCACAGCCTGAGGGCTATGTGCTTGTCTGCAAAACTATAGTCTTCTCCAGAAAAAGAGCCAGTTTGGTGTAGTGGTTAAGTGTGTGGACTCTTATCCGGGAGAACCGGGTTTGATTCCCCACTCCTCCACTTGCACCTGCTAGCATGGCCTTGGGTCAGCCATAGCTCTGGCAGAGGTTGTCCCTGAAAGGGCAGCTGCTGTGAGAGTCCTCTCCAGCCCCACCCACCTCACAGGGTGTCTGTTGTGGGGGAGGAAGGGAAAGGAGATTGTGAGCTGCTCTGAGACTCTTCGGAGTGGAGGGCGGGATATAAATCCAATATCTTCTTCATCTTCTTAATTTTTCTGGTAATCTAATACAGAATCCACATATGTGTCAACAATATTCAACAAGCAAAATGTCAACAGTATGTGGCACACAGAACAATGTAATAAATGTACACAATGATACAATAAAATACTTTTTCAAACAATCCCATTTTTTTACTTTTGTGTTTATCACATACAGTATGTCACAGAAGTGAATACACCTCACATTTTGTAAATATTTCAGTATATCTTTTCATGTGACAACACGAAAGAAATGACACTTGGCTACAATGTAGTGAGTCTACAGCTTGTATAGCAGTGTAAATGTGCTGTCCCCTCAAAATTACGCAACACACAGCCATTAATGTCTAAACTGCTGGCAACGAAAGTGAGTACACCCCTAAGTGATAATATCCAAATGGGGCCCAAAGTGTCAATATTTTGTGTGGCCACCATTATTTTCCAGCACTGCCTTAACCCTCTGGGGCATAGAGTTCACCAAAGCTTCACAGGTTGCCACTGGAGTCCTCTAACACTTCTCCATGACAACGTCACGTAGCTGGTGGATGTTAGAGACCTTGCGCACCTCCACCTTCCGTTTCAGGATGCCCCACAGATGCTCAATAGGGTTTAGGTCTGGAGACATTCTTGGCCAGTCCATCATCTTTACCCTCAGCTTTTTTAGCAAGGCAGTGGTTGTTTTGGAGGTGTGTTTGGGGTCGTTATCATGGTGGAATACTGCCCTGCGGCCCAGTCTCCAAAGGGAGGGGATCATGCTCTGTTTCAATATGTCACAGCACATGTTGGCATTCATGGTTCCCTCAATGAACTGTAGCTCCCCAGTGCCGGCAGCACTCATGCAGCCCCAGACCATGACATTCCCACCACCATGCTTGACTGTAGGCAAGACACACTTGTCTTTGTACTCCTCACCTGGTTGTACTCCTCACACTTGTCTTTGTACTCCTCACCAAGCAACCTGGGCTGCCACAAAAAACACTGGCGTGCATCACAGACACTCGAGAACAATATTCTAGAACAGAAAATTGGAACTCACAGGTCTTTATTAGCACATTTAGGGCCAAAATTCCTCCAGAATAGAGTGGAACACGCATTAGAGAAATAATAGTACTGTGAAAAACAGTGAGATGTGTTAACTGCACTGTAGAATACTATTTTGGAAATCCAGACACAAAAATATTGTCTTCCAGGCCAAAATGCTCCTGGAGCACCCCAGATCAGGCAGAAGGGTCATTCAACAAATAACAGTATTAAAAAAAAAAAACCAGTGGGATGCATGATAGGCACTTTAGAGGAATATTTTGGAAATCCAAATGCAGAAATGTCATGCACTTATTAATCTGTTTTGGGCCATAATGCCTCCAGAACACAACGGGATGGGCATTCAAGAAATAATAGCATCACTGAAAAAGGTGGGATGCATTACAGGCACTCCAGAACAAAATTTTGGAAAACAAAACACAGAAAGAGTACACTTTTATTAACCCTTCCTGTCTTCAGGTAACAGTGCTTCATTTAACTTTCCATCTATTCAAAGCCAGTCTTTGCTGGTTTTGTTCACATTAATTAATCCATAGTGCACTAGGGACACCCCGCCCCATTGCTTTACTATTTTGATCCACTGCGTGGATTAAGGTGGTCCTGCAGAAGTGGTAGAGTACAGTGGTTGAGAATACCACAGAAGGTTCACTTTTTGTCGTGGTCAGTTGAAGAATCTCTGCAAGCCAGCCTAGAAAACTTGTTCTGTTAGAAAACCTGGGACAACCTCCACTAGTCAGAATAGATGCGACCGGCTATGTGGAGTAGTGCATAAACTGTATGACATCTCTGTTCTATTGTTAGTTGGCTAAATACTGCACCAGGACTTGTGGAATGCAAACAAACTAACTGATGTGTGAGTGGGGGACCTGCAAAACCCCTTGGGGAGCCCTTTCACTGCCAGCCCCTGGCCCTGTGCTGTGCAGCCTGCAGCTACTTGACCCACATTACTTTAAGGCCATGGTTTAAGCCCCAAACCACACCGGACAGGACAGTTCAGGGGCCTTGGAGTTAAAAGTATGCCTGGTGCATTTTTAGCCCTGACCCTATTGCCTGCCACTCCCACCCAGTCCTCTGTTCTCCCCTCCTTTAATCTTACCAACTGTCCTTTCCACAGCACTGTCTTAGGTCATCTCTACCTTTTCATGGGAATCTCCAGGTGCTAGGCGGCACAACTTTTCAGACAATTTTGTGTGATGCCTGAGCAAGTGAAAACATCGAAGGAGGCTGAAGTTGGTTCCTTGTTCGCAGATCCTTATTCATTCCCTATTCATTCCTTATTCGCGAATTCAACCAAAAACACTGAAGAGAGCTTGAAAGCTCTGAACCACAAAATAAGGACTGGACCCCCATATATCATACATCCCCTTGTTCAGGGAACTCTGCCCTTCAAGAAGACAAGTGCTGCCTCATGGTCCAATCAGCAGTTCTCGTGCCAGCTGCTCCAAAACAAGGTGCCCCCAGGACACCCAAAGAGGCAGACACTGGGAACTGGCTGTACCCCAAAACAATATTTGGACCACCTCAAGTGACACATCCCCATGCTCAGGACACTGTCTCCTGCAAGAAGACATGCAGTGGTTGCCGGTCCAAACGCTGGTTCCTGCGCCACAAGCTTCCATTTGGAGGGCCACCTAGAGGCCTCTATTCCAAAGGAGATTTGAATAAGAAACTATTTTAACTGTTTGCCCTCTGCACCCCAAAAGTCAATATGGATCACCGTATGCCATACACCCCCACGTTCAGGGATCTCTGTCCTTCGAGAGGACGTGTGCTGCTTCATGGTCCAAAGAATGGGTCTCGTGCCAGCTGTTCCAAAACAAGTTGCCCCCAGGACACTCAAAGAGGCAGACACTGGGGCCAGGTTGTACCCCAAAACAATATCTGGACCACCCCAAGTGACACATTCCCTCGCTCGGGACACTATCCGCTGCAAGAAGACATGCAGTCGTACCGGTCCAAACTTGCCTGGTCCAGCGCCACAAGCTTCCACCTAGAAGCCTCTATTCCAAAGGAGATTTGAATAAGAAACTACTGCAAAGACCACAGTAAACGCCTGTCTTCAAAGTGCTAATGTACCACACCCAAGTCCCAAACATCATTCCAGTTTGCTCTTTCAATTTGTTAATTTCACTATTTCGCAGTCAAAATAATGGCAAACTAGAATGATGTTTGGGACTTGGGTGTGGTACATTAGCATCAAAGGTGAGGTAAAAATCCATTGAGCCCTGATGGGTTCATCATAGAGAATTGAAGCTTGGAAGACTGTTAATCCCTATTCAGAACCAAAATGACTTTGACCCTAAGGGGGTCTGCAAGCTGGCACATCACTGGGAGAGGTTCCTTTAGCCAATGTACTTTGAAAGGCAGGCCTTTTCGGTGGTCCCCCAAAACAAAGCATGTAGTGCCATACTTTTTAGAAGCTGGCATGAGCTCTTTGGACCATGAGGCAAAACATGTCTTCTTGAAGGGCAGACTCCCCTGAACATGGGGGTGTATGGCATGTGGTGGTCCATATTGCTTTTTGGGGTGCAGAGGGCAAGCAGTCAAAACGGTTCCTTATTCAAATCTCCTTTGGAACACAGGCTTCTAGGTGGCACTTGCAATGGAAGCTTGTGGCACCGGAACCATTGTTTGAACTGGGCAGCACTGCATGTTTTCTTGCAGGGGACAGTGTCTCGAGTGAGGGAATGTGTCACTTGGGGTGGTCCAGATATTGTTTTGTGGTACAGGCAGTGTCTGCCTCTTTGAGTGTCCTGGGGGCACCTTGTTTTGAAGCAGCTAGCACAAGAACTGCTCGTTGGACCATGAGGCAGCACTTGTCTTCTTGAAGAGCAGAGTCCCCTGAGCAAGGGAGTGTTTGATATATGGGGGTCTAGACCTTATTTTGTGATTCAGAGCTTTCGTACTCTCTTCAGTGTTTTTGGTTGAATTCACGAATAAGGAATGAATAAGGATCTGCAAACAAGGAACCAACTTCAGCCTCATAAACATTGATGGCTAGTTTGGATGGGATAGAAAGCGGCATAGTATAGCAATGGCAAGTCATCTCTGCTTCTCAATTGTATGAAATCCCCTTGCTGGCATCTATATGTTGGCTGTGCTGTGGCACATGACTCCCATTTTTAATTCTACTTTTCAGCTTTTTCCACAAAGCAGGACATCCCTCATATCTGTAGAAATGTATCTTCTATCTCTCCGTGGCTCCTAGCTCTACCTAGAGAATTTGCAGGAACTATTGTTTTTTTAATGAATTTTCTGGCCTGATCCAGAGACATTTTGGCCTGGAAAGAGGAAATTAATACACAATATTTCTAGAGGCATTTAACTTGCAACAGGTTAATAAGTGCACAGTATTTCTGCATTTGGATTTCTAAAATGTTGTTCTGGAGCGCCTTCAATGAATCCCACGTTTTTTGGTGCTACGCTCTCTTATTAATGCCCATTCCAGACAGTTTGGAGGTGTTCTGGATTAATTTTGGCCTGGAACAGGAAAATAACAGAATGGCATTTTTGCATTTTTATTTCCAAAACGTTCTTCCATTGATTGTTTAAAGCCTGTTCCGAGGTGTTCCGGAAACATTTTGGCCCGAAATGGGGTAATAAGGACGTCTTTTTCATTTCTAAAATATTGTTCTTGACTGTCTGTGATGCATCCCAGTGTTTTTTGTGGCAGCCCAGGTGGTTTGATGCCCGTTCCGGCCTGTACTGGGGTGTTCCAGAGGCATTTTGGCCCAGAACGGGGTAATAAGGACATGTGAGTTCCGCCTTTTCTGTTCTAGAATATTGTTCTCAAGTGTCTGTGATGCATGCCAGTGTTTTTTGTGGCAGCCCAGATTGCTTGATGTCCGTTCTGGCCTGTTCCGGGGAGGCATTCTGGTCCGGAACGGGGTAATAAGGATGTGTGAGTTCCAATTTTTCTGTTCTAGAATATTGTTCTCGAGTGTCTGTGATGCACCCCAATGTTTTTTGTGACAGTCTATGTTGTTTTATGCCTGTTCCGGCTTTTACCCTGTCCCCAAAAGACAGATTAAAAAGGCTCTCCAATTCACTTTCCAGTAGAAAAAAGCTGAGCAGGAGATCTTCTCAGATATCAAAAGTGATTACCTGCTCACCCAGTGTCAAGTTCTATACTGATCACTCTTGCCTTCTTCATAGTAGTAGTGATATACATTGACTTAGAAAACCTTTGTGGCAAGGGGCAGAATCGCAAATGAAGAGGATGCTCTGCATTTAGAACTGGATGGGGGCACTTAAGCCATCTGTTTGCAGGTATTTGTCCTATCCCGAAGAAAGAGCCAGCACGGTTAGAGGCTTCCCGCCGGGTGACCTAGATTATTCACTGTCTCTCAGCCTAATCTATTTAAATGGAGAACAGAAGAATGATGCGAGCTACTTTGGGTTCTTGACGCGGGGGAGGACATAAATGACTGTTGTTATTTACAAGGAAACGAGTTAATTTTTAAAAGTGGAAATAAATGGAGGACTTCAAACTCCCCTGCGATAACAGGGGAGATTCGATCTTGTATTGGTGGGACGTGCTCATCTGGACACTTCCCCACTATCATTTGCTCTCCTTTTAAGGCACTACGTCGTAAGCCTCAAGATTCCCCTACTGGAGGCAAAGTTTGAGTCCATTTCCCCGCTCGGCCATGCTTTGCGGTATTTTACGACAAGTTAGTATGGGCGGTGGCTACAACGGGAGAGACCGCGCATGCTCTGCCCTTGCCTGCTCGTTTGCGGCGTTGCAAGTTCTTCCCAAATGCAGAAGTACTATTTCCTTCTCGAGAAATGTCAGCCTCGTTTGAATGTTAAGTGATAAATCACAGAGTCTTCTGGCATCTTTTCCCTTCGCGGAGACTTATTCCGCTCGGTACAATCAAATCCGACGAAGCTTGCGGGCAAGAAAAAAAAAATCACGCAGTTTACGGCACAGCTGCTGCGCATGCTCAGTAGCGCGCGACACGTGATTTGCAGCTGCCTCGTGGAGGGACTGGGAGAAGGAGGCTGGCGAGCGGCTCCTTTGCAGCGGTGCTTCCCGGAGAGACGTCGGCTTGCGGCAAGTGACCCGTGAGCGCTTGTGAACCGCCCTGAATGGTCTCGAGTGAGATTTTTGCCTTGCTTTCTTGCTTATAACCGCTCGGTTCCCTCTCTCTGCCCCGCCGCTAGCCCGGTCTGTGCATAGTAAAGCTGTTGCAGCTTCAAATGGGAGGAGAGCCAGTTTGGTGTAGTGGTGAAGTGTGCAGACTCTTATCTGGGAGAACCGGGTTTGATTCCCCACTCCTCCACCCGCACCTGCTGAGATGGCCTTGGGTCAGCCATAGCTCTGGCAGAGGTTGTCCTTGAAAGGGCAGCTGCTGTGAGAACCCTCTCAGCCCCACCCACCTCACAGGGTGTCTGTTGTGGGGGAGGAAGGGAAAGGAGATTGTGAGCCGCTCTGAGACTCTTCTGAGTGGAGGGCGGGATATAAATCCACTATCTTCATCTACCTCACAGGGTGTCTGTTGTGGGGGAGGAAGGTAAAGGAGATTGTGAGCCGCTCTGAGACTCTTTGGATTGGAGGGCGGGATATAAATCCAATATCTTCTTCTACCTCACAGGGTGTCTGTTGTGGGGGAGGAAGGGAAAGGAGATTGTGAGCCACTCTGAGACTCTTCGGAGTGGAGAGCGGGATATAAATCCAATATCTTCTTCTACCTCACAGGGTGTCTGTTGTGGGGGAGGAAGGGAAAGGAGATTGTGAGCCACTCTGAGACTCTTCAGAGTGGAGGGCGGGATATAAATCCAATATCTTCATCTACCTCACAGGGTGTCTGTTGTGGGGGAGGAAGGTAAAGGAGATTGTGAGCCGCTCTGAGACTCTTCAGAGTGGAGGGCGGGATATAAATCCAATATCTTCATCTACCTCACAGGGTGTCTGTTGTGGGGGAGGAAGGGAAAGGAGATTGTGAGCAGGTCTGAGACTCTTCGGAGTGGAGGGCGGGATATAAATCCAGTATCTTCATCTACCTCACAGGGTGTCTGTTGTGGGGAGGAAGGGAAAGGAGATTGTGAGCCGCTCTGAGACTCTTCGGAGTGGAGGGCAGGATATAAATCCAATATCTTCATCTACCTCACAGGGTGTCTGTTGTGGGGGAGGAAGGGAAAGGAGATTGTGAGCCGCTCTGAGACTCTTCGGAGTGGAGGGCAGGATATAAATCCAATATCTTCATCTACCTCACAGGGTGTCTGTTGTGGGGGAGGAAGGGAAAGGAGATTGTGAGCCGCTCTGAGACTCTTCGGAGTGGAGGGCAGGATATAAATCCAGTATCTTCATCTACCTCACAGGGTGTCTGTTGTGGGGGAGGAAGGGAAAGGAGATTGTGAGCCGCTCTGAGACTCTTCGGAGTGGAGGGCAGGATATAAATCCAATATCTTCATCTACCTCACAGGGTGTCTGTTGTGGGGAGGAAGGTAAAGGAGACTGTGAGCCGCTCTGAGACTCTTCGGAGTGGAGAGCGGGATATAAATCCAATGTTTTCATTTACCTCACAGGGTGTCTGTTGTGGGGGAGGAAGGGAAAGGAGATTGTGAGCTGCTCTGAGACTCTTCGGAGTGGAGGGCGGGATATAAATCCAATATCATCTTTTTCCTCAAATGGCTTGTTGGTTTTCCTTTTGCAAACTGGGAAAGAGGCGCGTTGATTCAAACTCCTCCTCCCCCAAGCCTCCCACCCCCTTTTGCCGTTTCAGGGTTGTGCAAAAAGGACGCGGAGAGAAGGAGGAGGAGGAGAAGTTCCGCTTCCGATGAGCCGCTCGGCAGGTTCGGGGTGAGCACGTGGTTTGAAAGGAGGCTCCAGAAAGCTGCTGGCTTTGACCGGGCAGTTTTATGAATGAAAGAAAACGAGCACAGGTTCCCCGATCTCCTGTGTTAAGTGAGAATCGCCTGATTTGCTTGCCGACTCCGGCTTTCTAGGAGTCTTGGGTTCCTTGGTTTTAAGCGTTTGGGAGGATTACATCTCCGCAAAGCAGCGGGGACACAGCCGACTGGAGGGCTGCATGCGCACGTTTGCACGTGGAGTTAACAGCACCGCACCACTATTCATGATGGGGGGGGAGAGAATGCTTCTTGGTTTTCTGAACTGTCTGGTAAGTAGTTGTTGCCATGTTGTTATGTGCTTGGGCCATAAGGGTTAGCAGTAAAGCCTTTGTTTCTCATGGGCATGTAGAGTCAATAGCTCTGGAGGAGGCTGCCTGAAAGAAAAGGTTTCTTAAAAATTTATTTATTCTGATATGTATGCCCTGGGGGGGGTTTCCCCCAGAGGGGACCTAAAGCAACTTACAGCGTCATTCTCCTCTCTCGTTTTATCCTCACAACAACCCTGTGAGGTGCATTAGGCTGAGTGTGTGCGTGACTGATACAAAGTCACCCAGCTAGCCTACATGGCATTGTGGAGATTTGGACCGGAGTCTCATGTCCTTGGTTGACACTCTTGCTTTTGACACTGTGTTGGCTTCCTTTGAATGCTCTTTTAATTCTGTGTTCAATTTCTCTGATCCCAAAATTGGGAGGGAGGGCAGAGGGTTTGGGTAGATGTACAGCCATTGGTCTGATGAGGTCTTACCGTTTGTCTTCCAGCGCTGCTCTCCTTTGTGGTGTTGAAAATGGAACAGGAGACCAGAGGCACTCGGGAGACTATTTCAGGATGAATTTACGTGGTGGTATGTTTACTGAATTGTCTTGTTTTAAGTATTTTAAATTTGTTGTGTGCTGCCTTGGAGGGGGAGGGGCTTAACCAACACATTCCTTTGGGCTCTGAGAGGGACCTTAGCCCTTCTCTTTTTTTCCGTCATGGACTCTGGCATGACATCAAGAGTTTTAAAGTTACCCAAGCAGGCCCGGAATGTATCGATTTGCTTTGCTTCAGCAGGATTGTTTTGTCATGTACATTCTACATACACCCTGTGCCCTGTGGCAAATCAGCCTCTTGAGGGGGGCGGGGAGAGCACACTTCTTTTGGCTATTAATAACTCTGTGTTTGTATATGTAACACAACTGAATAGATAAAAAATTCTCCAGTCTAGATCTGTGTAGCTTGGCAGAGGTCACTCTAGATGTGCCCCCGTCTGTATATTGGAGCAATGAAGTTCTTCAGAGTATCCGCAAGACGTGTTGTGGGGGTGGGGCTCAGTAAAAGCAAAATCTGCTTTTTTGTGGTGGGTTGTTTTTCAAAATTATGCAGAGCTGAGCTAGTGATGATGCAGAAGTTATCCCTGTCTGAAGCTTTTCTGTGTGTGGAAGTTTTGGATTCTGAAGCTCAGCTCCCTTTCAGAAGTCACTGGAGCCATTTGACTATATGATTGCCCTAATCCAGTCTTGGTTTTGTTCCCAGGTTTGCTGAGCAAAGCAAAACAGAAACGGCTTGAAGACGCAGAGCATCCCCACAATTATAAGCCTCCAGGGCCTTGAGGAGCTGAGGTTTGGGAGGATTACATCTCCGCAAAGCAGCAGGGACGCAGCTGACTGGAGGGCTGCATGCGCACGTTTTCACGTGGAGTTAACAGCACCGCACCACTATTCATGATCTGGGGTGGGGAGGAGAATGCTTCTTGGTTTTCTAAACTGTCTGGTAAGTAGTTGTTGCCATGTTGTGATGTGCTTGGGCCATAAGGGTTAGCAGTAAAGCCTTTGTTTCTCATGGGCATGTAGAGTCAATAGCTCTGGAGGAGGCTGCCTGAAAGAAAAGGTTTCTTAAAAAAATGTTTATTTATTCTGATATGTATGCCCTGGGGGTTTTTTTTCCCCCAGAGGGGACCTAAAGCAATTTACAGCATCATTCTCCTCTCTCATGTTATCCTCACAACAACCCTGTGAGGTGCATTAGGCTGAGAGTGTGTGTGTGACTGATGTAAAGTCACCCAGCTGGCCTACATGGCATTGTGGGGATTTGGACCAGAGTCTCATGTCCTTGGTTGACACTCTTGCTTTTGACACTGTGTTGGCTTTCTTTGAATGCTCTTTTAATTCTGTCTTCAATTTCTCTGATCGCAAAATTGGGAGGGAGGGCAGAGGGTTTGGGTAGATGTACAGCCATTGGTCTGATGAGGTCTTACTGCTTGTCTTCCAGCGCTGCTCTCCTTTGTGGTGTTGAAAATAGAACAGGAGACAAGAGGCACTCGGGAGACTATTTCAGGATGAATTTACGTGGTGGTATGTTTACTGAATTGTCTTGTTTTAAGTATTTTAAATTTGTTGAGTGCTGCCTTAGAAGAAGAAGAAGAAGAAGAAGATATTGGATTTATATCCCGCCCTCCACTCCGAAGAGTCTCAGAGCGGCTCACAATCTCCTATATCTTCTCCCCCCCACAACAGACACCCTGTGAGGTGGGTGGGGCTGAGAGGGCTCTCAGAGCAGCTGCCCTTTCAAGGACAACTTCTGCCAGAGCTATGGCTGACCCAAGGCCATGCCAGCAGGTGCAAGTGGAGGAGTGGGGAATCAAACCCGGTTCTCCCAGATAAGAGTCCGCACACTTAACCACTACACCAAACTGGCCTTGGAGGGGGAGGGGCTTAACCAACACATTCCTTTGGGCTCTGAGAGGGACCTTAGCCCTTCTGTTTTTTTCCGTCATGGACTCTGGCATGACATCAAGAGTTTTAAAGTTACCCAAGCAGGCCCGGAATGTATCGATTTGCTTTGCTTCAGCAGGATTGTTTTGTCATGTACATTCTACATACACCCTGTGCCCTGTGGCTATTACCCTGGGGCTATTACGGTAATAACTCTGTGTTTGTATGTAATACAACCGAATAGATAAAAATTCTCCAGTCTAGATCTGTGTAGCTTGGCAGAGGTCACTCTAGACGTGCCCCCGTCTGTATATTGGAGCAATGAAGTTCTTCAGAGTATCCACAAGACGTGTTGTGGGGGTGGGGCTCAGTAAAAGCAAAATCTGCTTTTTTGTGGTGGGTTGTTTTTCAAAATTATACAGAGCTGAGCTAGTGATGATGCAGAAGTTATCCCTGTCTGAAGCTTTTCTGTGTGTGGAAGTTTTGGATTCTGAAGCTCAGCTCCCTTTCAGAAGTCACTGGAGCCATTTGACTATATGATTGCCCTAATCCAGTCTTGGTTTTGTTCCCAGGTTTGCTGAGCAAAGCAAAAGAGAAACGGCTTGAAGGTGCAGAGCATCCCCACAATTATAAGCCTCCAAGGCCTTGAGGAGCTGAAGTTCATGTTTGCCGAGGGGTACGTTTCTAATTAGGGTTGTTTAGCATCTGTACATTTTCATTGGGTAATTCCTCTCTTTGGGCCTCATGTCTGCAACCCTTATGAGCTTGAATGACCTCAAAAGGATAAATCTGTAAGGTGTGCCAAAGAAAAAACCAGAATTTGTTTTGCTATTTCAGCTTTGTTTTTCTCCCAAGTGTGGACCTGAAGCAGCTTGCATTCTCCACTTCTCTATTTTATCCTCACAACAACCCTGTAAGGCAGGTTCAGCTGAGAACGTGTGACTGGGCCACAGTCACCCGATGAGCTTTCATGACTGAGTTGGGGTTTGAAACTGGGGCTCCCAGATCCTAGTCCAGTCCTCTAACCCCTGCATCAGGCTGGCTGACTGGCTGTGGGGGAAACAACGCCCTCTACATGGGGCTGCCCCTGTGCCGAACTCGGCGGCTGCAGCTGGTGCAGAACGCGGCGGCTAGGCTGTTATTGGGACTCCCAAGATGGGAGCACATACAGCCGGGGCTGCGCGGACTGCACTGGCTGCCAGTAGTGTTCCGAGTCCGTTACAAGGTGCTGGTCATTACCTTTAAAGCCCTATATGGCCGAGGACCTGCCTACCTGAGGGACCGTCTCTCCCCATATGAGCCCCAGAGAGCGCTGAGGTCAGCAGGGAAGAACCAGCTGAATGTCCCCGGGCCAAGGGAGGCCAGATTGAAGACCACCCGGGATCGGGCCTTCTCAATTGCAGCCCCACTATTATGGAATCAACTCCCAGAGGAGGTACGGGCCCTGCGATGCTTAGATCAATTCCGCAGGGCCTGTAAGACCTACCTCTTTAAAACAGCCTTCACCTAATGCTGAGCTAAGGAAATGCTGCTGGATATTTTTTTAGCCACAGAATGTATTGAAAGATCAAAGTTATAGCACCACAATTAATTAATTTTAATACAATTTGTAAATGGTTTTACGTCGATTTTATAACTATAAATGTAAGTACTATGTATAATTTTATAATTTTATTGTACTGGATTCATATGTTGTGAGCCGCCCTGAGCCTGCTCTTGCGGGGAGGGCGGGAAATAAATAAAAAGTATTATTATTATTATTATTATTACGGTAAAGTGATTATAGAAGCATATGTCTTAAACACGTTTTGCAAATGCTTAAATGTCTGTTGATGAATGGAAGTGGTTCATTACACGATTACAATAAGTGACTATTATTAGAATTGAATAGCATTCTGGAAAAGTACAGTAGAATTTCTTTTGCCTAAAACATGATTATGCAGGAATATTAATTACTTAAATCAATTTAGCATCCATAGCAACCAAGATTAGAATAACATTTTGATGGTAGCGTTTCCATTTTATGTGAATGTCTAACCAAAATGTCTTGCTCATCCAAGGACTTTGTAATAAAATGAGGTGACTATAGTTTCTTGAAAATTGGTTTCTAGCGACATGGAAAGTTGATAAGAACAAAGTAGGCAGAATTAACCTGTGTGGTATAGTTACAGAGTTGGGGCTGGATTTGTGAGGCCTGGGTGCAAATCCCACTCTTCCACAGAAACTTGCTAGTGGCTCAGGCATACACTCTCAGTTTAAGCTACCTCACAGGGTTGTTGTAAGGATTAAACGGAGGAGGGAAGAATGGTTAAAGCCACGGTGGGTCCCCATTGGGGAGAAAAGCAGGGTATAAATCTCTAAAACAAAAATTCTCAAAGAATTAGTCATAATCTTTCTTCAGTCAGGGACATGTTTACGCTTGTTCAATGAAATATTGAATCGCAGCACAGAGAAATTTCAGTAGTTCTGAAGGGGTGATTAGGGAATGCTGCAGCAAAGGATGATATTTAGTCTTTTTAAAGCATACTTCGAAGATTACCTGTGTCTGAACACTCCTTTTTGCAAAGGGACCTTCCAACAGAGCCCAAACACAAGAAACTGTTCTTTCAAGGCACTTAAAAGTCTTAGATCAAGATGGGTGTTTATCTGTAGCAGTGAAAAATCTTAGGGGGAGAATCTTGCTGTCTGCCCAGTTTACATTTGTTTGGGCCAGCAGGGTTTAGAGGCTTTAGGCTTAAAGATGTTTCTTAGTATCTGTTGTCTGGAACATAATTCAGGGTGATGCTTATTTGAGAGATTCACAGTAAATAATGATCCCTTGTCAGTAAGACATGGGTTGCAAAATACAGTGTCTCCCATTTTCAGGGCAGGTTGAAACATAGTAGCTGCAGAGGGATTACGCTTTGGTCTCAAAGCCAGTTGCAGCTTCTTATTTTTTGGCAAAAGAGTTTTTAGATGTGGCTGCAACAGAAAACAGCTTTGTTTTATGTTCTACTCTGACTTTTCCTCTGAAGGAGTTTAGATTTTGCCTACCTAGCATCCTTTGAGTAGGACTAGTCTGGATGGCCTAAACTTGCCCAATCTCATCAGACCTCAGAAGCTAAGCAGGTTAGCCCTGGTTAGTACACAGATAGGATATTGCCAAGAAAATACAAGGCTCCTGCTTCCCCCAGCACCATTTTCCTGTCTCCAGATGGGGTGTGTTTGCCCCATCAGAAGGCTGCATGCTCACTCAGTACTTGCATGTGCATCATCCTAACCCCCTGTGTGGGCAAATAATCCCCACCTAGGCCTTTTTAGATTGGAAAAACTGTACAGTGAAGAAAGCAGGATTCCCCTCCTTCTCCTGTCCTGCAGTCCCATTCGGGCCCCCGTGGTGCATCTAAATTGAGTTGTCATGGGGAGCTCACGGCTGGTGTCCTGCTGCAAGTCCCCGCTGGGACTCGCATGTTAAACATAATGTATATTTGGGGATCCTTGACAGGATTCACCACTTTGAGGAAAACAGATGTGGTGTGAAGGTTCTTCTGTAATAGCGTCACATCCCTTCTGACAGAATATTCCATGTTCAGATTATTTTGTAGTCGGAGTGAAGACCAAAAGAGACTGATGCTGTAGGTGCAGCGAGGAATGGCTTTGGCTGGCCAGCTCAAGTAAGTGAGGAATGCTTTGTGGTATTGGGCAAGGGGAAGATTCCCAGTTAGTTGGTTGTATAGATTTTTCCCTCAATTGCGATTTGATAATTCCAGCTGGAAGGCAGTTCTTCCCAATTACTGCCAAAGCAAACCTTCTAACTATAACTCCTCTGTATAGATTCTGGTGGGTAGCCATGTTGATCTGAAGCATTAGAATGAAGCTTCAGTCCAGTGTCATCTTTCAGACCAGCAAAGTTTAATTCTGGGTAGAAGCATTCATGTGCATGCATACTTCAGATACAATGAAATAGATTTCCTCAAGCCTTACGTGTAGGTAAAAGGGCGGTTTTAGTTGCCGGGAAGGGCAAGTTAGAGTCAAGATGCATAAGTAGTTGAACAATAAATACAGCTAAGATTGGATTAAAGCAGTTGGTAAGACCTGTGAGTAGCAGCAGATTAGCACACAAATTAAGAGAGTTAACAAACAAATAAGAGAACTAAGTTTGATTATAGTGCTGCCTTTAAGACCAACGAAGTTTAATTCTGGGTATAAGTGAGAACTTAGTGATTTAGCATGTATAGTGAGATAAGAAGCCAATATCTTTGTTAAAACCTGGGGTTTCCATTATCCTGAGTGTTGTAATAAGTTGTAATTCAGCAATCCCAGGTTCCAGTCTGTTTCTGAAATTCCTTTTCAATAAAAGAGCTACTTTGAAGTTCCTCATTGAGGTAGGGAGGATGTTGCAATGTTCTCCTACAGGTTTCTCACTTTAGTGATTCGTGAACCAGATTTCTGTCCATTTATCCATTGACATAGGGTTTGACTGGGTTTGACCTGGTTTACCCGGTTTTGCCCTATGTAGAGAACTGAAGGGCATCATTGGCATTTAATGGCATATACAACATTAGAAGATGAACTAGTGAAAGAGCCTGAGGTGGGGTAGTTGATGTTAGGTCCAGTTGATTATGCTGTATAGGTGTATGAGGGAGCAAAGTTATCTGGGTTTACTGCAAGCACCTACACATGACTAAGCAAGTTCTTGCTTATACCCAGAATTAATTTTCTTTTTGTTCTTAAAAATGCTAGTGGACTAAAAACTTAGTTCTCACATCTGTTTAACTCTTATTTGTATGCTAATGTGCTGCTACTCCAGGTCTTACCAACTGTTTTAATCCAATCTTATCATTAAGTTACTTATGCATCTTAACTCTAACTAGTCCTTCCTGGCAACTAACCCCCCCAACCTATATGTAAAGCTTGAGAAAGTCTGTTTCAATGTATTTGAAGTGTGTGCACACAAAAAAGCTCAAACCCAGAATTAAACTTTTGAGTCCAGTGGTACCTTTAAGACCACCAAACTTGTTCCTCTCTACAGAAAAATCCACAGTTCTTAAAGGGGCTAAAGTATTACTTCCAGACCTCAATTCAGTTTTGGTGCCAGGTGACTATTTTTCACTCTGCGCTTTTGCATAGATACAGTTAATCATCTTAAGGCTTTTCAAATCCATTCTGATCTTCTGTTTTATCTCATTCTCCCCCTCCCCCAAAAGCCTGTGATGTGATGTGAAGCCCTTTTCCAAAAGCTGTGGGACAATGCATGTTGCCTAAGGCTTGCAACTTCGCTGTCTTGCAGTAGTTTTCAGTAACGTCACAGCATGTGACTAAACCCTGTGAATTCTTAAAGTTTCCACCAGATCTTTGACGTGCCTGCCAAAGGAACTCTGTAGTGTTGCATAGGATTCTGGGACATACCGGTGCCTGAACAGCATTTCATGAGGGTTGTTCACCAGGTTGTTTGCACCTCACTGTTTCCTTGCCTGGTGAATGTACACTTAATGTTCTTTCTATCTGTGCGTAACAGCTGTCCTTCTGAGGGGTGTTAGTTTGCCATTAGTGGTCACTGCATTGCGGAAGCTCAGATAAGGTTGGTTCCCCGGAGTACAGATTTGTATCTTGCTTTCAGTGTTTGTTCTTGAATGTGATATCCACATATGTATGCGAATTGTATAAGCAAGAGATGTTGCTTTGTTCATGGGGGAGACGGTTCATAGTTCTTCATTTTTGTTGATGGCCATATTCCATTTGATCTTTTGCAGTTAGTACTGAGATGTGGGAAGAAAACAGACTGATTATGCATGAAGCAGGTATGGTTTTTTTGGGGGGGGGACCCTAATATTCTAGAAATCTGTTGTTTGTTTTCCTTGATCCTGCCTTCCTAAGGAGCTGCTGTAGGGAATAGAAAGGCAAGCTGCATGCTGCACCCTTTAAATCTACGATTTGCCGGCGTATAAGACGACCCCCCAACATTTCCACTCAGAATATAGAGTTTGTTATATACTCGCCGTATAAGACTACCCCCTCTTCCGCACACCTTCCACACACCAAATAAAAGGTAAAAGAACATTACAGTACCCGTCATTGTCACCATTGTATGGCCGCGGCGCAACCGCAGCGCCTCCGGTCTGCCCCTGCATTTCCCTGTGACCGGCACTAGTGCACAAATGCGTATGTGCGAGACGAGGGGCGGGCCGGAGCGCCGCTGCTTCCCGCCAAGCAGAACGGGCCGGTCACGCCGAAAAGGCTGGCACCCCTGTCTTGCTGCTGATGCTCGCCGCAGCCACGCTGATGACCCGCCGCGCTGGATACCGTGCGATACTGGACGGTATGTAGAATGAGGTGGGCGGGCATCGGGAGGCCACTATGGGCACCGGGCGAGCATCGGAAGGCCACTATGGGCAGCTATGTCTATCCCAACTGAAGTGCACCCGGCGTATAAGACGACCCCCCCCACTTGGAGGCATGTTTTTCAGGGCAAAAAAGTCGTCTTATACGCCAGCAAATACGGTAGGTGGGATTTCTCTAGTAAGGAGGTGGTGTCTTTTTCTGCTTCCTTTTTTTTTTTTGGCTGGTCTTACATTCTCAAGAGTTTTTATTAATTTTTTTAGAAAGGGGGAAAGGGAATAAGTGAGATTGGATATAAAAATGTTACATTCTGCATAACAATATACTAAACAAAAGTAAAGGGAAAAGAAGAAAAAAGAGATTCAATAAATTCACGATACAATAAAAATAAAGAATACTATAAAAATACTGTAAGTTCTAGCTGATGCATATCTAGATTGGATCTTTATGCCATTATATAAGGTAGCAAGCGATAGCAATTATCATTGGATATCGACATTTAGGAAATCAGCCAGAAGTATCAAGCCAAGTATATAGTGGCTCTCAATGTTTTTTAGCTTCCTCCTTAGTCTTGCCACCAAGTAGCGAAGGTAGATAGTCCAGCTCGGCTGTCTCCAGTATTTTCCCAATCAGTTCTTACTTTGTAAGCAGTCCCTGGTGCTTCCATTTTGGCGCAAGCAATATTCTCGCTGCTGTATTAATATATGCCGTCAAATGTTTTGTTTCTTTTGTATAGTCATTGGGATATATATTCAATAAAAATAACTCCAGTTTAAATTGGATTTGTCTTTTTTAGTATTTTCTGCAATAGCTCGTGTACCATCTCCCAATAACCTTTGACCACATCACAAGTCCACCACATATGGTAAAAAGTTCTGATGTGAGATGTACATTTCCAACACTTATTAGACACTTTAATATACATTTTGGATAACTTTTCAGGAGTTACATACCATCTATAAAACATTTTTATAAACATTCTCTTTAAAAACCACTGACAGTTAAATTGATACTAAACTTCCGTAGAGCCTCCCACTCAACTAAACCAATATTGCGGCCTATATTCTTTGCCCATTTAATCATACAATCTTTTATAATTTCATCTTGCATTTTCATTTGTAACAGGTATGAATATAGCTTCACAATCAGTTTCTCGTGAGGGCCTAAAATTTATCAAAATCATATTGCTGAGTGGTGAAGCCCACTGTTTTCTCTTTGGAATATCTAGATTCAAGTTGTAGTCTCAACCACCAACTCATAATATTCATGGATTGCAATTCCTTTTTAGATTTCAGCTTGTTACTTTGTTTCAGTAAGTCTTCATACCTACAAATCATACCTGGGTTTAGTATTTTTGATTGAATAAGTGCTTCGACTGGTAGACCCACCTTGGTATCTTTTGGTAAATTTTCGGTTTCAGCCAAGTCCATGTAGAGTAGAGAGATTTCTGCAGCAGGTGATTTTTGAAATAAGAATGGCCTTCTAGTCTCTGATACCATAAATAAGAGTGCCATCCCAAAGTAAGATCATGTCCTTCTAAAGATAACAATCTTCTATTGTTGAGTAACATCCAGTCTCTCACCCAAGATAGAACACGTGCTCTATAGCAGGGGTGGCTAACAGTAGCTCTCCAGATGTTTTTTGCCTCCAACTCCCATCAGCCCTAGCCATTGGCCATGCTGGCTGGGGCTGATAGGAGTTGTAGGCAAAAAAACATCTGGAGAGCTACCGTTGGCCACCCCTGCTCTAGTATAACTGCCAATCTGGTAATGCAAAGCCCGCTTTTTCTTTAGAATTCTGTAAAGCTTTCAGTTTAATTCTTGGTTTCTTGTTCTGCCAGATATATATGGAAACCAATTTATTTAATTCTTGAAAAAAGCTATTAGGTAGCAAAATTGGGATAGTTTGAAATAAGAATAACAATCTCAGAGGATGTTCATCTTTATCGAGGCAATTCTTCCTATTAAAGATACATTCAGGTCTTTTCACCTTTCCAGATCCTTTTTAATTTCTGTAAGTAACTTGTCATAGTTATCTGTCTTTAAACTGCTACATTTTTTTTTTAGATATAAATCCCAAGATATTTAACTTTCTTTTCAAACGTCAATCCAGACTTTTTGTTGGAAACGATGTATTTGCTCCACTATCATTGTTTTTGGATAAAAATTTTGTTTTTTCATAGTTGATTTTCAGCCCCACCATCAATCCAAATGGATTAATTTTGTTCATCAAATAATTAATAGGGTCCACTGGTGGTTCTAGGGTAAAAACAAGATCATCTGCAAATGCTTTCAATTTGTGGTGCTCCCCTTTAATCAGTGTACCTTTAATGTTTAAGTCTTCTCTAATGTGATTATTCAGTATTTCCAAAATAAAAAGCAACGGTGGTAGAGGGCAGCCTTGTCTAGTTCCCTTGTGAATATTAATTGGTTCTGACAATTCACTGTTTGCAATAACCTTCGCACTTTGACAGAAGTAAATAGATTGTATCATCTTTTAAGAAATCATTGCCGCACTCCGTGATGTTCAGCTGTTGCAGTATGAACTGCCAATTAACGTTATCAAAACGCCTTCTCGGCATCTAAAAAGATTAATGCTAATTACTTTTCTGGATGATTTTTATAATATTCCAGTATATTACATATTGCTCTTACAGTTTTTCCGATATCTTCTCGGGAGGAAGCCTGCCTGGTCATGGTGAACTTACTTTAAGCACTGCGCTAAAATCGAGGCAAAGATCTTATAATCCACATTTAAAGGAGATACAGGCCTATAATTTTTTATGTTCTTCAGATTTGCCTCTTCTTTTGGTGTCCAAGATATAACGGCTTGCTGCCTTGAGGGCGGGATCTTGCAAATCATATCTATAAGCTGTTTAAACGGGATCAAAACAAATTCTTCAAAAGTGTTATAAAACTCTGCGGGAAGACCATCAGGTCCTGGAGATTTACCATTCTTTTGCAATGTGATTGCTTCCCCCAGCTCTTATCAATATAGGTTCATTCTGTAAAGGGGTTAGGTTTATTCTGCTTGAGATAATCTTCTAAAGCTTCATTGGGTATCTGTGTGGTTTCATATTATTTTCTGTAAAATTGTTCCACTGTTTGTTGAATCTCCTGTGTTTTAAATTTCTCTGTTAGTTTAATCTCTAAGCACAGTTCTCTTGGCACTTTTTTTTTAAATCTATACGCCAGCGATCTTCCTGGTTTATTAGCATACTCAAAATAGTTTTGTCTGGCAAATTTCAGGTTTTTTTCTAATTCATCAACCAATAACAGGTTAAGTTGACCAAACTTAGCTCACGTCCTCCCAAGTCCAGCTGCTCTAACTTAACTAACATTCTTCTCTGTGCCGTGCACCCTGCCCTCCCTGGGGAGTTGTGCATGGCAGGAGTTGAAACCTTTGTAAGCGAGGGCACTGATTGGGTGTGGGGGGGGGCCGTGCCCAGCCCGGAGCAAGAGGGGATCGGTGAGGCGATAACACGGCTCCCAAACGGGTTTGTGCGCTGCTGCGCTGGCACCACCGGCATGTGCTTTCTGCTTCCACTAGTGCCTGTGGGGTACGCCTGCATTTTGCGTGGCACAAGTTTGTGCCTGGCGCCGGGGGGGGGGGGGGGGGTGTTCCCGCACCGAAAGTTCTCTGGGAGCTGACCAGCAGTGGCCACGCCCCGGGTCGACCCCTCCTATGCCGAAGTGCCACCCTGCGCCTCTGCTGCACCCCAAGTGTGGCATGGTGGCACGCCACCATCAGCCCGTGGCAGCGGCATTCTGCTGCGGCCAGAGAGTGGCACATGCCCCATTTCCACCGGCGCGGAGGAGGATCCACTGGCGTAGGTTTCCATACCGCTGCCATAGCGGTAAGTCCACTTCCACAGCGCTTTCAGTCCCCTCCCTCTAGATTGTGCTGTTAGGGGACAACAGGCAGCCTTCTTTCTTAATCTCACTCCAGACTCTTCCCCGGTCTGCAAATAGGATCAAAATAGGTCCTGCAGTCGCATGGAACGTGTGCCATAAAATATTGGCCAGAGGTTCGTCTGGGAAAATGGATTTTAAAGGTGCAAAGGTCTGGGTTCTGGCAATTCTCTTCCCTTTTAAAATCCACCAATGGCAAATATTAATTTCCAAAAAAGGACAGATGACTAATCAACGCCCTACCCCACCTAGCCTTTTCTCACCGGGTTATCCTAAGTACTTAATAAAAACCATTTTAATCTCATAACCCTTGATATGGTGGCTGTCTTGTCCTGTCTGTTAGAGGTCACTAAACACAATGGACATTTTCACATGAACATTACATTGCATTTGCAACCCATGGGAAAGTTATTAAGCTTTCCTGGCTCAAATACATTGTTTCATTCACAGCATTCTAGGAACAGTCACGTCATAGCTCAAAGCATATATTCATACATACTCTGGCTCTTGTTAAGATGTTGAGAATGTGTGACAGACTGACTGCGTGTCTGTCTTCCTGTGTTTGTGTGAGTGTTTGGAATCCACTAATTTACATGCTCAACATGAAGCTTGGTAATTCTTCTCTGAGTGGAACAATGGTTCATTTTGCTCACCTTTCTTCTGAAATCTCTGTTCTGAAATAGGTAAATATAGTCTCATGTAAAATTAGTTTCCTTCTACTGCTACCTGTATTTCTAAGCTACTACCTGTATTTTCTGAACTTGTATGTGTGTTTGAAGTACTCTTCAATTAACGGGTTTGATCTTATTTCTTTAATGTACTTCAATAAAAACCATTTCATTAATTAAGGCCTGGTTCTTTTGAGAGTTCTACTGAGGGAAAAGTCCTCATAGAAGAGGAGGAGGAAGAGATTAGATTTATACCCTATCCTTCACTTGGAGCCTCAGAGAAGCTTAGAATCTCCTTCCCTTCCTCTCCCCACAACAGACACCCTGAGAAGTACGTGGGGCTGAGAGAACTCTGAAAGAACAATCCTGAGAAAAGTTGTAACTGATCCAAGGTCACAGCAACTTGCATGTGAAGAAGCGGGGAATCAAAACTGGTTCTCCCATAAAAAGTCTGTGCACTTAAAAATGGTAAAGGTAGTCCCCTGTGCAAGCACCAGTCATTTCCGATTCTGAGGTGATGTTGCTTTCAATTTATATCCCGCCCTCTCCGCAAGCGGACTCAGGGCAGCTCACAACATCATAAAATACAATCAGTCCAAAAAAACACATAAAACCATAATTTACTTATATCAGTTTTAAAACCATTCTATGGCGCTGTTTCAGTACAATATAGGCGGTATTGAATTCTCGACTGTGGTCACCAGCATTCTATAAGATGTCCGGTGGCAGCCCTTTTTCAATCAAACAGCAAAAGCATGCTTTCACAACGTTTTTACGGCAGACTGTCCTGTTATATAGACCTGTTGCCTGACAACAAAAGATCATTCGTCAAACTTCTTAAGCTTGTTGAAACAACAGATCAATGGAGGAGGACTTGCAGCAGATTCTTCTGCCTCTGCCATGTCAGCAGTAGTCCTTTGCAGACACGCGTGGCTTCATTCCACTGCTCTTCTGTTGAAATGCATCAGAAAATCAAAGATTTGTTTATTTGATTTGACTTTTATCCCGCCTTTCCTGTGAACAGGCTCAGGGCAGGATACAGCTTTAGTTATGGAATACAAAAATTGTTCAAGAACTATAACAAAGTAACTAAAAAGATGACACCCAAAACATTCTATACTGCCACCATGGTGTCCTGGTGTTGGTAAGGTATAATCACTTTCACGCAGATTGTTCTCCCAGTCCCAGAAAGGTTTGAGTCCTTATCGCTGATTATAACAAATGATAAAAGGTGGTAATCGTCGGTGGCAGGAGGGGCCAGGTAGCTTTTTGATCCTCACTTTGTAGGTACTACCCTTTTTTCCAGCCAGAATGGATTCTGTCCTTTCACAGATTAAGAAGAACAAGGAGACAGGCCATTCTTTCAGTTCTCTTTACCTCCTTCACAGTTCTGCCAAAGAGCCTCTATGAAGTTTCAGTGCCATCTGTACAGCCGTTACCAATTATCACAGCCGCGCCACCATACACAGTATCCTCAACAGAGTTTTCCAGTTACCTCAGCAGCAGGCCAGGGGTAGACCCCATCACAGATCTAGATCCCTGTTGAGGGTATAACCCAATTTCCTTGATAAGCTGCTAAATTTTACGTCAGTTGGCAATAACTGACCTCTGATGCCTGGATTCTGGCCATTGTTAAGAACATAAGAAAAGCCATGTTGGATCAGGCCAGTGGCCCATCCAGTCCAACACTCTGTGTCACACAGTGGCAAAAATATATATATACACACACATACACACACACACACATATATACACATACACACACGTGCACACACGCACACTCACTCTGCTCCATATTTTTATCCAATCCCCTCTTGAAGCTGGTTATGCTTGTAGCCACCACCACCTTCTGTGGCAGTGAATTCCACATGTTAAATCACCCTTTGGGTGAAGAAGTACTTCCTTTTATCCACTGCTCAGCAATTTCATTGAATGCCCATGAGTTCTCGTATTGTGAGAAAGGGAGAAAAGGACTTTTTCCTCTACTTTCTCCATCCCATGCATAATCCTGTAAACATCTATCATGTCACCCCGCAGTTGACGTTTCTCCAAGCTAAGGAGCCCCAAGCGTTTTAACCTTCATAGGGAAAGTGTTCCAAACCTTTAAGCATTCTAGTTGCCCTTTTCTGGACTTTTTCCAATGCTATAATATTCTTTTTGAGGTGCGGTGACCAGAATTGCACACAGTACTCCAAGTGAGACCGCACCATCGATTTATAGAGGGGCATTATGATACTGGCTGATTTGTTTTCAATTCCCTTCCTAATAATTCCCAGCATGGCGTTGGCCTTTTTTATTGCAATCGCACACTGTCTTGACATTTTCAATGAGTTATCTACCACGACCCCAAGATCTCTCTCTTGGTCAGTCTCTGCCAGTTCACACCCCATCAACTTGTATTTGTAGCTGGGATTCTTGGCCCCAATGTGCATTACTTTGCACTTGGGCACATTGAACCTCATCTGCCACGTTGACGCCCACTCACCCAGCCTCAACAGATCCCTTTGGAGTGCCTCACAATCCTCTCTGGTTCTCACCACCCTGAACAATTTAGTGTCATTTGCAAACTTGGCCACTTCACTGCTTACTCCCAACTCCAGATCATTAATGAACAACTTAAAGAGCATGGGACCCAGTGCTGAGCCCTGCGGCACCCCACTGCTTACCGTCCTCCACTGCAAAGACTGCCCATTTATACTCACTCTCTGCTTCCTATTAATTAGCCAGTTTTTGATCCACAAGATCTATGGTGTATCGTGTCCAGCAAATGCTACCAGTTAGTCCTCTTTTCAAAAGTTACTGAGCTTATGGCCTCTACGGTAGCTTCAGGGACAGTTCTCCTTACCATGTTGTGTGATACAGCAATTACACTGGTGGCTGCTAGAGGGTAATTTGTCCGCTGGGACCTCCTTCAAGCAGCAGCGGCCCCAAGAGACTCACCACTGATGCTTTGCTAGAGGGGTGATGCTCCTTTCTGGATACCTCCAAATAAACTTTACATATTAACCTGTTAGAGTTGTGTGCTATTCATCATGCCTTTAACTCCTCCTTTTCAGTATTTGCCTCCCCACTTTTACAACTGATCTCCAACTGGCAGAGATCAGCTCCCTTAGGGGAAATGGCTGCTTTGAAGGGGGGACTCCATGGCATTGTATCATGCTGAGGCCCCTCCGTTCCTCAGACACTGCCTTCTCCTGGCTCCACCCCCAAAGGCTCCAGGTATTTTCTGATCCTGACCTGGCAACCCTGTAATGTTCATCGAGTTGTCTTCTGTGCAGGAACATATTCCCGCTTCCCTGCTGTGAGCTCTCTTAAGAGGCTGGGGTGCTCTTAGTGGCTGGAGAACTGGATGAGAGAAGGGAGCCCCTCCCAGGAGCACGTGGCCATTTGGGCAGGAAAATATGTCTCCCAGTCCGGGCGGAGAGGCTCCCCTTCAGCTTTCTATAGAGGTATGGAAATGCTGGGAAGGAATTCTCCATTTGCTGGCCTGCATAATCCCAGTGGGTGTCTGCACAGAAGAGAACTCCGCGACAGTTACAGGTAAGTAAGTACAATACCATTTTCTTACGAAATTGAGTAAGGGTGTGACATGGAATAAGCAGTCATTTAATTGCCTTTTAGAAGATGAAGAAGATGATATTGGATTCATATCCTGCCCTCCACTCTGAAGAGTCTCAGAGTGGCTCACGATCTCCTTTACCTTCCTCCCCCACAACAGACACCCTGTGAGGTAGATGAAGATATTGGATTTATATCCCGCCCTCCGCTCCGAAGAGTCTCAGAGCGGCTCACAAATGCCTTTACCTTCCTCCC
Organism: Heteronotia binoei; assembly: GCF_032191835.1. Classification (NCBI taxonomy): domain Eukaryota; kingdom Metazoa; phylum Chordata; class Lepidosauria; order Squamata; family Gekkonidae; genus Heteronotia; species Heteronotia binoei. The sequence continues at coordinate 71,163,512 of NC_083235.1, forward strand.
CCACAACAGACACCCTGTGAGGTGGGTGGGGCTGGAGAGGGCTCTCACAGCAGCTGCCCTTTCAAGGACAACCTCTGCCAGAGCTATGGCTGACCCAAGGCCATGCTAGCAGGTGCAAGTGGAGGAGTGGGGAATCATATACGGTTCTCCCAGTTTTATATCGTTGTAGGGGGAAAGACCAGCTAGAAATCTTTTAGTAAGTGAAATAAGTTCATTTTGAGGCTGGTTACAAGGTTCTGGATATCTGAACTACTGTAGCCTTGAGGTGTTGAACTTTCTGGTCTGGGGTGCTCTGTCCACTTTGGCCTGTCTGCAGTGAAATATCTACACGTCTCGTAGAATTTACACAAGTGCAGAGGATTTTGTGAAGCCTCTCGTGTGGTTTGTTCATGTGGGGTGTTTGACACTGCTGTTGCTCCAGCCGCGTGGAGTGTGATCCCTAGGATGGATTTAGGACTCTCCTGTTGCTTCCTAATGAAAGAACAACGAAACATGGTGGATTTAGCTGCCTTTGGGAAGCTTGTCCTCCATTGCTTCCCCCCCCCCCCCCGATAATGGCCTTCTATGATAGGAGCCCTGTGGGAGAGCCATTGTTATATTCCAGGAAACCTAAGTCAGGGTTGACCAGCTACTGCCTTGTCAAAAGGGCAGGACGAATGACTCTACAGCCATTACTTGAGGGTGGGGTGTGAGAATGAGCCATGGGACTTTTGGCAAGCATGTTAATAAAAGTTTCCAGGAATCTGTATATCTCTGTAACTCCATTTTGGTTTTTCGCTAGTACCCGACCTCTAGTTGCCTGGGACAATGGCCAGTGGGCTGCTTCCAAGAGAATATTTCTCCCTGTTTTCGTTAGTACTTTTCTGAGTTCTTACCTAAGGAAGCTGACTTGTTTTTCTTAGCTACTAGGTGCTAAATGCAAAATGTCCTGGATCCTCTCCACAATTAGGGATGTAGCCTTGATGATGATATTATTGACTTGCAGTCAGCAATTAGGATATAAACCGTTGACTTTGAGCTATGTATCTCATCTCGGATTATGTCTGGCTTCACACACGTGTGCGTCTGGCTTCACACAGATTATGTCTGGCTTCACACACGTGTGCGTCTGGCTTCACACAGATTATGTCTGGCTTCACACACGTGTGCGTCTGGCTTCACACACGTGTGCGTCTGGCTTCACACACGTGTGCGTCTGGCTTCACACAGATTATGTCTGGCTTCACACAGATTATGTCTGGCTTCACACACGTGTGCGTCTGGTTTCACACAGATTATGTCTGGCTTCACACACGTGTGCGTCTGGTTTCACACAGATTATGTCTGGCTTCACACACGTGTGCGTCTGGTTTCACACAGATTATGTCTGGCTTCACACACGTGTGCGTCTGGCTTCACACAGATTATGTCTGGCTTCACACACGTGTGCGTCTGGCTTCACACAGATTATGTCTGGCTTCACACACGTGTGCGTCTGGTTTCACACAGATTATGTCTGGCTTCACACACGTGTGCGTCTGGTTTCACACAGATTATGTCTGGCTTCACACACGTGTGCGTCTGGCTTCACACAGATTATGTCTGGCTTCACACACGTGTGCGTCTGGCTTCACACAGATTATGTCTGGCTTCACACACGTGTGCGTCTGGCTTCACACAGATTATGTCTGGCTTCACACACGTGTGCGTCTGGCTTCACACAGATTATGTCTGGCTTCACACACGTGTGCGTCTGGTTTCACACAGATTATGTCTGGCTTCACACAGATTATGTCTGGCTTCACACATGTGTGCATCTGGCTTCACACAGATTATGTCTGGCTTCACACACGTGTGCGTGTGTGGGGCCCGCTAGATGGAAGCTTAGCCTGCTATTTCTGAAAGTTGGCTGATTTATTAAAATCTCTTTGTAAAGCAAACCTGGACCTTGCGTATCGTTTCCTTGGGATTGCCGTGAACCTTGAAGCTTCTGGCCAGAGCTCCAAACGGCATCGGACCATTCATTTGATACTGATCAAGAAGATAAAGCTGCTGTCGATAGCTGAAGATATCATGTGGAACGGTTTATATTCCTTGACATTCATTTGCTCTCCCAGCCAGTCTGTTAATCTACCATTGTTGGTTAATGTTCATACAGCGCCATGGGGTGGTTCGCCAGGGGCTGAATTGTGTTTTATCAAGAAAGGTCAGCTGCCTGAAACCGCCTTGCAGGGCTGGCACAAACTAGTTGGAAGCACACTTGTGGCTGGGGAGGGGCTTGCCTTGTTGCACTGTGCCACTGGACAGAAAGTTTCTGCTCCTGCTGCTGGATGTGAGAGAGTGAGAACGTGCCTCTCTTGACCACAGCAGATCACAGGATCAGAGTTGTGGGTTTCTTTGACAGAAGGGTTTCTGATGCGGAAGTTCTGACATTTCATATTTGGAGAACATTGTAGTGTTTCATGCCATGTTGCTCTGATAACCACATTTGTTAACCAGAAATGCAGCTAAATGGATTCTAAAAGAGCTGGGGTCCAAGTTAGGTATCAGTTCTTCACTAAGCCCTGTATCTTGCAAAGCAGTTTTTTTCAGTTGGATGCATGAGCTGAAGCACATAAGAATTCAAAGATTTCAGGTTTTCACGGCTGGTATCATCATTTGGGTTTGTAGAATCTTTCGGGCTCAAGTGCCGTGTTCTACTGGAGAAAGTTTTTCTTCCAGATGTTTCGTTCTCAGCTGCGGAGAACATCCTCAGTGGTGTTGCAGCCGGAGCAGGCGCTCAGACCTTCTTGGCTGCTGTGCCTTGCTTGCTGTGCGTTCTGACCTTGGCTGCTCAATGCACAGCAGCCAAGAAGGTCAGAGCGCCTGCTCCGGCTGCAACACCACTGAGGATGTTCTCCGCAGCTGAGAACGAAACGTCTGGAAGAAAAACTTTCTCCAGTAGAACACGGCACTTGAGCCCGAAAGATTCTACAAACCCTAATCACATAAGAATTCCTTTTTTATTTTTTTTTGGGGGGGAGAGGGGGAAACCATCAGAAGACCTCTAGCCTCAGGTTGGGAGCAGTGTTCCCTCTAAGCTGAGTTAGTGTGAGCTAACTCGCAGTTTTTTTGCCTCCAGCTCACACACTTTTGTCTTAGCTCAGGAAAAACAGCCCCAGAGCAAAGTAATTTATGCAGCATCTCACTGCTTCAATGCCAGTAGCTCACAAAGTAGAATTTTTGCTCACAGGACCCCACAGATTAGAGGGAGTATTGGTTGGGAGCATCTCCACTGCTGCTTCTGATAGTGGCACTGCAGACAGCCTCTCCTAAAAATCCCATGGAGACTCATGACCAACACTATCTTGTGGCTTCCGGCCTTTAAAAGGCTCCTGCCCCTTCTGATCTTCAGTTGGCATAAAGTGGCTGAGATTTGAGCCCGCACCGTCTCTTCTCCACCATTAACTGCATTATTTAAGATTTCCATACATGGCCGTTGTCAGAGAGAGAGGCCGGCTCCAAAAATTCTCAAGAAATTCAGTCTTGTTTCAAGATACTTCTGCTCAGTTCCTACAGGATCAAGTGCATGGGTTGTCTGGGACCCATTTGGGAATTGCCAAGTCCTTCCTCTGGCCCTGGACACTGTGCTGTTTAAAACTTAAATACATCCCTTTAGTTTCTTGCACATATGACTTGGTGCTGTTCAGTCTTATGGAGAGGGGGAAACATTATACTTGGTGAGGGCAAAGCTTGCCTTCCCCAGAGAGAGATCCGAGGCCTACCATCCATGCAGGACCTGCCTGTCATAATGAACATTTTTTTTTTTATGATGGCCACAAAATCTGTCTTCGATTGGTAAATAAAGGTAATTGTAAAAATATCCCCCCAAGACAGGCTTACTTTTGCTTGTATGATACGGATTAAAAGGGGAGATTTAAAATGAAACTAGCTAAATTAATATTGGCAAAATACCTACACTTCAGGGATTTCCTTATCCACTTAAAATATCAGCTATATTGCCATAAAAGGTCTTTGGTTTTCTCAGAACTAGGGATGCTTTTTATGGCTCTAGAAAGTCCCAGATGTTCCAAACTACTTGCCAGTAGTTTGAAGAAGAAGAGATTGGATTTATACCCTGCCCTTCACTTGGCGTCTCAGAGTGGCTTTCAATCTCCTTTCCCTTCCCCTTCCCCAAACAGACACCCGGTGAGGGAGGTGGGGCTGAGAGAGCTCTGACAGAAACTGTTCTTGCAAGAACAGCTCTGACAGTTATGACTGACCCAAGGTCACTCCAGCAGTTAAATGTTGAGGAGTGGGGAATCAAACCTGGTTCTCCCAGATAAGAGGCTGTGCACTTAACCACTACAACAAACTGGCACTCAATTTGCTAGGGCTTTAGTATTCTTAGCGTGCTTAAGCTCTCTGCAGCATAATGCAGTGTGAGAATTCTTGGGGTTTGATAGCCACAGGGTATTTTGAGGTGGTCTGTAAGGGAATGGGTAATCTCTGTGTCACTAGAAAGATTGTCCTGGTATAAACTCAGGGCTAGAAGAGAAAAGAGACTCTCTTGCCGCCCTCTTTCTAAAACCAACTGATGTTTTGACAAAATGGGGACAGATAAGTACCATCTGGATGGCCCAGGCTAGCCCAATCTTGTCATATCTTAGAAGCTAAGCAGAATCAGCCCTGCTTAGAACTTGGATGAGAGACCACCAAGGAAATACAGGGTCACTGCAGTGGCAGGCAACGACGAACCAACTCTACCTTGCTTCAGTGGCGTAGGGAGGGGGCGGGGGGGCGGATTGCCCCAGGTCTGGGGGATCTGGGGGGCCCCCGCATTGCCAAGGGGGGTCCCTCCCCTCCCCGGCAGGGCTCCGGAGCGTCGCGCAGACCTTCCGGCCACAGTCCCAGCTCGGGGCGGGGGAAGCGGCGTCCGACCCTCGCCTGCTCGAGGCTTCTCCTGCTGCTCCACGTGCCGCGGGCAGCAGCAGGAAGCAGAAGGCGGCGCCGGGCAGCAGGAGGAGGCGGCGGCGTTGCGCGCCCAGTGGCCGCATCCCCACGCTCGGCAGCAGCGCCCCGGAGCTCTCCGGCCCCCTCAACTCCCAGGCGCCGACGACTCAGCCGCTCCTGGCCCCGGCCACGGCGGTGCGCCAGAAAGAGGAACTTCGGGCGTGCGTGAGGCAGGCTGCGGGGGCGGAGGGATGTGGGGAGGGCCGCTCGGCGTCTTAAGGCAGGGAAGCCCCTCCCCTCCCCTCTGCCACACACATAGGGGGGCCCACATAAATCTTGCGCCCCAGGCCCCCGAAACCCTAGCTACGCCCCTGCCTTGCTTTAAACCAGATGGGGTTGCCGGAGGTCACCTGCAGCTCGATGGTACTTTAAATGCACACAAGTACCATCTATATATAATTTAGTAAGGTTGTGTTGCTGCAGATAGAACAACTGGGTTTAGTTGACCAAGATTGCTTAGCGGCCACTCCCTTTCGAAAGCCCCCAATACATAGTCTTTTGTTACACATATGAAGCTGACCACTGGTCTGTCATGGTCAATACCATTTACCATGACTGGTAGTGGCTCTCCAGGGTCTCAGGCAGAAACCTTCACATCACATCTTAGCTGATTCTTTTAACTGGAGATAATAGGGATGCTTTGCCACTCGACCACACTACCTCCCCTGTCTGAGGAAACCAGGTAGAGTTCTGTTTCCATTTGGTTTCTGTGGCATTTCCCTTTAGTGAGTCCCCTAACATCTTGGGTCCTTGTCTCAATAGCTGCATATTCTTCTACTAAGATAGATCCTGGTGGGTAGCTGTGTTGGTCTGAAGCAATAGAATAAAGTTATGGCACCTTTAAGATCAATGAAGTTTTATTCAAGGGGAAAGAGCCTTTCTTGCCACCCTCTTTCTAAAACTAAAGCCATTTTGACAAAATGGGGACAGATAAGTACCATCTGGATGGCGCAGGCTAGCCCAGTCTCGTCACCTGAGCTATGATGCTAAGCAGGGTCAGCCCTTCAGCCTTTCCTTTCGTGTGCCCGCACACTTCCTCAGGTATAATGAAATGGAAGAAAACCATTTAGACTTCGGCAGCAAATTAGCATATAGCATGATGAAGATATTTTAAGATAAGTGGAGACAATGTAGGAATAACAAGTTAAGTATAGAGAGTCAACAGTTGTATGGATAACTGAGACTCCATTGCGACACCCCATCCTTGGGAGGAAATGAATGGGGCATCACAACAGAGTCTGTTAACTTCCCACAATTAGATACGATTCTCTTGCACATTTATCTCCTATTTTGACATATTTATTGCTTCAATGTTGTTTCCCTTTAATTAAATCCATGCAACTGTTGACCCTCTACATTTGTCATTCCTGTTTTGTTTCCACATATGTTAAAATACCTTCATCATCGAATTTGCCCTTTTTGGGCAAACTTATTGAGAGGGCAGTGGCGTTGCAGCTACAGAGTTTCCTGGAGGATGCTTCTGTCCTTGACCCCTACCAGTCTGGTTTCCGCCCGGGCCATGGGACGGAGACGGTGCTGGTCGCCCTGGTGGATGACCTTCAGCGGCATCTGGATCAAGGCGGCTCGGCGGTGCTGATGTTGTTGGACCTATCGGCAGCGTTCGATACGGTCGACCATCGGCTTCTGGCGTGCCGCCTTGCCGACGCTGGGATTCAGGGGCTGGCCTTGCAATGGCTTTCCTCTTTCCTTGACGGTCGGGGACAAAGGGTGGCGATTGGGGAGGAACTGTCCCAGAGACACACGCTTGACTGCGGGGTGCCTGAAGGGGCGGTACTTTCCCCGATGTTATTCAACATCTATATGCGCCCCCTTGCCCAGATTGCCCGAAGGTATGGGCTGGGTTGTCATCAATATGCTGATGACACCCAGCTCTATCTGCTCATGGACGGCTGGCCCGCCTGCCTCCCAGAAAATCTGGACCGGGCGTTACAGGCAGTGGCTAGGAGGCTTAGGCTGAGCGGGCTGAAGCTGAACCCAGCGAAGACAGAGGTCCTTTGCTTGGGTCGCTGCGGCCCGGGAAGGGAAATCCCCCTGCCAGTTTTTGACGGCGCGCCGCTGACAGCGTCGGGCAGGGTCAAGAGCCTGGGGGTGCTATTGGAGCCTTCTCTGACGATGGAGGCTCAGATAGCAGCCACTGCCAAGTCCGCTTTTTTTCACCTTAGGCGGGCGAGGCAGTTGGCCCCCTTCCTGGAGCGCGACGACCTAGCAACAGTGATCCATGCTACGGTCACCTCGAGGTTGGACTACTGTAATGCCCTCTACATGGGGCTACCCTTGTGCCGGACCCGGAAACTGCAGTTAGTGCAGAACGCTGCTGCCCGGCTGCTACTAGGGCTCCCAAGATGGGAGCACATTCGGCCGGGGCTCCGGGATCTGCACTGGCTGCCAGTAATATTCCGAGTCCAGTACAAGGTGTTGGTCATCACCTTTAAAGCCCTATATGGCCTAGGACCTGCCTACCTTAGGGACCGTCTCTCCCCACACGTTCCCCAGAGAGTACTACGCTCCGGTTCACAAAATCTGCTGGTAGTCCCCGGGCCAAAGGAGGCCCGTCTAAAATCCACCAGGGATCGGGCCTTCTCAACAGCGGCACCTTATTGGTGGAACCAGCTGCCGGAGGAGGTGCGGGCCCTGCGGGACCTAGGGCAGTTCTGCAGGGCCTGTAAGACAGCCCTCTTCCGGCAGGCCTATAACACCTAACTGATAATGAGAACATCCCTGGATGGAACAAAATGCTCTTATAGACCGCTGGTTTTATTTTATCTTGTTTTATTAATTATGGTTTTAATAGTATTTGTAAACGTTTTAAATTGTATTATATGAATCATTATGTTGTAAGCCGCCCTGAGACACTTCGGTGAGAAGGGCGGGATATAAGTCCATTAAATAAATAAATAAATAAATAAAAATCATGTTATATGCTAATTTGCTATTCAGCCTCTGTCTATGAGTTTTAACAGTTTTCTTCCATTTCTTTATATCCGAAGAAGTGTGCATGCACACAAAAGCTCATACCTTAAATAAAACTTGGCTGGTCTTAAAGGTACCACTGGACTCTTAACTTTGTTATATTCTTTCAGTGTTAGCTTGCACTACATCATTTTGCTTAATCCACACATGGTATTGTGAACAATTGCATGGTATAGTGCTGGGGTGGCTAAACTGTGGCTCAGGAGCCACATGTGACTCTTTCACACACATTGTGTGGCTCTCGAAGCCCTCACTGCCCCATTGGCCAGCTTGGAGAAGGCATTTCTCGCTTTAAATCACTTCGCCAAGCCAGGCCAGCTGGCAGCTTGGAGAATGCATTTGCAGTTAAAGTTACTTTCTTTCCATCTCTCGCTCCCCCCATCTGTTGGCTCCTTCCTTCCTTCCTTGCAGCTCTCAGAACATCCGACGTTCATGTCTTGTGGCTCTCAAACATCTGACATTTATTCTGCGGGGCTCTTACGTGGGCATGTTTTGAAACTGATGCTCATTTTGATATATATGGAGGCAGAGCCGGAGCTCCCTTTTCCTTTATGCCTTCAGCTAGCATGAGTTTATCTTTATATGTAAGAATGAAAGAAGAGCTCTGCTAGACTGGCCCAGTGGTCCATCAAGTCCTGTCTCACACAGCAGCCAAACAGTTCCTCTGGAGGTCTAGTAATGGCATAGAGGCCAAGGCCTTCCCCTCATGTTATCTCCTGGCACAGGGATTTAGAGGTTGACTGCCTCTGAACATGGAGGTTCTCTTTAGTCACCATGGCTACTAGCCACTGATAGACTTATCCTCCATGCCTGTAGCCATCACATGCTCTGGCATCAAATTCCACATTTTAATCACTGGCTGTGTACAGAAGCATTTCCTTTTATCCATCGTGAATCTACTGTCCATTGGCTTAATTGGATGTCCTTGTTTTCATGTACATGTAGTGCGTACACCTTCAACCCAGCTACCAAAATTCTGTACAAGCTAGTTTGTTCACCACAGATTGACAGCCCAGCCTAGCCCAATCTTGTCAGAGTTCGGAAGCTTAGCAGGGCTGGTATACGGATGGGAAACCATCAAGGGAGACCTGGCTTGCTATGGAGAGAAAAGCAACTATCACCACCTCCTGCCGTGAAAACCCTGCAGTCCTGGGGTCACCATGGGTGACTTGATGGTTCACAATTGATGTAGTTCACATTTGCAGCATCTGTGGGATTTTGCGGGGTGCAACGTGTCTCAGTTTGGTGTGGTGGTTAAGTGTGCGGACTCTTATCTGGGAGAACTGGGTTTGATTCCCTACTCCTCCACTTGCACCTGCTGGCATGGCCTTGGGTAAGCCATAGCTCTGGCAGAGGTTGTCCTTGAAAGGGCAGCTGCTGTGAGAGCCCTCTCCAGCCCCACCCACCTCACAGGGTGTCTGTTGTGGGGAAGGAAGGTAAAGGAGATTGTCAGCTGCTCTGAGGCTCTGTCCTTGAAAGGGGAGCTGCTGTGAGAGCCCTCTCAGCCCCACCCACCTCACAGGGTGTCTGTTGTGGGGGAGGAAGGTAAAGGAGATTGTGAGCCACTCTGAGACTCTTTGGAGCGGAGGGTGGGATATAAATCCAATATCTTCTTATCTGGGAGAACCGGGTTTGATTCCCCACTCCTCCACTTGCACCTGCTGGCATGGCCTTGGGTCAGCCATAGCTCTGGCAGAGGTTGTCCTTGAAAGGACAGCTGCTGTGAGAGCCCTCTCCAGCCCCACCCACCTCACGGGGTATCTGTTGTGGGGAAGGAAGGTAAAGGAGATTGTGAGCCACTCTGAGACTCTTCGGAGCGGAGGGTGGGATATAAATGCAATATCTTCTTATCTGGGAGAACCGGGTTTGATTTCCCACTCCTCCACTTGCACCTGCTGGCATGGCCTTGGGTCAGCCATAGCTCTGGCAGAGGTTGTCCTTGAAAGGGCAGCTGCTGTGAGAGCCCTCTCCAGCCCCACCCACCTCACAGGGTGTCTGTTGTGGGGGAGGAAGGGAAAGGAGATTGTGAGCCACTCTGAGACTCTTCGGAGCGGAGGGTGGGATATAACTCCAATATCTTCTTATCTGGGAGAACCGGGTTTGATTCCCTCCTCCTCCACTTGCACCTGCTGGCATGGCCTTGGGTCAGCCATAGCTCTGGCAGAGGTTGTCATTGAAAGGACAGCTGCTGTGAGAGCCCTCTCCAGCCCCACCCACCTCACAGGGTGTCTGTTGTGGGGGGAGGAAGGTAAAGGAGATTGTGAGCAGGTCTGAGACTCTTCGGAGTGGAGGGCGGGATACAAATCCAATATCATCATCATCTTCAGCAGACACCATCTTAGAGGAGGCATTTTGCTGGGGAGTGTGAGGGGGAAAATGCCTAAGGCTTGTTGCCCACTTTAAAAAAAAGTCTCTTGTTTTCCAGATTAGTGAATATGCCTTTTTAACTGGTGTAAAGGTTTTTAATCATCTAGGTCAGGGGTGTCAAACTCATTTGTTATGTGGGCTGAATCTGACATAAATGAGACCTTGTTGGGTTGTGTAGGTAGCAGAGATACAAACTTTATAAAGGACAAAGACAAACACAAAGATTTTTTTTTTAACTTAAAACATTAGCACTCATTGGTCTTAAAGCTGCTTTCTTTGTATTTCTCCCATGGGATCCAGGGAACTGGGCAAAGGGAACTCTGGCTCTTTCCTTTCTTCCCCAGGGAACCAGGAGGGGGAGGCGCCTCAGCCAATAGAAGGAAGACAGGCTTGGCTCAGTAGTTCCGCTGTGTGGTTGAGAGAGCCTGGCAAAGGAAGCTATTCCTTCCCCCTTCCTCCCCAAGGGAGGAGCCTCAGCCAATTGAGAAAAGAGGCTTTGCTCTGTAGCTCCTGTGCAGTTGAGCAAGCCGGGTGAAGCAAGCTGTGATGCAGAAGGAAGCAAGAGAGAGGAAGAAGGAAGAAGACAGCCAGTTGCTCGAGGGCCTGATAGGAGCCTCCCGGGGGCCTGATTCAAACCCCGGCCAGCATGTTTGACACCCCTGATCTAGGTAACTAATGTTTCTACCATATTTCATATACTAAATAATCTGCAGAGCCCACTGGCCAATATAGTTCAACTTAAAGGAATATAAAGTGATGCACCATAAATAGCTTCAAGAGGGGATATGGAGCAGAGGTCCATCAGTGGCTATTAGCCATAGAGTATTGTTGGAACTCTCTGGTCTGGGGCAGTGATGCTCTGTATTCTTGGTGCATGGGGGGGGGGCACAGTGGGAGGGCTTCTAGCCCCACTGGTGGACCTCCAACATGGCTTCTCTTATGTGCTTAAATACTTCAAATGACAAAATTCAAAGCCAAGAGGCAAGAAAGCAGTACTGTATTCATTGACACAATATTTCTGTCACCAAGAGGGCAGGTTTATCTTTATCTTTCCAGTACAGAAGACGACTTGCTAATATGCATGGGGTAGGGGGGGTGGCTCGGGATATTGTGTATTACTCAAAAGTAGCTCTCATTGAAGAAAAAGTTTTGAAGGCTCGGAAATCCTTCTAAGTTCATGGTAGAGGCACTTTCCTGGGTCATAGCTCAATCTCAGTTACTGTGTAATCTTGTTTTAAACAGAGTTGCTCCAGTCTAAACCTGGTGAAAGCAATGGGTTTGGTTGTAATACTATGTAGAATTATTTTTATTGGTCCCCATGCTTTTTCTAATACATGATGGTCCCCCAGGAGAGCCAGTTTGGTGTGGAGAGCCAGTTTGGTGTAGTGGTTAAGTGTGCGGACTCTTTATCTGGGAGAGCCGGGTTTGATTCCCCACTCCTCCACTTGCACCTGCTAGCATGGCCTTGGGTCAGCCATAGCTCTGGCAGAGCTGTCCTTGAAAGGGCAGCTGCTGTGAGAGCCCTCTCCAGCCCCACCCACCTCACAGGGTGTCTGTTGTGGGGGAGGAAGGTAAAGGAGATTGTGAGCCACTCTGAGACTCTTCGGAGCGGAGGGCAGGATATAAATCCAATATCTTCATCTACCTCACAGAGTGTCTGTTGTGGGGGGAGGAAGGGAAAGGAGATTGTGAGCCACTCTGAGACTCTTCGGAGCGAAGGGCGGGATATAAATCCAATATCTTCATCTACCTCATAGGATGTCTTGTGGGGGAGGAAGGTAAAGGAGATTGTGAGCCGCTCTGAGACTCTTCAGAGTGAAGGGCGGGATATAAATCCAATATCATCTTCTTCTTATGAGGAAATGTGCTGTATTGTGCAACTGGGGAGAGGAAGAAATAGCAGTGATGGGACGTGTCACGTATTTTTTGCAGACTGCGATTTCATGGCATGGAGGTAGGGGCCCTGTATACATCTGTGCTCAGCCATCATTAATTCATGGGTCAACATGTTTTTTCTCTCCTGTGATTCCTTTCTTTGTGTCACCTCCGCCCCACTCCTTACCCAGCCTTTTTTGTACTGCTCTGTGGTTGCCCTGCTGATATTTTTTTCCCCCTCCCCCTGCCTCCTTCGTACCCCTGACAAAAGAACTACACAAAAGGGGGGGGGGGGAAGATCATTCAACATTTATGCAATTATAGAAAGTGAGAAATTGTTTCAGATTACACTTCCCCTTTCCCTATTGTGCTCCCGCAACTCTCCGTCTGTCGTTAGCCTAGCCGCTGAGACTTTCCTACTAAAAAAAACCTGACCCGATGCTGCTCTCTTGCTAGCTACATTCAGGTGGGCAGCCGTGTTGGTCTGAAGCAGTAGGACAAAGTTTGAGTCTAGCGGCACCATTAAGACAAAGTTTTATTCAACGACAGGCACATGAAAGCTTATACTTTGAAAAAAAAAAGTTGGCTTGAAGGTACCACAGGAGTCAAAACTTTGCTCTCTTGTCAGGCAGTTACACTAAATTATCTTTCAAATGCCAGTGTGAGCTCTGGAAGGTTACTTGTGGCAATAAGCTTGCTTTTCTTTGCTTCTGGGTGACTGATTGTTGTTTCATTAACTTGAGAGGGAATTTTACCCATCCGTGTCTGCAACGTTAGAGTCAAAGGGGTCATGACACCTCCTTCCAAGAATGTGCGGCGGCCTTAGAAGCAAGCAACTGTGGCTCCTTTAATCCTTTGAGGGTGTCCGTCTGCAAGGTCTGTTTCTTTTGAAAGATGTGAAAGGAACGGCCTTGAAGTTAATGGTTCCTTACGATCTTCATGCACGCTAACGCTGATGCTGTTCTGTCTGTACTAAAGGTGGGGGAATGATTGTGGTCTGAGAATCGCATCTACTGGTGCTGAAAAGGGGAAGAACTGCTGATTACCAGGTATCCTCAAAAGGGGTTGGAGACCTAGCAGTGGTCCCTCTCCCATTCAGAGCTGCTCTTAATAGCACTTGGACTTGAGCCAGTTTACAGATTTTAGGAGCTACTATCTTCTACTCCAACCCAGTGGACCAGTGCTCCTAATAACGTCAAGCAGTTTGAGATTTCTGTGGGCAGATACAGCCCCCATGGCTGTCATTTCTGGAAAATACTTAGAATGGAGAGCTGAATATTAATGGTTGTGATGCAACCCTCAACCCAGGATGGTAATTTATATGACTTGAATGATCAGAAGATACACGTGCGTTCCAAAATATCCCGGGTCTTAGCTAACAACACTGATGGGAGTGTTGCAGGAGCACTGACAACCAAAATTGGGACAAATAACATTATTTTTCTCCTAAGCAATATTGCGGATGTGTTACAGCGAATGTCCAAATCTTAGTAAATGTTGATCAGTTTGATTCAAATCTGTGCAAAGTAAGGGGAAGAAAGCTTTTGTTTCCATTGCAGCATGTCACTGTATTCTGTTGTATTTTATTTTTAGATACAAAAATACTTCCAAGCTTGGATTTTTCCCTACTAGTTAAATAAAATGTATGTTATAAAGTAGCTGAGATGTCTGGAACCACATTTCTCTAAACATGTACTTTATATTTAATCGCAGTCAATAAGCAGTTTCTAATTCGTTAGCCATTGAGTGTGAACAACCGCCTGTAACATGTCATGGGTGCTGGGGACCCTGCAGAAGAAACCGTGCCCCTGCCACCTGCACCAGTGCCCCCGCCTCCTGCTGGAGAAGATCCAAGCCCCCCTGCCTCGCCCTCTCGGGTGGCTCGTGTGCGTGACCGCCTTCGTCAGGACCTCAGGGATCGGAGGAGGGCGGCACGCTCACGAGCAAGACGCTCCCTGAGCCCTGAATTTTAAAAGGATTCTGGCCTTCCTAGGTGTGAGGATGCTGGAGTCTCAGCAGGATCCTGGCCGCCCCTCTGGGTCAGCAATTAGCCCAAATGGGCAACAGACAGCAGAGGGCTATATAGCTGTGGGCTTTGGGAGGAGGCTTTGTGGAAGCAACTAGTCACTTACCTGACGTTCTAGCATCCACTTTGGCTTCTGGACCCCTTGACGTTGGCTTTGACTTCTGGACCCCGTGACTTCGGCTTCTGAACCCCTGACCTGCGATACCTGGACTGTGATTTGGTTTTGGCGCTTTGGACCCTCTTTGCTCACCAGCTAGAGACCTTGGACTGCCCCTGGACTTCGCCTGGCCTGGCCCCAGCTCGTGACATAACATTTGCTTTGGTGTTAGTTGCTAAGTTTATCCTAACAAACCAGTGCTTTTATAGATTATACAAACGTAGGCAATTTTATTTAGTTTGCATGATTTATACAAACGTTTACAATTTACACACAGTTCAATTTTTCTTGGCAAACTCTTTTTTTCAGTGCACGTTTTATATACACAGCCCTACACTAGTCACTCAACCCCCTGTGGCTAGCTGTCCTACATGATGTGGGAGGGACTGCCCTATTTATCACTGTGTAAGCAGAAACTTTGTGACTCCTAGCCAGGCAGGTTTAGTATTCATAAAGTGATTCCTCAAGACTGAGCTGGACCCCAGACAGTGCGGGTGGGTAAGTTGCCAATGTAGAATGAAGATGTTTAGCCCAGTACTCGTCAGGGGGAGACTACCTCATGAACCAGCAAGGAGAAAGTTTCACATGATCCACCTATATTTATATAACACTACGGTGAACTTAAAGGACGGAGTTGCAATCTGGATTGTAGAAAAAGGAGGGTCCCCTCTGCTACTGAAAACCACCACAGTGTATAAAAGAAGGGGCACAAAGAAGTTTTCCCCATACAATTGGGACAAAAGTATCAGGCTCTCTCTTCGGTACACATTCTGTCATTTGTGCCTAGAACAGCTTAGTGCTTCTCTTTATCTCTCTCACACACAGTTCCCATGTCCGAGCTTGTTGACCCACAGTAGGGTCATAATACTCAGCTGGCTGCTTTAGAGAGAACTTTCTGAGGCTTTGTCACCCAACCATTGGTTTGCTGCATTCTTAGCACACAAAAGCAATGTTCTGTGGCTGTCACCATGGGGACAGTATTGGGCTCTGGGCAAATGCAGTGTGCTCCAGGATCCTTTGCCCCATTTAACAGTGAGTTCTGTCGGCTAGGAGGAGGGCTGGAACGATGCCAGGAACTACCGTACTAGGTCAAGACATTATTCTGTGAAGACCGATCATCTCACTTCTAGAAAAAGCATAATTGAAAGTAGGTGAGCAGCAGCTGAGCTGCTACAATTATGTCTGTTTCGTTATCATCTAGCTAGCCCCAGCTTTTTTAAGCCAAAGAGGTGGCAATGGTGATTCTACAGCAGTGTCTCTGGAGTTTGCTGACTGTTAGCCATAGATAGATCTTTCTTCTGACAGGGCAAACAGCTGCTACAGTTCTCAGTTCCACTCATGACCTACAGCCAAAGGACTCCTGTGGAACAGGAAAGTTTTCACACTTAGACAACGAAGAGCAGGTGCCCACTTCATTGCTGATACAGCTTCATGATGCCAATCCGGTGCAAGCGCTTCCACAGCTCCGACTCTAACAGCATGTCATGGTTGGCATAGAACACCAAGGGCTTTTTCTCGCTGTCATAATAGTGGTCGGAGAACTTCCTGTAGTTCTCTGTGATGAATCCATAGGCACTGACCTAAAAGGAACCAGAGGTGATGAGATGAGTTAGGTGGGGTGATGGCCAGGCCATCGTGCCTCTAGCATGCTCACTGGCAGCACCCAACGCAAAGCAATATGGCACATAACGAAAAGCACAAGATGGATACTTTCAATTTTTCATGCGTCCGTGGAATGTCTGAAAAGGTAGCTCGCCCATCTCACTCCCTCTGAAGTGAGAGTTCTAAATGTTTGGAACTGGAATGGAATAAGGGAGCTGCATATCACTGCCATCTGATGGTTACTTAGAAGATTCAACTGCAGGGCCTTGTTTCAGTGATTCTGTTAAGACATGAAGACCCTCAGAAACATTTTTGAATCACAAGCCCGCTTAGCTTCAGAATTACCAGATACTAGGAAGTTTATTCAAAGATTCTTCTCTTACCTGGTCACAGGTGTGCAGAGCTGTTAGAAGCATAAGGGCACCAGTGCTGGGCATGTAGAGATGCCCAAATTGGGTGTTCATTATTTCAGATCTTAAAAACCTGTAACAGACGAAAGAAAATTATCATTGTGGAAAAGGTCAGCTGTAGAACTGGCTCTGTTGGTTGTAAGGCATGGGTTGCATAAACTGGGCTGATTTCACATTTCTAGCTTACCCATCTTCCTGATATGCTAGCTTTCCACATACAAGTTTCCTCGAGGTAGAGGCAGTTTTGAATGATTGCTTCTCATGCGTGCCGGCAAATGGTTTAATTCTGTGACAGGATAGTATCATGTCTTTTACAGTCCAACTAGCTCCCCAGAAACCACACAGGACATAAAATGGGGTTTCTAGTTCTCAAAGGTAAAGGTTTTTACCCACCTCACCCAACCACACAAATTACGTATCTCATGAACCCATTGCTAGCCCGGTCCAAGCACTACAATAGGACTATGGTGTAACCTTGCTCATTCAACTTACAACGCATCCTTCACCCTCATAATGCAAAAGGTGTAATTAATATATTTTATTTGTTAAATGAGCACTTGTGTCATTTATAAACATAGACTTTTGTTAGGGTTAAAACAATTTTATTGGTAACATATGGTAATAAATCTATTTCTTACATCTTTAAAAACTTTTATCTACCCCATATATTACTTTCTACCCACCCCTCCCCCCGTTACTTGACCCCCGCCGGTGTTATTTACTTAAAATGCAAATATTTAAAGGTACCTTTAACTATTAAAACAAAAATTTATATTCTTCTTAAACTTAATCATTATCAAAAATTGTCCAATGTCCTTTTATTTTCCACTCTTTTTCTA
The DNA here is from genome assembly GCF_032191835.1 of Heteronotia binoei. NCBI lineage: Eukaryota > Metazoa > Chordata > Lepidosauria > Squamata > Gekkonidae > Heteronotia > Heteronotia binoei. Next base: position 71,180,750 of record NC_083235.1, read on the forward strand.
CATATCTTCTAAACTTTTTCCACTCCGTCTTAAAAACTTCTAAGTCATAGTCTCTTAATATTCTTGTTAATTTGTCCATTTCACTCCATGTCATAACTTTTATAATCCACTCGCATTTCTCTGGTATTTTTTCTTGCTTCCACAACTGCGCATATTATGTCCTAGCAGCTGAAAGCAAGTACCAAATTACAGTTCTATCTTCTTTTGGAAATTTTTCCATTTGTAATCCCAACAGAAAGGTCTCTGCAACTTTCTTGAATTCCTATCCCAAGATCTTAGAAATTTCTTGCTGAATCATCTGCCAATACTTTTTTGCTTTCACAAGAGCACATATGGTAGAAAGAACCTTCATGTTTTTTACATTTCCAACATCTGTCTGGCATCTTTTTATTCATCTTTGCCAATTTTTTAGGAGTCATATACCATCTATACATCGTTTTTAACATAGACTTTTGTTGAAAGGGCAAAGCTTTACCTCTCTGTTAGATAGTGCAGGAATTCTGGGTGCAGCAGCTTGAACTTGCCTACAGATGCTTCAGAGCCGAAGTATTTCTGTGGCCTGCATCAGGAGATCAGACAAAAATGGCTTTCAGTCAGTAGTAATTAGACAGCTCTCAACTGATCCTATGACTGGGGAAGAAGTTGAGAATGCAAGCTGAACAAAGGGGCTCTTTTTTAGGCACCTGGATGCCAGACCCTGAATGAACCCATGGTAAATATATCTAGATTCCAAGGCAGGTCCCAAGACATTTTGTTTTTTGAGGGGGGAGCAGCCTCGGGGGGGGGGGGGAGCAGTACCAATATTACTATAATGTTAAATGTGATCGATGAAAGCTAGAAGACATTATAGTGTCCAAATTTTGCCATCTCAGTGTGCTTTACAGGCCCAGTCTTCTCTTTTCCCACTAATCTTCAGGAAATATGATGTTTACGCATATGGATGGGTGTGCATTTGCAATATCCTCAAGTCAGAGATATTAAACAAGGATTTTTTTTTTTACAGACTCGCAAGACAAAAGGCATATGTAAGAAAAGGGAAATAAGATAACTTCCATACCCATGATTACAAATCTTAAACCCAGTTAAAGAGCTAGAAAAGTATCACAGATACAGTAGTAGGAGCAAATATGAAGCAAGGCATATCATAAATGTAATTTTGAGGGAACCTGATAAAGTGATAATGTTTTAGAACAGAGGGTGTTTATAGGAGAATATTTCTACTGTGTGGCTGGTTTGCCGACCTCAAGGTTATCTCTCAGCTAATCCACTAGGATGTTGGAAATGCAGACATATGAAGGCTGAAAAGAAAGAGGGTAAAGACGTAACCCCAAGGATGCCAGCCCAGAGTACTGTGCATTGCTGATGTTCATGCTGGATCACCAAGAAGGGCATGATGGTTGAAACAGCTACAGGGGAAACAGCAAAAGACTAGTACTTACTCATCGCCTTTGTCATAACCTTCTGAAACAGGGATGCCCAACACAGCAGATTTGATCATGAGGTAATCACGTATATCTGAGGGAATGAAAATGTACCATACATCCTGCAGCCATATTCGGAAGGAATGCAAAACACAAAACAGAAGTATCAGATTGATGGACTATTACATACTTCAGTCATGTCTGTGGTAGTGAGGCACAAATGTAACTAGATTTCCAGCTGATCATGAAGGATTCTTTGAACCATGGAAGTTCAGTCTCCTACTTGCCCATGCTCCACTACCACGCCCTAATTTCTACTACTATTTCTTTCTTCGTGATAGCAAAAAACCCCAAACAATCAGGGCCATTGTGCACACAAAGCTGCAAAAGCCAGAATAGCCTGAAGTTCTACACTGTCATAAGGCTGCATGTGTGGGGCAGGAAGAAGAAATCCTAGTAGGTTGTGTATATACCTTGCCCTGTGGTATCTGGGTGAAGCCATATTCTGCATAAGCAATAAGAGAATTCTTCATGGTGTTTACTGTGAAACCGTAAAAGGAGGTCTTTGTCCCAACATCTTCCTCAAAGCCTTTGATCACTGCCCCGTTGAGCCTGTGAGGAGAAAAGAGGTACACACATTCTGAGGAATATAATGCTATTCGTCAGTAAATTAACTACATGGCACTCCTCGGTATATGACCAAGGCTTAAAGATTTTTGTTTGTAAGGTACTAAAACAGGGATCCAAAGGATTCTTTAATCGCTATCCTGCCACCTACAGGGGTTCCACTTGGGCAAATGCTGCAAGCCACAAATGGAAATCCATCATCCCATATCAAACGTTACTCTATCAAGCCTAGCTAGAATGAAGAACCATAGGCTTTTGATATATTACTGCAGTCCCCTGCAAGGTGGGATTCTAACTATAAACAACCCTAAAGTGAATGGCCTACATCTTTTAGAAGAGAATCCAACGAAGACAACAGCCAATCCATCACAGATGTTACTGAAAGCACAGGAATATATTTTGAAAAAAAGGCAAGGATGGAAAAAGCAAGGCAGCTCCCTACAGAGGAGAATCAGAAACGAGCAAACAGCCGTTTATAGTCAGGAGTAGTCTTTGCCAATGGGCTGCCTCAAGTCACATGCTGAAAGAGCCCCAGCTGCAGAGCCCTGCACATGCCAAAGCTAGTGGGGGGGGGGGGAGAGTAAAAGCTGGCTTATTTGGGGCGACTCTCTTTGGGCCTCAACAGGTTTGTGGTGGCTGTGGCTCCCGCCAACCCCTCTTGCTTGGTCCAGCAGGGGGAGGGCAATGGAGCAGCAGTGATTGGGGGGGGGGGTGTTGGTTCCTGAATTTTTGCCCAGGGTCCTGGAATCACAAAGACTGCCCCTATGTAAAGTAACTAGTCAGCCTAAGCTGAAGGAAAATCCTGTCCATAGTTAAACTCAAAGATTCTGAGAACGTCAGTAAAGCAGGCCCTGAGCATATGAACATATGAAGCTGCCTTCTACTGAATCAGACCCTGGGTCCATCAAAGTCAGTATTGTCTTCTCAGACTGGCAGCGGCTCTCCAGGGTCTCAAGCTGAGGTTTTTCACGCCTATTTGCCTGGAGCCTTTTTTGGAGATGCTGGGGATTGAACCTGGGACCTTCTGCTTCCCAAGCAGATGCTCTACCACTGAGCCACCGTCCCTCCCCTGGATCTACTACTGGATCATATCTACTGGATCCATTTCTTAACTCTTCAGCATGCCCTAAGCTCCTTCAAGAAAAGTCTGGACAGAAACGTGAAACCCAATCAGATATGGATTGTTGCTGGCCTGAGACAAGATATTTGCCTTCTAAAAGAGAAGGTGACAAACACAGTGCGTGTGGCTCTCTTATCATGCAGACAAGATCGCCTGATTTCTCAGAGGCCTGCTGAAGGGCAGGACCACTGTTAAGGGATGGCTTGGCTGACCACTCACTGAAGCTCACAGCTCAGCAGAGGACCCACCACTCATATCTGGTGCATCTCCAAATCATGGGACTACATTGTAGCAGCAGAGGAAATAGAATATAAGAGAATTAGTTTTGCTGCCTCCTCCAGGTACCCTTCCTATACAGAAATATGAGACTGGTCTTATAGTGAAGCTACGATAGGGGTGGGATAAAGGAGCTGCAAAACAGTGGAGGAAGAAGAGGAAGGGAACTGTTAGGGAGACCATGGACAAGCCTGTACTTGAGGACAAACAAATATCTCCATATGTTCCTGCGTTAGGGCATGCCCCCCCTGCACACTTTGGCTCATCCCCAAATGATCTTGTGTTTCTTCCCAAAGGTTTGGGTTGCCAGCCTCTTTGTACCTGAAGACAAAGTCATGAGCATCTATGTTCTTGCCTTGGCGGGATCCATTCAGAATTCCCCCATTGCCCACCACAGCACAGCGGATGCAGCTGTTGGGGGGCGTGGTCTTGGCAAAGAGCCTACCGTTGGCGGAGTCATTGAGGAGCCGCACTGTGGAAGCAATAACTGCAGAGCAAAGCAAATTGATGCAAGGCATTAGAACAAAAGGAGCCAAAAACAAGAGGACACAAAATCAGCATGGGGAAACCACTAATTTGGGGTTAAGGAACGTTCAAGTACTAAGAGGATGGCGAGAAACCACACAAAGCAAAGCTCCAGTTAGTTTTATCCTCGTAATACGTCGTTCTGCATTTTGGGGGGTGGAGAGAGTAGTTCTGTTAAAACCCTGAATAATTAGTTCTGAAAAATCAATAATCTGAAATCTGTTTAGGGGCAATTTCTGAAATGTAAAAGATCGATTCAGAAGCTCCCGCAAGAAGGAAGGCAGCAAAAGATCTCAGAGACTCACAGCATCCATTCGTGGATGCGAGACCACCAAGGAAGGCTTTGCAGAGGAAGGCAATGGCAAACCATCTCTGCTTCTCACTTGTTTGAAAGCCCCTTGCTGGGGTCACCGTAAATTGGGTGCAACTTGAAGGCACTCACGTTACAGAGAAGTTCCTGCAATAACAGAGGCGAAAAAGTCTTCTTTTCAAAATTTTCCTTTCTGTCTTCTCTTGGCGCCAGATAGAACTTCCCAAGGAAGTTGACACTCCCAAGGAAGATAGTAGTAACCCTGTGAAAAAGTCCTTTGCCAGTACACAACTTCTTTGCTCAAGTATTCTTTAGGCACCATCTCACGCACTTCCCTCCACCCAGCAAGAACTTTCTCCAGCTAGCATTTCCCAAGCTTTTTTTGTTTCTCCCTCTGCTTCCAGAGCACCTCTCTTACAAATTCAGGACATTAGCTGGCCAGGCTGTCAGTACAGTTTAGCAAACAGAGAAGAGAGGGTGTGGGGAAGGAAGTGAGATGCTTCCCGGCTGCCAATGTCCAGCAGCAACAATGGAGCAGGTTGTGACAGAGCCCTTTAGTTAAGGTTAATTACCACATAGACACTGGGACCTTTTATTCAGACAAATGTCACAAGATGCTGATACAGACATTTTCATTCCCCTCCCATCTCCAGGCTTAGGTCTTTAGTGAGAAACCACACATGGGGAACGCCATTATAAAAATCATGACTCTTGCAATACTAAGCATTTTGACCAAATTAAAACAAAATTAAAAACTCTTTTAGTTTTTGCTACAAAACAGATGAAGGAATCTTCCCTTTCTTTCCCCTCCCTTCCACTCACACCCTTTTATTTCCTTTTCTTCAGGACTGCCACACCCACAGCACATGTGCAGTAGAACTTTCAAAATGAGTGAAAGGGCAGTGAGAAAAGAACTGTATAGATGACTGCATATTTCTCCTTCCCACCTTGCAGTTAGATGGATGAGTCCCCATGAAGTTGGTCCCATGGGCGGCTGTGGAGCAACAAGTTCATAGGAGGCATCATGAGAAGCTAAAGAAAGGACATGAACTCCGGCCACAACTGTAGACGAGCATTCTGTTTGCTACAGACAATTACTATCTCCCTGGACTTCAGATTTTTTATGTGAAACAGGAGCTGACACTTGAATTCAGGGTGGGGGTGGGGGGGAACACCTGTTTATGTAGGCTTCCCAACCCTCCCGCCCTGGCGGGGGACCCCAGGATTTCCACCCTCTTCCCCCGCTCCCCCAAAAAACGGAAGCGGGGGGAGGGGGGGAAATGGTGCCGGGGAACATGGCGAGCCGCCCGATCCTGGAGCGGGTGAGGCCGCCGCGCCGCTGCCACCCCCTCCCCGCCCACTGCAGCTGCTCCTCCGAGATGGGCCCAGGCTGAGCCCATCTTGGAGGAGAAGCCAAGAGGCGGCAGCAGCGCAGGCAAAACCAGAGAAGGGGAGGGCGAGGCAGGCCAGGAGCATGGCAAGCCGCGAATCCGGGCCCTTCTAGGACCCGGACTCGCGGCTCGCCACGCCCCCAGCCCGCCTCCACCCCCCCTCCGATTCCACCCCAGAGGCGGAGCGGGCGAGGCCGCCGCGCCGCTGCCGCCCCCACCGCCCCACCGCAGCTGCTCCTCCGAGGAGCAGCCACAGCGAGCAGAGAAGAGGCGGCAGCCGCGCAGCGGCGTCGCCCGCTCCGAGATGGGGCAGCTCACCATGCTCCCCGGCGCCGTTTCCCCCCACTCCCCCCAGCTCCACCCCAGTGTCTCCTGGCTCCACCCCCAAAGTCTCCTGGCTCCACCCCAAAGTCCCCAGATATTTCTGGGATTGGACTTGGCAACCCTATGTTTATGAAAATTCTGTTTATGGCCAGGATGCAGGACTATCTGTTCTAATCTGTTAAGGTGAAGAGGGGAGCCTGATCCTTGCTGTGATCAGCAGGCATGCTCAGCTATAATTGTTCTCTCCATAAGTAGCCATGTTTATCCACTTGTGAATTTTAAAACATTTTTCTGACTCCAACTGAGAGAAGTTTATCTGTTGCAATACAGCATGCACACTAATGTTTGACCTATGTATAATCTGTAAGGTCTCCAGGAACAAGAGATGTCCTAAGTAATCCTTATATAATGGAGAAACACGTGAATCCGCTTCTCTTGATTTGGCAACCACCCCTTTCTGATAACAGTAGATTAACATTCTTTTTTATACCAACACGGCGGCTACCCAACCTGAATCTACCTCCTAATGCGTTAACTACTTGGTCTGTTACTGATTAAGATATCATAGTTAGGCATTCATAGCTAGGCATGCAGAACTTTGAATAGGTTCCACCACAGAAAGGATGCATACTTCTCTCACCGGACTACGTAAAGTCTTCTCCCATTTGCTCAACTTAATCAGTGGATGGACCCAGTTTGGTGTAGTGGTTAGTGTGTCAGACTAGGATCTGGTAAATTCTACATGTGCCATGGAATTATTCTGGGTGACACTGGGCCAGTCTCACACTCTTAGCCTAACCTACTCACAGAGTTGTGGTGATTAAATGGTGGAGAAAAGAATGGAGTAAGCTGCTTTTGGTCCCCATTAGGATAAAAGCTGAGTAAATAAATTAAAACCTTTTCTCCACTGTCCTAGGAACTCATTGGTTTATTCTCCTCAGTCATGACCCCTTTGTTAGATTTTTAAAACAAGCCTTTTGCCCAGGAAAAAAAATCCGTTATCTGGGAACAAAGATTGTTATCTCTTACGGTATCTCTATTGAAAATCAGGATTTTCATATGTACAGACAAGATGGCTTGAAATATTTAACCTTCCTGGTCTAAATTTCTGTCCCCTACCCTTTCCTCTGTACATTCAATAAAACTGTTTAATTTAAAGCTTTACTTTGACTGGTGAATCTGCATCCAAGGTGCCCAGCGTCTCCACATTCACTCCACTTTCAGTAAGGAGTGATCCACTGAGAGACATACAAGTCACGATACAAACAACAATTGATTAACTAGCAGAAGAACATAACCCTGCAGGTACTTAAATGGGTCCACCAAATGTATATTTTTATTAGCATGTTCTTTTAATAAAAGGATATACAAAAGGATATACAGGATGATATACAACTTTTAATAAAAGGATGTACACCTAACGATTTTGTTGTTCCCAAAGTCACTGAAATGTCACTGGCAGTTGCTGGGCAAGCCTGATTACTCATTGTGTATATGTTGATGACCTATGCTTCTGGGAAGAGCTCCATGAGAGCCTGGCTTGGAGTTGCAACATTCATATTAAAGTGCACGCATTCGACATCACCCCCTGAATGACAGCATCTAACAACCACAGCGGTTAACAGCCCTGTCCCAACCTATTACCTCCATATGACAACCCCCGCCAGCCATAGGGGGCGTTGTGTTCCTTCAGTCTGTCCCAAGTCTCTGGGGTGAAGTGCTGCTCCCATATCAGTACTGGAATGTCAAAATCAAATTGCTTCCCAAATATGGGGTCCATCTTCACTTTGGACTTTAATAACCAGTGGCACAAACTAGACTGAGAGAGACTCAAAGTGAGTAATGACAAATGCAGTAAGTGCTAGCAGCAATCCATAATTTTACGTATGTAGGACATCAAAGCAATCTGCCATCTTCAAGTATAAGAAAGTCACCAGGACAACGTCCATATCGTATACAGGGAGCCTTGATTACATCTCCAGCATTCCAGGCTCTTAGGGCGTTTTCGCACAGGGCTTACCCCGGAGCGACGTCCCTCTTCACCATGCAGCGTCTGCGCAGATTTCGCACCAACTGCTCCACAGAGCCGCGAAGAGCCGCGGCTTTTGCGTCGCAAATGTAAACTGGTTTTTGGCGGTTTACATTTGCGACGCAAAAGCCGCGGCACTTCGCGGCTCTTCCTGGTTCTGCGGAGCTGTTGGTGCGCGGTGAAGAGGGACGTCGCTCCGGGGTATGCCCTGTGCGAAAACGCCCTTACGTTCTATAACCAGAATAACTGATGCAAACTAAATAAACCAATGCTGACAGAACCAGAGCATGCCTTTATAGTCCAGGTTTAAGCTGTTGTCAAATAGCAGTGTTCAAAATGAGTAAGAGGGCAATGCAGAACTGGTCTGGAAGGACAGGAATCAATGCCTGGAAAAATTAAGATAACATCAGGGCTGAGTGGGACAATGTTGATGCATAGGAGCTGGAAGATTCCGGACCACAAAAGTTTGTTAGAATTCTGCTTGCTTTTGCTGCAACGTATGAACATACTACCACTCTGGACTGTATACCTTGTGAATTCCAGACGCATGGAATCAGTGCACATGATACCAACCAGTTTTTCTGCTAGGGAAATGTCAGGCAGTGGCTGGATTCTCTAGTCTGAACTCTCCAGTGGGCAACTTCTGTTAGTTATAGGGCATAACTTCTGTTCTGGGATTTTATTGGTTAATTAATCTTTTAGATTGATACTGCTCAGGCATGTGCAAGTACCTCAGCTTCTGTTTATACTTGGGTGGCAGCGATGCTTTGCTTTGTTCTCCTTTCCTTTACATGAGCTCTTTCCATACAGTGGTTTAATGGTAAAGGTAGTCCCCTGTGCAAGCACCAGTTGTTTTCGACTCTGGGTGACGTTGCTTTCACAACGTTCTCACGGCAGACGTTTTACGGGGTGGTTTGCAATTGCCTTCCCCAGTCATCTACGCTTTCCCCCCAGCAAGCTGGGGACTCCTTTTACCGACCTCGGAAGGATGGAAGGCTGAGCTGGCTACCTGAAGCCAGCTTCTGCTGGAATCGAACTCAGGTCGTGAGCAGAGGGCTCCGACTGCAGTACTGCAGCTTTACCACTCTGTGCCACGGGGTACAGTGGTACAACTTATTAAATGAAACATTCTGAATGGACATCTATGGACAGAATGCTTCTGGATACTGAGTGGTATCACAGAAAAAAACATCACTCTTTTTAGTTGATGCATTTGCATTGGTTGTGTCAATACTCTGCCTGCGATTAAAAGCATGCTACCCAGACTCTAGCTACGTCAAAGTTGGTTTCATGTGCACTGCACAGATAACATGATCAATGATCACGACTTGCAGACATTAGAATCCAAATGTCTGATAGAATCTGCTTAGGTGGATTGCAGTAAGTTGCGCTATGAATATTAAGTTCATTTCAACTGCACTTGTCGACTTGCAATCACAGGCATCTTTTACAGGAAAAAAAATATGTTTACTTGTATTTCTTAGGCTGCTTTTCAGCCATAAGGGCCCCCCAAGCAGGTTACAATAAAAGCAAAATAAAACTTTTTTAAAAATAAATAAATATATATATATATGTATGTATGTATGTATGTATATATATGTATGTATGTATGTATGTATGTATGTATATAATACCCAAACACAAGCAGCATTTCATCTTGTTCTTAGCAAGGCTGGTGGCATTACATTCTTCATGAATACTGTTTGGTGTCTGCCCGATTACACAACAGCCAAAAATCTGTCCGACAACTTCTGTGATCACAGAATACTCTGATCACAAAAATGTGCACTATGTGGGGCAGCCCTTGTTCAGGTGCTAAAATGCAGAGGCATTTTGACCAGGGTATGCCATTAGGAATATAGTATGGCAACATTAGAAGTACTTTACTGGCTTCCAGTTACCTTCTTGGTGCTACTTCTTGCCTTTAAAGCACATTCTCCTGTATGAGCACTTCTCCCCAATGTCCTTTGATCATCTAATGAATTTCCACTCTAAGAACCATGACCAGCAAATGCTATATAGTAGGATCACAGCCTTTTTAGTGATGAAACCATCAGGGAGGATTGCCAGGATACTACCATTCCTGCCTCAAATGTACAATCTTGAGATTCTTTGACTTTGGGGACAGCAACATGCTAATATCCTGAGCACTTATTGTTGCCTACACTTGACATCACTACGAGACAAATCACAATTCACCCATCTCCCTCTCTCTCTCACACCGATGCCATTTTAAATGCCATGTTTCCCCCGCACTTTGTTACCTTCCAAAATAAATTATTTGATGTGCTCTTCTTCTCCAGGATTACAATATGAACACAACAAAACCCTTCGGGAATGTTTAGAAAGCCACATTCCTGACCACAAACATGGATCCTGCATGTTTACTGCCTGCATGCACAAAAAACATGGTGCCCTTGTTTCTGTGAATATGTGTAGGTAGGGCCATCTCAGTTGCCCCCTAGCTTAATGCACTGGCCCCATGCACAGATATGCTATGTGCATACAGAGTTTTTTCTCAGGAATAGTAAATTTTGGTCTCTCCTTTAAAAAAAAAGATAAATGAATGAAGCCTTAAAGCATTTGAGCATAATAAGGTCTGCTTAGACCCATTATGTGCTAGACTGCTTTGAAAAGAAGGCAAAGCAACAAGAAGCTTTTAGAAAAAATGATGTGCTTCCTACCTTCTTCTTAGTAGGATTCATATTTTCATGCTGAAATGATTCTTTGGTTGGGTTCCCTCTAGGGTTAAAACAGCCAGAAAGAGGAAATGAGCATTGACTGAGATTTGTGCATTGTATACTAAGACACCTACACTGATCCAACAGGCTTTCCCACAGAACCTTCTACCTGCTAAGCTCCCAAGGAGAATTCAGAGATGTAAAAATCATAACTTTGGTATGAACTGCAGCCCTTGTATGGACATGGGGTTAATACTAAATGGAAGATATTAGACTAATTGCGCTAGTTCAGTTTCATTGCCATCTGTCCTGCTAAAGCAAGAGGAAACAATGAGTGGTGGAGGCATGGAATGGAACAAGAGAGGAGCCGTGGAGAAAATTGAATTGGCGCACACTGGGAAAGTGGTACTGAGGTAGTGTACCATTAATGGGAGTGAAGTGAGCACACCAGAAAGCCTGGAGGGGACTTTCAGCCAGACAGCCAAGGAGACAAAGGTTTGCTAGTTCTACAGCCCAGGTATAGGCAGGAGAATTCGGCTAGCTTTAGTTTCTGCCGTCACTGCCACCATTGTGATGTGGCAACCAGAATGGGGCAATGAGGACCAAGATGCTATAAGTTGGTGTGCATTGTGTGTTTGAGTGGATGTCTGACATATTGGTTTTAAGTTCAGTTCTTTCAAAGTAGCTCCTAACATCCTAGTGCAGGAGTCCCTGACCTTTTTGAGCCTGCGGTCACATTCGGAATTCTGACACGTCATCACAAAATGGCTGCCATAAAATAGCTGCTGAAGAAGACGGAGTCAACACAGTGGGCTGCTGCATTAATTCTGTCCCTAATGCTTATCAGCTCAAAAGGCCGTTTGTTACTTTGAGAGGTTTTTCTCCCAAATAAAAAAAAAGGCTGCTGAAAGAAATTTCACTATGTTAATGGTTAATTTATATAACGAGCCATTTAAAAGAAAATGTATCCTTTGGATCTCGGATATTTCATCTCAGTTTCTTATCCAAGGGATGATATATTTCTCAGTTTACAGAGGACAATATACGTAACATTACATTTACTTATTTACTTGATTTTTAGCCCATCCTCCCCCACACGGCAGGTTCAAGGAGCATTACAACGTGAAATGACTCTACTTGATTTGTATCACCATTTACATGGCAATCAGTAACTAGGATTTTTAAGTACCATCCTGCCATTTTCGCTGTCAGAAGAGCCTTACAGCATGCCAGTATAAAAATTCTTCTATAATTATACATTAGGAAATAAAACTATTTGGAAAGAATGAAACAGCATGGAAAGGATAACCCAATATGCCCTGATCTGGATAGTTCAGCCAAGGCCGATCTCATCGGATCTTGGAAGCTTAGTGGGCTTGACTCTGACAAGTACTTGGATGGGAGACCGCCTTGAAATACCAGCAGTCGGGAGGACAGGGGCAGGCCCCCAGTAGAGGTGAGTCACCAAAACATGATGAAAAAGGGAGGGAGGGAGGGAAGGAAGAAAGGAAGGCATCTTCTGTTTGCATCTCTCAGTAGCAACTTCAAATCAAAACTAATAAACTTCTTGTTTACCAGTCTAATAAACTTGTCCTCCTCTACTCTGTAAAATTGACCGAGAACAATTCAGAGGAATCAATTTGTCTTCAACACCTAAATACCAACTGTTCCAACACTGTTCTTTAGCTGCTAGTTTTGTAAGGATTGGAATCCTCTCTGGTTTAAAAGCCTCGCATAAAATTTAAAGGTAAATGGCTGCTGCGGCTTACCTTCAGTCAACATAGTGAAGATCCTTATGCTGTGGTGGCAACTGTTGCCAAAGCAACCTTTTAAAAAATAGGCAAAAGCAATCAAATATCCAGAGCCAAAGCCTGACTTGGCACCGTCCAACTTTCTAAAACACTTGGTGGGTGCCAGGGAAAGTGTCAATGGGCACCATGGCTCCCACAACCACCACACTGGGGATGCTGTCCTAGTGCTAGCACTTACTTGAAAAGTTTAGTAAACTAGTAGGAAGTAGTAGTAGTAGTAAAACCTGTCCAGCTGCACTCACCTCCTTAGAATGCTCTCTCTGGTCAAACCATGATACCTGGCACTTTGGAGTATCTCTGCTGATGCTAGGTCAGCTCTGGGGGGAAAAAGAACAGAGACCCTGAAGCAGAAAAGTGACACAACATATCCCTACAGCGGGGGTGGGGAACATCAGGCCCAAGGGCCATTTACGGCCCTCGAGATCACTTGGTCTGGCCCTTGGGGATTGCTGGGCTGAGCTGAGCCATGTGGTGGCCTCCCTGGGGCCGGGCTGGTCGGCAAGGATCGTGCAGCCCAGCCGCATTGTGCAGCAGCCTCCCCAGGGCCTGGCTGGCTGACTGGCTGGCAGGGATCACAGGGCCCAGCCATGCTGTGGTCTCCCTGGGGCCTGGCTGGCTGGCCAGGATCGCTGCAGGGCCTGGAAAAGTCACTGTCACAGTTCAGGTAAGTTCCCCCCTCATTTCTTTATTTCCCTTTCTTTCTATTTCTTCCCCCCATTTCTTTGTTTCCTTTAATCCCCCCTTTATTTTCCCTTCTTCCCCTCTTTCTTTATTTTCCTTTATTACCTTTTCTTCCCCCATTTCTTTATTTACCTTTCTTTCCCACAATTCTTTATTTTCCTTTATCCCTCTTTAGTCCCATTTCTTCATTTCCCCTTCTTCCCCCATTTCTTTATTACCCTTTCTTCCCTCCATTTAATCTTTCTTTCTTTCTTTCTTTCTTTCTTTCTTTCTTTCTTTCTTTCTTTCTTTCTTTCTTTCTTTCTTTCTTTTTTTCTTTCTTTCTTTCTCTCTCTCCCTCTCTTCCTTCCTTCCTCTCTCTCTCTCTCTGGAGCCTAAGTGGTGGGCATTTTGAAGGACTGCTGCTGGGGTATGCGGGTGCCTTTAAAGGTCTGCTGGGAGCAGCTGCAGTATCCACATGAAGGGAGGGGAGGGGTGGCAGGGGTGGGGGGTGGGAGCCAGCTATCACCAGTTCAATTTGCATGTGACTATCCCAGATGGTGTGACCTAATATGCTAATATTAGGGGATGTGGTCTAATATGCCTGGACCTAGGCATTTGCCTAGGGGAGCGGGTCGGTGTGTGTGTGTGTGTGTATGCTGAATTAGGCTCTCCCCACATGACTTCAAATACTTGGCTACTGAGCCAAGCCTCTTTTCCTTCTATTGGCATAGGTTTCTCCCCCTCCTGGTCCCCTGGGGAAGGAAGGAAGGAGCCAAAACTTCCTTTGCCCACTTCCCTGGATCACAAAGAAAGCAGCATTAAGACCAACAAGCGCTAATGTATTAATCATGTTTTAAGTTTTTTTAAAAAACCTTTAATTGTGTTTGTGTCCTTTATAAAGTTTATCACTCTGCTACCTGGCATTACATTTGATGACACACATGGCCCAGCCTGACGAGGTCTCATTTATGTCAGATCCGGCCCTCATAACGAATGAGTTCGACACCCCTGAGTTAGCCTGTACAACAGGTGAACTGAGCTTGTTAGACCAGACCAAGTGCAGAAATTTGCAAGTTAATCAAGATACTATTACTAAATATGAGCAGCTATATTGTTCATATCTATCATCTTGCACCCCACCTTCCCCCCAAAAGTAGTCTTCGCATGAATTAGATACGAGTTATCTAGCTATTAATGTTTAACAAAATTTCTTAATGCCTAATTAGCTCCTATGCCAACGAATTACGGTAGTCAGATTCCAAACACTTTACAAATACAGCTAAATAATGTATTGCTCCGCTGTAAGAACATAAGAGAAGCCATGTTAGATCAGGCCAATGGCCCATCCAGTCCAACACTCTGTGTCACACAGTGGCAAAAATTTTTTATATATACACACACATTGTGGCTAATAGCCACTGATGGACCTCTGCTCCATATTTTTATCTAAACCCCTCTTGAAGCTGGCTATGCTTGTGGCCGCCACCACCTCCTGTGGCAGTGAATTCCACATATTAATCACCCTTTGGGTGAAGAATACTCCTGTAATATAGGAGTATGAAATAAATATTATCAGATTTAGAACAACACACTTAGGAATATGACCTTTATGAATACAAATATTAAAACTTCACCTCTGGTTTCCTCCTCTTTGTTTTCATCTTGGGTGAAGTAGTGAGAACAAGCTGGTGGGGATTTTAAGATTATTTATTTATTTATTTATGATTTATAAACCACACTTCCTTCAATGGGCTCGGGGCGGGGAACAACAATTAATAAATATACACAGTTAAAATTAATTAATACAATAAAACAACCTTAAAAACAAGTCAAATTCTGCAAATGGTGATATCAAACTGCAGCCACTTCTCCCATACATCCCCCAGCTGGTATAAGACAGATGACACAGCCTTAAAGCAGTGGGTCAATTCAACAGAATGATTTCAGCAGAGCCGCTACAGCAGGGAGGCCCCAGACTGACGTCCACTGCCTTGGTTAAAAGCCTGGTAGAACAACTCTGTTTTACAAGCCCTGTGGAACTGCAATAGTTCCCGCAGGGCCCTAATCTCCACTGGGAACTTGTTCCACCAGGTAAGGGTCAGGACAGAAAAGAGGTGAAGTGGACTTCTTTTGGGCCAGGAATCACCAGCAAATGTTGATCCGTGGAGGACCCGGACTCGCGGCTTGCCATGCCCCTGGCCCGCCTCCACCACCTCCTCCGATTCCACCCCAGAGGCGGAGCGGGTGAGGCCACCGTGCCGCTGCCGCCTCTTCTCCACTCGCCGTGGCTGCTCCTCCAAGATGGGCTCAGGCTGAGCCCATCTCGGAGGAGCAGCCACGGCGAGCAGAGAAGAGGCGGCAGCTGCGCAGCAGCGTCGCCCGCTCCGAGACGGGGCAGCTGGCCACGCTCCCCAGCGCCGTTTCCCCCCTCCCCCTAGCTCCACCCCAGTGTCTCCTGGCTCCACCCCCAAAGTCCCCAGATATTTCTGGGGTTGGACTTGGCAACCCTACATTACACTCAAAGTATGATATTTGCATAACTTGCCTTAAAGTATATAGTGCCTTTGTCTATGGATTCTAGGCCCAAAGTCTGGGGAACAAAGAACAATAGGCCTCTCTTAGGGCGTTTTCGCACTGACCTTAATCGGAAGCGACGCCCCTCTTCAGCGCGCAGGATCTGCCCGGATTTCGCACCAATTGCCGCGGAGCACCCGGAAGAGCCGGAAAGTCCCGCGGCTTTTGCGGCGCAAATGGAAACCGCCAAAAACCAGTTTCCATTTGCGCTGCAAAAGCCGCGGGACTTTCCGGCTCTTCCGGGTGCTCCGCGGCAATTGGTGCGAAATCCGGGCTGATCCTGCGCGCTGAAGAGGGGCGTCGCTGCCGATTAAGGTCAGTGCGAAAACGCCCTTAGAGTCTTTACTAAGTGTATTAGCTTAGAGAGGAAGCCTCTTGTTTAGCAGAACTTTCTTATCATCATTTGTTCTGTAAACATCTTTCGGTGAAGAGTAAGCTATCTTTCCCACCTCCGGGGGCCCATCCCTTGGAAAAGGTCAAATCCCCCGCCTAGAGCAAAAGTTCTGCTCTTGCACATTTTGGAGTTGAGCCAGGGGTCCACACTGGAGACCAACAGGAAAAGGATGAAACAGCAGTTATAAGGATACAAACAAGTGAGACTTGGAGGTCCTGATTACGAAAACCCGAGTAATATCAATTCATCTCTCACTTCTAAACCTGGAAATGTGATTTATTTGGCCAATGAATGTAATCAGAGTGTCAGAAGCGAAGGACGATGTAGCCAATCAATAAATTGGCCTTTGTTTACAGAAATGCCGTTTTCCTTCGGTCATCTTCTCCATAGTCATAGAGAAGATGGCCGAAGGAAAACAGAGGACGGGTGAAAGATTTTTTTTCCCTTCTCACATTAATGTGAAAATAATAAAAGACCTGCAAATTCATCTCTACACCTCTGTTGCTGAGTCTCTTGATCGGAAGAAAAGGGGACTCTGCCAGGTACAACACAGCAATTGCGACAGCAGAATAATTAACCTGAAATCTCTGCCATTCCACATAATATAATTTGATCCAACTGTAATCAGAAGACCAATTCAGAACACACACCAGTTCCCAGCTGTATCTTGTACAGACACTGCAACAGATAAACATTGTAAATTTGCATTAAACAAGTTGGCCAGTAATGAGAAGCTGATAATTTGGCCAGCAAAACCCTGTATTGCCTCCAGGCACAAAACCAAGAGTCTTTCATGCAGGTGTCCTTCACGGGACCAGAATGAGTGTATTCTGCATTCAGCAGAATGTCAAATTCCAATAAAAAGTAACAGCATTTTTAAGCCCAGATGTTTGGCATCCTTGTAAAGAATTATTAGAAGTGAGGTTGTCCTCCTGTTCTTCAAAGCCTCTCCTTTGCATTGGTAGGTCTTAATTACGAACAATAAACTATGCACTAGGCTGCCTCAGCACTTTGTATGACCACCTCATGCCAATTTGCAGAACAGGAGGAGCCATGAAACTAATTTATCTCTTATTTAGGATATGGGCAATTTCTGAATTTGGAGTTGACTTCCAGAGTTGCTCTTACGGATGCCGGCTCCTGCCCCCCACCAGCCAGCTGACCCTACCTCCAGGTGCGACCACCAGCAGCCATCCCTCCCCCTTCCATGAGATTTAAAGAGCCCTCCTCCTTTCCCACTGGTCTTCCCCTGCTGCCTCTTAAATCCAGCCCACCCCCACTTTCCCCGAGGCTCTGGCTCCAGCCCTGGGTAAGCGCCTTGCCCAGGTCCAAAGTTCCCCCCTTCCCCCCACTCTTTCTCCCTGATCTGACCCATGATGGACTCCTGCCTCAGGGTCTCAGCAGCCTTGCCCTGTATCCCTTTTGGTAACCAGGGCAAACTCTGCAGGTCACCGGGAATTGGGGTGCAGGCTTCCGAAGGCTCAAGGTGTTGTGGTGCCAGTGCTGGGTCTGGCACTCCATTGTGGACTGGCGGCATTCTTGGCAGCAGCAGTGTTCTCAATGATGGTGAGTGGGGGCGGGGGGTTGAGGACCTGCATGAGGGCTTGTCAGAGCAAGGTGTTGTAGTAGCAGGGCTGGTCCTGGTACTGAACATATGAACATATGAAGCTGCCTTATACTGAATCAGACCCTCGGTCCATCAAAGTCAGTATTGTCTACTCAGACTGGCAGCGGCTCTCCAGGGTCTCAAGCTATGGTTTTTTCACACCTATTTGCCTGGACCCTTTTAGTTGGAGATGCCAGGGATTGAACCTGGGACCTTCTGCTTCCCAAGCAGATGCTCTACCACTGAGCCACTGTCCCTCCCCATGAACATATGAAGCTGCCTTATACTGAATCAGACCTTTGGTCCATCAAAGTCGGTTTTGTCTTCTCAGACTGGCAGCGGCTCTCCAGGGTCTCCAGCTGAGGTTTTTCACACCTATTTGCCTGGACCCTTTTTTGGAGATGCCAGGGATTGAACCTGGGACCTTCTGCTTCCCAAGCAGATGCTCTACTACTGAGCCACCGTCCCTCCCCATCGCAGGGTCATTGTCCATAAGTGGGGAGTTTGTCAGGGGTCTGCAGGAAGGCTCAGTAGCTCAGGCAAGTCCCTTTAAATACTTCTAGTAAGTGGGCGCTGCTTCAAAGCGGGCACACCACTGGTGGCTGAATCCCCAGCCCATTCCCAGAACACTCTCCAAAGCCCTCCACTGGCAAGTCAAGCAGACTTTAGTTGCTCTGCCTGATTTTGTTTCAGTATTCAGTGCCTGATGTTTATTTAAAGACAGATGTTAGTTCTGAACCTAGCACTTTGCCTACATGGGCTAGCTCTTGTACCTTGTACTAATTGCTCAACTTGCAAATTTGTCCAAAACGCTGTTTATGGATAAAGACGGAGAAAGCCTCCAGGCCTCTTTCACCTAACTGAAAACCGAGATATAAAGAAATATGATTATATCGGGATGCTGAAGTTGGTTCCCAGTTCTCAATTAATGAATCGAAGCACAAATATTGAGGACAGTATAAAAGCTCTGAACCCCAAAATGAGGTCTGAACCACTGTGTGTCAGGGGCAACCGTTCTACTAAGCACTAACCTGTCGTTGCTTCAGGTGTCAAAATTTACCTTTCAGAAAATGGCAGATTAGGCATAGGTAGCAATTTAAAACAAGTTTCGGTTTATTTAAGCAGACTGGCAGGGAAGGGATGGAACATTTACATAGATTTTGGGGATTTAGTAGATGTAGGTAGACCGTTAAAACTGAACACAGAACTATATCTGAGACTGCTGACTTCACAAGATACGGCGCTACCCTTCAGTTGGTTCAACTTTCACTAAAGAAATCCTCAGTGTTAAAGGTTTATCTTTTTATAACTGCTTTAGATTTCCAGTTAACTTTCTTTCTAATCACACAGTCTTGAGCGTACCCTGCTTTGTTCCTTTGGTTATAAGACTAAGGCCTCTCCACTGGACCTCTTTCTCTAGTGCGGTCATTACTGTCTTCCCTTGAAGATAAATAACCTCCACCTTTGACAACTTTTGAGGGGCTTTCACTGCCACCTCAAAACACTTTGCCAAAGTCTGATCTCCCAGACTTCCCTCCACCCACCCCTATGGACACTAAGCTTCATATAGGGAACTGTTTCCTTCTCAAGATGTGATTTGTGTTTTACACAAACAGGGACTGTTCTTACCTCCTGGGAACAGCCTCCCACCAGAGTTGCCAATATTCCAGTATTCCACCTCACATGGGCTCTGAATCCGACTTTGCTCTGTGTCTCTTGTCACACACTAGAGAGCATCACAAGGACCACCCACTCTCTTTTCCAAAACAATCTTTGGACCACCCCAAAAGACCCATCCCCACACACTGGAGACTGTCCCCTCCAAGAAGACATAGAGCGGTGCCTAGTCCAAACACTGGTTCTGGAGCCACAAGCTTCTATTTGGAGTGCCACCAAGAGGCCTGTATTACAAAGAAGATTTGAAGAAGGAACTGAAACGATTGTGTGCCATGTGCACTCCAAAATTAAGGCTTGGATCACCACACATCATACAACCTCACATTGTGGTCAGTGGCCAACCACCATCAGCACCACTCAGAACTGTCCATCAGCATCACTACCAAGGGGTTGCTTTTTTTGTTACCATCTTAAATGTAATGTTCTGATTTTATATGAGAGAGGCTGATATTGTTTTATTGCCATGATTTATGGGACCTTGTAACCACCCTGAGCCTGCTTGCAGGAGGGTGTATTATAAATGGAATTAAATAAATAAATAAATTTGGGGGACTCTCCGCTTAGAGAGGACATATGCTGTTTTCTGTTCCAGAGCCCAGAGCATGTGCCAAGGTGGGATGCCCCTAGGACACTAATGCAGGCAGACACTGTGTCCAAACTGTACCCCAAAACAGTCTTTGGACCCCACTCCCACCATGACACATTCTCAGTCTCTGGAGACTGTCCTCTGCAATTAGACCTCAAGTTGTGCTTGGTCCAAAAACTGGTTCCAGTACCACAAACTTCTATTTAGAGTGCCCCCAAGAGGCCTTTATTTCAAAGAAGATTTGAATAAGGAACTAGAATGACTCCATGCCCCAAATAATGTTTGAACTACAAGTTGTCATACACCCCCATGTTCAGAGGACTCTCTCCGAGAAGATATATGCTGTTTCCTGGCCCAAAGCACAGTTCTTGTGCCAGTGGGGTGTCCCCAGTAGAAAAGCATAGGCACACACTGGGTCCAAGCAGCACTGCAGAACAATCTTTCGATCACCCCAAATGACACATTCTCACACTCCAGAAACTGTCAATTCAAGAAGGCATACAGTGGTGCCAGGTCCAAACTCTGGTTCTGGCACAGCAAGCTTTTATTTTGAGCGCCTCCAAGAGGCCTGTATTTTAACCAGCATTTGGATGGGGAACCACTTGTACGTCTTCTTGCAGGGGACAGTCTCTGGAGTGTGAGGGTATGTCATTTGGGGTGGTCCAAAGATTGTTTTGGGTTGCAGCCTGGTCCCAGTTTCTGCTTGCGTGATTAGCCTGGGGCACCTTACTTTGGAACAGCTGGCACAAGGACTGCACTTTGGACTAGGAAACACCATATGTCCCCTCGAAGGGGAGAGTCCCCTGAATGTGGGGGTGCATGACATGTAAGAACAGAAGAGAAGCCATGTTGGATCAGGCCAGTGGCCCATCCAGTCCAACACTCTGTGTCACATAAGAGAAGCCATGTTGGATCAGGCCACTGGCCCATTCAGTCCAACACTCTGTGTCACACAGTGGCAAAAAATTTTATACACACACACACACTGTGGCTAATAGCCACTGATGGACCTCTGCTCCATATTTTTATCTAAACCCCTCTTGAAGGTGGCTATGCTTGTGGCCGCCGCCACCACCTTACATTATAATGTAAAACCAAATTATAGTAATTATATATAATTATAATGTAAAACCAAATAAGAACCACAGTTTGAAATTATTAGTAAACAACAGAAAACTATGTAGCACAATAATACTATGTCAATAAGGAACAATTAGGACAATTTCTGTATCCAACCTCTGATATATTATAATAAAGAAAATAAATGTGGCTGAAAAATAGGCACTTTCCATAAGATTAAACAAGTAATGTCCATAAACAATATCAGTGCACAGTCCAAGTACTATGCCAAAATTATCCTGGAGTGGATCACAAATTTGAAGAACAACAAAGGAAAGGACGCTGCAGCCAAAACAAGAAGCTCAGTACCGGTTTTGGTGAAGACACCTTCTTCAACTTATAGGCTCCACCTGCAGCCCTTACAATCATGAATATATGTTGGCTATGGAAGCTCCAGTCTATATTCATTCTGTAGACATAGTGCAAACACTTTGTAGCTGGAATTGCTTCTCTGGTTAAAAATCCTCAGTCCCACCTCGCTGGCTTCTTGTTATTGCTCATCTAAACAGTTCACATTGGTTTCCTACTGAGAAAAATTGGATCATGAGTGTGTGAATACAGTGAAAAGGAGGAGGCACTCAGGAAAACTCTGGCAAAACCAGCTTAACAATGGGGGGAGGGGGGGCAAGGCAAAAAGCTCTTACTTACCTTGAATACAACTCTGTTGGTCTTAAAGGAAAGATACTTTTTGTGTTTCTCCCATGGGACTGAGGCAGCTGAGCACAGCAGCATCTTTTTCTTCTCCAAGGGAATAGGAAGGAGGAGGAGCTTCAGCCACTGGAGGAGCTTGGCTCTGTAGCTCTGCTGTGTGACTGAGAAAGCCTGGCACAGCTCTGGCTTTGATTGAGAGAGCTCTAGCTATGCCAGGCTCTCTCAATCACACCAAGGCCTTGAGCCGTATTGAGCTGTTGCCTATTTGAATAATAAGGAGACTGTTGTCTATTTTTAATGTACTATAAGAAGTGTAATTTAACTATTGAAGGAGGAAGAGCTTGAAGTTGCCTTCCAATTGGAAGTTCTTAGAATTATTGGAGTGTGTAAGTAATGTAACAAGACAGAGATTTTGTGGAAAGCTCCACTGGAGAAAGGAATGTAGAGTGGTCCTTTGCTGGAAGAAACTTTGAAGCAGGAAATGAAGCTGGCCTCCTGTACATTGGAACTCTGCTACTGAAACTATATTATTGTGAACTCAGTATTGTGATGAGAATGTTCCATTTTGAAATGTGCAAGTGTTATTATTGGTTTTACCTATAAAGTAGTGCATTGTAATTGTAGTAATTGTGTCACTATAACCATTGTGGGTTGTTTACTGGTTGCTCTCTCAATCACACAGCAGAGCTACAGAGCCAAGCTCCTCCACTGGTTGAGGCTCCTTCCCCTCTCTTGGGGAAGAGAGAGAGGGGGAAAGAGAAAGGAGAGGCTGTTTTGCTCAGCTGTCTCAATCCCATGGAGAAAAACAAAAATGGTGACAACAGAAGCAGGAGAGAGAGAGAAGGAATCAGACCATAGGCAGTTCCTTGTGGGATGCATATAAGCTTTCTGGGAGCTGTATCAGGCCCATGGGCCAAACATTTGACACCAATGATCTAGGATGTGCACAAACTTTCTTACAGTGTATTTAACTATACTGGCTTGAAAACACATCTCTAAGGACCACATCTGTGTGTTAAAAAGTCATGCTTAAGAACTGGTTTAGCATAACAGCTATGAGAATAATACAGGATGTCCCCGCTTTAGATCTTGCTTCCATCATTAGATGACTTACATGTAAAGTTATTTTAGTCCAATGAAATAAGAAGCTTAGACTGGAGGAACTCTGTATTGCGCCGTTAAGCATGCAGTTAACTCAACTACAGCATGAATGCAACAATTTACTCTTCAACTACTCTTCTTTTGACTTTCTAAAACATTTTTAGCTATTCAGATTTCAATAACAGAATGCAAATCAAGGCTAGCAAATGTTGGCAGAGTAATTAACACACATATCTGAGCATAACCTGATTAAAGAGTCAATAAAGCTTTATTTGGGAATATACTTGATAGGAAAGAGGAGTGACAGAGAGTGCTTTCACGCAGCAACTGTTTGCAAGTGGGTTTTGCCATTCTTACACAGTAATAAATCAGGGGCAAAGTGCGTTACTGAGTGTGTGTGAACATGCCCAGAGATAGGTTCCTAACTACATCTCTAGCTGAGAGAGAGGAAGACTGAGTGTAACACTTCCAAGAAGAAGGGGGAAATCGATCTAAGAGTAGCAATCTGGAGACAGACAAAGAATGACCTAACAGGAGAGACCTAACATATAGTTCACAAACTCTTGTACATAATGATAGGAAAAATAAACTTTCCAAGTAGTGTGATTTCTTCAATATATCTTATGCAGGAGAGAATAATAGAATAATAGAGTTGAAACGGATCTCCAGGGTCATCTAGTCCAACTCCTTGCACAATGCAGGGAATTCAGTTTCAGTTTATTTCAATTTATATACCGCCCTTCCCACCAAGCGGCTCAGGGCGGCTTACAACACATAAGAACTAACACAGGTTTTGGATTTAAAATACAGCAAATTACACCGTTAAAACAGTAAAATGGTAAAACATAAAAACAAGCGATCTATCAGAATACTACACTGCAATCTTCTATAGAGTTTCCAATGCCAGTTAGTTATAGGCCAGCCGGAAAAGGGCTGTCTTACAGGCCCTGCAGAACTGGCCAACATCCCGCAGGGCCCTCACCTCCTCCGGCAGCTGGTTCCACCAGCAAGGGGCCGTTACCGAGAAGGCCCTGTCCCTGGTGGATTTCAGACGGGCCTCTTTTGGCCCGGGGATATCAAGCAGATTTTGAGAGCCCAATCTCAGCACTCTCTGGGGAACATGTGGGGAGAGACGGTCCCTAAGGTAGGCAGGTCCTAGGCCATATAGGGGTTTAAAGGTAATAACCAGCACCTTGTACCGGGCTCGGTAGATTATTGGCAGCCAGTGCAGATCCCGAAGCCCTGGCCGAATGTGCTCCCATCTTGGGAGCCCTAATAACAGCCGGGCAGCTGTTCACAAATACCTCCCTCATTATCCTCATTGTTTTGGGATAATAGGTCTGCTTTATTGTTTCTGCTTTCTGCAAACGCAGTACAGAAATTTCTGCTTTCTGTCAGCAAGCCTTCTCAAGATGTCAGACTAATTTAACGCTTGAACTTTCTCAGGCAAAATAAGTACGTTTACAATAGCTCCAGCTCCCAACATGCTACATGGGAGAAAGAGCCCCCAATAATTGGGAAATAGAAGATTGATTTCAAAGCATGCAACTCTCACAGCGGTCCGGCCCAGTTTGGTAGGGCAGGGTAGAGATTATCATGTATCTACATACTTTATTGTGGGTTAGACAAGACATGCATTGTTAACGTGCCATTTTTTGAAACAAAGATGTTACTGATAGTAAACTCAATCTCCCGGTTTGAGATTTTTGCAAGGAAAAATCCCAGGCCTAAACTGTCTTTAGGACCAAGTTTCTCTAGGGTCCCACCAAGTTAACACTGATTTACATTTTTTTTTAAAAAACCCTCCCCATCTCTAACAAAACGTTTGAGGCAGGTTGCGACATTTTATTTTAAAAATAAAATAAAAGCACCCAACAGCAAAACCAAATGAAACTGCACAGCAAGAAAGATGAGATATAAACACCTCCATAAATAACTCGAACTGCAACATCAGACCAAGCCCAGAATTCTTATAAGCCCTGTGAGTCCAACCTCCTACACCATCAGCAAAATACATGCTCAAATGATTCATTTTGCTTTTGAAGAATCATCAAGGTGGAGCTTTCCTGACAACTTCAGTTATGCAATTCCACCAAGTAGGGATTACTACTGAAAGCTGGTTTCTAGATGCTGCTGCTTTGTTTTGTCAGCAAGATGGAATTTTCGTCCACAGATGACTGGCTGAGTAGAAGAACCTTAGTGAAACATACTGGGAGAAATGAGAGCTATGTGGCTCTCAGGTCATGACCTTGGACTTGAAGCTAACCAGCAACCAGGACAGTGATTCTAGCACAAGTATTATATTGCAGCAACTTCTTGCCAACAAAGGAGTTGCTGCCTTCTACACCAGCTGATTTTCAAATTGTCTTCTAGGGCAGCCCCATATAGAGACATCTGTCCAGGTTCTAGGTTCCCGTGGCATGGATCGGAAGTTCAAATGGGCTGTGCTGAGGGGGGCGCTATTCACACTGCAGGTAACCTGGGGTGGATCACAAGTCTGTGAAGGCAGGCTCAAATCCCCACTCCACCATGGAAGCTGAGGGGGTGACCTTGGGTTGTTGTGAGGATAAGATAGAGGAAAGGAGACTGCTGCACACTACCCCGAGCCCCTTTATTGTAGTAGAGCGGCCATCCATTGTCAATGAATGTGCATACTCTGAATTCCTGATTCCCACGAATTGAATTAATTAGCATTTGTTGGATATGTGGTGGTTTCCATATGAGGACAGGCTTGTTTGGGTTCCCCGTTACAGGTGCAACTGCCAATACAGCACTGACAGGACCCATCGCTTTAAGGCTTCTTGGGCCTGATAGCAGGATTATGTAACACTTGCTATACAGGTGATGAAAGCATGTGAGAAGCATGTGCAACCCATTAACCAATAAGTAATGTGATTGGCTGGTGGGGGTATAACAGCAGTAGCCACACTGCTACCTACTGTGGAGAGAACGGACGGAGAGGAGTGGTATACTGTTAGATTGTTGGATTATTGGATGTACGGATATTGATGGACTGTATAACTGACTATTCTTTTGGACTGTGATTACTGTACCTTTGAACTGACTGGACTAACTGTAAGTGGATTGACTATTGGACTGTACTTGACTTTGCTATTGCCTAACCCTAATACAACTGTTGAACTGCCTGTCTGTGAGTCTGTATTCATTAGAACTTTAGCTGAGGCTGGGCTGACCAGAGTGGCCCTGAGGGACGTCTTCCAGCACACTCTGTCAAGCATTGTGGCAAATTTTTCTGCAATTTTTGTGCCAGGGCTACCAACTTCAGTTTAGAAAATTCCTAAAGATTTGGTTGTAGCATGCGGGGAACAACAATGTTTGGGGAGGGAAAGTACCTCAGCAGGGATATGATACTATTGAGTCCACCCTCCGAAGATACCACTCCTCCAGGGGATCTAATCTATCTAGTCTGGAGATCAATTATACTTCCAGGAGAACTCCAGGCCCCAATCTCCAGGACTCCTAGACTTCCATCACTTATGTTAGAGATGCTGGGCTTCTCTTCCCCCAGGCAGCAAGCAGTGAGGCATATCGAGGTGGCATGTGACCTCCCGGACATGCTCCGCCACTAGGGTAGCCAGGCTGCATGCAGCAACCACAGGGTTAAAAAGCAGGCTGGGCCTGGTGCACCAGCCTGTCACCAATGCGAGGGCATCACTTCCAATTAAAAACTGAACTGGTGTCACTGGACATGCAAGGATTTTCAAAACTCTATGGTAAAATAATTGTTTTGGAAGGTTCTAGAGCATCTGTGATGCCACTTCCAGAAACAACGGTGACATGCTCCCCAATTTCCCCCCGCTGGCACTTCAGGTGCCAGTGGGCAAAGTACAGGTTTGCCAAGAGGCCTCTTTGCCACTGCCCTGTTTGTGGAAGTAAAATACCTTGAGGTGGCCCTGAGCTTAATTGGTTTATGGCTCTGTCTTCAATTATGACTACTTCCTTTCCCAATGACTTCAACCCCAAAAAGTCACATGCATTTTATGATACTAGTTCTTTCTTTCTTTCCCTGTATTTATCCAAACAAAATCCAATATCGACTGTGATATAAATGAAGAAAAATAAACATATTTGGTGAGATCCTTTTGAATGTTTTGATTCCCCCACTCCCACAAACTACTTTTTGAAGGTTACCAGTTCAGGTTTTAACTGCTGACTTTGTAAACTCTCAAGTGAGTCTAAATTCATCTGATATTTTGCCCTGGGGAATTTATTATTTTATATTTGTGAATCTGATGTTACTGGGTGTCTATACTTGTAGAATTAAAAAAGCCCAATCCTGTTTTTATGAACACAAACTTGCTGGACACAGTGAAATGTATTTGCTGCGGCACATGAAAATGTGCAAGTAGCATTTTTTTAAATTGGGGCTGGATCTGGGTTCTGTTTTTATACAGCCTCCCCCCCCCCCCAAATATATGTACTTGCGGGGGGGGAGAAAGTCGATATATGCCAGCTCCATTTCTTAGTGAAACACTCATAATTTCCAGGGACTTGTCAAGATGTAAAAAGTCCACCCAGCAGGATCAGAGATCTGGAAAGTAAGTCTGGTTAGAACTTGGCAAAGCACAGCAAGACTGTAGGAAGGACACAACACTTGTTTGCTGGACAGGGTTTAGGGCAGGTGTGACTCAGACAAAGGGACTAACATGGCAGGACAGAGGAGACACAATAGACCAAAACAGGCAGGTTGTCAGGCATGACCCCCATACAAGGTAAAATGTTTCATGATAGGGAAAAGCCAACTTCTATATACTCAACAGAATGAATTCTATGTCCCCACAGGGACCACAGAGAATAAAATGTTCTGTGACAGGAAACCAGGAGAAGAGGGCTGGCCGATGAAGATGCCATTACACATCTACTCACAGCTCAGCTATGCTTTGCCCCTTCTGTTTCTTCCCATGTTCTCTATTTGTAAGAAGGGATTTACAGGTGGTGGCAGGGATGTTTTTGTCTCCAAGTCCAATATTTGACAGTTCTGTTTTCCAATCTGTTTTTCTGCCTGCCCACCTACATCTTTTCTTGCCGATCTATATATCGTGTGGCCGTAGCTTATATATATGTAAGTATTTTTATCTCATTTTTCTCAACTCAAAAGAAGTTTACAAAGAAAAGAAAATGGAATTTAAATAAAGAAAAATAAACATACAACATAGCTAACTCAATTAAATGGATCCAAGACTAGCTAAAGAAAGACTACAGTCTTTTTGTAATCAAGCGTCATAAGCGAATGTTATAAATCTTATGAGCCACTTTGCCTTAGCCAAAAAGCAGGGTACAAATCCAGTAAACAAAGAACCACACATTGCTGTGCTCACATTTCAAGGCATGAGGGCAGAGACAAGGAATGATGTCCTGTCCCAGTTAAGCACATGCTTTAGTGAACAAACAAGACTGGCTTGTTCCTTGCTGTGGAAATAACTGTTTGGCCATCACAAAGGTTTCCTTGTTCCTCTTTCTGTCCACTCAGACTGGTCCTGACTATGGGGCGAGTGCCAGAAGGACATTGGTCTACAACAATAACAATGGACTCTAAAGCTTTCCTCTTGAGGAACCAATCCCCAACATGCCCAGAGAGGGCAAATACAAGCTGCAGGATGCTTTTAACCCTTTTCTAAAAGCCGTTTGTTTTAGCATCAGGACAGAAGTTCAGCACTGAACATGATATTCCGTGGGAATGTACCTTGTATGGGTAAAGATTTCTGACCCGACACACATCTTGCAACATTTATGTACAGATATTTTCCCCTACTTAAGGGTTTTTGCTGCTAGGGTGCTGATACAAGAAGGGGATTACCTGTACACACAATGTAAACAATGGAAGCAGGAGTAAGTGGAAGATTCCAAATAACAAATATAAAGAGTGAGTCTCATGAAACAGGCAGAAACATCAGCCATCAAAATGGTACAAATGTTGATGACACATTAAAATATTCTAAATACATAACCCAATTGATTTCTAGTACGGCTGCCACCTTTAGGTGGGGCTCCAGTGATTTTAACAGCTGCAAATACAGAAAAAAATGTGAAAGCATGATTCTAAAGGTCACAACTGTTGCGCTTCCTGTGTCTGAGTCGAAATAAAACATCTCCTGTGTCGAAATAAAACATCTCTTCACTTTGGCCTACAATATTCATGTTGTGACACAAAAATCTCTTGCTGCTTGCAAATGTGTCACAAAGTTCTACACAGAAAAAGTTGAAAGAGGTGGATGGAATACCAACTGGAAAAATAATTTAAAGCATGCCTAGATATACATTATTCCTGCTTTGATATTCCAGTTTCCCTGTTTTACCAGAGCGCCAATAAAAGAGTTTGAATGGCAGAGATTACTTTTGAGTGCAGCACTAATATGAAACTAGCGTAGCAGAAAAATAGCGAGGTCCGCACAGAATCTCTGGAAGTGAGGTTTACTTTTCTATTTTAAAAAAGTTTTATTGATTTAAACTACAATAAAGAAGCATTGCAGCTGATACATAAAAAGAGGGGAAAAGAGAGAAAAGGGAACTTTAGAGAGTGGGAGAAAAAAAAAACAGAAGCCAATACAAATATATCAGTTATAATGCCACCTCCCAATATATTACTCAATTCTTCCTACCTACAAGTATAAAAATCTCCTTAAGTATTACATCCTTTATTCTCTCACTAGTGTAAAAGAAAAAAAAGTAATTCTTATAATAAATTAGTAAAGTAATATAAGACCAAACCATTCTTCTTAACCACAAATTAAATATAACCAGTTCATAAGAAAAAATTTTCTTATAAGACTCTCAACATCAAATTTCCTGATTTAACTTAAACCTATAATAGGCACAGATCAGTTTATTGATTTAGCAAAATCCTGATTAAAAGGAACACATAAAAATATTTCTTTGTTCATAGCAAATTACATAAGATACATCAAATACAACTGTCTATCTCCATCTAAACCATTTCTCCTGCTAACATATTAATAGCAAATCTACCATATTACCAAAACTATTTCTAGGGCATATTTCTAGGATGGAAAACCACCGCCTTCCCAAGATTGCTCTGTATGGCGAACTTTCCACCGGCCATCGAAATAGAGGGGCACCAAAGAAGAGGTACAAGGACTCCTTGAAGAAATCCCTTGGCACCTGTCGCATCAACCATCACCAGTGGTCTGACCTAGCCTCAGATCACAAAGCATGGAGGCACACCATCCACCAGGCTGTCTCTTCCTTTGAGAACGCACGCATAGCTGGTCTTGAGGACAAAAGGAGATTGAGGAAGAATCGCACTGCTACAGCACCAACCCCAAATCAGACTTTTCCCTGCAGCCACTGTGGCCGGATCTGCCTGTCCCGCATTGGTCTTGTCAGCCACCAGCGAGCCTGCAGCAGACGTGGACTACTGCACCCTTCTTAAATCTTCGTTCGCGAAGTCAAGCTGAGAGAGAGACCAAAACTATCAAATTCTGCAGCCTTTATACTGTCTGGCTTTTCACCCTTTGTTTTATTCTCACATCTTAGGAAGCAGTCTCCTTAAATATGCAAACTGTGAGTAGATCTACTATCTAGAAAGTTATGCTAATAAGCCTCATCAACATCTTTTCTTCAAGATCTCCCTTAATCTTTTAAATTTTAACATCTGTTCATCAATATTAGTTGCATGTTTGCTTATTCAGTAGAAAGAGAGAAAGGAGAAAAAACAAAGGAAAAAAACCCGAAAGGGAAACCCAAAATTCCAAAGTCCTTCTTCCCAAAAACTTAAAAAAAACTTTTAAGTTCCTTTGCTTTCTACACCCGAATTGTATCCGAGGCAGTCCCTTTGTCCACAGCTTATCTTTTAAGTAACACCTTTCACTTCTTAGTCAAAGTTCTTTATTCAGCCATTCACCAAAGCAGAAAAACCAAAGACATTTTTAAGGATAGTTTTCCAAATCCAGATGTGTTGCTCAAAGTGCAGCTTTACTCTTCTCAGCATGTCCTGCCCCCTCAACCACAGGAAGAAAAAATCGTCGCCATTTTCCCTTCTCCGATTGAGTGGTTTTAAAAGTGCGTCATAAGAGACCATCTTCTTTCACTTTTGTTTGTTTTGCATAACAATTTTCCCTTCTGCTTTCACTGCCATCGATTCGCTCTCCTTAATGCTGAACCCCTGTAATTAGCTATTTCATTAGTTGTCAGATCTTCTTTGCTCAAATCATTAGCAATGAGCATAAAGTAATCTCTAAGAAGCTGCATAAGTGAAATCAAATCTTCCTTTAATGATCTGAGATTTGAGCAAATATCTTTTCCATGAGCCATTTCATTAGAAAATGCCATACTCAGCTTATACATTCAAAAGTCAGTCTCTCAAGTCAGATTGTATAAGCTGAAAAGATATTTGTATTTTCACTTCCCTCCTATTAAAGGTATTCTTTCAGTTAAAGTCAGATAAAAGAGACAGAGTTCTTTTTCTTTTTGTTTTTTGTATATCTCCTTTGTGTTCAAATCATATTGCAAATTCTTGATAATCTCTGTAATATATATCCAATTAAAGTCCGGGTCAATTTTAGTAATTATATTCAGTCCAATTCAAAAGGTTAAGACTGCTCCTGTCGGTCCGAGGTCACTTGGAATCATCCGTGAGCTAGTCTTTTGTAGTTATGCAAAGTGACCCATCAGGGGTAAATGTAGGAAAAAACACCTACTTGTTAAGTAGAATCATCGCTTTAGAAGTAGAAAGATGTTGATTTGCAGATGTACTGAAGAAAAGGAAAGCATAAAAGCGATCGGGAGTTCTTTTTCTGCTGATAAGCAGCTTTCATAGCCGCGGAGCCTCAAGACGCACGACGAGCATAGGGGGCAATTGCCACTAACCCCCTCCCCCTTCCCATGCTGAGAGAAAACCCTCCAGGCCTTCCCTGCAAGGGTCTCATCCATGAGATCCCTCCAACGACCAGACTCAGAGATGCCACAGAGAGAGCTCTGCAGGCAGTTCTGAAGCCAAGATGACGGATCCCGGAAGTTCCGGAAGTGAGGTTTACTTTTTGGCACCAAAAGGTAGAACCCAGCCAGGCTTGGCTGTCCCAAAGACTGAATTCCAACCATTCTTCATACAGACAGCTTTATTCACACAAACAAGCAGGCCGGCACACAGCCTTATCTGATTTCAAAGGGTCCCGCCTCCACTGAGTTATCCCTGGTAAATTTCCATGACCAAGTTCCTTTACTTATCTATCACAGCAAGTCACCTCTAAGAGGCCGCTCTCTCTTATCTTAGCTAGCCAGCTTTAGACACACACCCGCTATGCTGTGGCCAGTTCTTTAATGGAAAATTACTGCAGACATGTTAAAGACAAAGCATGCTCTAAATCAATATATTCATTATTATAGGGGCTTTAATTAATTATTCAGGGGCTCTCCTTCACTAATTGGCCTACTCTAGCTTACAAGCGTTAAAAGCAAGAGTGGAATTCTAGCAGGAGTTCCTTTGCATATTAGGCCACACACCCTTGATGTAGCCAATCCTCCAAGAGCTTTCAAGGCTCTTTTTTGTAAGCTCTTGGAGGATTGGCTATATCAGGGGTGTGTGGCCTAATATGCAAAGGAGCTCCTGCTAGAATTCCACCCCGGTTAAAAGTAATCCTCAAGAAATGTGAGTGAAATGTCTGTATGTCAGCCAGAATTGTCTCCAGTATCATGGAAAGGAGGTTTTCACATTTGGGGTTAATAATTTTAGATCTTGCAAAATAAATGCAATATGTCCATCTGTTACAATTTGGCAAGAACCATCGTTATGCAAATGATGTTCAAAGAATGCCAATTACAATTAGTTCCCAATGTACAAATTATCTTCAGATCTTTGATATCGTATTTTGCCAATGAGGTTCTTTGTGCCAGTCAAGACACTCACCCCTGAGCTAAAGGACCAGAAAGGCAAATGTCAACACATCATTAACCTAGAATGGCTCATGGAAACATACATTTGGATTTTGCCTGATTAAATAACTTAAACAAGTCTGACACACACAAGCATGCCTTCTCTATCATCTCACTGGACCTCTTTTGGTAGCCAAATCAGATGAAGATAAAAGCATCCATCCTATTTCAAATGGAGCCATCACCATGAATGAGTATTTGTTGCCAACAGTATTTGATAGTTAACATAGTTCCAGCTATTGACTGAACATGGTCAGTTTCAGAACGAATCCACCAAAAATCAATGGACTGGATCCAGTCCTACCACTAATGAAATGATCTCAAAGAACGGATACTTGTTGCCTTTGCTGTCCAACAGGATTTCAAGTTTGGTAGGGCACATAGGCAGGGTTTTTCGTTTAGGGGGGCAGAGGGCCACTACATTTGGTGGCCCCAGCCAGGCTCTTGGCACTGAAAGGCAGGGAGGTGGTCCCAGCCGGCCACAACCGGAGGCAGGGACGGAGCCCACGGTGAGGATGGTCCAGGGGTGGTGAAGCCACCATGAACCAAGCTAGCATCTCCTTACGCAACTTACAATGAGTCCCAACTCAGTGTGCTCAAGTCCTAGCAGCTGCAGCCCTGCCATCCTTAAGAACATAAGAACATAAGAGAAGCCATGTTGGATCAGGCTAACGGCCCATCAAGTCCAACCCTCTGTGTCACACAGTGGCAAAAAATGTTATATACACACACATACACTGTGGCTAATAGCCACTGATGGACCTGTGCTCCATATTTTTATCTAAACCCCTCTTGAAGGTGGCTATACTTGTGGCCGCCACCACCTCCTGTGGCAGTGAATTCCACATGTTAATCACCCTTTGGGTGAAGAAGTACTTCCTTTTATCCGTTTTAACCTGTCTGCTCAGCAATTTCATCGAATGCCCACGAGTTCTTGTATTGTGAGAAAGGGAGAAAAGTACTTCTTTCTCTACTTTCTCCATTCCATGCATTATCTTGTAAACCTCTATCATGTCACCCCGCAGTCGACGTTTCTCCAAGCTAAAGAGTCCCAAGCGTTTCAACCTTTCTTCATAGGGAAAGTGCTCCAGCCCTTTAATCATTCTAGTTGCCCTTCTCTGCACCTTCTCTAATGCTATAATATCCTTTTTGAGGTGCGGCGACCAGAACTGCACACAGTACTCCAAATGAGACCGCACCATCGATTTATACAGGGGCATTATGATACTGGCTGATTTGTTTTCAATTCCCTTCCTAATAATTCCCAGCATGGCGTTGGCCTTTTTTATTGCAAACGCACACTGTCTTGACACTTTCAGTGAGTTATCTATCATGACTCCAAGATCTCTCTCTTGGTCAGTCTCTGCCAGTTCACACCCCATCAACTTGTATTTGTAGCTGGGATTCTTAGCCCCAATGTGCATTACTTTGCACTTGGCCACATTGAACCGCTTCTGCCACGTTGATGCCCACTCACCCAGCCTCAACAGATCCCTTTGGAGTTCCTCACAATCCTCTCTGGTTCTCACCACCCTGAACAATTTAGTGTCATCCGCAAACTTGGCCACTTCACTGCTCACTCCCAACTCTAAATCATTTATGAACAAGTTAAAGAGCATGGGACCCAGTACTGAGCCCTGCGGCACCCCACTGCTTACCATCCTCCACTGCGAAGACTGCCCATTTATACTCACTCTCTGCTTCCTATTACTCAGCCAGTTTTTGATCCACAAGAGGACCTGTCCTTTTACTCCATGACTCTCAAGCTTTCTAAGGAGCCTTTGATGAGGAACTTTATCAAAAGCTTTCTGGAAGTCAAGGTAAACAACATCTATCGGGTCTCCTTTGTCCACATGTTTGTTCACCCCCTCAAAGAAATGCAACAGGTTAGTGAGGCAAGATCTTCCCTTGCAGAACCCATGCTGAGTCTTCCTCAATAACCCGTGTTCATCAATGTGCCTACTCATTCTGTCCTTGATAATGGTTTCTACCAACTTTCCCGGT
The DNA here is from genome assembly GCF_032191835.1 of Heteronotia binoei. Taxonomy (NCBI): domain Eukaryota; kingdom Metazoa; phylum Chordata; class Lepidosauria; order Squamata; family Gekkonidae; genus Heteronotia; species Heteronotia binoei. The sequence goes on from NC_083235.1 coordinate 71,215,549, forward strand.
ATTGAAGTCAGACTGACTGGCCTGTAATTTCCCGGATCTCCTCTGGAACCTTTTTTAAAGATGGGGGTGACATTTGCTACCTTCCAGTCCTCAGGAACGGAGGCAGATTTCAATGAAAGATTACAGATTTTTGTTAGAAGATCCACAAGTTCAACTTTGAGTTCTTTCAGAACTCTCGGATGTATGCCATCCGGACCCGGTGACTTATTAGTTTTTAATTTGTCTATCAGTTGTAGGACCTCCTCATTTGTCACCTCAATCTGACTCAGGTCTTTCAACACCCCTTCCAAAATTAGTGGTTCTGGGGCAAGCAAAAAGTTCTCGTCTTCCACAGTGAAGACGGAGGCAAAAAATTCATTTAGCTTCTCAGCCATTTCCCTATCCTCCTTCAGTAATCCTTTTACCCCATGGTCATCCAAGGGCCCCACTGCCTCCCTGGCTGGTTTCCTACTTCTAATATATTTGAAGAAAGTTTTATTGTTGGTCTTTATGTTTTTTGCAATATGCTCCTCATAGTCCCTTTTTGCCTGCCTGATCACAGTCTTGCATTTGATTTGCCACAGCCTGTGTTCCCTTTTACTAATCTCACTTGGACTGGTTTTCCACCGCTTAAAGGAGTCCTTCTTACCTTTTACAGCTTCCATTACTTTGTTTGTTAACCACGCAGGCCTTTTCTTATGCCTGTTTGTGCCTTTCCTAACTTGTGGTATGTATTTTATCTGAGCTTCTAGGATTATAGTTTTAAATAGCGTCCAAGCTTCCCCAAGGGTTTTGACCGTATGTACCTATCCTTTCAGTTTCCTCCTCACATGCCTCCTCATCTCAGTGTATTTACCCCTTTTAAAGTTAAATGTGGTTGTGGCGGTCTTTTTGGACAACTCCCTATTTATACAAACGGTGAAATCAATAACATTATGGTCACTGCTTCCAAGCGGCGCAATCACTTTTACATCTCTCACCAAGTCTTGGGCATTACTTAGGACCAAATCCAGGATCGCCCCACCCCTGGTAGGTTCTGAGACCATCTGCTCCATAGCACAGTCATTGAGAGCATCAAGAAACTCAATCTCTTTCTCTCGACCAGAACACATATTGACCCAATCAATCTGCGGGTAGTTAAAATCACCTATTACGACACAGTTTTTACGTTTAGCCGCTATCTTTAAGCCTTCCATCATATTATAATCGTCCTCTCTCTTTTGATTTGGTGGGCGATAACAAACTCCCATAGTTAAATTTCCTTTTGGGCCCTCTATTTCAACCCAAAGCATTTCTAAAAGTGAATCTAATTCTCTGATCTCAGTCTTACTGGACCGTATATCCTCTCTGACATACAGAGCCACCCCACCTCCAACCCTTCCCTCCCTATCCTTCCGATATAGCTTATATCCAGGAATCACCGTGTCCCACTGATTCTCCTCATTCCACCAAGTTTCTGAAATTCCCACAATGTCTATGTTTTCTCCCAACACTAAACATTCCAATTCACCAATTTTACTTTGAACACTTCTAGCATTTGCATACAAACATCTATAATTTCCCAGGCGAGCTAGGCCCGCCACCTTCCTCATGCCGCCTCGAGACTCTGGCAGACAGTCCATATTGTTTGTCACCTTCACAGTGGACAACTCCGGTCCATTACCCGGTAGAAAAATAGCAGCTAACCCTTCATCTCTTTGAGACGAGTCCTCCCGAACCAGAGACATTTCATCTCCTGTCGGCTTTCCCCCAAGATTTAGTTTAAAAACTGCTCTGCCACCTTTTTGATTTTAAGCGCCAGCAGCGTGGTTCCATCCGGGGACAAGTGGAGACCGTCTCTTTTGTACAGCTCCCGCTTGTTCCAGAAAGCATCCCAGTGCCTAACAAACTTAAACCCTTCCTCCTTACACCATCGTCTCATCCACACATTGAGACTTCTAATTTGTGCCTGTCTCTCCTGCCCTGCACGTGGAACAGGTAGCACTTCCGAGAAGGCTACCTTGGAGGTCCTGGCCTTAAGTCTCCCGCCTAGCAGCCTAAATTTTTCCTCCAGGACCTCACGACTGCATTTCCCCACATCGTTGGTGCCAACATGCACCACGACCACAGGCTCCTCCCCAGCACTGTCTATCAGTCTATCTACTACACGCGTAATGTCTGCTACCTTCGCACCAGGCAGGCAAGTCACCATACGGTCAGTACGCGGTTTCGCCACCTGGCTGTCTACTTGCCTAATGATCGAATCACCAACTACCAATACCCCCCCTCTCCCCCTGCTCAGGGATGGTTCCTTGGCGCGAAAGGATTCCCGCTCACCAACCGAAGAAGAGGTCCCTTCTGAGGGCGCATTCCCCTTATCCTCAGCACGGTGCCCTGTTCCCTCTCGACCCTCACGCTCTCTGGCAGCAATGGGGCTGCTACGTTCAGAGCGGGGCTCATCTAATACGCCCCCGAGAGTCTTCCCCAAGTGCCTAACTGACCGTCTCTGCTTGAGACTGCTTGAGACTGGAGACAGGGAGGGAACCCACAGGATGATGCTCCAGCAGTGATGAAGCCACTGCAGACCAAGCCAATAAGCCCCAGCTCGGCACACCCGAGTCTGAGCTGCCATGATGGTGGCACCTCACCTCTTGGAGCCCTGCAGTGCCAGTCCTGTGGTTGGTGACAAGGCTGGCGGCGAGGAAGCCCGGGGAGAGAGCCTGTGTGGTGGGCAGGGGAAGGAACAGCAGGCCACACACAACCTTGGGCCCAAGGGAAGCACTGGAAGGAGAAGGAGATAAGAGAGACAGCCCACCTTTCCCCCCTTGGCTCAAGCCCTCACCACAGCTGCTGGAAGGAAACAGGAATGTCTGACACCACCGTCCTTCTCCCTCTTTCTCTTGGCTGCAGTGGAAGTTGGGGGTGGTAAGTAGTGGGACCAGGACCCTGTGGACCCCACCGTACCTATGGGCCTGCTGCTTAGAAACCTCAAAGCCACTCCTGAGAGTATTCCTCAAGAAACATACAATATGGTCAAACAAGGAGAAACCGTAGACACCAGCCCTCCCTGCTCAGATGTGAGGTGAATAAGGTTGGGAGCAGATGATTTCTGCCAGTCTCTACTTATTGCTACAGTCCATAGCACCACATCCCACACTGTTTCTAAGGCTCCCCTGGCCTCTAGGAGCAGTTTTTTGGGGTGTGGGAGACTGCACTGAGGAACTGAAGAAGGCAAAAATCCCTTCTGCAAACCTGTTCTCTTTGTGAAAGCACTGAAATGAATCCATTAAAAGCACTGCCTTCATTATCTCCCAAATGCCACTTTGATAAGGACACTTTGCAAATGATTTCAATTAGGAGGCTGGTTAAAAGCAGGCCATTAATTCAACCACAAAGCTATAAATCACTTAACAGCTCTCCATGTTTTGATATTAATTTAGAGACCCATTGCAAAGAGAGGCCTTTGGGGAGTTGTTTTTGTTATGGTTACTTATTAGGCCACTCACACTTACTATTGTTCCTTAAAATACAAAGCAGGAAATGTAGGTCTAAGTGGAGGCTGTCAGTGGGATGTCTTTGAAAGCTCTGAGCCAACAGCAAACAACCTTTTGCATGCAGACCTGGAATAAGGAGAGCCAAGACCTTCTGTTGGATAATTAAAAGGCCAAATTTATTTATTTGTTGACATTTCATTGAAATCTGCCTCCGTTCCTGAGGACTGGAAGGTAGCAAATGTCACCCCCATCTTTAAAAAGGGTTCCAGAGGAGATCCGGGAAACTACAGGCCAGTCAGTCTGACTTCAATACCGGGAAAGTTGGTAGAAACCATTATCAAGGACAGAATGAGTAGGCACATTGATGAACACGAGTTAGCATGGGTTCTGTAAGGGAAGATCTTACCTCACTAACCTGTTACATTTCTTTGAGGGGGTGAACAAACATGTGGACAAAGGAGACCCGATAGATATTGTTTACCTTGACTTCCAGAAAGCTTTTGATAAAGTTCCTCATCAAAGGCTCCTTAGTAAGCTCGAGAGTCATGGAGTAAAAGCATAGGTCCTCTTGTGGATCAAAAACTGGCTAATTAATAGGAAGCAGAGAATGAGTATAAATGGGCAGTCTTCGCAGTGGAGGACTGTAAGCAGTGGAGTGCCGCAGGACTCAGTACTGGGTCCCTTGCTCTTTAACTTGTTCATAAATGATTTGGAGATGAGAGTAAGCAGTGAAGTGGCCAAGTTTGCGGGTGACACTAAATTGTTCAGGGTGGTGAGAACCAGAGAGGATTATGAGGAACTCCAAAGGGACCTGTTGAGGCTGGGTGAGTGGGTGTCAACGTGGCAGATGAGGTTCAATGTGGCCAAGTGCAAAGTAATGCACATTGGGGCCAAAAATCCCAGCTACAAATACAAGCTGATGGGGTGTGAACTGGCAGAGACTGACCAAGAGAGAGATCTTGGGGTCGTAGTAGATAACCTACTGAAAATGTCAAGACAGTGTGCCAACGCCATGCTGGGAATTATTAGGAAGGGAACTGAAAACAAGTCAGCCAGTATCATAATGCCCCTGTATAAATCGATGGTGCGGTCTCATTTGGAATACTGTGTGCAATTCTGGTCACCAAACCTCAAAAAGGATATTATAGCATTGGAAAAAGTCCAGAAAAGGACAACTAGAATGATTAAAGGTTTGGAACACTTTCCCTATAAAGAAAGATTAAAACGCTTGGGGCTCTTTAGCTTGGAGAAATGTCGACTGCGGGGTGACATGATAGAGGTTTACATAGAGATTATGCATGGGATGGAGAAAGTAGCGAAAGAAATACTTTTCTCCCTTTCTCGCAATACAAGAACTCATGGGCATTCGATGAAATTGCTGAGCAGTCGGGTTAGAACGGATAAAAGGAGGTACTTCTTCACCCAAAGGGTGATTAACATGTGGAATCTACTGCCACAGGAGGTGGTGGTGGCTACAAGCATAGCTAGCTTCAAGAGGGTGGATAAAAATATGGAGCAGAGGTCTGTCAGTGGCTATCAGCCACAGTGTGTATATATATATGTATATGTGTATATATATAAATTTTTTTTGGCCACTGTGTGACACAGAGTGTTGGACTGAGCCCATCTCGGAGGAGCAGCTACGGAGAAGAGGCGGCAGCAGCGTTTCCCCCCCCTCCCTCCGCTTCCGTTTATTTGGGGAGCGGGGGAAGAGGCTGGAAATTCTGGGGTCCCCTCCCAGGGCGGGAGGGTTGGGAAGCCTACTGAGAATAGCAAAAACATTCACAGATTTAGAAATAGATGGCAAGTAATTGACTTACACAACATGTGCAATGTGAACTATTGCATAGGAAGTGTACGTAAGATAAATTCAGAGTCAAAGCATGGCATGTGCTTGTTTCCCAGACATTCTTGCCTTTTTCAAACCATTACCTTGTCACTCGAGTTCTGCATTCAGTTTTTTAATATGGAGGTTCAGTCCTATAGCATTCCAGTTTTATAAAATTAAATAATACATAATTTACCTCAGGTCAAAAGACTGTCATCCATGGCACGCTAGCCTGGCTAAAAAAACACAAAAGTAAAATACATACACAGAGGATCCGCCTAAATGAAGCAAACCTAATGAGCAATGAATGGCAGATACCAACACCCCTCCTCCCAATAACTGCAAAGTTGATCTTGAGTAATTATCTGTGGTTTCCCTCTTGGGCTGAGTACATCACAGCAAGGTGCTAGAAAATATTATTTTAATTTCTTTTAATTTCTGGAAATGCCGGAAGAATGGGAAGCTTACACATCATTTTCACAAATATGAGAGACAGAGGTTCATGTAGTGTGTCAAAGGAGATAAATGTTGTTCAAGGGATACTACATATTCATCAAACTTCTGAGTGAACAGGATATGACTGAACAACCCCCCCCCCTTCCCCCATCTCCTACCCTCAGTTTTACTGAGCAGGGATTTCAGGGGTCTGAATCCATCGTGGTGTCTAAGAGGAGTACATTTTAGTCTTGAAACAAACCATAGCCCCTTGACTTTTATACATAAAAGGAAAGGAAAGAATTCGAGAGTCTTGAGGTGGGCCTTAAGCCTCCAAGACTTCTCCTTCGATGTAAGTCATGTTAAGGGAAAAGATAACGTCCTGGCCAATTCCTTGTCCAGATGTTATGAAGATTCTGATTAAGATCTGAAAATCAGGAGTCTAAATACGACTTATTCAGTTAGATGCCTAACCATGAATTTGTACAATTTATTGACTCCATCTGCATGATCTATTGTCCATGCTGATGGAGTGGGGGAGGTGTAAGGAATGGAAGCCAGTCTGCATGGGGTGGCTGGGTGCGATTAGCTTCAGCTGCAGGACTCTCCCTTGAACAAAGGAAGTGGCTGCAGCTTTAAAAGGGTTTTTTTCCCCTCCCAAGCAGTAGCTCTGAGTCGGGAACACGCCTTTCCAAAGGGGACTGCTGATAAGACCGGCATGGCTCCCACCCCTTTCTTCAACGCTTCACGTTTGTGCTACCTGATTAGTTTGTTTCATTGTCTGTCTGCTTGCTTAGGCTTCCCAATCCCCAGGTCCCAGCGGGGGATCCCCCGTTTTGACAGGCTTCTCCCCGCCCCCAGCCAGCTGGCCAGCAGGGGAAGCCCCGCGCCCATAGTCACCATGAAGTTTTAGAGCTCCTGCAGGTTTAGAAACCTGCAAACAGTTTTTAAAATGTGTGCCTTTAAGGCTGAGCAGGAAGCAGGGAACAGGAAGGGCTTCATGGGAAAGGATCAGTAACAGCTTCCTCAGAGAACGGCCCCTCCCTTTCTTTTGCTTTCGTTTTCAGAGCAAGCAGGAATATTCTGCAGGAACAAGACCCAGTAAGTATTTATGTGAGAGAGAGAGGGAGGGGGCAGGGGATTCCCTGGTTTGGAGTCCCTTCCCCCGCTTTAGAAAGCATGAGGGGGGAGGGAAATGTCTACTGGGCACTCTATTATTCCCTATGAAGAACGATTCCCATAGGGAATAATGGGGAATTGATCTACGGGTATTGGGGGCTCTGGGGGGCCTATTTTTTGAGGTAGAGGCACCAAATTTTTAGTATAGCATCTAGTTCCTCTCTCCAAAATACTCCCCAAGTTTCAAAACGATTGGACCAGGGGGTCCAATTCTATGAGCCCCAAAAGATGGTGCCCCTATCCTTCATTATTTCCTATGGAAGAAAGGCATTTGAAAAGGTGTGCTGTCCCTTTAAATGTGATGGCCAGAACTCCCTTGGAGTTCAATTATGCTTGTCACACCCTTGTCCCTGGCTCCACCCCCAAAGTCTCCTGGCTCCGCCCCCAAAGTCCCCAGATATTTCTTGAATTGGACTTGGCAACCCTATGCTTGCTTGATGATACTGAACAAATATTTTATCATTAGGGTTTGTAGAATCTTTCGGGCTCAAGTGCCGTGTTCTACTGGAGAAAGTTTTTCTACAAACCCTAATGATGATGCCAGCCGTGAAAACCTGAAATCCTTGATAAATATTTTATCGCTTTTGTATGATTTTGGACTGGGGTGTTGATCTGCTCAGCACACTCCCCCTGAACTGTGAACAGTTGTGTCTTTTTAATTCAATTAAAAGTGAAATATTTCCTTTACGCTGGTCAGAGTTCCTTGCCAACCGCCTCTTCACACGAACCCAGAGGTTCTTGAGACCTGATAGATGGTTGGAGAGAAGAACAGAATGCAAAGAAGAGGCTCGATTCTTCCTATTATTTAATAAAACCCTGGGGGTCTCTGTTTTTCCTTTAAAAAGGCCAAGAAGCCTCAAAGTCAATTCAAAAGTTATTCTTATGCTGCCCCTCTCCACACAGTGCTTCAAAGGTGTGCTTACCCACACTGGGAACCTTCACAGGAAAAAGGCAGTTGGGCCGGTAGATTGTGAGTGCCAAAACACATGGAAGGGGAATGGTTAAAGAGCCTTTATCCTCCCACACAACCCTCTCAGAATTGCCACTTCCTGAGCCTACTTTTCCATTTTTAAAAAAGGACATACGTCTGCACATACTTTGCAGTTTGCCCCCTTGGTATCATCCACAGTTGCACCTATTCCTAGCCAAGCGGGCTCCCTGCCATTGCTTTGCTGTTATCAGAAATTCACTATAGATTTATAAGTTGCTGCCCCGCCAAGGCATGACTTTTTCTTTGACAGCTTGACTGTGCCATGAGGACCAAGGCGTGGGAAATGTATTGTTCAGCTGGATGTGAGATGAGGGACTGGAACATTGCCTGTAAGCAAAGACCAGGTGTTACTAATCTGCTCTAGTACACAGGGTTGGGGCAATTTTGATATTTGGGGTCAAATGGCTATCTTTTATTCTGAATTGTCTGCAGAAAAGATACCATCAGAACTTTACAATGCACATCACTGAAGCATAAAGAAAATGTGTATTGTTAGCTAAATTTAAAGCAAAAGGCTGACAAACAGGTTCACCCATTTCTCCTCCTTCATTTCCTCCAAAGAAATACTCTACATCAGGGGCGGCCAACGGTAACTCTCCAGATGCTTTTTTTTGCCTACAACTCCCATCAGCCCCAGCCAGCATGGCCAATGGCTGGGGCTGATGGGAGTTGTAGGCAAAAAACATCTGGAGAGCTACCGTTGGCCACCCCTGCCCTACATTATATGAATGATAGCATGCACAAACTCTCTCTTCAACAGCAACAAGTAAGTTCATTTTACTGTGACATGTACAAAGTTCAACCAAATTGGAAAAAAAAACCTGGGTTCATGTGCATACTGAACAAAGACTGAATGCTTTTGAAGCTTTATTGGATTGTCTGTACGTCCGTGAAGTCAGAAGCAAAATTTTGACTGACGTGAACCTATACCTAGTGTTACAGGAGTACACACAAAAAGTCAAATGCTGGATCAGTTGTGTGTCTTTACTCTTTCTGCATTCATTAACAGGCCTGTCTACTTTTATTCCTTTAAAGAGCACGTGTATTTTTATACATCCAAACTTCACCTCACCCGAAAAAGAAATTACAGTTATTTAAAAACAAGTGTCAAACTCCTTCATGGATTGGAGGATGTTGTCGAGGACATCAAAGAAACTGGCCAGTAGATCTCTCCACACTGGCTTTTTCTCCAGGTCAAAGTGATAATGCTGAAAATCTGCAGAACTAGGTTTTTTTCAGGGTTTGTGCCAAGACGGGGTCTGGGAGGGGACTTACATTAAGGATACTTCCAGATTAAGATACTGTCCTAAAAATATTATGTCTCTTTTCATTCTTATTTTGTATTTGTCATGGCAGCTTCTGTTTAACAACTATAGACACAGAGGACAGCACCCTTGAAAATGCAAAAACTCCTCCTCACCGTGGACCGCTTTCCAAAAGGGCTAGGAGGTTTTAAAAAGTGCTTTCAACAAATAATTCAGCATCCGTAAGATGGCTTCAATATAAAAATTTCCAAAATAAACACAAATGCGGAACTAAGGCAGGATGAATTTGTTTAGGTTCTATGTGGAGTGACCGCCTTTTGATACTTTAGAATAAAATTATGAGCTCTTTCACATGTATATATGTATACTAAAATACTCACATGTACACTAAAATGCAGGTCAGGCCAGGTTGATGAATAGCTTCAGTCGCTGTAAGGACTCATAGTTTAGTACTGAAGGGGTGCACACAAGTATATATATTGTGGCAGAACCAGCCTGCAGGCCCCATTTCCGCCCTGCCTTCCTAGGGCTTCCCAACTCCCTGGAGGGGCTTTTCCTAACCTCTTGCGTAGCCCACCACCACTACAAGCCCTTTTGTAAGGAAGTGCCACTGGGAGGGGCAGGACTCCCAGCTTCCCTTCCACATTCAAAGGCCTTGCCTCAGTGTCTCCAACTGCTTGCCTGCCTTCCGCCTGGCTCCCCTCTTCAGATAGTATGTTTGAGATGGTGGAGGTCTATGTGGTACAGAGGACTGCTCCCAGCATCAAAGTTTAAAGTATTTATTAATAAGAAAATGTTTACAATCATACCTTAAGCACAGCACAAGATCTGAGCAAGAGATAGGGGGAAAAATGGTTAAAAATGCAAATCCTCTGTCCCTATCTCTATACATGCCCTATCAGCTGTTAAAATAGGACAGGCTTTTTAGTTTAGGGAGTTACAGATTTCTACAGAATTCCCTTTCCCTCAAAACTTGCTCCAACTCTCCCAGAAGACCACATGGTCAATGGCCACCTGCTTTCAGATCGGAGTTCTCCTGAACACTGCAACCCCAAGAAAAGACAGCTTCTTCATTGCTCCCAGAAGTTTTATCTTTTACCTTTCACCACCCCCTTGACCAGGTCAAAGAAGCACTTCCTGGCAAAAAGATTCCTGGAGACTGTCTAGCATTCTCATACCTCCAAACCTCTATTCCCCATTAGAAGAAGGGGGGAGACCATGACCCACGCATTATGTCTCTGGCTAGATCTATTAGCATATGTATAAAGGTAAGCTGGAAAGCAATTGCACAGACTTCCCCACTCTTCTTGCCAGTTCTTTGCCCAGAGACAGGGCCGGATCTGGGGTGGGGTTGGGGCAGAGGGGTTAGCTTGCCCCGGGCGCTGAAGAGGGAGGGACAGCAGCAGCAGCAAGGCATGTAACACACATTTCCCCACCAGACAAACTTCCATGCTTAGGCAGACTGCAGCCCAGCTGAGCCGTCTGCCCTGTTGTGTCTCCTCCTGATTCTTTCCCTCTCTCTGTCTCTGACCTGGCGGTGGGCCTGGGGACAACTCCACGTGACTGCTCATGAGGATTGAAGTTGCTGGCTGGCCCACTGCCCTGTGCTCTCATGCGCTGCCTCCACCCCGTCATCCTTCTCTTTGCCCACGCAAACAGCAGCACTGCAGCGACTGCAAGGGCATGTGCACTGCTGTTGTCGCCTTCGTCACTGACCATGTCTGCGCCGGGTCAGGAATCGACCAGTCCTCTGTCCCCTCTGCCAGCCTCAGCCTGTAGGGAGCCCCCGCCCCTTAACACTCCTGCCCGGTAAGCACTGTCATGAGTTGGGGGAGGGGTGGAGATCTGCTCACAGGAATGGTAGCGGGAAAAGGAGAGTTGGTTGGCTGTGTGGGCTGGGCTAGAGCCTAGTTTGGTGTAGTGGTTAAGTGTGCGGACTCTTATCTGGGAGAACCGGGTTTGATTCCCCACTCCTCCACTTGCACCTGCTAGCATGGCCTTGGGTCAGCCATAGCTCTGGCAGAGGTTGTCCTTGAAAGGGCAGCTGCTGTGAGAGCCCTCTCAGCCCCACCAACCTCACAGGATGTCTGTTGTGGGGGGGGGGAAGGTAAAGGAGATGGTGAGCCACTCTGAGACTCTTCAGAGTGGAGAGCGGGATATAAATCCAATATCTCCATCTACCTCACAGGGTGCCTGTTGTGGGTGGGGGAAGGTAAAGGAGATGGTGAGCTACTCTGAGACTCTTCGGAGTGGAGGGCGGGATATAAATCCAATATCTTCATCTACCTCACAGGTTGTCTGTTGTGGGGGAGGAAGGTAAAGGAGATTGTGAGCTGCTCTGAGACTCTTCGGAGCGGAGGGCGGGATATAAATCCAATATCTTCATCTACCTCACAGGGTGTCTGTTGTGGGGGAGGAAGGTAAAGGAGATTGTGAGCTGCTCTGAGACTCTTCGGAGTGGAGGGCGGGATATAAATCCAATATCTTCATCTACCTCACAGGTTGTCTGTTGTGGGGGAGGAAGGTAAAGGAGATTGTGAGCTGCTCTGAGACTCTTCGGAGCGGAGGGCGGGATATAAATCCAATATCTTCATCTACCTCACAGGGTGTCTGTTGTGGGGGAGGAAGGTAAAGGAGATTGTGAGCTGCTCTGAGACTCTTCGGAGTGGAGGGCGGGATATAAATCCAATATCTTCATCTACCTCACAGGGTGCCTGTTGTGGGGGAGGAAGGGAAAGGAGATTGTGAGCCGCTCTGGGACTCTTCGGAGTGGATATAAATCCAATATCTTCATCTACCTCACAGGGTGTCTGTTGTGGGGGAGGGAGATAAAGGAGATTGTAAGCCGCTCTGAGACTCTTTGGAGTGGAGGGCAGGATATAAATCCAATATCTTCTTCTACCTCACAGGGTGTCTGTTATGGGGGGGGAAGGGAAAGGAGATTGTGAGCCGCTCTGAGACTCTTCGGAGTGGAGGGCGGGATATAAATCCAATATCTTCATCTACCTCACAGGGTGTCTGTTGTGGGGAAGGAAGGTAAAGGAGATTGTGAGCCGCTCTGAGACTCTTCGGAGTGGAGGGCGAGATATAAATCCAATATCTTCTTCTACCTCACAGGGTGTCTGTTATGGGGGAGGGAGGTAAAGGAGATTGTGAGCCGCTCTGAGACTCTTCGGAGTGGAGGGCGTAGGCTTCCCAACCCTCCCGCCCTGGTGGGGGACCCCAGGATTTCCACCCTCTCCCCCGCTCCCCCAAAAAAACGGAAGTGGGGGGAGGGGGTGGAAACGGCGCCGGGAAGCATGGCGAGCCACCGCATCCCGGAGCCGGCGAGGCTGCCACGCCACTGCTGCCCCCTCCCCTCCCACCGCAGCTGCTCCTCCAAGATGAGTCCAGGCTGAGCCCATCTCAGAGGAGCAGCCAAGAGGCGGCAGCAGCGCAGGGGAGGGCGAGGCGGGCCAGGATCATGGTGAGCCGCGAATCCGGGCCCTTCTAGGACCCGGACTCGTGGCTCGCCACGCCCCCGGCCCACCACCTCCCCCTCCCTTTCCACCCCAGAGGCAGAGCGGGCAAGGCCGCCGAGCCGCTGCCGCCTCTTCTCTGCTCGCCGTGGCTGCTCCTCTGAGATGGGCTGAGGCTGAGCCCATCTCGGAGGAGCAGCCACGGCGAGCAGAGAAGAGGCGTCAGCTGCACAGCGGCGTCGCCCGCTCCGAGACGGGGCGGCTCGCTGTTTCCCCCTCCCCCCTAGCTCCACCCCAGTGTCTCCTGGCTCCACCCCCAAAGTCTCCTGGCTCCACCCCCAACGTCCCCAGATATTTCTGGGGTTGGACTTGGGAACTCTAGGAGGGCGGGATATAAATCCAATATCTTCTTCTTCTTCTAGTGCAATGGAAGAACTGGGCTCTTCTTTTGCTCCCTTCAGCCACTGGCTGGCGCCCCATAAGAAGAGGAGGGTGCAGGCAGGGTGCAGCAACCCCCCCCCAGCAGCAGTCCATGCCGGGTGGGAGCCAGCCGAGCATGGCAGGCAGGGGAGGGGGGAGAAGGAGAATCTGGCAGAAGGAGAAGGAAGGGCTTCACTGTTACCTTTGGGAGGCAGATGGTCTCCTAGAGGGCGGGTTATCGGGGCAGGGAGCAAGGCAGGTGGAGGTGGTGCTGCTGGAGGCCACACCACTAGAGTGATTTCATTCTTTTTGAACTGCCTCTTTCTGTCTAGGCAAAAGAGTGGGGGATAAAGATTGGCAGTGGTTTTTCCCCACAATGCAGGAAGTGGTGGTGAAAGGAGCAGCCAGAGTCAGGGCTGGATGTGTGTGAGGAAAAAAAGGCAAGAGAGTCGGAAGTTTTGTTTTAAAGCTGGCAGAAGACTTGGGACTTTCACCGCTCTGTAGGCTTCCCAATCCCCAGGTCCCAGCGGGGGATCCCCTGTTTTTACAGGCTTCTCCCCGCCCCCCAGCCCGCTGGCCGGCGGGGAAACCCTGCCCCCCCACAGTCACCATGTAATTTTAGAGCTCCTGCAGGTCCGTTTTTAAAATATGTGCTTTTAAGGCTGAGCAGGAAGCAGGAAACAGGAAGGGCTTCGTAGAATGGCCCCTTCCTTTGTTTTGCTTTCATTTTCAGATGAAGTAAAGTTCTGCAGGAACAAGACCCAGTAAGTATTTGTGTGTGAGAGAGAGGGAGGGGGCAGGGGATTCCCTGGTTTGGAGGCCCTCTCCCCACTTTAGAAAGCGTGGGGGGGATGGAAATGTCTACTGGGCACTCTGTTATTCCCTATGGAGAACGATTCCCATAGGGAATAATGGGGAATTGATCGGTGGGTATTGGGGGCTCTGCGGGGGCTATGTTTTAAGGTAGAGGCACCACATTTTTAGCATAGCATCTAGTGCCTCTCCCCAAAATACCTCCCAAGTTTCAAAATGATTGGACCAGGGGGTCCAATTCTATGAGCCCCAAAAGAAGGTGCCCCTATCCTTCATTATTTCCTACGGAAGAAAGGCATTTAAAAAGGTGTGCTGCCCCTTTAAATGTGATGGCCAGAACTCCTTTGGAGTTCCATTATGCTTGTCACACCCTTGTTCCTGACTCCATCCCCCAAAGTCTCCTGGCTCCACCCCCAAAGTCCCCAGATATTTCTTGAATTGGACTTGGCAACCCTACCCCTCTGCCACCCCTGGCCTTAAATACACCCCCCCCCCTTAGACATCTCTCTCTGTTTTAGGCTTCAGTAGTAAGAGGAAGAAGAATGAAAATGCCACTTCCCTCCCTTTTTGCCTCTTGAAGGTCTTTTTAATATATATATATATAAATACATCTTTTGGCTTCTCATCATCCCCGCCCCTTCTTGCCTTTTTGTTTACAGGGATGTTTGGATGGTAAGAAATCAACTGGGTTGCCACTTCTTTCTTTGGTTGCTTATTAGGGTAAACAATCCCCTCCCTCCCCTTCCCCACCATCTCTACTTGAAATGTTGAACTTGAATGATCCTCCCCTCCCTTTATATATATATATGTCTGTAAGGCAAGCAAAATAATTCTGATGTTCCCAGTATGGAGCTTCTTCAAGTCTCCATTTCCATAGGCAAAGCCACCACGTCGCAAACAGAACAGAGTATTGTGGAGCTTTATCTTTCTCTCTCCCTTCTCCCAAGTCATTTCCAGCCAAGCCTCTCAAAACACCAGGGTATTCTCAAATGTATCTATTATTTTAAACTTTTGTCAGTTTCCTTCCTTCCTTATCTATCTGTCTATCTTCCTTTCCTTCTCTCTTTTTTTGTCACTTTGCTCTTGGTTGGTCTGTGGAGGACAGAGAAAATCTTCAGCATCTACTTTGAATGTGTTTATATAATTGGCTCGCATTTGACATGGCAATTGTGTGCATGGACAGCTTTTGAACAAAGGATACCGTGTTGGGTATGTCTGCCTGATGCAAAAACCGCTATTTACATTTTTATTCGCTTCCTTTTCAGGAAGCTGGCTCTCATCATCAGGCCTGTCTCACACGTTGTAGGGCTGGTGCTGTTTAACAGTTATTAGTTGACTATCTGTGGTTCAGGTATTTCCCTGGCTTTCATGATATCTGATTGTGCAGCCCTATGGCAAGCCACTTTCAATCCCCCTCCCACATCATATGGGATCAGTGGTGGTGGAATGCACAGTCAAGTCACAGTTGACTTATAGTGACCTTCTGGGTTTACAAGGCAGGAGACATTCAGACCTGGTTTGCCATTGCCTGCACTGCAGAGCAACTCTGGATGTCCTTGGTGGTCTCCCATCTGAGTACTAGTTTCCAATATATTCCAATTTTGGGTGTCAAACTTGCCTTGGCTAACCGATAAATGTTGTTTTTCTAGAATAAATAATTTGAATGCTTTCTTTAATTGGGTAGTTACCCTTCACTCGCTTCTCTCCCTTCCCGTACTTTTTGCCATGGAATGCCTATGAGTTCCTTAAAGACTGTCATTCTAATACCTAACGTGCGTGTCTGACTATAAACTCCCTTAGCTCCCTATATCAAAAAGAATTCTATGAGGAATACTTAGCTAATGATGGATAAGATAAGATAGAAGTGTTATTATTAACGATTCATAGAAGCCAACACAATTCATTCGGTTGTTTAAAAGAGTTATTAGATATCTGTATTAAAAACATTGATCATATATGTATGTATAAAGAAAAAATATATAAGGGGGCGCTATTTTTTATTTTTGCCCCCCCCCTCAAAAATATGTAGATCCGGCCCTGCCCACAGAGAGAGAGAGAGAGAGAGAGAGAGAGAGAGAGATGGCCCACTGTTAGGAGAGTTTTTCTTAACTTTCAAAATTCCCACCCGAAGCCTGAAATAGAACACAAAGACACACACGGACTCTTTCTTTCTCTATATCACCTGGGGGGAGGGGTGTCAGAAAAATCCTTCTAAGACTGAAGACTGCAGGAGGAAAAACTTCATGTTTTGAGCTCTCTCCCCTGTCAACATCTCTTTGCAGATGAGATATCAGAGAGATGCTACTGGACATAAACTTTAATCATACTTACGAGGGAACTTTTGCAGGGAGGGGAATGATTTGGGGTACTGAGTAACATTCCTGCCAAGTTTCCTTTGATTCAAAGGAGAGTCACTGGCAGAGAATTTTATGGACTGTGACTGATTTTGTTTAATTTTGTAGCCATTTAGAAATGTGCAAAAAGAGACTACAACATGATTGTTAACCCAACTAGCATCCAAATACAGATTAGTGGCCCACCTAGCCCAACGCTGTATGCAATTTCCAGAAGTTTTTAATGCTATGCAGGACGATGTCTCGCTTCTCTAGTCATTTGATCTGATTCTCGGAATCCAACAGTATCCTGTGCATGAAGATATATGGCATCACCTTCTCAGGGCAATAACAGGCATGTGCCTTCTCCCAGGCAACAGCTCGATTTGAGTCCGGTAGCAACATAGGGAGATTTGACACTCAAAAGCTCATACCCAAAATCTTTTGTTGGTCTCTAAGGTGCTACTGGGCTCAAATCTAGCTGTTTTACTACAGGCAAGTATACATTTGATTGGAAACATAGGATGACTGAAGATGACCGTCTGCACACATTCAATATTTTTTTTTAAAAAAAACAGCTAATCTGTAACATTAGGCTATGCAGTGAAGTAATTATTAACCAGTTGCAACTGATAAGCAATCTGGGATGTGGTTAAGTTGCTTCATCAAATGGCCAAATGCTACAGACAATCAGCTTCTAAAATGGTTGCCTGAACACTGCAATAGGTTACAATCAGCAGTGATGTTGTAAAATGTCCACCCACAGCTACTCACCATTACCCCCTTCCTTCCTCCTCCCTGACACAATTTATTTTAAACAGATATTTACAGTAAGTCCTTAAGTGAACTGGATGCTGCCACAGCAGCTCTCTTAAACTTTGGTACTGTTCCTTCACAGAATCCATTCCTGAATCTCCGGCAGACCTTTTTCAGATGCCTCATATGTCCAGTCCCAGTAGTATTGTGCCTTTTGGCCTTAGCACTTCAATTATACATTCTCTAGTATTTAGCAGAATATCCACATTTCCCATAGAATAAAGTTAAGACTCCAGTAGCACCTTGAAGACCAACAAAGTTTTATTCAAGGTATACGTTCTTGTGTGCACACACACACACACACTTCTTCAGACACAATGAAATGGGGGAAAAAACCATTCAAACTTATAGATAGGGTTGGGGGAAAAACAAATTAGCATGTATGAAGCGGCTTTGCCTTGCTCCTTGACCTTTTAGGCATACCTGACAGGTTAATAGGGAACCAGGCATAGCTAACTTGCCCATGGAAAAATGCTAAGTTCAGAAAATATGATTATCTAGTCTCTGCTCTCGAGCACGTCCCATGCCTCGACCAAACAGTTTTGTACAACTCAGCGATCCACCTCAGACTATGTCTCGTGATTATCTTGTATGACTCAATAAAAGGCTGGGGAAGACCCAGCAGGTCAGCTCATATTGCAGCCTGAAGACTGACCCTGGAATCGTTCTTTGCTGCATGTGGTGCCCAAACAGGGACCACAGCCTACTCACTCCGTCTGGAACAGACTTCGGTGCACCTTTTTCATTCCTTCAGGAATCCCCTTCAGGGTGAGTATGGGGGCTTCGCTTTCTCAGAGACAGAAAGCACATGCCAGGGAATTGACCTATTTCCTTAGAAAGGCGGGGCAGGCTATTTCTGAATCTAAATTTCAGGGACTGGTAAAAGAATAGGGCAGCAATGCCCTTGGTACCCGGAGGGCGGGTCCCTCAGGGTATCTGACTGGCAGAGAATTGGCACAGATCTTCATGCTGAACCACGAGGTCCGGTGGAAACCCTGCAATTGTGGTTCCACTGTTATCATGCTGTTGGTACCTATGGTCCCGACACTCCTTCCACCTCTAA
This sequence comes from Heteronotia binoei, assembly GCF_032191835.1. Lineage (NCBI taxonomy): Eukaryota > Metazoa > Chordata > Lepidosauria > Squamata > Gekkonidae > Heteronotia > Heteronotia binoei. The sequence continues at coordinate 71,233,602 of NC_083235.1, forward strand.
ACTTAGCACTCAGCTGCCTCCCTCCTATTCTAATGTTCAGTTGCATCCTCCTGCTGCCACTCCTCCTGTCCCTCCTGTAGATACTGGACAGAAGGAACAAAAACCTGTGGAAAATGCCTTCCAAAAAATGGTACAACAGGCAAAGGAAAAGGGTGTGCTGACGGGGGAAGAGTTGGCTGACCTTTTATCAGTATGCCCAGTAACATATGCACAGAATGAGGATGGGCAACAGGTTATTAACTATGCTGTGTTGCCCTACTCTGTTTTGAGTGAAATTGGAAAGGCTATCAGAGATACGGGCATAGGGGAACCTATGTGCAGGGTCTTTTAGAAGGACTCTCTAATGAATACACTATGATTCCTCAAGATTGGAAAAATATGATGAGGATGATGTTAACGCCTGGACAGTATGTAGTATGGGACAGTGAATATCGTAATTTGGCTGATGCTCAAGGGTGTGGCTCTAATGGGGCTTATACTGCTGAACAACTATATGGATCCGGACAGTCCAGCACTATTGAAACTCAATCTGTACTCCCTGCTGTGACCTTTGCTATTGTATCTAAATGTGCTTTACGGGCCTTTGCCAAGGTACCTACAGAAGGGCGACCAGCCCATAGTTTTGCAACTGTCCATCAAAAGCCACAAGAACCCTATTTAGACTTTATCAACGGTCTTCAGGCAGCAATCAGAAGACAGGTTGATAATCCTGACGCAGCAGGAGAATTGATGATGAAATTTGCCAAGGAAAATGCTAATTTGGATTCAGAAGGAGCCCCGTGGCACAGAGTGTTAAAGCTGCAGTATTGCAGTCCTAGGCTTTGCTCACAGCCTGAATTTGATCCCGGTGGAAGCTGGGTTCAGGTAGCTGGCTCAAGGTTGACTCAGCCTTCCATCTTTCCAAGTTTGGTCAAATGAGTACCCAGTTTGCTGGGGGGAAAGTGTAAAAGACACACTTTACTTTGCAACAGCGCTCAGCACAACGGGCTGAAATTGCTGCTATAATAATGACCTTTCAGCTCTATTCACAAAGGCCTTTCAACTTAACAGTTAACACCTTATATGCATTTAATTTGATTCATCAACTTCCTGGTGCATGTATCACTCCCCCAAACTGACCCTAATTTGTTGGCTCTATTTTTAACCTTGCAGTCTTTAATTTCTTGCAGTGTGTTACCCTTTTTTGTTTTACTACTATTCCAAGCCATTCTAATCTTCCTGGTGTGATTGCTCAGACATATGCTGATAAGGCCTTGAAAGGTATTACCTCTCTTTTACTGATCCCTTTCTCAGTCACAGCTATTTTCACCAGAATGCCAAAGCACTTGCCAAACAGTTCTCTTACCCTTTGATCAGGCTCAACAAATTGTTCGCTCGTGCTCATATTGTGCTTCTACTAATCATATTCCTGATTATGCTGTTAACCCGCATGGTTTGCAAGCTAACATAAGAACATAAGAAAAGCCATGATGGATCAGGCCAGTGGCCCATCCAGTCCAACACTCTGTGTCACACAGTGGCAAAAATATATGTGTGTATACACACACACACACACACACACACACACACACACATATATATATATATATATATATATATATATATATATATATATATATATATATATATATTACATACATACATACATACATACAGTGGCTAATAGCCACTGATGGACCTCTGCTCCATATTTTTATCCAATCCCCTCTTAAAGCTGGCTATGCTTGTAGCCGCCACCACCTCCTGTGGCAGTGAATTCCACATGTTAATCATCCTTTGGGTGAAGAAGTACTTCCTTTTATCCGTTTTAACCTGACTGCTCAGCAATTTCATTGAATGCCCATGAATTTGTATTGCCCATTGAATTTGTATTGTGAGAAAGGGAGAAAAGTACTTCTTTCTCTACTTTCTCCATCCCATGCATAATCTTGTAAACCTCTATCATGTCACCCCGCAGTCAGCATTTCTCCAAGCTAAAGAGCCCCAAGCGTTTTAACCTTTCTTCATAGGGAAAGCATTCCCTAACGAGCTTTGGCAAATGGATGTTACCCATACAGCTTCCTTGAAATCCTGGTACTGTGTCCGTGTTTGCATAGACACATACTCTGGATAGCTTTGGGCTACTGCCCACCGTGCTGAAGCCACTAAACATGTTCTGGCTCACCTTATTTCTGCCTTTGTGGTAATGGGTCGTCCACAACTGTTGAAAACTGATAACGCCCCAGCATATAGTTCTTCTGAATTTGTTGCTTTTTGTACACAATGGAACATTCAAATCTGGCATGGCATTCCGTATAATTCCACGGGTTAAGCTATTGTGGAACGCGCTTATCAGACATTGAAAACCACTCTTCAAAAACAATTAAAAGGAGTGAAAATGAGGGTTCCTACCCAAATGCGGGTTCAGGAACAATTGAATTTGGTCTTATTAACTTGGCATGGTCCGGTTCTCTCTTACAGGTCCTTTGTGGGTTCCGGCACATTGCGTTCACCCAGCTAAAGATGGCATGGCATCAGGGTCTCCCAAATCCGATTCCCAATTTCAATCTCAGCCTCAAACGGGAGATGATGTGATGCCCGCACACCCAGACAGCTCATGATATCACATGGGGGGATGTGAAGCGCCTAACTATTCAAGCTCAAAAAACGTTGGAAGATGCTGGGTGAGAGCCATCCCTGGAGAACTTGGTGGTTGCTGTTTTTGCGCAGCTCACAATGAACTCCATGACTGTTCTTTGTTGTTTGTGTTTATGTATTTTGTCTCCTGTCAAGGCGATTAGTTTTGGAGATAGTCTTCAGTTTAATATTTGGGAACGCTTAGCTAACTTTAACAATGTTTCACATTTTTGCTTGACACAACACACTGATTTACATATGTTATTAGTAACCTGTCTAATTCCCATTTGCAAGGCTCCAGGAACTGAAGGAAACAATACAGTTCTTGGTTAATTTTTAAATGAATCCCAGATCTCTTATGCAACTTTACCCAACTGGGGCGTTCCCACCTATAAGCTTCCAGTGGATGCCTTAACTCTATATACCCCATATGTGGCTAACCATGAAAATTTTACTTGTGCACAGATGGTAAATTGCTCCCACCATAAGCCATTGCATGGTTGCCTGCAAACAAGTACCCCCTTGTGGAAATGTAAAACAATTAATGTAACCAGTAATTATGGCCATATTCCCTTACCACCTGGGTGGTTTTTCTCTTGCGGCCGTCGAACTTTTAGTTATATTCCTGCTAATATATCCCTTTCTGTATGTTGTTTAAGTCACCTTGCTGTGGTGTTGCCTCAAATATCCTGGCTTACGGAACCCTCTGCCTCATGCATTAGCAGGGAAACTGTCCCCTTAGACTCTACCTGTGATTCTTCGGATGTGGCATTATTATCTCAGGCTGAATATGTGGCCCTTGCTGCCTCACTTGTAGGTGTCCCTGGCCTCACCACCCGCAACTCTCATAACATAAATGCACTTGCTTGTGTAGCATTGAACTATATCTCAGCTGCTCTGGCAGCTCTCAACGTAAAACAGCAACAGCTTCGTTGTTCTATTTTAGACAATCGAGCTGCAATCGATGACTTGTTGTTATTACATCATCAAGGCTGTGAAACTGTGCAGCAGATGTGCTACTTTAATTTGTCTGACAATAGTCATGTTATCGAAAAGAAAATACAAGCCCTCAAACAACTGACACAGCAAATCAAGCAAGACATCCTCCCTTCCTGGTGGAGCAGCTTATGGTCCTGGCTTCCCTCAGGAGCCTGGCTCCAAACTCTTTGCATGTATGGAATATTAGTTTTTGTCATATTGATTTTATGTTGCTGTTTAATTCCTTATTGCAGCAGTGTCTTTCTATTTGCTGCACAGTTCCCACAAATCCTATTCCACGACAACAGTTACCATATGTGTATAAAGCTCTTGCGCAAATGGACAATCCGTTTATAAAACAAATTAGCTTGTATGAAGTGGCTCTGCCTTACTCCTTGACCTTTTAGGCATACCTGACAGGTTAATAGGGAACCAGGCATAGCTAACTTTGTTCTGGCCCATGGAAAAATGCTAAGTTCAGAAAATATGATTATCTAGTCTCTGCTCTCGAGCACGTCCCATGCCTCGACCAAACAGTTTTGTACAACTCAGCGATCCACCTCAGACTATGTCTCATGATTATCTTGTATGACTCAATAAAAGGCTGGGGAAGACCCAGCAGGTCAGCTCATATTGCGGCCTGAAGACTGACCCTCGAATCGTTCTTTGCTACACATGTAACATGATGTAGACATTTTGAGACAAAGCAGGGACAACAAGGCAAGTGCATAGGGTCCAATTAAGGAGTATGGATCCAATTAAGGGGAAATACTCTCACTCTCTTCCTAGCGATTGTTACTTTCACGCTTGGGAGGCAGATGGGTATCAAAGATAACTTCCCCACAATGAGAAAAGATTCTCTTACACACTTATCCTGTTTTGACATATTTATTGCTTCATGTGGTTTCCCCTTAATTGGATCCATACAGCTGTTGACCCTGTGCACTTGGCTTGTTGTCCACGCTTTGTCTCAAAATGTCTACATAATGTTATATGCTAATTTGTTTCCTCCCCCGCCAACCCTGTCTATAACTTCGAATGGTTTTCCCCCATTTCATTGTATCTGAAGAAGTGTGTGTGTACAACACAAAATCTTATACATTGAACGAAACTTAATCCAGTTACAAAGTGCATTGAAAGTACATTAGTGTGTGTGAAAGCAAAGGGTGCTTTCACATACACTAAATAATGCACTGTCAATCCACTTTCAATGCACTTTCCAACTGGATTTTACTGTGTGAAATGACAAAATCTACTTGCGGATGCTGAAGTGGATTGAAACTGCATTATTTAGCATGCGTGAAAGCTCTCTTAATTGGTCTTAAAGGTGCTACTGGACTCTAACTTTATTCTGCTGCTTCAGACCAACACAGCTACCCACCTGGATCCAAATTTCCCACAGGTAGACTTCTAAAGATGAGAGGTCTCACATCTCACATCAGTGGGTCTTATTGCAGCATTTGCCAAAGGAGGATGTTACATTAGTCATCTTCCTTCAGCTGCCAGGACTTATTGTAGCAACTGTCTGTGGAGAGTCAAATTTGCCATTGGTACAGGGTGTGTAGATGGACACACACACATCTGTGATCCTTTGCTAGGGGGGCATGATGATTCTGTTACAGTTACAGCTATACAGCATCATCACACTCTTAGCAGCAGAGACGGAATTCCTTTTCAAGGTGGCAAAAGGCTCAACAGGCAAACTTGAATCTCAGCTGCACAGTGAGCTATTAAAGACTCATCCACATGGCAATTCATCATTGGGGAATGGAAGGCAGCAACTTCAAATATAAATTAGCCAAAATGCATTGGGCCAACTACGTTTCAAATGCTTTACTGAAATGACTGCCTGCTGCCGTAATTAATTCAATAAACTGAGTCAAAACTGACTTGTACTCTACATTCTGTACTTCAGAATTAACAAGCGTAAATCCAAGTACATATCTGCATGGTGGTTAAACACATAAGCTATGGGCTAGACACCCCTGCTCTAATGTCCGGCGAACAAAACTACTGGGTCTTACAAAGATAATGGAGATAATACATGTGTGACAATATAGTAGTTTCATTTTCATCATCCATTTCTGTTTTGCAGAAACATTTGGCCCCCTGCTTATGAAGGTAAAAACTGTTTCTGGCATTAGTGGCTTCAACATTATAGCAGTCATAAAGGTAAAAAGATAAAGGTAGTCCCCCTGTGCAAGCACTGAGTCATAACTGACCCATGGGGTGACGTCACATCATGATGTTCTCCTGGCAGACTTTTTACGGGGTGGTTTGTGCCATTGCCTTCGCCAGTCATCTACACTTGACCATATGACCATATGAAGCTGCCTTATACTGAATCAGACCTTTAGTCCATCAAAGTCAGTATTGTCTTCTCAGACTGGCAGTGGCTCTCCAGGGTCTCAAGCTGAGGTTTTTCACACCTATTTACCTGGACCCTTTTTTTTTTGGAGATGCCGGGGATTGAACCTGGGACCTTCTGCTTCCCAAGCAGATGCTCTACCACTGAGCCACCGTCCCGTCCCTCCACTTTACCTCCAGTAAGCTGGGTACTCACTTTACTGACCTCAGAAGGATGGAAGGCTGAGTCAATGTTGAGCCAGCTATTGAACCCAGCTTCCACCAGGATCGAACTCAGGGTTTGAGCACAGCTTGGACTGCAATACTGCAGCTTATCATTCTGCACTACGGGGCTCTTCTCATAGCAGTCATGTGTATCTTGTATTCAAGATCTGCCCCCCAAGTACAACACAATCAGATAGGTTTAGATATAAAGCTGCCCCAATGGCTAAGCTGAAATACGAACCCGTGTCAATGCTGTTTGGGTCATATGTCTTTAGCGTATGTGTATGTATGATGCATGTGATACAGAGAGATACACATATGAAAGAGGATAGAATAGTTTTTACTATTTCACTGTTACTTAGGACCACCAAAAGCAGTTCTGGAGATCTTTTTAACTAGCATTCTGTACAAACAACTACTGATGAAAACTCCTGTCCCGTCCTGCTGTACATAGTGGCCTCTCTGGAGGGATGAGGAGCAACGCAGAGAAGGAGAGAAATGTGCATATGAACCTGCAGCCTCTCACTGGGCCAAGTGTTCACATTCTAAGGACACTGAACCTGTGAAATAGTCGAGCATCCCTAAATGAACTGACCTAGGATGGGGGCAGCTATTCAAAGTTAGGTCTGAATTCAAGTCTTCTGTTTCATTCAGCGGATGGAATGTGCTGGGTGTACTAAATTGAAAATCCAGATTGCACATTTTGAAATGCAGAGAATTTATTTATATATTTCACACAGCTGAACTTGAAGTGAAAATGGAAAGAAAGAGCAACAAAGAGGTCACATTTAGTGGTATGCCTGAACCGTAAGTGGGGATGCCAACAGATGCTGCAAGCCGAATTGCATGATGGAATTAACTTGGAATCAGCAGGCCCATAAATAGTTTTCTTCTGGCGTTTGCCAAATTATTTTGAAAAATGGCCATTTGTCTAATACTTGATTCAACTTTCATTGGTTTTCAGTTTTGAGTCCCAGCTTGGAATCATCCCTCCTTAGCATTTTGCTCATCTCTTCAACAGCTATGCAAATGAACTGCACTGCTCACAGGAAAGCCCAGTAACACTGTATAGGTTCTTTACATTTAGTGAACTGTTTGCCAGTAATCCACGACGTTTTACAGTATTCTGCATCTTCCCATTCCCATATGCTTTGCTTCTATTTACTTGCACAGTGCAACTTCATATACCTAGTGGGTGCTATAATAAATCCAGGGTTGTGGGGAGTGTCCTAGAAAAGTATGAGTAGCCGCCAAAATCTAAGGTGATCACGGTAGAATGGGCATCCACCTGCAACACTGAGATTAGAAAAACTGAAACAGTGGATTCTCCCCAACTATGCTCTCTGGTGGTGCTCTTCAAAGAATCCAGCAGTGTACTGGTTGATCCAGAGCTCTCATTTGGGAATCCGACTTGCTTGCATACAATCCAGCAGCGTTGGCCCTAGGCATGTATTAGTCATTCTGTGGGACTTAGTTAGTATGCCCCGCCTGCTTTTGTTCCTAGTGTTCTGAGAGTTGGAAGGACAATACCCTTCTGTCCTGTGTTTGGCTGCTGGTTTGCCTTTTTGCCATAAGAAGAAGAAGAAGATATTGGATTTATATCCCGCCCTCCACTCCGAAGAGTCTCAGAGCGGCTCACAATCTCCTTTCCCTTCCTCCCCCACAACAGACACCCTGTGAGGTAGAAGAAGATATTGGATTTATATCCCACCGTCCACTCCGAAGAGTCTCAGAGCGGCTCACAATCTCCTTTCCCTTCCTCCCCCACAACAGACACCCTGTGAGGTGGGTGGGGCTGGAGAGGGCTCTCACAGCAGCTGCCCTTTCAAGGACAACTCCTTTGTTGAGAGCTATGGCTGACCCAAGGCCATCTCAGCAGGTGCAAGTGGAGGAGTGGGGAATCAAACCCGGTTCTCCCAGATGAGAGTCCGCACACTTAACCACTACATCAAACTGGCTCTTAATGATGTATCATCTTAATGATGTATCTGAGAGTGTGGAAGGGCACGTGCTCTGCTTAAGAGCGACACCTAAAACCAAACGTGCCGCTACATCTCATGATTTAAGTTCACATCTACTTCTCTTCTGGACTCATTTGTGAACTTTAGCGGCTCAAATCCTACTGGGAATAAACCCATTTAAATTTACCTCTGCTGCTTTGGCACACGTCACTGACCCAGTTTCAGGTTTAAACTCCCACACGTCCAAAATATTGGGCAAGCAGTATCCTCACCGCCAGCCTTTCATGCTCAGTTCCCAAGAAGGTTGCCACCAGCGTTCGACTTCACCTTTTAAGGACTGTGACTTGCTTTAGGGTTGCCAATCCCCAGGTGGGGGCAGGGGATCCCCTGGTTTGGAGGCCCTCCCGCCGCTTCAGGGTCATCAGAAAGCGGGGGGGAGGGGAGGGAAATGTCTGCTGGGAACTCTGTTATTCCCTATGGAGATTTATTCCCATAGAAAATCATGGAGAATTGATCTGAAGGTATCTGGGACTCTGGGGGGGATGTTTTTTTAGGTAGAAGCACCAAATTGTCAGTACAGCATCTAGTGCCTCTCCCCAAAATACCCCCCAAGTTTCAAAACGATTGGACCAGGGGGTGCAATTCTATGAGCCCCCAAAGAAGGTCTCCCTATCCTTCATTATTTCCTATGGAAGGAAGGCATTGAAAAGGTGTGCCGTCCCTTTCAATGTGATGGCCAGAACTCCCTTTGGAGTTCAATTATGCTTGTTGCAGCCTTGATCTGGGCTCCACCCCTAATGTCTCCTGGCTCCATCCCCAAAGTCTCCTGGCTCCACCCCCAAAGTCCCCAGAGATTTCTTAAATTGGACTTGGCAACCCTACCTTGCTTCAAAACACCATCGTATGCAAAACACCAGGGAGATGTTTCGTTCCAAAACCCAGCTCCCTAAAACTGTACAACAGGGCAGCTTCTTAACATCACAGCTTCTCTTCCCCCCCCCCCTTGCTTTGTAAGATCACCCCCCAAGCCCCGCAGGCTTACCTAGACGCGATCCTGGGACCCGTGGAAGAATCCAGAGTGGTGGTGTAATGCCCATAGAGGATGACAGAAAAAGTTAGCCCTAGCAGCAAAAAAAGGCATAGCCTCTTCCACCGAGGAGACCCCATTCAGAAAAAGGGAGGGGGAGCTGGGGAGGCAAGCGACAGCCTGCCTCGGTTTCCCAGCGTCCCCTGACCGCGCCGCTGGCGACGGAAATCAGAGCCACGCGGGGTCCTCCTCCGAGCACTTTTGCAAACTTGCAAAAGTTTGGGTGCTTGTACTCCGTCCGACCCTGCCGCCTGCCTTTTTACTCCAGATCCCCGCTGGAGGAGGTGCCCCAGGGCTTGGCTATTGTGCAAAGCCGTAATAAAGACCTCCTTTTTCGCCTCCGCCTCTCCCTCCCCTGTTCTCTGCCCTCCCATCTGTTGATAGCAATCCTCGGGAAGCGTATCGGGTAGCTAAGGAGCGAGGGAGGGAACGGGCGTGTAACCGAGAGGGGAGCGGGGCGGAGAGGGGGAGCAGTTCGCCGACTGGTTCGGACTCGCTTGCTGGGGAACGGGCTGGGGGGGCGCACTTCGAGAGCAAGCGCCTGTTAATGCTGAGCTAAGGATTAAACATTGACTCAAAGGTGCTGGGGAGGGGGCGGGGGCATTGTTAGGAACTGGTTCATCTAGGTTTTCATCCGAAGCATGGACCACACTTGCAGAATTCAGCTCAAAGGAGACCTCTTATTTGCTTCCAGCGTACAATCCCCCATTGCTTTAGCAAAGGACACAAAAGCCCTTCTTTGTGTCTCTTAGGATAAAACCCCCACGAGGTTTGGAGTGGAAGAAGGGAGAGTCAGAGCTGATCGACCGCATTGCAAATCTGGAGCGGATCCCAGAGACTGAAGAAATTCCGGAACTCTGGAAAAAGGGAAAGTTGGGTCACTCTGCTAGTTCCGAAGCAATGACTGTACAGACGTTAGGTGAAACATTTCTTTTTAAAAGTAATATGTATGTATTGCTGTAATCGGGGCTTTTTTGGAGCAGGAATGCATGGAAACGCAGCTCCAGCTGTCTTGGGGTCGGGGCTGTGGCCTAATATGCTCGGCTTTTTCTACAAAAAAAGCCCTGGCTGTAATGTAAGAGAAATGTATTGTTCTGCAATACCGTCAGTTCCCCTAGGAACAAAGAGAGTACCACAGATCTATGCATGTACCAATTTTCTTTCTCTTGCCAGTTCACTTCCTTTGTAACCCTATTTGAAGAGGCAGGATATAAATGGTTTTTAAAAGTAAATTTAAATAAATCAATAAATAATTAGGGTTTGTAGAATCTTTCGGGCTCAAGTGCTGTGTTCTACTGGAGAAAGTTTTTCTTCCAGACGTTTCGTTCTCAGCTGCGGAGAACATCCTCAGTGGTGTTGCAGCCGGAGCAGGCGCTCAGACCTTCGTGGCTGCTGTGCCTTGCATGCTGTGCGTTCTGACCTTCTTGGCTGCTCAATGCACAGCAGCCAAGAAGGTCAGAGCGCCTGCTCCGGCTGCAACGCCACTGAGGATGTTCTCCGCAGCTGAGAACGAAACGTCTGGAAGAAAAACTTTCTCCAGTAGAACACGGCACTTGAGCCCAAAAGATTCTACAAACCCTAATGATGATGCCAGCCGTGAAAACCTGAAATCTTTGACAATAAATAATTAGTGATCACAACCTCTGAGCCCAATGGCAAGGATCAGGGCTTCCGGTTCATAAGCTATAGCTTCAAACAACCTTGAGACACAGGCACCTTTTTTAAGAAAATACAAGTGGGAGCCAGGAAGGGCTGACAGGCGGGTTGATCTCATTTCCCCCTTCCCCAGTATTTCCTTTTTCCCTTCTCTGAAAGCCCCCATATCCTCCTCTCCTTCTTCTTACCCAACAGCAACCTACCTCAGTCAATTGGGCTCCAAGAAGGTGCTGGGAAGAGAATTGCTAGAGTGCTGATTGTAACTAATTGTGGGAGGTGATTGTTGCTGATTGGGGAAGGTCCCTTTTGCCTGGGGATGACTGCTGGCCCCAACCTCTGCTGGGTGAGCCTTGAACTGTATAAGACTCCTCCTCCCCAGAGGCAAACCTCAGTCAGCTTTACTCTGATAAAGAGCAGGAAAGATAGCTGCTGGAATAGTGAGTAGGGTTCCCTCCTCCTTTTTACTGCTTGGGGAGCAGCGCTTTTTTGAGCAGGAATGCACAGGAAGGCAGTTCCAGCTGGCTTGGCATCAGGGGGTGTGGCTTAGTATGCAAATGAGTTCCTGCTGAGATTTTTCTATTGAAAAGCCCTGTGTAAAACAATGGTGACATCAAGGGATGTGGCCTAATATATGAATGGGCGTTTTCGCACTCACCTTCAGCCGGCGCGACCCCCCTCTTCACCGCGCAGGATCTGCGCGGATTTCGCACTAAATGCCCGGAGCAGCCGGAAGAGCCGGAAACTCCCGTCGCAAAAGCCGCGCAAACGGAAACTGCTTTTTGGCGGTTTACGTTTGAGCGGCTTTTGCGCCGGGAGCTTCCGGCTCTTCCGGCTGCTCCGCGGCATTTAGTGCGAAATCCGCGCAGTTCCTGCGCGGTGAAGGGGGGGGTCGCGCCGGCTGAAGGTGAGTGCGAAAACACCCAATGAGTTCCTGCCAGGCTGGCAGGACCGAATCTACATGTTTTTTTGAGGGGGGGGGCAAAATTAAAAAATGATGCCCCCCTCTTATGGGCCATTCTATCTTATGGTCCCATAGAATACAATGGACTCCATACTCAATTTGGCGCCTCCCCCCTGTTGGCCCAGGGCAAGCACCCCCCTCTGCCCCCCGCCCAGATCCGGCCCTGCGGTCTGGGGAGCAATGTTCCCTTTATGCTGTGGCATGGCGTGAGCAGCAATTCTCTCAGGGGTGTCAAACCCTGGTCGGAGGACCAGATCAGCCCCCTGGAGAGCTCCTATCAGGCCCACTGTCATCTGCTTCCTTGTCTCTCTCTTGCTTCTTTCTGCATCACAACTTGCTTTGCCAGGTTTGCTCAGTCACACAGGAGCTACAGAGCAAAAACCTCTATTTTCTCCACTGGTTGACCAGCACATGAAGCAACTTATGTACAAAAGCTCACAATGCCCAGACATTTCATATTTTCCCCTGGGTCCTAGGCTCAAAGCATTGACTATGAGATTTCTGTAATGAATATCAATAAATCAAAAGTAGGGTTGCAGCTTACAGGCACACACCTGAACATCACCTGAACAACCTACTCAAGATAGCTACAGCACAGGCATTGTCTCAAGTTTACATATCCACTGGCATTCCATTTTATGACACACATGGCCTGGCTTGAGAAGGTCCAGATCCAGCCCTTATAACAAATGAGTTCAAAACCCTTGTTCTACTTTGTGAGCTACTAACATAAAAATTGTGAGCCAGCCTATCTCACAAGGTTGCTGTAAGGATAACAATAGAGCAGAGGAGACTGCTTAGGGGAAGAAAGCAGGATCTAAATGCTTTTGCTTTCTTTTACTAGATCCCTGGTCAGAATAGCAGGCTGTATTGTTCTGCTATTCTGTGTTGGTACTTAGTAGAAAGTAAAGCTTTGGCTTGTCAAAAAAAATGAGTCTGTGGGTCAATACACTCTCTCCAAAGTGGGATCATATGACCAATATCTTCAATACTTATTTTTGTTCTTATTTGTGTATGAAAAGCATCATGATTGATTAAACTGTTTCTGGTTCTGCGTATAAATTTGGCTAAGTACCTCATGAATCAAAACTCTCAACAAACTTGGAGAAATGAATAATACAACACAACATAAGAGTGGGCTAACAATCTTGACGGTAGAAGAGAAAATGAGGTGCTAAAGGCAGGAGTATTTTGTACATGTAACTGCCATTTTTTACTTAGCTGCAGGACCCACTTAATTTAGCAAATTAAAGCAGTGCATCTTAATAAACATCCATACTTTTAAAACAAATATTTTGTTAGGGTTTGTAGAATCTTTCAGGATCAAGTGCCGTGTTCTACTGAAGAAAGTTTTCCTTCCAGACGTTTCGTTCTCAGCTGCGGAGAACATCCTCAGTGGCGTTGCAGCCGGAGCAGGCGCTCAGACCTTCTTGGCTGCTGTGCATTGAGTGGGGCCAGGGCTGCTGGAGAGCTGCTATTTCTAGGCTGGAGGGGGTATGATGAAAGGGCAATTGGTTTGTGGATGTGCCCATTGTTTGGTGGGGCTTCCTGGAAGGGTAGTGATAAGGAAACTGGCTGTTGAATGTGACCATTGTTCCGTGTTAATTGCTGGGAGGGTTGGAAGGGGTGTGAAGATAAGGAAGATGGTTGTTGACTGTGCTGATTGTTCTGTGGAATTTGCTGGTTGTTCTGAGACTTTCTGCAATTTATAGTCTGTAGGGTGTTTTGCAGAGCTGGGTACCAAGAATGGTGGATGAAAATGCCTTCTTCCTTTCTGTTAGAAAGCTGAGAACGAAACGTCTGGAAGGAAAACTTTCTCCAGTAGAACACGGCACTTGATCCCGAAAGATTCTACAAACCCTAATGATGTTACCAGCCATGAAAACCTGAAATCTTTGATAAATATTTTGTTATTAGGTCAGCATGTGAAAAAGCATTCCTTATTTTAAGGATATGAGAAACTGGCTATTCCATTAGAACAGATTAAAATTTTGGGCCGCAGGATGAAAGATTCCATCAAAGATTATGTTGCTGTTTTTTTAAAAAATTCATGTGATTTATTTTGTTTGCTTTTCAGGTGGAGCTCCCCCCTTTAATTAGAGGCCCTTCCCTTGCCTGGTGCTCCCCATGTAGCCACTGTCAAATCCTATGCACACTGGCAAACTTAAAGCAGATATAAAACTGTTCTAGATACTGCACTACAGGATCCACAAAATTAGCAAAATGGTCCTTTAAAATCAAAATATTCTTAAAGTCTCAGTTAATAGAAGAAATCTGGAGTGCTCAAAGCACTTCGCCTAGAAAACATAAAGTAGTGGGCAATGATAACTAATGAACATATTATAGATGCTGATGTTTCTAGAGATAGGACTGCTCTCGCCAGTCTCACAGAAGCTCTGTCCACTCAGACAAGTGTGCAAAGCATCGCCTGCTCCGCAAGCTCCAGCAAAAGGTCTGGAGCCACTGGGTTCCATGTCCCCGTGGACACCTGCACACAAGGAAAGCCTGGAGTTAAGGAAAGCTGCTGCTCTGTCTAGAAAGTCCACACCCACTAAGTGCAAGAATTGCTCTCCTGCAGAAACACATCCTCCAGACTCCTGATGCTCCCCCAGTGCCCATGTGTATGTCAAGTTTGCACATGTCCATTCAAGATGAGGATGCTGTCGTGGTGCCCTTGCCTTGTCCTTTATCTAAAGTTCAGCCACTTTGCAGGAAAACACACAGAGAAGAGGCTGCGCTCCAGTCACCTTGCATGCACACCTGTGACTCTCTTCCAGGGAAGGGCTGGGACACTTTCACTTACAAAACACACCAACAAGCGGACCTGCCAAAAGGTACTGCGGCCAAACCCTACTGAAGGTCATCTCTCCTTTTCCTGCTGCTGGCATGTTTGTAAGCACTCTGGGGTGGGGGCCTGGCAAAAGTCCAGCAAAGGGAGGAGGATGGCGTGTTCCCCTTCTCCAAACATCTGAGCTTCCTCCCAGAGGATCCTGGGGCTGCTGTTGTTCTTTCCCCAGAATTGTAGCGCCTGTCTTGTGGGGCAGGGGGAGGGTGATGGAGGATTTTATTTATGACAAAAATGATTGTGGGGGGCAGATAGTTTTTAAAAGTGTATAAAAATGAGGGGAAGTGCACAGAAACTTTCTTCCCTTTCTAAATGCACCAGAACTCAGAGTCAGCCTGGGAAAGTGGTTGGGAGCTCATCTAGACCATCTGAAGGATTGCTCCTTGGAGCAGCCAGGTGTGGCAAGGGTAGGCGTCCCAATCCCCAGGTCCCAGAGGGGGATCCCCCGGTTTTACAGGCTTCCCCCCTCCCCCAGCCAGCTGGCCGGCAGGGGAAGCCCCGCCCCCAGAGCCATCATGCACCTCCATGAACGATTCCCATAGGGAATGATGGGGAATTGATCTGCGGGTATCGGAGGCTCTGGGGGGGCTGTTTTTTGAGTTAGAGGCACCAAATTTTCAGTATAGCATCCAGTGCCTCTCCCCAAGATACCTCCAAAGTTTCAAAAAGACTGGACCAGGGGGTCCAATTCTATGAGCCCCAAAAGAAGGTGCCCCTATCCTTCATTATTTCCTATGGAAGGAAGGCATTGAAAAGGTGTGCCGTCCCTTTAAATGTGATGGCCAGAACTCCCTTGAAGTTCAATGATGCTTGTCACACCCTCGCTCTTGGCTCTGCCCCAATGTCTCCTGGCTCCACCCCCAAAGTCTCCTGGCTCCACCCCCAAAGTCCCCAGATATTTCTGGAATTGGACTTGGCAATCCTAGGCAAGGGGGGCGGGCGGGAGAGAGGAGGCTGCTGCCCGGCCCGCTGGCCCCCCAAACAAAAAACCCTGGTCATATGCCCCACCAAAGTTGAAATCCTTGCTATGGCCCTGACCTCCCCCATCAGCAACAATCACCTTCCACAAGGTGGAATTCATTGTTACTATATATCCTACACCATATAAATAACACAGAAAAAAAATCAAAGTACACTTTTCTCATTAATACACAATGTCCACACTCCTTAGCCTCTGCCTAGGAAAAGGACAGTCATTCTCCACATTTTTTTGAGGGGGGGACCAAAGCAGCTTTCAGGGGTTTCAAACATGTAGCCCAGGTCCCAAATCAGGCCCCCCGGAGGGCTCCTATCAGGCCCCCGAGTGACTGGCTGTCATCTGCTTCCTTCTCCCTCTGCTTCCTTCTGCATCACAGCTTGCTTTGCCAGGCCTGCTCAATTGCACAGGAGCTATAAAGCAAAGCATCTATTTTCTCCATTGGCTGAGGGTCCTCCCTTGGGGAGCAAGGGGGGGAATAGCTTGCTTTGCCAGGCTTTCTCAATCGCACAGCAGAGCTACTGAGGCAAGCCTCTCTTCCTTCTATTGGCTGAGGTTTCTCATCCTCTGGGGAAGGCAGGAAAGAGCCACAGCTTCCTTTGCCCAGTTCCCTGGATCCCATAGGAGAAATAGAAAGAAAGCACCTTTAAGAGGAGTGCTAATGTTTTAAGGTTTTTTGCTTTTTAAAACATCTTTAATTGTGTTTGTTTGTGTCCTTTATAAAGTTTATATCTCTGCTACCTAATCTTAAATAGGTACACACATGGCCCAACCCAACATGGCCCAGCCCAACAAGGTCTCATTTTTGTCATATTCAGCCCTCATAACAAATGAGTTCAACACCCCTCGCTTATATCATTCTCCTCTCCCCCTTTTGATCTGCACAACAACCCTGTGAGGTAAGCTAGGCTGAAGGTCTGTGACTGGTCTGAAATCATCCAGTGAGCTTCCACAATAAGAACCTGGGTCTGGCAGATCCTGCGCCAAAGTCCTAACACCTATGCCACAAAATGCCAGGTTTGCTCAGTCACACAGGAGCTACAGAGCAAAAACCTCTGTTTTCTCCACTGGTTGACCAGCACATGAAGCAACTTATGTACAAAAGCTCACAATGCCCAGACATTCAGAAAGTGTATAAATACACGTGTACAGTAATCTTATGTAACAATCAAGACTTGTGCAAAAGCTGCAAAAAAGCGGATCAAGACCAGAGACTGAATATCTTTCTATATCCCAATGCAAACTACACAAAGTCTGTATCTGGAACCAGTCCACATTTTAGAAACAGCAAGTGAGTAGAATTGCAGCAAACAAACACCAGTGTGTTCCAGTGACGGAGCCGCACGCTGGAGCTGGCCGTTTCACTGGTCCGCTTCGTCAGATATTCAGAAAGGGGTGACTCTGCTTCAATGGATTCAGAAATGATTCTTGCCACGAGTCTCACATTGCTGGCTCCTATAGGAGACTTGTGACAAGAATTATTTCTGAATCCGTTGAAGCAGAATGGCAGTTGATGGGCCAATGGCTGATGGAGTGCACACCACAACCAATGGGAGAGCTCGAAAGTGCCAATACGCTTGCATTTTTATATATACAGGCTAGCAATTTATTATGACTTTTAATTGATTGTATTTTCAAATTAACGTTTGCCCTTAACTTTTGCAAAAAAAAATGATGATTTTCCCCCCCTCTAATCTTTCCCTTCACCCCTTTTAAAATTCTGTTCCCCTATAAAATATTTAAAATAATTTACAAAAACTTGTGGGGAGAGTGCACTCCATTTCTCCTGCATTTGTTTTCTTCCATCTCCCCCACACTATTTCTCTTCCCCCCTTTTTCAAAATAAAATACCCCCCTCTTCATCTTCTCTGTCAATATTGCCCCCATCTCGGCTGTCTGGAGGAGCAATGCGCACGCGCTAAGACTCGGACGCCTCGTCCCCACTCTCCCTAAGAAAACAAAGATACAAGCTGTAAAAGAACGTAATTAAAAGCTGGAGTCATCGAAACTGGCTGCGAGACGTCTAACATAAGGAGGAGCAGAGTGAAAAGATAAGTGGCTTAAAGATAAGCAAGCTTAAATAAGCAATAATATCAAAGAAAAGGAGGGGAGGTTGAGGAAGCTGAGATAACATGGCGGTCACTGTGAAAAGCCTCTCAGAGCAATTAGCACAGTTCCAGACTTTAATGCTTGAATCTCAAGCTAAAGTACATGCAACGTTGGCTGACTTAACAACACAGATGCAGAGCTTAGGCACAGAACTTAAGTCAGTCGCTGCCATTGCGACAGAAGCAAAGGCTCTTTCACTGCAAAATAAAGGGGAAATTGACCTTTTGAAAAAACAATCCACAGAACTTTCAGACCGAAGCAGGAGGAAGAATGTTATCTTCTTTGGCATTTCAGAAGAAGTTAAGTCTTGCGATTTAGAGCAAACACTGGTGGATTTGTTATTAGACCAGGGCATGGAGATACAACTAGAAGAAGTAGAACGTGCTCACAGACTTCAAACAAGAAGGCAGGGCGGGGCGCCCCGCCCAGTTATAATGAAACTAGCAAGAGAGAAACTGCAGCAAAGAGTCCTCAAAACACTTAAAAAAGCCAAAGACTTAACTTTTAAAGGCAGAAAAGTTTATGTGAAAGAAGACTTTTGTAAAGAAACATTACACCAAAGGTCTCAAATGAAACCCTATGCACAGAAACTTAATCAAAGCGGCATTAAATTTAGCTGGGCATATCCAGCGTCTTTAGTTATCTACCAGGAGGGAAGAAGACTTTGTGCACGGCACCCTGAAGAGGCACGGGAGCTATTAAAGACATTGGGAGCAGATGAGAGGAGCAGTGAACCAATGCCTATGGAGGAACCTCACCAACCCCAGTCACAGGAGCAGGACCCAGAAGAAGGAGCATCCACTCGATCGGAGAAAAGGATAAGACTGTCTCGAGACTGAGACATATTAAGGGAAGTATCCAAATAAAAACAAAATGGTTAAATAAGTAGTAACATAACCCGGGAGGGGGGGGAGTGCGCTTGCTCAAGGTGTAGAGAAGGGATGAGTGATCATCCTCAGTCTATGGCTCTACACAAAGGGGGGGGAGAGATGGGGAAGGGGAGGGAAGAGGTATTTGGGAATGGGAAGGGGTACAAAAGCAAACTAGGTATTCAGCCAGGGGTACAAAAGAATGGTAGTTTTCGATCTAAATATGGATAAAACATTAAGGATGCTGACACTGAATGTCAATGGCTTGGGATCAGACTTAAAGAGATACAAGCTCTCTAGATTCCTTAAACAACAGAATATAGACATAGTTTGGCTCCAGGAAACTCATAAATCTAAAAGAGATAAGAGACCCTTGATTAGTGACCCAAATTGGGAAATTTTGGCAGAGGCACGAGGATCAAATAAAGCAAGGGGGGTAGCAATCCTAACTCATAAAAGGTATGATATAAGAACAATAGAGGTGATAAGAGATGCTGAAGGGAGATTTGTCATGGTTAAGTGTTTGATTGAAAATAGGTTAACATCATTGATAAATATATATGCTCCAAATACAGGACAGAAAACCTTTTTATTAAAAGTTTTAAAAAAAGCTAGTAAATTTATTGAAGGGGAGGTGATATTAGCGGGGGACTTTAATAAGGATGTTAATAAGGATAAAATAATAAATTGGAGACAATGGAACTTTATTGAAGTATATAAAGCCCTTAAATTGGTACCTGAACCCACATACTTCTCAGGGAGATATAAAACGACTTCATGTTTAGATTATGTATTAATTAATAGAACATGCAATTGGGAAATTAAAAAAGTTATTACCCACCCAATATGGATATCGGATCATGCCCCGATAAGTGTAGAATTTAAAACAACACATAAGCAAACTAAAAGAATATGGAGATACAATAATATGGTTATGGTTAAGGATAAGGATAAAAAACATATTATGGAACAAACGAAGCTATTCTTTCAAGAGAATAGAGGTACAGTGGGAACAAATATCTTATGGGATGCAGCTAAGGCGGTGATCAGAGGGCAATGTATTATGAAAGAAAAGGAGATAAAGAAAAAATGGTATGCAGACAGAGAAGGCAGGCTTCAAGAATTAGGTAAACTGCAAAAAGACCAAGCTCAGAAGTTTTGCCCCATTAGACACAAGTTAATTAGGGATTTACAGAAAAAACTAGATGATCTAGACTCTATGGCATTATGGAGGAAACAGGTCATGGTAAAAAATGAATACCAGAGAAATACTCTTAACTCAGCTAAGAGACTAGCAAATTTTCTAAAAAATAAGAAACAAAGGCAAAGTGTGACAAGTATCAGAGTGGATAAAAAGCTAACACAGAATTCAGAGGAAATAAAAGCAGCATTTGAGACTTTTTATAAAGATTTATATGGAGAAAAAGGAGTGAAAGATTTTGAAGAAGAGATAGGAGTAAGGTTGACAGATACAGAGCAGAGAGGATTAGAGGACAATATAACAAGACAAGAGATTGAAAGAGTGATAGATAGTTTAAAGGTAGGAAAATCTCCTGGACTGGATGGATTTTCAGCAGAATTTTATAAGGAAATGAGAGAAATATTAGTACCAGAATTGCAAGAAGTATTTAATAATATACTTAAAGGGGGCATAGCTCCAGACAAATGGAGAAAGGCAGAAATCACAGTGATTTTAAAACCCCAAAAGGATCCTCAAGAAGTAGGATCATACAGACCAATTAGCCTATTGAATCAGGATTATAAAATCTTTGCCAAAGTAATGGCCAATAGGCTTAAAAATATTATACAAAAAGTTATAAAAGAAGATCAATATGGTTTTGTAGAAGGTAGGAACATTGCACATCCAATCCGAAACATAATAAATGTTTTGAGCCATAACAAGTCCGGGAAATTGGCGTTATTGAAGCTAGATGTCTATAAAGCCTTCGATACATTGTCACATAATTTTTTGTGGACAGTTATGGATAAATATGGGATAAGTCAATCAACAATAAGGGTATTTAAGGAGATATATAGAGAAGGTACAGCTGTAGTTAGACTTAATGGAGAACACACGGCACAATTCGCAATCCAGAGGGGAGTTAGGCAGGGATGCCCGATCTCCCCCTTTTTCTTCATAATGGCAATGGAACAGTTAGCCCAACGTCTCAGAAATTCGGGGAGAATTGAAGGATGTCATTTAGGCAAGGAAGAAATTAAGTTGAACTTGTTTGCAGACGATCTGATTATAGTCATAGTTAATCCCAAAGAAGCAGTAAAGGAGATACAGATTATATTAGAGGACTTTGAATCAAACTCAGGACTAAAAATTAATATGGCAAAATCAGAAATAATGTACATTAATGTAAAAAAAGAGGAAAGGAAAGAGATTCATGAACGAACGGGGATAGGACTAGGGGTCAAGAAAATCAGATATTTAGGAATAGACTTAGTCAAAAATGTTAAAAAGTTGGTAGAAAAGAATTATAACAGAATATGGAGTACGATAGTAAAATATATGAAGAGATGGGGCAAGAAGATGTTAAACATAACAACCAAGATTAATATAGCGAAAATGTTTTGGACTTCGAAACTACTGTACTTATTCCAAACGATACCTTTAGAAATTAAAAAACAAAAACTCGATAGTTGGAACGCGAAAATAAAAGAATGGATATTCGGTAGCAAAAAAAGTAGAGTTTCAAGGCATTTCATATATGCGCATAATACAAACATGGGTTGGGGGGCCCCAGATCTGAGGAGTTATTATGAGTCATTTCAATTAAAAGCATTAATGGAAATAGGAGAGGAAAGGGAGAGGAAGTGGGTAAGAGTAGAGAATGAGGCAAATAATGGAATAGGGAATTTAGGGGTTTTCACTGGACGCAAGATCAAAGTTAACATATTAGAAACAGGACCGAGGAAAACAGCACTAATGATTTGGAGAAAATGGCAATTAAAATGGTTAAAGGGAACATCTAAACAAACCCCATTAGAGGCCTTGGATGAAAAGAATGACGATAAAGGATGGTGGAGACTACTCAGTAAAAAAGGGTATAACAAGCTACAAGATATGTTAGTTGGGCAGACACTCAAACCATTGCAAACGCTATACGATGAAATAGGTAGGAAATATTGGCTGAAAATAACAGGATTATATAACAGAATTAGGAAGACAATAGAAGACAGATTGGTGACTGAAGGAGAACCAATGGAGGAGTTGTTAAAAGGGATGATAAAAACAAAGAAAGGGACAGTAGGAAGGATATATAGGAAAATGACGACGGATAAGGAGGAGATAAAAAATTTAGTTAAAAAAAATGGAGCTCTGAAACTAACTTAGCAGATAATGTATTTGACAGTCTCAAGAAAGGTATACATCAGCTCAAAACGCATAAATTTAGAGAACTGGAGCTAAAGTTCCTCACAAAATGGTACAGAACACCAGCAGCATTAGCCAATATGTTCCAGGGTTTGAATTCCAACTGTTGGCACTGTGGAAAGAAAAAAGGATGGTATTCCCACATGTGGTGGGAATGCTCAGAAGTTAAACCCTTTTGGGAAAAGGTAATAGAGCATATCCATAATTTTTTTGCCATAAGACCAACGATAGATCTAGATTTAATGTTCGGGAGCATACTAAATAAATACGGAATCAATAAAGAAGGGCTGGATCTATTCAAAGCAATGGTGCTAGCTGGCAAGGCTGTAATAGCCTTTGGCTGGAAGGATAAAACCAAATGGACGGAGCAAAACTGGCATAATTATTTATTTGAATACGTTCAGTCGGACATTATAGCCATGCTTAATCGTGATGAACAATGGGGGTCAAAAACAAAAAGGATAAAGGAGAAATGGTATCCATATTTAAAGTGGTCACTAGAAGGTCAACGGCGGGACATTCGGTGGAAGCTTCTTAATTTGTGCCCCTGGCTAGAAAGTTGAGCACGCAAGGGAGGGAGGGAGGGATTAGGGAAGAAAAATAGATTGATGAATGTGATAGGAAATCAAATCCTATGTACTAAAACATTCTCATCCCTACCGTCAGGGCAGGAAAGCTCGGAAGTGACAAGAATATGAAGGTGAAAGAGAAAATGGACTTAATAAGGCCTAGAAGGAGAAGACTAAAGAACGACGGTACTATTTGGAAGCAAGAAGACCTCAATATGGACTGATATAAGAACATTTAAATTAAAAGGACCGAGCAAGAATACCTTGTAAAGGGAGATAGAGATTCAGATGTATACTCTGTATGAGAAAAAGGATAAGCTCAATGTAAATGACTAAAACAATAAATATATTCATATATAAAAAAATATTGCCCCCATCTCTTTTCCACCCCCCTTACCTTAACCTCCTCTTCAACTGTTGCTTTGGCAGCAGGGCTCGGGCAGCCAGCCAGAAACTGCCACGTCAGTGGTAGGGTCACTGGCAGCTGGCAGGGCCCTCCAAAGCCACAGCATAGCCCCTAAGAGCCGGCAGGGCCACCGGGAGCTACTGCATTGTTATGTTATTTACCCCTCAAAGCCTACACATAGAATTGACATCTCTGTCAGTGGGTTTATGGAAGTGGCAATGACCTTTCCTGTTCCTCATTCACATTTGCTCCCACTCAGGTAAAACCTAAGAGACAGTTGCAGATGTGATGCAGAATCATGTCTCTTGTCTAGGCTTCCCAACCCCCCCCCTCCGCCCTGGCGGGGGACCCCCGAAATTGCATCCTCCTCCCCCGCTCTCAAAAAATCTGGGGGCGGGGGGGGGAGAGAACATACCTTTAGGCATCATGTTGTAGAGCTTCTGATCCGTTTTAAAATGTGTCCCTTTAAGGCTGCACAGGAAACAGGAAGGGCTTCATGGGAAAGTAACAGTTTCCATGGAGAACGGCCCCTCCCTTTCTTTTCTTGTGCAGCCTTCCTTTCGTTTTCCCAGCAAGCACATTCTGCTGGAAGAAGACCAAGTACGGTAAGTGTTTGTGTGTGTGTGTGAGAGAGGGAGGGGGGATTCCCTGGTATGGAGGCCCTCCCCCCCTTTAGAAAGCGTGGGGGGGGGGGGAAATGTCTACTAGGCACTCTATTATTCCCTATGGAGAACGATTCCCATAGGGAATAATAGGGAATTGATCCGTGGGTATTGGGGGCTCTGGGGGGGCTATTTTTTGAGGTAGAGGCACCAGATTTTTAGTATAGCATCTAGTGCCTCTCCCCAAAATACCCCCCAAGTTTCAAAAGGATTGGACCAGAGGGTCCAATTCTATGAGCCCCAAAAGATGGTGCCCCTATCCTTAATTATTTCCTATGGAAGAAAAGCATTTAAAAAGGCATGCTGAACCTTTATATGTGATGGCCAGAACTCCCTTGGAGTTCAATTATGCTTGTCACATCCTTGTTCCTGGCTCCACCCCCAATGTCTCCTGGCTCCACCCCCAAAGTCTCCTGGCTCCGCCCCCAAAGTCCCCAGATTTTTCTTTAATTGGATATGGCAACCCTACTCTTGCCACACTGATGTTATCACACTGACTTAATCCTAAAATGCCTAACACTAGAATAACCATCAGACTAAATGGCTATAGTACAGTCAGCAGATTACCCAAATCCAGACCATCAGCCTGCGATATAAAAGAAAATACCTGTTTGTGAAGGAAGAAGTTTCGTTTCTAGGCCCAACCCAAATACTTTGTTTGGAACACCATGAAATGTAATTGTCTGTCAGTGGCATAGGCTCGCCATTAGTAGGGTTGCCAATCCCCAGGTGGGGGCAGGGGATCCCCCGGTTTGGAGGCCCTCCCCCTGCTTCAGGGTCGTCAGAAAACGGGGGGAGGGGAGGGGAATGTCTGCTAGGAACTCTATTATTCCCTAAGGAGATTTACTCCCATAGAAAATCATGGAGAATTGATCTGCGGGTATCTGGGGGGGCTGTTTTTGGGGGTAAAGGCACCAAATTTTCAGTATAGCATCTAGTGCCTCCCCCCAAAATACCCCCCCCCAAGTTTCAAAAATATTGGACCAGGAGGTCCAATTCTATGAGCCCCAAAAGAAGGTGCCCCTATCCTTCATTATTTCCTATGGAAGGAAGGCATCTAAAAGGTGTGCCGTCCCTTTAAATGTGATGGCCAGAACTCCCTTTGGAGTTCAATTATGCTTGTCACAGCCTTGCTCTTGGCTCCACCCCCAAAGTCTCCTGGCTCCACCCCCAAAGTCCCCAGATATTTCTTGAATTGGACTTGGCAACCTTACATATTAGGATGCAACATGGTTTCTCACAGAAGCTCCATATGGAACTGTTACATGAAAGGCAGAAGTTCAGCAAATGCAGCTTTGCCCAGAACATCCAATTTGCCCACAACAGAGTTCTCTACCCACCAGGTGTCCTTTGAGCAGTGTGTGCAGTCCCAACCACAAAAGGACAATCAAGTGTGCTATAGAAAGATGGTTCGTTGGACAAATAGCTTAAGGGAGGGTTGTCAAACATATGGCATGGGCGACCAGAACTGGCCCACCCCGGGCTCTTATTCAGCGTCCAAACAATTGTTGCAGTGGAGGAAAGGCAGGAGGCAGCTTGGGGGGGAGGGGGCTCACACAGTAAGGTGTGTGTGGCTGAAGATGTCAAGAAATAGAAAGGAAATGGCTAGGGGCAGAACTAAGAGGCTGAGGTAAAATAGCGTGTGTGGGGGAATGGCAGCAAAGGTGGAGAAAGAAGAGGCATTCTTCCCACTTCCCCCAACTCCAGCTCAGCAAGGACTGGAGAAGCCACTACACGGAGGGGAGGGGAGGGGAGGGGGGACGGCGTAGGGAAATGTAGCTGACCTGCCAATGCTGCCACCGCTTCACCAAACGGCAACCATGAGAGCAGGCATGCAGAGTGGCAATTTGCTGATGAATGGAGAGGCCTAGCAGGGAAAAGAGGAGGAAGGAGGCTGGTGTATGGATTGAGAGGCAACTGGATTGTCTTGTGAATGCTTAGGGGTTGCCAGGTCCCCCCGTCCACAGACAGGGAGTGGGGGTTAGGGTTGCAAGCTTCAGGTGAAGGAATGCTTGGAGATTTGGGGGTGGACCTGGGGAGGACAGGGACTTCAGTGGGGTGAAATGCCAGAGTCCACCCCCCAAAGCATCCATTTTCTAGGATAACCAGTCACTGTAGTCTGGAGATGAGCAGTAATTTTGGGGGGTCTCAAGGTCCCACCTGGAGGTTGGCACCCCTTGCATGTTGCTCTGAGGGGAAAGATGTTCTGGCTTCAGAAGCAAGTGGAGGAATGAAAGAAAAGGGGGCCTCAGCTGTTACCACTGTATGTCTGAACATCTGCAGAGCCAGGAGGCAGAGTGAGTGTCAGGAAGGTGTGGGATGGTGACCTCCCTTCCCCCTCCCTTTTCAGCTCATGAAGGAAAAAGGATAATGGGAGGACAAAAAGCATGCCCTGGAGGTTTCAGAAACAGCCTCTCCCACCACTTTTTGGGGAAATGCAGAGACAAGAAGGTGGGAGGCAAGAGAAAGCTGAGCATATGAGACAACATATATAATTCCTTTTGCCTCTGAGAAACTATCTGGGATTGTTCCTCAGCCCTGCCTTACCTTCAAATGCAAACACACCTGAGCCACTTGTTTTGTCCTGCCCTCTTTGACTCTAACCTGCCAGAAACCCCTAGGTTGTGCGTCACTCTCCCCCACCCCCCATCATTTTGTGCTCACCATAGAATGTGGGCTGTAGCATATGGGACTTTGGGAAAGACAGTGTTGCAGTAAAATGATAGAATCAACAGCATGTGTCTTGGGAGACTTAAGCAAATTGCAAATTTGACACACACACAAAACCCAGGGAAATGTTCATGTATTTTCAATTGTGGTAGGTCATCAAACTGAAAATGGTGATGTGTTTAAAAGAAAAGGAGTGAAGAAGCAGATTCAAGCACAAACTTGTGGGGAGAAATATATCCTAGGGTACTATTCAAAGCAAAGGTTCATTTGGAATCAAAGATTCCCATTATGCAAATTATTGTTATTGACAGGTGTATATTGGCTTAAAACGCTTTTCCAGAACTTCTAGTCTGTGCACTGACTGGAATTTGGATTCAAAGAATAACTGTTCTTTGCAGTATGCACTAAGGATTTCTTCTTGCAGATATGGGTTTATCTATTCTTCCTCTTTGATGGCCCAGGGAAATATAGGGTGCATAGCTCAGTGAATCAAAGAACTGAAGAAGGAAGATTGGACAAGGTCCAGGAAGCTAAAGACAAACAAGCAAGGAACAATGAAACAAACTAGGCTGGGAAGATTCAGCACACAATCAGAAGTCTCTTCTGGTTTGGGTATCCCCTCAAGGTGAGGCACAACCCAGGGGCTTCTAGCAGGTTAGAATCAGAGGGCAGGACGGAACAAGTGGTCTCAGGTGTGTTTGCATTTGAAGGTAAGGCAGGGCTGAGGAACAATTCCCAGATAGTTGCTCAGAGGCAAAAGGAATTCTATATGTTGTCTCATATGATCAACTTTCTCTTGCCCCACACCTTCTTGTCTCAAGGGGCACTTTTCAAGGAGTTTCTGCTGTATTTACCAAGTCCTTCGTTATCCCTCAGAAATCAGATTACCTCAGGCATTAACATCTGTGGTTTTCAACTGGTCACTTAAGGCTCCTTCGTTTTCTAGATGGCATGGAAACTACTGGATGCAAAACCAAGACCTTAGCAATCGTTTCCCCTCTAGCTTTTTGTAATAATAAATGACTAAAACCAGAGTAAAGGCACTGGACTGCAAAAGCTACATTCAACCATGCCTGTGCCATCTGGACTTCCAACTGAACGCTCAGCCTGGGGAGATTCCAGGCCTGCCCTTTCTTTCCCTTTGCACTCCTGACAAGAGGGCTGTGAGAGGATGGAGACTGAGAATGTCAGCTGTGGCAAGAGACTGTCTTGCAGTTTATTCCTTCCCTTGTGCTCTGGAAGTTGAGCACTGCTGAGGGCACACATGAGGAGACAAGTACCACTGCAGCAAGAAATAAGGAAACGTACATTCTCTTCTATTCTTTTAAACACACACACACACAGAGCACTGGGGAGCCATGTCTTGATCCTCAGAAGTATACAATATGCAGGCTGTTGGGAAGGACTATTGAGAAGGGCTGTAAAGTGTCAAGTCTGTCTGTAAACTCTGGCTCAGTCAGAGAGCATTCTGGGTAGAACCAAAGTATAACCAAATGCTGCTAGCTCAAACCTTCCCTACCCCCTCCTTTCCTGTAGTGGATAGCTTTGCTTTGAAATGGAAAGATGTGAAAGTCTTATCTGTGCCTTCTCAGGCCTGGCTCTCAGGAGGGAGTCAAGAGCCCAAGACGATCAAGGCCATGCAAGCCTGAGAACGAATTGGTAACATCAATGTGTGAATGTTTCCTGCATAATCCCCCCTCCCTTAGGAATTCCTCAGAAGTATCCCTTATATGCAATGTATCATGATATACTCTTTAGTCTTTCAATGCCGGCTTAGCCTCAAGTATCAGTATCAATAAAGTAGTTTCTTTGTATCAACAACGACTCATTATTGAATCTGCCGACTTGACATAAAGCGGGTAAAGAGGGATTAATTCTCTCCCCACCCCGGCCATAATTTCTCTGACAGGATATCCCTTTTCCCTCAATTGCTTTAAGCCCAAGGAGGGGAAAAGATAGGTGTTGCTATTGTGCTTGTTATCTTCTCCTCCTGGGACTTCAAACATCCAGAGAATGACATTTTCCAATCAGGGGAACAATGCAGAGGAACAGGGTTGTTGTGTTTTTTTTTTAAATCCTATGCCACAGTCTTGATCTATGTCATAACCCCCCCTCCCCCATGCACACGCTGGTTTTTGCAGCTCAGTGACACCAAGGGATCTGAACTTGGCTCCTTGGTGTCATGCAGGGCTTGTGTTTGCTTGTTGTTGTGTAACGCAAGCGCAATGATAGGCATGAAGAGCCTTGCTGATACCAGCCTATTTGGGTTCAATGTAGCTATACTGATTTATACTGACTGAACACTACGACCTTTGCTTTTTGTTTGACTTTTGGCATTCTTTGTCTTCCTAGCTTTCCCAGCTCCTCTCTTGTTCTCTGGCTCTGCTGATTAGTGGCTTTGCCACGGGTACACCATCTGCTGTCATCTGACCAGGACTTTGTTCCATTATCTTTTTGGAAACTCTCTTAAACTTACATATAGCTTTGGCAGCTGATGAGTCCATGTTCTCGGCCTGTTTTCCACCCCATCCTGGTCATGCAACAGAACCACAGCTGAGCTGATAGCATCTACACTGCTTTTGCAACACCTATTCACCTATTTAAGTTTTCAAGTGTTCTTCTTTAGGCAAAGATGAGCTTGGGTTGGTCCGTCTTTTGTTTGCTCAGTTCAGCCAGGGTCAGAATCTGGGGTCAGCATGGACTGGCATTTGCCAAGGCCCACTACATGAAATACAAACAAACACAGTGATATGCTGACCAACACATCCAGTCAAAGTTTTTACAATAATCATATACATCTTTTGTCACATTATAGAGTACTACATCCTCATGACATTACAATGAGCGACTTGATGTAGGTTCATTTAGTCAAAGTCTTCCTCAGGAATATTCCTATTTTCTTCAAAGTTATCAGCCTCTTCTTACAATTCAGTGTTGTTATTGGAAGCAGTGCATCACAATGTTTGTTGGTTTGTATTTCCTGTGATATAAACTGTGACCCCAGGCTTTTTTTTAAGGCCCACTATATGGCAGAGAGCCTACCACCAACCAGCTGCATGTGGATCATGTGCAGGAAACAGGAGTGACTTGACAGGAGTTTGCCAATTTCCTGGTTGGAGTGTCAACTGGAGTGATGGAGAGCCAGCCTGGTGTAGTGGTTAAGTGCGCAGACTCTTATCTGAGAGAACCGAGTTTGATTCCCCACTCCTCCACTTGCAGCTGCTGGAATGGCCTTGGGTCGGCCATCATTCTTGCAGAGTTGTCCTTGAAAGGGCAGCTGCTGTGAGAGCTCTCTCAGCCCCACCTACCTCACAGGGTGTCTTGTGGGGGAGGATATAGGAGATTGTAAGCTGCTCTGAGTCTCTGATTCAGAGAGAAGGGTGGGATATAAATCTGCAGTCTTTCTTCTTCTTCTTCTTCTTCTTCTTCTTCTTCTTCTTCTTCTTCTTCTTCTTCTTCTTCTTCTTCTTTTTCTTCTTCTTCTCCTCCTCCTCCTCCTCCTCCTCCTTCTTCCAGAACAGTTGCTGTTAACTTGCCTTCAATACCTTTCTGGCTTTTAGTGTTCCTGGCACCAACCGTGTGTGTGTGTGTGATGCACACAAGGGAAGCAGGAGAGATGTGCTTAATGTGGTTGCTGCAAGTGTCTTGTCAGGGCCAGATTGGCGTATCAGTTCAACCAAATGGAGCCAAGCAGCCCCTAGGGGGACTGGCATTTTGGCAGTGGTCACTCAACTCAGATCTGGGCTGCTACAACAATGGCAGTGTGTATAGGCTACAGCTATCGCTGCCATTGCCAGAGCTGTCTCCTTAAGGCCTTGCAGTTCCAGCCCTCTGAGACTGTTTGCTGGGGGAGGGGGTCTTGCGAAACAGCCAGTCCCCTCATGGCTGATTTGGCTTTTGAAAAGGCATAGTGTGTGCGGGGGCAAGATCACCTAATTCTGCTGTGCCATGCTCTCGCGGCATTTTCAAATGACCAAGTTCATCTCTAAAAGCCTTCAGTGTCTACCATGGGTCTAAGCCGTGGACACCACAATGTCGAGTTTGGCCCTTTGTCTCTTTGTGCACAATAGGTTGCCTCACTAGAGGATTTTGCTGATTCTCCCTTCCTGCTGCAGACCTCTGATTCCCCCCGCCATGGTGTCGTTAGAGGTCCCAAAAGCAGCATTTCAGGGAGTACTTTGGTCTGCAGTGAGAAAGGGGAGGCAAGAAATTCACTCTTTGCTAACAAATCCCTTGCATTTAAAGAAAATACCACTGGATCCGCATATTGAAGCTGCCTTCTACTGAATCAGACCCTGGGTCCATCAAAGTCGGTATTGTCTTCTCAGACTGGCAGCGGCTCTCCAGGGTCTCAAGCTGAGGTTTTTCACACCTACTTGCCTGGACCCTTTTTTGGAGATGCCGGGGATTGAACCTGGGACCTTCTGCTTCCCAAGCAGATGCTCTACCACTGAGCCACCGTCCCTCCCCATATTGGTGGCATCCCAGGCCAAACCTCCAGGCCAACTAGGCAAGGGGCACATGTAGATGTTAAACAACATTTGATGATAGGATCATCCCCTGCAGCATCCCACATTTAACTGGGTGCCACAAGGAGATCCTCTTGCCAAGTGCCTCCCTTTGTCCCTGACCATGGAAAAGGGAAGAAAGCCATTGAAGGGCAGTCCCCTGAACTCCTATGTTGGTGAGAGAGGGGGTCATGAGATCATCATTTACTTTGTTGATTGCAGCCATTAAATCTAACAATAACAGCAGCGCCAACCTACCCTGATCCAGGTGCCTCTAGATGTCTTCTGTGAGGGTGATCAGCGCTGTCTCTATCCCATGACGAGGACAGAAACCGGACTGGAAAGGATCAAGGATACATGCCTCATCAAAGAAAACCTGGACCTGTTCAGCAACCACCCTTTCAACTACCTTACCCAGAAATGGAAGATTTGAAACTGGGTGGTAGTTGGCCAGGCCCATTGGGTCCAGAGTTGGTAAATCCCATATGAGAGGGACAAGTTGATAATATCTCCCAGTGGTGCCCAAATACCATCTCCACAGGCCTTGACCAACCAGGATGGACATGGGTCAAGGAGGAAAGTGGCTGGCCTCACAGCTGCCAGGATTTTGTCAACATCTTCCTGAGAGCTAGCTGAAATGGTGTCAAGACTTTATCAGTGAAAGACATCACAAAAGTCTTACATCCAGTATCAAATTCCCTATCGTTTGGTTTACCTCACAGCAATGAAGTTAGTGACCCAAAGGTTCTAAATAATCGGGCTTGGTGCAACTTCATAGATGCAATGGAGGCCACATAGAACTCTCTCTTTGTGGACTTCACTGCCATATAATAGACCTTCATAAATGATCTGTAAGATATTCTTGTCACTCAATCACGAGCACGCTGCCACACTCCAGTTTGGTGTAGTGGTTAAGTGCATGGACTCTTATCTGGGAGAACCGGGTTTGATTCCCCACTCCTCCACTTGCACCTGCTAGCATGGCCTTGGGTCAGCCATAGCTCTGGCAGAGGCATAGCTCTGAAAGGACAGCTGCTGTGAGAGCCCTCTCAGCCCCACCCACCTCACAGGGTGTCTGTTGTGGGGGAGGAAGGTAAAGGAGATTGTGAGCCGCTCTGAGACTCTTCGGAGTGGAGGGCAGGATATAAAGCCAATATCTTCATCTACCTCACAGGGTGCCTGTTGTGGGGGAGGAAGGGAGATTGTGAGCCGCTCTGAGACTCTTCGGAGTGGAGGGCAGGATATAAAGCCAGTGGTGGGATTCAGCAGGTTTGCACCAGTTCTATGGAACCGTTACCTAATGCGCTATCGGTTCTATAGAACCGTTTGTTGGTCGGGCACCCTCGGATCAACGGGGACTTTCCCCTCTAAGTGCCTAAAACTCACCAGTTTCTTTTCCCTACCAGACTGCAAAAAAGCCCAAGCGAACAAGTTAGACGCGCGCCCTGCCAGGAATTGCGTCTCACTCCCTCCAGCCCCTTCCAGCTTCACCACTCCCACGTGTGATTAAAACCCAGGCGCTGAGGAAAAAGCAGCTCAAGCTAACCACCGCGGCGCCTTCTGGGACTCGTAGTCCTTGAGCTCGGTAGCGCAGCAGGCAGGAGGCTCGAAAGACTACCAGACCCGGTATGCCCCTCGGCAAAGAAGGGCTCCGCTCGCTCGCTCGTGTGCGCTCGCGGAGTCAGGAAGCCCCGCCCACTTTCATTCCTGGAAGGATGAGTAGGCGAAGGTCTGTGGGCTGCAAACACTTGTGGGGGCGTCAGGCTTGTTTGGTTTTTTTGCAAATGGCAGTCAAATTAAGTGACAGATTTTTCTTTTTGCAGAGAGATAAATATTGGAGCGTGTTGCCATGTATGCAAAACAAGGCTTGATAGCCGGGCTTTTCCCCAGCCAACGGTTGATCTGTTCAGATGGGTTCTGTGGCATGCGTTTGGGTGCCCCAACTGTAGTAGCTTTCAGGTGATGGTAAAAAAAAACCTCTGCCTGGACATGTGAGTCCTCCACCCGTGTTTGCTCAAGCTTGTATAACCAGCTTTGGTTGGCACACTGCTTTTTTAGGGAGGCCAGCCTTTTAAGCTCACATTGCCAAAGTGACACTTCGTTCTGCAAAGCCGGGGTGTCAAACATCTGACCTGGGGGCCGAATCAGGCCCTCGGAGGGCTCCTATCAGGTCCCTGAGCAACTGACTGTCATCTGCTTCCTTCTTTCTCCTTTCTGTATAACAGCTTGCTTTGCAAGGCTCCCTCAATTGCACAGGAACTGCAGAGCAAAACTTCTATTTTCTCCATTGGCTGAGGCTCCTCCCTTGGGGAGGAAGGAGGAAGAATAGCTTGCTTTGCCAGGCTCCCTCAATCGCACAGCAGAGATACAGAGTGAAGCCTCTCTTCCTTCTATTTTCTGAGGCTCCCCCCCCCCCCAGTCCCCTGGGGAAGGAAGGAAAGAGCCAGAGCTTCCTTTGCCCAGTTCCCTGGATCCCGTGGGAGAAATACAAAGAAAGCACCTTTAAGACCAACAAGTGGTAATGCTTTTAGCATGTTTTAAGTTTTTTAGGAAATATATTTGTGTTTGTGTCCTTTATAAAGTTTGTATCTTTGCTACCTAATCTTTAAATAGGAACACACATGGCCCAGCCTGACATGGCCCAGCCAGACAAGGTCTCCTTTATGTCAGATTCGGCCCTCATAACAAAATGAGTTTGACACTTCCATAGCAGTCTGTACACTGGTTGTAACGGGCTTGAACCTCCCACCCCCACCCCGCTTCAGGTTCCACTGCAAGATTCTCTGGTTTGATTTTGGTTCTCTGGCTTGACACATTGGCTTGTGGTTCCTCTGGGATTACTGAGTTCTGTAGAAGTTCTGCTGAACTCGCTGTCTGTCAGTGATTCCTACTTGCAGACATGGGGGGGGGGGGTTGCCCTGGAAGCAGCTTGCAGGGTTTTCTGTCCCCCCTTCCACTGGAAATAATGTTCAGAGGCCCATAAAATTGGACTCACTCCTTGATCCAATCAACTTGAAACTTGGGGGTTATTTAAAGCAGGGGTCCCCAACCCCCAGGCCATGGACCGGTCCCGGTCCGTGGTGTGTTAGCATCCAGGCTGCACAGGGACAGCACTCTTGGCTTCCTGGGTCACAGATCTGGGAAGCTGAGAGCGGTGGGATGGATCAGCAGCGTGTGCTCTCCTCCAAGCCCTGCTTCCCAGGCATAGAGAAGAGCAGGCTTGCTCCACCACCCCTTTTGCCCACCCACACAGCCTCACTCCAAAGACGGTGGTGGACGAAAGAGGCAGTGTGGCCTCGCTCTGAGGCTGCCTCCCCTTCCAGGGGAGGTGGCCAGAAGCAGCCCCAGTCTCCCCCGTATTTAAAGACCCCCATGGGGGCAGGGACATGGGAGCAGGGTGGCCTGGGGCAGCAAGAACCTCTGCACCACCCCCCACAGTCCGTGGAAAAATTGTCTGCTACAAAACTGGTCCCTGGTGCCAAAAAGGTTGGGAGCCACTGATTGAAAGGACAGGCACCAGCAGCTTCCCTGCGATTGTGGTGCTTATGCCTCTAAAAGCCAGTTTGGTGTAGTGGTTAAGTGTGCGGACTCTTATCTGGGAGAACCGGGTTTGATTCCCCACTCCTCCACTTGCACCTGCTGAAATGGTCTTCGGTCAGCCATAGCTCTGGCAGAGGTTGTCCTTGAAAGGGCAGCTGCTGGGAGAGCCCTCTCCAGCCCCACCCACCTCACAGGGTGTTTTTTGTGGGGGAGGAAGGGAAAGGAGATTGTGAGCCCCTCTGAGACTCTTCTGAGTGGAGGGCGGGATATAAATCCAATATCTTCTTCTTCTTCTTCTAAAAACAACTCCCCTGGCCACCTGGAAATCTTTCAAAACAACTGTTCCATTTCCCCAGCCATTCCCCATTCAGAATAATGGTCTTGAAAAAACTGGAAATGGGGGGGGGGGAACCCTCCAAATCCAATTACCATACAGGTATCTGGAATTCAGGAATATTGGAATTACCAATATATTCCCAGTCCAATATACCTGAACCTGAAAAGGTACTTTTTTGGCACGTCCCACCCAGGACCCTGGGAATTATATTGTTATGGACAGTTGTTGGTATTTATGGCGAGAAAATGGTTGGATCCAACACTGAAGAGGGAAAAAATCAAACATTACTAAGGACATAGGTGTATTAACAGCAGTTAGTGACTAGTTTACCAGGTTTCTATCCTGTTTATCCTTTCTATCAAGAGCCAGTTTGTTGTGGTGGTGAAGTGTGCGGACTCTTGTCTGGAAGAACTGGGTTTTATTCCCCACTCCTCCACTTGCAGCTGCTGGAATGGCCTTGGATCAGCTATAGTTCTTGCAGAGGTTGTCTTTGAAAGAGCAGCTTCTGGAAGAGCTCTCTCAGCTCCACCTACCTCACAGGGAGTCAGTTGTGGGGGAAGAAGATAATGGAAATTGTAAGCCACTCTGAGACTGATTCAGAGAGAAGAGTGGGGTATAAATCTATGGTCTTCTTTTTCTTCTTCTTCTCTTCCTCAAAATTGTTCAAAGCAATTGTTCAAATTGTTCAAAGTTAGGAGCAATCGTGTTTTATTTAATTGGCCAGAAGAAGAAGCCAAGATTTGTTGCAATCAGAATTCTGGACTGGGAAGACTGAAGGTCAGATTCCTGCAAAACTCACAGGCTGATTTCAATCAGTCACTATCAGTGCAATCCTAAAGCCATTTCCCTATGCAGCCCAGTTGCATAGACCTGCGTGAGAGTCTGAGTTAGATCTCCTAAGGATGGTGCTGTGTCTGTCAGCCCCACCTACTGCACAAGGTTGTGCGGATTTAAAGGGGAAGGCTAGTAAACCATGTATAACATCATGAGTACCTGAATACAAAGATGGGCTACATCAGGGGTAGGGAAATGGCTGAGAAGTTGAATGCATTTTTTGCCTTCACTGTGGAAGACGAGAAGTGTTTGCCCGCTCCAGAACCACTAATTTTGGAAGGGGTGTTGAAAGACCTGAGTCAGATTGAGGTGACAAGAGAGGAGGTTCTACAACTGATAGACAAATTAAAAACTAATAAGTCACCAGGTCCGGATGGCATACATCCGAGAGTTCTGAAAGAACTCAAAGTTGAACTTGTTGATCTTCTGACAAAAATATGTAATCTTTCATTGAAATCTGCCTCCGTTCCTGAAAACTGGAAGGTAGCAAATGTCACCCCCATCTTTAAAAAGGGTTCCAGAGGATTTCCGGGAAATTACAGGCCAGTCAGTCTGACTTCAATACCGGGAAAGTTGTTAGAAACCATTATCAAGGACAGAATGAGCAGGCACATTGATGAACACGGGTTATTGAGGAAGACTCAGGATGGGTTCTGTAAGGGAAGATCTTGCCTCACTAACCTGTTACAGTTCTTTGAGGGGGTGGACAAAGGGGACCCAATAGATGTTGTTTACCTTGACTTCCAGAAAGCTTTTGATAAAGTTCCTCATCAAAGGCTCCTTAGAAAGCTTGAGAGTCATGGAGTAAAAGGACAGGTCCTCTTGTGGATCAAAAACTGGCTGAGTAATAGTAAACAGAGAGTGAGTATAAATGGGCAGTCTTCGCAGTGGAGGACGGTAGTGCCTCTCCCCAAAATACCCTCCCAGTTTCAAAAAGATTGGACCAGGGGGTCCAATTCTATAAGCCCCAAAAGAAGGTGCCCTTATCCTTCATTATTTCCTATGAAAGGAAGGCATTGAAAAGGTGTGCCATCCCTTTAAATGTGAGGGCCAGAACTCCCAATATGGAAATATCTTCAATAAATCTTTCTTTAAACATAATCTAGTTGTCTTTACCTCTTTTACTGTTCTTATTGCAGTATTTAATGCGTGAATTACTAAACTACCTTTCGGTATATCTTTTGATATAGTTAAAATGGTCATTAGGACATAGAACCTGTTGTTAATTTATTTGAATCCCACCACTGTATAAAGCCAATATCTTCATCTACCTCACAGGGTGTCTGTTGTGGGGGGGGGGAAGGGAAAGGAGATTGTGAGCCGTTGTGAGACTGTTCGGAGTGGAGGGCGGGATATAAATCCAATATCTTCATCTACCTCACAGGGTGTCTGTTGGGGGGGGGGAAGGGAAAGGAGATTGTGAGCCGCTCTGAGACTCTTCGGAGTGGAGGGCGGGATATAAATCCAATATCTTCATCTACCTCACAGGGTGTCTGTTGGGGGGGGGGAAGGGAAA
Source organism: Heteronotia binoei (assembly GCF_032191835.1). NCBI lineage: Eukaryota > Metazoa > Chordata > Lepidosauria > Squamata > Gekkonidae > Heteronotia > Heteronotia binoei. Next base: position 71,270,655 of record NC_083235.1, read on the forward strand.
GGAGATTGTGAGCCGCTCTGAGACTGTTCGGAGTGGAGGGCGGGATATAAATCCAATATCTTCATCTACCTCACAGGGTGTCTGTTGGGGGGGGGGGAAGGGAAAGGAGATTGTGAGCCGCTCTGAGACTCTTCGGAGTGGAGGGCGGGATATAAATCCAATATCTTCATCTACCTCACAGGGTATCTGTTGTGGGGGGGGGGAAGGGAAAGGAGATTGTGAGCCGCTCTGAGACTGTTCGGAGTGGAGGGCGGGATATAAATCCAATATCTTCATCTACCTCACAGGGTGCCTGTTGTGGGGGAGGAAGGGAGATTGTGAGCCGCTCTGAAACTCTTTGGAGCGGAGGGCGGGATATAAATCCAATATCTTCTTCTTCTTCTCTCAAGCCGTCTCAGCTCTTGCTTCATCCTCTGCAGCTCTGGGGTATACCTTGGAGCAGCTTTGGGCTGAGGGTGGAGAGGGTGCTGGGGAGGCCATATTCTTGATGGCTTCAGAGAGCTGGGAGTGCCAGTCCTCCACCAGCACATCTAATAATTCACCAGAGGACCTGCAGAGCAGCCTAAAACTGATCAGGGTCCATTTGGCTCTGCAGGCAAGCATAGATGTGCTTAATGCCTAAACAGGGAGGGTTTGGCATGCCCAGCCGGACCTTCAAGTTAAAGTGGTCTGTCCATGGGACTGCTTCAGCCACCACTAGATCCACATTAATCCCCATCCCAAAAATCAAATCCTGCATGTGACCTGCTTGATGTGTGAGAGCTGATATAAACTGGGAGAGTCCCAGCACCTCCATTGATGACACTAGGTCCTTGGCCTGAGAAGATGCTGCATCATCAATGTGGACATTGAAGTCCCCCAAGACTAAGAGTCTGAGGTATTCCAGCACCCAATTAGATACCACATCTAACAGGTAAGGGGATTAGGCAATCAGTACGCCAGCCAGATAGCCAACTCTCCTCAGCCTTCCACTCCAGGACAACATATTCAATGCCAGAAATTTTTGGTGTGGGGAGTGCCCTAAAGGAAAAAGATTCCCATGCCCCCCACCTGGTTGTCCAGGACTGGTGCAGAACCAAGAACCCAGGTGGGGCAAGTTGGTTAAGAGTGACAGTTCTGCCCTCCTACACCCAGTTGTCAGTCACACCAGCCGGGTCTACATTTTGCTCTGCAAAATATTCTTGCAGAATGGAGATCTTGGCATTTATACACCTGGCATTGGACAACACCATTGCCAGAGACAGGTGATTATTCCTAGCCCCACAATCGACATTTCTCAGGATGGGATATAGGAGGGAGGAGGTTTAAGCAGTACCATATCTCCGATCTCTTCCGTTCTGTTTAATTGAATATCTCCTAAACCCACCGCTGCCTCATCCCTCTGTCACTGGTATTCTGACCCCTGCATAAAAATTTCCAAACCTGCTCTGGATGTGGAATGGTAGAGATTGCTTTGTCATAGATATTGTGTGGTAAAATCCCATATCAAAGTATGCACACATCTGTTGCTGCAGTATTAGCTTCACTTTGCGGATAGTGTAAGAAAAAGCCCCCTACTTTTCATACACATGGACATCGTGATCACCAGTCTGGTTGCCAGGGTGCCTGGAGTTTTGACACACACATCTGCTCTAAGAAGTGGACTTTGCCCACGGTTTCTAAGGCTTATGTGAATACTATAAGCCTGAGCTTTGCCGCAGCGTTCTACATCTCTGGATGGGTGTTAGCCAGAACTACAGGCGAGCCTCCAGCCGCTCCTTGCGTGCAGTATCTTGGCCGTTGTAGTGGAAGAAGCCACGCCGCCATGAACTGTACAGGCAAACAGTTTCCAGCCTGTTTCCATGAACCAAAGGCTAACACCACCAGAATCCATCTTCCATGAACCAAAGGCTAACACCACAGGAATCCCCACTCCTGACTCCACTACAGCAAAGCAATAGACTCACGCATCCAAAAGCTGCTTCAACTTCTGCATAAGGCAATCAAGCTTATCTTTGTCGGAGCGGGAGTAGCAGAGTGAGGGAGATGACTTGCCCGACGCAGGGCTTCAGGAAAGAAAATCAGGCAGACACGTGCAACTAGTGCCAAAAGGTGTATTAACATATATACACGACAAGTGCTCTCTTGTGCAGTCTATACAATATCACCTCCACGGACAAAGTGCTTCGCCTAACCACCATCTCACAGGGAGAGACCTGTGTGATGCACACACAGATCATATATAGTCCAAGCAGCCAATCCTGGCCATGCTGACTCAGCAGATTGCATCACTTGGCTTCTGCCGGCTCAAGCCGGTCTGCTGATCAGGTCACTGTGACCTAGCCTGGCAGCTAGATCACCAGCTGTCATACTGTGGCTGTCAGACTGGGTTTATGTAGATTCTTGCTCCAACACACCTCCTAATCTATTTAAACCCAGTGCACCGAAACACTTCACACAGTTTACATACATGTCCACCAGCAACATTACAGTTCATATTTACGTAGCTCGGAACCCTTTCCGGAATTCGTTCAGGAACTCATCATGATTGTAAAACACATCATCGTGTTCCTGTTCAGCCAGCTCTTTCAGACGCCTGGCTTCAGCCTCCTTCTCCCTTGCCTCGCACTCTGCCACCCAGGCTTTCCATTTCTTAGCCTTTTCTTTTAACATTTCCTCAAATCCGGGTGGGTCTGGATTGACAGTCAGAGTGACATAGGGACACTTGTACCTAGCGGGACGTTGGCCTTTGGTGGACCTGGCAGACACCCGTGGCCCTGTGCTTGGACCAGCTTTGTCTTCTTCGGGTTGCTCTGTTCCCACCTCCTGGGCTGGTTGCTCTGCCCCTGTAATTGGGTGTTGAACCTCCTGACTCTCACACTTTACCTCCAGTTCCTGCATTTGAGGCTCTGCCTCCTGACTCTGCTCGTCGGGCTCTGTGCCAGCATTCGGCTCACCTTCTCCAGCCCCACTGGGTGCCACCTCCTGGGCTGGAGTTCTGGGCTGCGCTCCAACATCGTTATCGCTACTTGGCAGCAGGACAAATTGTTTCTGCAAGGAGTGCAACCTTGGCCAGCTGCTTTCTTCATTGAACTGGGCACTCTTACTAAGTGTTATCTTGCTTTTGCTATTGCAGAAACGATAACACCTGGCCCTTGGCTTGTAGCCCAGAAAAATTAGGCTCTCTGCCCGGACATCCCCCTCCCCGCTACTCGTGGAGTGGATGCCAACCCGAGCCCGTGACCCAAAGACTTTTAAAGAACTCAAATCTGGGGTCTTGTTCAACAGTAACCTGTAAGGCACATTTTTCACAGTATTACACCAAACCCTATTTTGCAAAAAAACAGCTGCATGTATGGTTTCTGCCCAATAGGTCATTGGCAGTTGTGCATCCTCTAACATGCAATACATCACATTCTGCAATACAGCCCCATGCCCATTTTCTCGGGGCGTTGCCGGGTTCGTCAGACGGTGGGCAATGCCCTTGTTCTCCAGCCAACGTTTCATCTGGTTAGATAAGAATTCCCCCCCTCTGTCGGTTTGTACAGCTAGGAGATTAACCCCTAATTGTCTCTCCACTGTTTTGACCCACTTGGTGAATGTCTTATACACCTCAGACTTATGCACCATGGTGAAAACCCACGCGTACCTCGTGTGGTCGTCGGTGGCCACCAAGCAGTATCTCCTCCCCGACAGACTCTTTGGCAATGGGCCAATAACGTCTAAATGGACTAGTTCCAGGGCTCGTGTGCTTTCCCTTGAGCTTTCTTTAGCAACAGCACACGCCTTGCTTTTGGTCTTCTTGCAGACCTGGCAATCCAAGTAACATTTGCAAGGATTTACTTTCAAACTAGGCACAAGCTCCAGGGTTTTCTTTAACGCCCTAAATCCGCAGTGCCCAAGTCTCCTATGGAGCAAATGTATACAATTATTGTGCACAGGCTCATTCGACACCTGAGCCACCTGGGCACAATCACTCTGGACCACATACAGTTTACCTTCCCTCTTTCCTGTCACAAGCAACTTTCCCCCACCTCCCAGGATTTTGCAGCAGGTTTTCTCAAATCTCACCTGGTATCCCTGGTCAAACAGTGTGCTAACACTCAACAGGTTAGACTGCAGTGAGGGTACATACAACACATTTTGCAACATACATTTCAGTGCAGGAAATTCCACATTGCCTGAGCAAACAGAATTGGCAGTGGTCCCATCAGCCAATCTCACATACTTATGCTCAGGACTGTCAATGTTTTTCAACAACTCCTTCTCGCAGCAGAGATGGCTCGTTGCCCCGGAGTCTAAAATCCAAGCAGACCCTGTGCTCTCTACTGCAGACGTGACCAGCCGGGTTGCTTCCTCACACGGGCTGGCGGTCCTCCGCTCTCGCCGCACACGCCCCCGCCTCTTCTCCCTCTCAGGGCAAGCTCGGAGCAGGTGCTGCGACGACCCGCATCCATAGCAGCGACGGACTGCAAACGCAGTCGGCTCCACTTCCTCCACCTTCGGACGCCTGCCAGCAGCAAAAGCTGGCTCATTCTTGGCTGTCTTCCCGGACACACCGATAACAGCACGCTGCCCGGCCGACACCCCCGGACAGCTCACGGCCGCAATTCTCTCTTGGAAGTCAAGCAGGTGGGCACAGACGTATTCCATGGTCAGGGTCGCTACGTCCACCGTCTCCAGAGAAGTTATCAGGGGAGTGTACTCAGGTGGCAACGACGACAGCAAAATGTACACTCTGTCGTCTGGAGCTACAGTCTTGCCTCTTGCCTCCAGCTCAACGAAACAGTCCGTTAGCCGTTTGATGTGATCTTTCACACACCCTCCAGCCGGCATAACGGTGCGGAACATCCTCCTTGTCAAGGCCATGAGGGAACCAGCAGTGGTGCTAACATGCACCGCACTCAACGCGTCCCAGGCAGCCTTGGGAGTGTCCTTCCCTCGCACATAAACCAGCTGGTCATCTCCTATAGACAGCACTATGTTGGCCAGTGCCTTATCCGATAACACAGTCTCGGCAGGAGATAAGTCAGCAGGGGGGTTACTCACGAACAGCCATTGCCCTTCACGCTTGAGGTAGTGTTGCATTCTCAGGCTCCACACCGCGTAGTTGGCTGAGGTGAGCTTCTCAACGGCTACTCCAAGCTGTTGCTGAGCCATCGTGCCGACTCCTCCTCACAGCTGGCTGCCGACGTCCCTCTGGCTCTCAAACAGAGAACGGTGGTGCTTCTGTGTCCTTCACCGGCGTTCCTCGCCTCCGGCTCTTTCCAACCTCACAGTCGGCTCAACTCTCAACTCTCTCCTCCGCGCAGCGGAAGCGTGCTGGGCCCATAACCCTGTCGGAGCGGGAGTAGCAGAGTGAGGGAGATGACTTGCCCGACGCAGGGCTTCAGGAAAGAAAATCAGGCAGACACGTGCAACTAGTGCCAAAAGGTGTATTAACATATATACACGACAAGTGCTCTCTTGTGCAGTCTATACAATATCACCTCCACGGACAAAGTGCTTCGCCTAACCACCATCTCACAGGGAGAGACCTGTGTGATGCACACACAGATCATATATAGTCCAAGCAGCCAATCCTGGCCATGCTGACTCAGCAGATTGCATCACTTGGCTTCTGCCGGCTCAAGCCGGTCTGCTGATCAGGTCACTGTGACCTAGCCTGGCAGCTAGATCACCAGCTGTCATACTGTGGCTGTCAGACTGGGTTTATGTAGATTCTTGCTCCAACAATCTTAGGTGTGAATCCTGCCAGACTGCCTAAGCTTTTGTCCATCGGAACCCAAGACAAAGGATGGTGCCAGCAGAGGAGTAAAGAAGAGGAAGAACAGCTTCACTCAGAGCCATAGTTATTGTATAAATCGGGTGTCACCTTAGGAATCAATTTGACCCTCTATTGTCACTTATAGATAAGTTTGGATAGCTTGTTTAATCACCTCCACCCAATACCTCCACCCATGCCCTACCCTAACTGTCACATTGGAGCCTCCCCCTGCCCATTGTTACCTGGAAGCCCAATTAGGTAACCAGGTCCAGGTCCGCTCATTGGCCAGGTATGGGTATCCAATCAGGTGCCCCCAATAAACTGGCCATTGGCTACCGCACAAGTCCAGCCCTTATGGTCATTGCGGAGCCGCCCCTTTTTCTGAGGTCATGTACCAGCTGACCACCTGTCATCCACCCCGAACCTCCTACCCCCTTAGGGGTCAAGGTAGACTCTGATCCTACATTCTGCATGTGTGCATCTAGCAGTACCCCATTCTTGCTGTTTAGATACATCCCCGATTCCTGATCAGTTGAGGGTCCCTTCCCACATCGTCCTAGTTTGTCGCCATTGGAGCCTTCCTCGAAGACCACGATAGATAATTATCACCGTTTGTCTATCCCTGTGTTACCTCTGTGCATTTCTCTCTATTTTTATTAGGTCTGTATGTGTGTTATATGTATTCATTACCTTGTATGTGTGTTCTATAAGTTTCTGTAATAAAAGCATAATTGTTTAATTAATGTCCTTGGTAAATTTAGCAATAATTTCTGGAAGTGGAATCCTGTATACATAGATTCTAGGTCCTTTTGAGCCAAAGTTGCCCACCTGTCCATTCCCCAACCTTTTTTGAGGGCATTTTGGCTTACAATAGCTTTGCCTTTTTCAGGATATAGCCTGGATAGCCCAGGCTAGCCTATTCTCATCTGATCTTGGAAGCTAAGCAAGGTTGCCCTGGCTAGTATTTGGATGGGAGATCTCCAAGGAATACCAGGGACATGATGTAGAGGCAGGCAACGGCAAACCACCTCTTCATGTCTCTTGCCTTGAAACCCTAGGTGGCTGCAATAAGACAGCTGTGAACCGATGACAAAAAAGGGGGTGGGTGCACCCCAACATGAGCATGTGAGCCCATGGTGGGCAATTAAGCATTGCAGTCAGGTCTCTGAGAAACAATGTTCTATATATCTCCGCAATATCCAATAACTTATTGCTTATTATCCAGCATGGCACTTTATGATGAATCTTTCAATTTTTTTTTTAATTTTAAAAACAAAATGGATGGCTGTGCAGTCCCCTGCTGCATCTCTGGCACAAGGGCTGTCTTTTCCAAAACTCATCTTTCCAGTAATGCAGGGGTGGGGAACGGCCCTCGAGGTCACTTGGTGTGGCCCTCGGGGATTGCTGGGCTGAACCGAGCCATGTGGCCAGCGAGGATTGTGGGACCCAGCTGCGCTGTGCAGCAGCCTCCCCAGGGCCAGGCAGGGATCACAGGACCCAGATGTACTGTGCGGCAGCCTCCCTAAGGCCTGCCTGGCTGGCCAGAATTGCTGCAGGACCTGGAAAGTTACTGTAACAGTTCAGTTTGCAATTGATTATCCCAGAGGGTGTGGCCTAATATGCTTATGAGTGTGTGACCTAATATGCTAATATTAGGGGATGTGGTCTAATATGCTACTGAGTTCCTACTGGGCTTTTTCTACAAAAAAGCCTATGCATTTGCCTAGGGCAGCGGGCCGTGTGTGTGTGTGTGCCAGATTAGTCTCTCCCCACGTGCCTTCAAATAAAAAACAATTATTTGCATTAATTTTGCTGTCCTGAATCATTCTCCTTCGGCGGACCACTGTTTTTTAAGTTGATAATTTTTTATGGCCCGCGAATGATGTTATAAATATCCATATGGCCCTTGGCAGAAAAAAGGTTCCCCACTCCTGCAGTAATGCAAGGACAGTGTACTGTTGTCACTGAAAAGACAGTTGCTAAAACGATCTCATGCCATGCTTGATAGCTTTTAAGTAGATTACGTTTTCACTGGATGCTTTCACACATGTAGCTGCAAACCTACAAGCTGCAGGGCAAATAGTACTTCTAGTCACGCAGCATGTCAGGATGAAAAGGAACACATTTATTACCATGACGATCTGAGGTAGGTGTATTGCCTCTTGACTCATCTCTGAATTGGGTGGGGCTTGTTTTAAACATTTGGTCATACCAGTTGGGACCCAAACCTTGGGGATCAGGCAAATAGCTAACAATGCAGAAGAATCAATGCATTCACAAAGTGACTGAATCAGAGAGAAATGTCCACATCAGCTAGGGTTGCCAAGTCCAATTAAAGAAAAATCTGGGGACTTTGGGGGCGGAGCCAGGAGACTTTGGGGGTGGAGCCAGGAGACACTGGGGGTGGAGCCAGGAACAAGGGTGTGACAAGCATAATTGAACTCCAAGGGAGTTCTGGCCATCACATTTAAAGGGGCAGCTCACCTTTTTAAATGCCTTTCTTCCATAGGAAATAATTAAGGATAGGGGCACCATCTTTTGGGGCTCATAGAATTGGACCCTCTGGTCCAATCGTTTTGAAACTTGGGGGGTATTTTGGGGAGAGGCACTAGATGCTATACTAAAAATCTGGTGCCTCTACCTCAAAAAATAGCCCCCCCAGAGCCCCCAATACCCACGGATCAATTCCCTATTATTCCCTATGGGAATCATTCTCCATAGGGAATAATAGAGTGCCCAGTAGACATTTCCCTCCCCCCCCCACGCTTTCTAAAGGGGGGGAGGGCCTCCATACGAGGGAATCCCCCTCCCTGCCCCCTCCCTCTCTCACAAACACACACACACAAATACTTACTTGGTCTTCTTCCGGAGAACTGTGCCTGCTGTGAAAACGAAAGCAAAGAAGGGAGGGGCCGTTCTCCGAAGCCCTTCCTGTTTCCTCCTTCCTGCCCAACCTTAAAGGGACAGGGATTTTACAAACTGCTCAGGAGCTCTATAGGTATGTTCTCCCCCCCTCCACCCCCCCACCCCCCCCGGTTCTCAATTTTTGAAGACCGGGAGATTAAGCTGGGAACCCAGAAGTCTCCCGCTAAAGCGGGGGGATTGGGACCCCTAACATCAGCTATTGTTGCCACATCCCACCCCCTGAAAGTTCATTTGATTGAATGGATAGTAAACCCCAGGAACACATAGCATCTACATTCCCTTCACTGAATTGAGAGCAAATAGAATCATAGCGTTGGAAGGGACCTCCAGAGTCATCTAATCCAGCCCACTGCACAATGCAGGAACTTCACACATACATCCCCAGTGATCTTTGCTCCATGCCCAGAAAATGGCAAAAACATCCAGGATCCCTTGCCAAATTGGCCTGGAGAAACACTGCTGACTGACCCCAAAGTGGCAAATGGCATTTCCCTGGGCGTGTAAGAAAAGGCCACAAGATCTGAGCACTGATGCAACCCTTCCTGCCCTCCTTCTCATGATTTGCCTAATTCACAGAGTCAGCATTGCTATCAGATGGCCATTTAGCCTCTGTTAAAAAAACCCTCAAAGGAAGGACAGCCCACCACCTCCCAAGGAAGCCTATTCCACTGAGGAACCACTCTGTCAGGAAGTTCTTCCTAATGTTTAGCCAGAAACTCTTGATTTAATTTCAACCCGTTGATTCTGGCCCAACCTTCCGGGGCAACAGAAAATAATTCTGCACCATCCTCTAAATGACAGCCCTTCAAGTAACTTAATGGTGATAATATCGCCTCTTAGTCAAGTGTTCTCCAGGCTAAACATACCTAGCTCTTTCAACCTTTCCCCAAAGGACTTGGTCTCCAATAATACAGCTAATTATTTATTTACTTTGCTTTATTATTTAGTAAGTGCTTGAAAGGATAGACTTATAAAACCAAAATAATAGTTCCAACAGCTAGATCAATTTAAATAACATAGAAGCAAGAGGGCTATTTATTAATGGGAGTTTCTTTTTCCATTTAGTGCTTGATGGTATGAAGCTCCCAGGATTATCCATATAGCTTCTGTCTCTGTCTGAACTATGCTGATCATGCTCAAAAAGTCTTCCTTCCATTGAACATGAAAGAGGGCAGGAGATTTATGAAAGGTGCCCCATTGTTTGCAGGGGTCAGAGTGCTCCTCCATCCTCCCCCCCTAAGCAGGGGTGGAATTCTAGCAGGAGCTCCTTTGCATATCAGGTCTCATACCCTTGATGTAGCCAATCCTCCAAGAGTTTACAAGGCTCTTTTTTGTAAGCTCTTGGAGGATTGGCTATATCAGGGGTGTGTGGCCTAATATGCAAAGGCGCTCCTGCTAGAATTCCACCCTTGCCCCTAAACAAGAAACACAGTTAACACACTGTGATGCATTGTAGGAAATCTGTATATTAATAGGTCCTATGATATTTTGGGTTTCGGCTGCTGCAAGAGTTCATAGCCCAGCCTGAATAATCAAGAGGTGTGTAGTATGCACTGGGGAACTGTGTTTTGCATTGCAGTTTTTTGCAGAACTACATATTGCTATGAGAATAGTGCATTGTTCTATGGGCTGTGGCATTGTGATAAGACACATAGTGCTGTGCATTGATTGTGGGTTACTTTTTTTGGTTCTGCTATCAGCAAACCAAAGGCCTGCTGCCACCTCATGGGCCATAGCACCACTGCAGTTCTGCCAGGTGGAGAGAGCCTGGTTTATCACCTGCCATCAACATGCTGTTATTGATGTGCACTTACCCTGTCACGCCACACACTGGCTCACCAAGGGCAGGCCATAATTGTAGTTCTCATTCCAATACCGTCCTTTAGGGCATCTGTTACAAGATGAGGCAGGGTGACTGCTCTTTCCTATCGCCACAAAACAATCACCTTGGCTTTTACCTCAGGCGCCGAAATTTTTACCTGTCAGAAATATGACACACTAGGCACTGGTAGCATTTCAGAACAAGAATTGCTTTATTTAAAACAGATTGACAGGTAAGGGATGAGATTTGTACAGAGGTCTCTGGGATTTAGAAAATCTACGGGTAGACAGAACAAAAACAATTCAGAATTCTTTCACAGGCAACTTATTTCATAAGATACAGAGTTTCCCTCAGCACTCACTAAAAGTAACCTTAATGTTAAAAGTTTATATTTTTATAATCTATTATTATCTATTTTGTAGATAATCTTGGCTAAGTGCAAAGTAATGCGCATTGGGGCCAAGAATCCCAGCTACAAATACAAGTTGATGGGGTGTGAAATGGCAGAGACTGACCAAGAGAAAGATCTTGGGGTCGTGGTAGATAACTCACTGAAAATGTCAAGACAGTGTGCGATTGCAATAAAAAAAGGCCAACGCCATGCTGGGAATTATTAGGAAGGGAACTGAAAACAAATCAGCCAGTATCATCATGCCCCTGTATAGAATCGATGGTGCGGTCTCATTTGGAGTACTGTGTGCAGTTCTGGTTGCCGCACCTCAAAAAGGATATTATAGCATTGGAGAAAGTCCAGAAAAGGGCAACTAGAATGATTAAAGGGCTGGAACACTTTCCCTATGAAGAAAGGTTGAAACGCTTGGGACTCATTAGCTTGGAGAAATGTCGACTGCGGGGTGACATGATAGAGGTTTACAAGATAATGCATAGGATGGATAAAGTAGAGAAAGAAGTACTTTTCTCCCTTTCTCACAATACAAGAACTCGTGGGCATTCGATGAAATTGCTGAGCAGACAGGTTAAAACGGATAAAAGGAAGTACTTCTTCACCCAAAGGGTGATTAACATGTGGAATTCACTGCCACAGGAGGTGGTGGCGGCCACAAGCATAGCCACCTTTAAGAGGGGTTTAGATAAAAATATGGAGCAGAGGTCCATCAGTGGCTATTAGCCACAGTGTGTGTGTGTGCGCGTGTGTGTGTGTGTGTGTGTATATATATATATATATATTTGGCCACTGTGTGACACAGAGTGTTGGACTGGATGGGCCATTGGCCTGATCCAACATGGCTTCTCTTATGTTCTTAGATCTCTGAGGAACTTTCCCTCTTTCTAGTCACACAAGCTTGAGGGTATCTGCCTCGAACCTTGGGTTAATGGACTGCTCAGCAATTTCATCGAATGCCCACGAGTTCTCTCACTTCTAACCCCTTTTTTTCCTCTGGCAAACTTGTTATTCTCTTCTCAATAAGATAACTCTGGCTTTTGGCACCTTTGAGGGCCCTTCTCTGACACCTCAAAACCCTTTGCCGAGTCCTACTCTGCCAGACAACCAATGTTTCCCTTGGGATACTAGGCTTAATAGAGGAACCTTTGTTCCTCTCGAGATGTATGTCTTTTTTTTTTGGTACACAATCAGAGACTGCCCTTAATTTCTTGAATCAGTCTCTCACTAGAGTCTCCGGTATTCAGAGCTACACCACATTCACCCTGAACCTGACTCTGCTTCTGTGACACACTGTCACTCTAGAGCCTCACAAGAGCCACTGCTGTCTCCTGCAGACCCTATTCAACTGAACAACTCTCTCCAACTGCTTCTCTAACTGCCACAGTTCGACTGTTAGAAGCAGTTGCCCAATCACAGTGAGATCCGTGGTGACCCATCACTCACTGAAAATCCCATCATATGCACTGCCCCTTTCTCATGCATAGGCTTGCAGTTTGTCACAGCATCCTTTTACACCCCCCCCCCCACAAGTGCATGGCTGCCGTTCATGCCTGTGGCACAAAGCAGAACACTATAGTGAGGCAGAATCTACCCTCAGTCCCTGACACTGAACAGTCACTAAACTGCCCAACTGCCATGGTAAATGAGGGTGCATGTACACAGTATATGCAGACGGCAATATATCATTCTTATACTCTGTCATACTTTGTATTTCCTAAGTGACATAATTATGATAAATGCTAAAGTGAGATTGGCTCAATACAAAGCAGCTCAGGGATCCTGCTTTTGCAACTGAGATTTTTTTTTAAAAAGTACCTGTCAGTATCTGCACATTTACAAGAGATATTTTTGTGAGCTCCCCTAACCATAAGACAGGCCATGGTTCTATGGCACTTGCTACAGCAGCCTTATTGTGACTAAGCCGGGCTGGATCTAAGCATCAGGATGACGGCCACCATGGAATTATAGAATCAAAGTTGGAAGGGACTGCCAGGGTCATCTAGTCCAACCCACTGCACAACGCAGGAACTTCACAAATATCTCCCACACACACATACATCCCCAATGACCCTCGCTCCATGCCCAGAAGATGGCAAAAACATCTAAAATGGCCTTGCCAAACTGGCCTGGAGAAAAATTGCTGACTGACCCCAAAGTGGAAATCTGCATGTAAGAAAGGGCCACAAGAATAGAGCACTGATGTAATCTTTCCTGCCCTTCTTCTCATGGGGTGCGGTCACACTTACATTAAATCCAGCTGCAACCCATCTTTAAAGCGCCGGTATTTCGTCTGTCAGATAATCCGCCGCATCCTGTTTCCCGATCAGACAGCATGGAGTTCCGGTGGCATGCCGTGTAGATCCCGTCCCCGGCTCGATCACACAGCGCCCTCCGGACCTTTTTTCAGATGGCGGCAATCCGCATTAGCGCAGGCGCAGTGCTGGGGGCTGACAGGAGGTTTGGATTCGTTTCTAAAACGCATGCGCGTTTGTGTTTGCGCTGGCTGGCCTAATTTAAAATGGTGTCAATCCAAAGTAGCGCAGGCGCGGTTATGCCTGTTAGGTTTCTGTCTGGGCGCATGCGTGTTTGTGTTTCCCTATTTGCGCAGGCGCACCGCTGCGCGTTTGCAGTGGGGGGTTTCGGGTTATTTAAACCTTTTTTTTTGTTTCCCCCCGCTGATCTATCGATATATCGATATATCGATATATCGAAATGGAACTTGATGCCCTTGTCACATTAGCGTGCTCGGTATCAAATGCCATGGCTCTCATTGCCATGCTGCTTTGTGCGCTGCTTTCCAAGAGACGCCGATTGAGCAGGAGTGTTATGAGGCGGCGGCGGCGGCGTGCTGCTCTGATGCGTCGTTATATCGCCATTCACAGAGCTCGCTGCCGCTATTTGCATTCTTGTTGGTCCTTCTCTTGTTCCAGCATAACTCGAATAGCGGAGGAGGTGCCTGCCCGCCGGTGGTGGGTTTTCCCTAGGTCTTCGCAGTGGTGGAGGGTCTTCGTGAACTGGGTCTGGCAGGACGAGCATTGGATTCTGAATTTCAGGATGTCGAGGTAGGTGTATAAGGTATATGTATAAGGATGAATAGGGAAGCGTGCTGCCGCCTTGTGCAATGCTTTGGCTAAGGGGGGGGGGGCTACCTGCTATTTCAAATTTGCTGCCAAGTATCTGGGGCTATGTGGGGGGCTGCTTTTTGAGATATAGGCACCAGATTTTCAGTACAACATGTAGTGCCTATCCCCAAAATACTCCCCAAGTTTCAAAACGATTGGGCAAGGCCGTCCCATTCTTTGAGCCCCCCCAAAATGTGCCTCTAAGCTTCATTATCTCCTATTGAAGGAAGGCATTGGAGTGCAATTATGCTTGTGTGGTTGGCAGGTGGACTTGGCAACCCCAACTATGGCATGGCCATGGAACATACCTTTCTTAAATTGCTCTTTGCTCTTTGCATGATCATCTAGCCATTTATTTCCAGCACAGTGGTCTGCCTGGAAATTGCATTCCTGCCCTACCCCAAGAACACGTAAATCAGAAGTAAAAGTGGGAAATCTGGTAGCTGCTCTCTTATTAAGATAAAGCATGATCTTTTTAACATTGCCTATCACCTCTCTGCCAAGCAACCTCCTTGTTGAATGCAGCTTCTTTATGGATAGTCAACTCCATGTGCCATCACAGAAATTGTCCCATGATGGTTGAGAGGGGGAGGAGTGTGGTCTCCAGTCTTCATTTGCTGACAACACCTTTTTTCCAATCACACCTCTCAGGGCTACATTCCAGTGGCTGGTGGACGAGCTTCGTGAGCAACTCACAAGATCGGACACGGATATGCGCACAGCAGTATCAGTGGAGGAACGTGTCGCGGTGGCATTGTGGTGGTTTGCAAACACTACCAACTACCGCTTGGTTGACAATCAGTTTGGTCTCGCACGTTCGACAGTGGCAGGCATTGTTGCAGAGGTGGCACTTGCAATGGAGCTAAAGCTGCTGAAGAAAATGGTGCATTTGGGACCACATGAACAGGTGAGTGAGGTCACAAATAAAATGTGCATGCATGCCTACATAACAATGACTTCTGTATTTTCATTTGCCCCTCTACTGGCTTTGCAACTTGCTGTACAGCTCCTTGTTCATGCAGATGTCCGGCAGATGTGCGTTAGTTCTCATAGCAGAAATCTACAAACACAACATGATGTTATAGCATAGAGCTACATATATTTATAGGGTGCTAGCGATGTTCACGGTTGCTTAATAATATCATCTTCTCTTAATCAGCACTATCAGGTGATTTTATATGTCTCTATATTGTTGCATTAACAATGTGACTAGCATGCTTCCTACTTAACGGCCAACTACCAATTTACCGGATTTGATCAGCCATTAAGGATGATATTTTTTTTCACCACATAGATTATTGCTGGGTTTGCAGCCATGGGATTCCCGCAAGCCGTTGGGGCCGTGGATGGATGTCATGTGGCGATACGGGCCCCCCCGGGGCAGGCGAATGAATATATCAACAGGAAGAAGTTCTATTCGGTACTGCTGCAGGGCACCGTTGACCATCGCGGACGATTCACTGACGTTGTGATTGGGCACAGCGGGAAAAATCACGATGCTCACGTTCTGCGTTGCTCTAACCTTATAGACCTAATGGATGCGGGGGTTTGGGTGCGAGGAAACCCCACAATCACCATAAACGGTGTACATGTGCCTCCTGTCATTCTTGCGGACTCTGCATATCCTTTAAGACGCTGGCTGATGACACCATATGGTGGCCATGTAGGCCCACAAGAGCTTCGTTTCAACACTGTGCACAGTCGTTGTCGCAACGTGGTGGAAAGGGCGTTTGGTCGTCTAAAGGCGCGTTGGAGATGCATTGGGACTCTTCTACCAGTGCAGCAGGAGAACATTAATTCAGTTATAGCCGCATGCGTCATCTTACACAACCTGTGTGAGGAACGTGGGCACGCTGCACCTGACGAATCGGTGAACTCAAATAACAGCACTGTGGCCAATGACGAGGTGGAGCCTGACCCACCGCTCGATGATGAAAGACAGCTGCAGGAGGGAAGGCGGGTCAGAGCTGCCATAACAACACTGATTTGGGAACGTCGTGGACGACGGAGATAATGTACACCTCACCACCTATGTGTCATGCCTGCCCCTGCTGACTCAGAGCAGGTGCCTGCTTCTGACCCCGCCCCTGCTGTGCAGATGCCTTCAGCAACAGAGGACGTAAGTCCTGAAGGAGCCAGCCAGCAGCAGGGGCCACCTGAAACCAATCTGGCCACACCAGGTACTAGCTCATCTCCCCCAGACTCACCAACACCTGGGGCCCGCCTGCGCGAGAGGAGACGCCTAGAATTCAGGAACAGGCGTAGAGAGGCGCGCATGCGGGCTAGAAGAGATCTGAGCCCGGAGTTCTAACGAGCCAATTAGCCAGCAGTATATCTGGGATCCTGGCCTCAGGCCAAACTGTGCTGGCAACAAGCGAACACCCTTGGATGTGTCTGCGTCTCGCACCCCTTGCTTCGGAAAGAACCTGTGCATTCCTGACCCGGCCTGACTCATAGACTGGTATTCTGGACTCTGGCTTTGCTTATCGGACTGGCTTAGGTATCGTTTGATCTCGGCTTTGCTTCCCGGCTTCTGACTCTCGGCTCTGTTTCCCGGCTTCTGACTTTCGGCTCGGCTCCCCGGCTTCTGACTCTCGGCTTCCCTGACCAAGCTTCCGTCTCACCCTCCAGCCTGCCTGTTTACGTTATCAATCAACTGGACTGTTTTACGACCACTCCCTGTGCTTCGCCTGAGCTGTCTGCGAGAGGTCCTGGCTCGTTGCCAGGACGATAGCAGCCGCAGCTTCGTGTCAGAGACTCGGGCCGTGACACTATGTGCCTACCTACATGCTGCTGATTCCAAATGAGCACTGATATAACCTTTGCGGAGAGGGAGGGAGTGAGGGAGTGAGTTGCATCCTTTGTTTACTTGTTGTGCATGCTGTTATAGCTGAGGGTGTCCCTACCTTAACTATTAATGTACAACAGCTGTACAGCTGATGTTGCCTACTTTGGAAATACATAAAGGAAAACAATATCTCAGGATTTCAACAATAACAACACTTTATCACAACAAACTATTAACAACAACAGCAACATTATTTCGCAGGCCCCCCCCCTTGAACCCGCCGTTCCACTCTACGCAACCGTCGGTCAAAGGTGTCCATTCTTCTGGTGAAGGCGCTGACTGTAATTTAAGATGAAAGCAAGTCACTGCAACGTCCTTAGGAATGCAATCAGAGCACTCAATCATGCACTCACACGATCTACACAAAACATTTAGCACTCACATGTAGACCGACACAGTGCCTCTAGACGTGCGATGGCTTCCAGCGAGGTTCCTGCAGGGACCACAGGCGCAGGCTCTGCCACATGTGCAACTCTGGATGGCCCTGAAACGCAATCACACCATGAGTATTGGAATATTTTAAGCATGCGATGCATTCCTCAATAAGCCTTGCCTATTTTTATTACTTTCAGGAAACTGGAGTTGTTGCTTGCGCAGGGCTCCGAAAGGAAAATTGCAGCAGGAAGCGCAGTCCTATAATCATCTAACATAGCAGTTTAGAAGGGGCGCTGCACATCAATTTAAGTTCAACCTTGCATTCAAATGCTATTGCTTTCTATGTGCAGCTCATATCCATGATCGGCCAAACCAACCTGCTTCCTCTTCAGCCGCCGCCACAGCTGCCGCTGCTGCCGCTGCTGCTGGTGCTGGTGCTGGTGATGGCGCTGGTGCAGGCCGTGCAGCTTCCTCCTCCGCTCTGCCTCCTGGGCTACTTGCACCTAAGATTTGCAACATTAATCTGTTAATACTGTGGAAACAGCAGTTCTCACCTGCACGCATATATATGATATACATTCCAGCTTATGGCCCTCTCCGTCTAACTTCCTGGCTCCACCTGTAAGCTCCGTACCTGCCACCCTCCCTCCCTCCCTCCTGCATGCATTAATGAATGCCTTCCTCAACCCATCACCAACCCTTCCTCAACCCCTCACCAACCCTCCCTTGCTCATTAAATGAATGCGTGAGAGGCAATATTCGCAATGCATGATTTTAAGCACTGCCCATTTTAATCCCACATCCGCTTGCTAAGACACATATTAGGTTTTGGAGCACCTGCGCACGCCCCTGCTTAATGCGCTTAGTGTGCATCAAGCAACCCAGAGGTGGCTGCTTTGTCAGTTGATGCACCTTCTTGCTGCTCCGCAGCCATCTGATGACCCTCCATTTCGGGATCACCCTCGGGATCCTGCTCCTCTTCCTGCACGGGTGGCCCTGGCTGCTCCTCCGCACCTCGTGGACGGTTGTGAACTGTGGTATGATATAGAAAAACATGCAAGTAATAACACTGTGTGCAGTGCTGCATTTAACAGGCATTTGAGAAGTCATGTTTGTGCACACTAACTTTCACATTCAGCTCCATTCATTGCTTCGCTGTGGGGGGGGGGGGCGAAGCATTACTGGAGAAGGGGGGGTGGGCTGTGTGTGTTGTGCTACGATATGGAAAAACATGCAAGTAATAGCACCCTTACATGAGCACATGCAAGTTCAGTGAGTGACAGCACACGTGTAAGGGCCACCGTTGGCTAAACGTCAGTGCAATTTGCAGTGCTGCATTTAACAGGCATTTGAGAAGTCATGTTTGTGCACACTAACTTTCACATTCAGCTCCATTCATTGCTTCGCTGTGGGGGGGGGCGAAGCATTACTGGAGAAGGGGGGGTGGGCTGTGTGTGTTGTGCTACGATATGGAAAAACATGCAAGTAATAGCACCCTTACATGAGCACATGCAAGTTCAGTGAGTGACAGCACACGTGTAAGGGCCACCGTTGGCTAAACGTCAGTGCAATTTGCAGTGCTGCATTTAACAGGCATTTGAGAAGTCATGTTTGTGCACACTAACTTTCACATTCAGCTCCATTCATTGCTTCGCTGTGGGGGGGGGGGGGGAGTGTGTTCTGCTATTACTCACATTCATGGTGTCTGTCCTCCCAGCGCGGTCTCCCCGCCAGTTCCCACAGACGCATCATTGCGTCGTGGTATGGTGTCCTCCCGGACGCCCTCGGGATCCCGCCCCAGGCCTGGAGGCTGGCCATGAACTCGCAGCGGAGGCGTTTGAATTTTGACCGGCACTGCTCTGCAGTCCGGTCAAACCCCCTCCGCCGCAAGCTCCTGGCCATTGCCTCATAAATCCGCCTGGTGTTCAGGTGAGTGCTGGACATCAGCTGGTCAGCGTTGCCGCCCCTCTCCGCTATGTCCAGCATAGCAAGGACTTCCTCCCGCTGCCAGAAGGTCCCGCGTCGTCTTCGGACAGCCATAATTTCGAAATAACGAAATAACGCTCTTTTGATTTAGTGGGATAAATAGTAACTAAATAGCGCCCACCCTTCCTTTGAATTATCCAATCAGGCGGCAAAACAATAGGGAGGTCGAGAGGGCACAAACTATGCAGGGCAAGAGCGCATATAAGACATCTCTGGTGCATGGTTGACAGGGCGCGTGGAGGAGTGAGCTCGCACACGTCTATCCAGGAACCGAAAAGCAGTTATCTGTATAAGCAGCCCCATTCTCACATGTCTGCAGGCATTCTAACTCGGTAGACTGCTCGCTAACACGGACATTTCCCCATTTCAGCTACCCCTCCCGCCAGGGAGATGGCGACCGGCGACCTGACATGTCATGCATCCCGCCGACCGCCGCCTCCTACCGGCAGACGGCAGTTTCCTGAGGCGCCAGGGAGGGGATTACATAGGATTGTTTGAGGAGGAAGCGGGGAGGAGTTCATGCAAATGCAATTCTGCCCTGGCTATCCCGCCCTCGCCAGGGTGCCTGTTCTGACTATTTGGACTTCCTCCACCACCCTCCCTACCCCTTTGGGCTAGCAAGCCCACCCTTGGTAAAAGGTAGACTGTTGGGACCATGGGGAAATGGCTTCAGAGCACTTCATTTCCCCTCGTCCCTCGCTCCCCGGCTGAGAGCTGGAGCATGTGCGGGGCGGGATCATGCAGTTGACTCAAGCCTATGGCAATCTGGGAGCGAAAGGGCGATGGGCATCACAACGAGGAGAGGGGGAACAGAGATCTTCCGGGAGATG
The DNA here is from genome assembly GCF_032191835.1 of Heteronotia binoei. Classification (NCBI taxonomy): domain Eukaryota; kingdom Metazoa; phylum Chordata; class Lepidosauria; order Squamata; family Gekkonidae; genus Heteronotia; species Heteronotia binoei. The sequence continues at coordinate 71,290,715 of NC_083235.1, forward strand.
GTCTTTGTGTGTTGGCTCCATATCTTCTAGTCTGGGGCTCATCTCCCTCTTGCTGACATACACTCTCTGGTTCATGTCTTCTATTCTTAGGGCTCTCATGCCCTTCCCAAAAAGTAAAGGAAAGATCTTGGGGGGAAAGGAAAAATCTGAGATGTTTTCCTGTGCCCTTGGTTTTGTTTGACAGATTACTCTGGAACTTGTGGTGATAGAGCTCCAAAGCTGCCATGCAAGTCTGCACAGAGCAATCCTCCACCTGTTTGGTTGCCAGGAGTTATTCCTGGCCATTTTGGACTTCCTCCCCCCCCCCATGCCTACCCCTTTGATCTAGCAAGCCCAGCCCTTAAATTGGTAAAAGATAGATGGGTTGAATAAATAAACCTGTTGGGATCATGGGGAAATGGCTTCAGGAGTTCATAGCAAGCACCCAAGGACACATGTGCCATGCATTCGCATGCTCTCCCCATGTGTAGAACCACAGATGTGTAAGCTGCAGAGATTGATTGCACCTTTTTTTGCCTTACAGCATTTTATTTTTTTGTGGAAGGAATTCTAACAATGGTAAGCCTCATCAGTTATTTCTTGAGAACTGCATTTACTTGGCAATTTCCCATAGTTTACATTTAAAAATTAAAGTTCAATAACAACAATAAGGCAGCAGTCAAAACACTGAAGCAAAGCAGGATTTTCAGCATTGCTCAGCAAAGCAGCATGCCATGATAAAGCGATGCAGGTTTGAAAATAATGATCTCATGGATCACGCTCCAGACATCAGCAGCACCTGCCTTGTGTCACTGTTCTGGAGGCGAATATGGAATCTTCCTCTTTGCGGCCCTACGTGACCTCTGCTGACTGCTGGACACAGTCCTCTGTGGTGCAGCGTTTTGGGAATCATCATCACCCATTGCAGGCGATGCTTGACTGCCCTCAAGGAGTGTACGCCTTGGTGTACCACCAAGGGAGGAATATCTCGCACCTATGGCTTGTGCAAGAGGAACCATTGTGTTTGAAAGGTCCCTCAGGCAGTTCACCGCAGCGAGCACAAGAGCACTGTTGCTTTCCCTGGCCGCCCTTTCCTCTTGCATGAGAGCCATTTCCGCCTCTCGGGATGCCCGCATCTCAGCCATGAAGTCTTGGTGCTCCGCTCTTCCAGCCTCAAGCATTAATGCGTTTTCCTTTCTAATTTGGGTTGCCAGTGTCTCCCCCACTCTCTGTATGGCAGACACCTTCTTGTGGCGTGCCTTGATGAGAGCCAGCCGGGATTTGGGTGACAACTCCGCCATTATTGCTCCAGGCGGAATACCTATGGTTGAAAGAAAGAAATATTCACATCAATACACACTTGCCTGATGCACGGTGGAACGATGAAAGCTCACTTTGTAAAGGGAAACAAGTATGATATACTCACGATCAGGGTCTCTTTCGGGGCTCCTAGATTTGCCTGTTGAAGTGTTGTTGCTTTTTTTTGTTGCCTTCCTTCCAGATGTAGAGGGAGTTGGACCGTCCCCGGCACCGCCCTTATCCAGGACTCCGTGTCTCTCTGCTGTGTGAACTACAGCAGCTTCACTTCTTGGTTCTAGAGCAGAGTATGAACGGAGTGTTAGTGCTCTCACTTAATTTGCAATGGTTCGTCTTCACTGGCTGGCTGCCTGGTCTGGTCTGGTAGAGAGGCCAGGCAGGGAGGCATGGTGAGCCCACAAGGTGGGAGAGCACTCTCAACATGGGCCAGGGGGGCTTTCCTGCCAGGGCTTTGGTGGGAGGGAGGAAAGGAAGCCTTGCAGGGCAATTAGGAAGGCTGCTAGTGCAATGTAAAAATTGAACCCATTCACATTCGACATGAAAACTTACCATCCCCGGCACTGCCCTTATCCATGACTGCAACGTGTCCCTCGGCTGTGTGAACTCCAGCAGCTTCACTTCTTGGTTCTAAATCAGAGTATGAGTGGAGTGTTATTCCTCTCACTAGTGGTGTAATGGTGCATCTTCACTTCCTGGCTGCCTGGTCTGGTAGAGAGGTCAGGCATGGAGGCAGACTGAGCCCCCACAGTAGGAGAGCACTCTCAACCGTTCCTTCCAGCCCAGGCAGGCAGCCATCCCATGCACCCCAATAGGTATCCTTCCTTGCCTTTGCCAGATGAGGAAAACCATAACTTTTCCTGAGTGGTGTTGGCCCTGCAAAGGCAGTCAGGCAGCTGCCCCTCACCTGAGCTATCAAGTGGAAAGCAGGTCCTTTGGGAGGTGAGGAGAATCTGCTTTGCAGGCCACTTGGGGTGGCATTTCTAGGGAGGAAGGTCCACTTGACTTTGAAGATAGCCCTCCTTGGACAGAGAGGGATAAATCTGCATCACCCCCACTTATAACGCAGCTATAGAAGAATCTTTGCCAAGACTCACCTCCCTGCAGTAGAACCTCGATTTGGGTTTGGTCGCTGTCTTCCAATGAGCCATCCACAATTTCTGAAACAAGGTACACAACATCTAAAGTAAGGAAATAATGCACAGTTCGGATGAAAGATTAGCTGGGCACCTGCCTAGAAACACAGGACATAGTATACTAAAATCATGGATTAGTAAAAAGAAAAATCTGGAGCGGTGGGGCAATGGCTTCCGCAAGTTAAAAATCTTACAGAGGGGATTCCACAAATCTATAGATTGGATAGGGGGAGTTGATACACAAAAAAGGAATCAGGCTGACTTTTGGCTTATGGCCCAAAGCAATAGGTGGGCAACTTCAGCCTTAGAGTAAACCGGTCCCTGCTGCTGTGAAGCTTGCAGTGCTGCACAACCGGGGTCTAAAAGGGTCAGTTGAACTGAAGCGCATGGCGCAAACCTCCAGCCCGCCAACCACCATTGTGCGTTGGCGCCATGCCTTCTAAGCCTCGTGGTCTGGACTTGAGCTCCTTGTGGCAGGAAATGGCTGCAACGAATCACTTTTAGAAGTATGCAAGGTATAAATGTAAAGGTATAAATTTTAAAATGTAAAAGAAAGATCATAGAAAGTGAAGGGAAGAATCCCACACCCACACCGGTGGGCACCGAGAGGCCCTCTATGCCCTCTATTGCGCAGTCGCTTTCAACAACCCCATCGTTCCCGCACTACCATCGACTCGAGTGCGATGCCAATTTTTTCTCTGTAATAAGCGCGTCTGGTGCCATTACTACGTGATAACGTAGAGTCGAGATTTCGATATATCGCTATTACGCAATAAACTAAAATTAAAAAAAAAATGGCCGGGCACGCAATAATCAGGACTCACCTGCGCCATCGGTCGCCTCCACTTGCACCGTCTCATCTGCAGTCGGTCCCGTGAAAAGAAGTAGAGTTTCAGTCGTTTCAGTCGGTGCGGGTGCATTGGGTTCTTCGGGGCTGCGGGGCTCCGGAGCATCAGAGCTCTGTGTTACCCTTTTGGGCCACACATCTGCATCCCCATGGAGTATGGCATCAATCTCTTCATAAAACGGGCAGGTCTTCCTATCTTGCCCTGACTTAGCATTGAGCCCGACCACCTTCTTGTATTCTAGACGAAGGGCTTTCGTCTTGTTACGGCACTCCTGCGCGGTCCTGTTGTGACCGCGGGAACGCATCTCGGTAGCAATCTCCTCGTACAGGTCGATGTTCCTGTGAGACTGCCTTAAGGCTATCTGGATCCTTCGCTCGCCCCAGATGGCAAGCAGATCCAGCGTCTCATGCCTCCTCCACGAAAGACCTCGTGCAGCAGCCATGTCCCCTCGTTGCTGAGGATCGCGATGCACGCATCGCTTTTAAATGTGCCGATTTACACAGATGTATTACAGATGTGTTTCTCCGTTTGCACTACTTTTCGGAAAAGATCGCCTCGCATACTGGAAATCGCGATACTCACATATCGAGATTTCGATATATCGCTATTACGCAATAAACTAACACATTTTTTAAAAAAAGGCCGTGCACGCACGCTAAGAAGCATTTTTTTCGAGTTCCTTCCTTCGATGGCGCAGTGATATGCATTTTGTTTGTGGCGGGAAGCTGGAAGCGGGAAGCGCTGTTGCGACTCAGCAACGATTGCCCGTTCAGATGCAGCAGAGCGCTCAGGAAGCGCTCAGGAGGCGTCTTGTTCCGGATTAAAAGCGGTAGCAAATTAATCCGCGAGCAAGGCGCATCAGCGTGGGACCGGCACGGGCTAAGCACGCTTCACAGATGCGGACGTGTGAACGTCCGGGTAAAATCCGACATGCTTGCGGGCTTAACTCATGCCCGTAGCGGGGTTTTTTGGACGTCTGACCGCACCCATGATCTGCCTAATTCATAGAATCACCACTGCTGTCAGATGGCCATCTAGCCTCTGTTTCAAAACATCCAAGGAAGGAGAGCCCACCACCTCACCGAGGAAGCTTGTTCCCCTGAATAACTGCTCTTATTGTCAGGAAATTCTTCCTAATGTTTAGTTGAACATTCTTGTGATTTAATTTCAACTCATTAGTTCTGGTCTGACATTCTGGGGCAACAGAAAACAATTCTGCACCATCCTCTATATGACAGCCCTTCAAGTACTTGAAAATGGTGATCATATCACCTCTCAGTTATCTCCTCTCCAGGCTAAACATATCCAGCTCCTTCAACCTTTTCTTATAGGACTTGGCATGCCTCTGTGTAGTGACCCTGGACTTCCTTGGTGGTCTCCCATCCAAATAATAACCAGGGTTGACCTTGTTTAGTTCTGGAGATCTGGTGAGATTGGGCTAGCCTGGGCTATCCAGATCAGAGTTTACGATTCTAATCTATTAATATAATAAAAGCTCTTTTGTCTTGGAAAAACTGAGCAATTTGATTGGTTAGGACTGGGTGAGACTGTGGCGCATCAACCTTTGGCCCATCAAACTGTCAATCTAGAGTACTTGTGTGCCATTGGTTGAGTCAGCTCCTTTCTCCTGCCCGAGCGGCTGTTGCTAACCAGCAGAGCAGATTCTGTCAGTAAAAGGCAACCAATCTTCGTTCTGGGAGTTACTGGTTCTCCCTACTCTCCCATTAGCTGAGCTGCCTGTCATGCTGATTCATAGACATCTAAAAAGATGAAATACTTAAACTGTTATTGCTTGTGATATGAGGAACTTTTAAAGCTGTGTATCTATACACAGGAGCTTTTCTATCCATAAAGGCCTAGTCTCAAATCAACCTATGAAGTTGGAAAGAGTTCTTGGCTTTAATCAGACTAGAAATTAATATCTTGCTGATCTAGATTTGCACTGGAGTTTTCTTGAATTCATAGCCAGCCTTGCTGCTGTAGAGGATTTTCCATCACCCTATGCTGTTGTGGAGGAGAGTGAGAATAATCCCGCCTCAATAATGGACAAGTACAAGGGAGAATGGTCCTTTGAGGAGAAAAACATCAAAAACTTCTTGGGAATTGAAAAGATCCTATTCAGCTTTGAATACAAGCATGAAGATGGTCACCTAGCAACCTGGAGTAATGTGGCATGGCCTGGATTCCAGAGGGGGGGAGAAACAATGATTCCTTGCTAACATACTGAGAGCTCAAAGCCTGGAGACCTTCTTCTATACAGCAGGGATCAAGCTTAAGAGATGGAAAAATGCCTTATGACAGAAATTAGCTATATTGGAGAAATGGCAAATGTAATGCTCATGCAGCCTATCCCCCTCAAATATGAGGTGAAAATGACAAAAGACTCATAATTTGGCTTTGCTCTTATCTGGTCTAAATAAAAAAATTAAGTAAGTACAGCAAAGTTACACTGGTGCAAACTGAGACAAGAGAGGAAGGGGGTGGAAACACAGCTGAGGTGAATACTGTGAGGCTTATTCTTATTTACATTCTTGTACCAAGGGCACCCAAGGAAGAAAGAGTAAGGCCCATATCTGGGATGGTTAGACTTGCTTCTTCACAATGTATAATTTGTGCCTTTCCTACAGAATTTATGTAATGGTAAATCCCTTTCCTGGAGGAAACAGATTTTTAAAATATTGATAAACGGAGATTTTGAACATCCTGATTACAAACTTCTGTACCCCCTTCCTTAGTTTTGATTCTTGTCCTTTTTGGCCTAGATATTTCAGCTGTTGAAGCCCAGCATGGACTAGCTTCTCTCTCTGGGTGTTCCTGCACACTTAGTGGGCTCACTGTCAGTAATTTACATTTTAAAGTTGATATGTAAATTATGGTTTTATATGTTTTATTGGATTGATTGTTTTTATGATGTTGTAAGCCGCCCTGAGTCCGCTTGCGGAGAGGGCGGGATATAAATGGAAAGTAATAAATAAATAAATAAATAAATAATAATCAGTATCTAGGATCCAAATTGTCAAGAACCTGATTGGAAGCAGTGATCTGAGGGTCAAGTATGCATGGGGAGCTAAGGCAAGTTCTGTGGAGAAGTAAACACTGAAGTTTGCAGAAGCCAGGCTGAATCAGGGATGGAAACAGGTAAAGGAACGTGGGAGGAGACAACTAAGGCTAGTCAAGGTAGGGAATGAGAGTGGAGCTGATATGACATAGAAGGATTTTAAGTAGGACTCCTTGTCAACTAGAAGCCTCAATTGGAGTGAGGGTGGTGGGGAGACAACCAGGTCCCAGGAGATTCTGAAATAGTTCAATACATCCCGGTCCTTTCAGACAGGCTGGCTGAAATGTCTTTCTTCAGTGCTGACAGACTAAGAATTCTGCCTTCGTAGTGGGCTAGCCTTTCTGGATCCACAAGGCCTGTGAGACTTTTCAGTTCTATCTCTGGAAGCTACTTGGGTTCACATAAAATTGCATGGTCTGAGACTGAAAAGTCAAAGGAATTACCAAAAAAAAAAATTCATGAACATTTTATGGCCTTTAAACATATATGTTTCTATACTATGCAGTAAAAACCCTCCAGAAAAGTTGGGCACTTGGCAATGTGCAGCTCAGCTGATCGTGGAATACAATCACTTCTCCTAGACAGCTGCTGGAGCTCATTCAAATCAGAAGACAATTCCTCCTTGCTCTGTCACAAATAGGCACATACATTAATTGGTGTGAAATACATAAATATAATGCATATTTTCTATATGTCTTAGATAATCTTTTTTGGCATATTTTTAATATGCCTTTGGTACTCTTTCACCTGGAATAGAATCTTCAAGTCTTTCTCACCACCTTTCTTGAGTAGTATTGTAATGTAGCAGCAAAAATTGCCTAATATATACAGTGAGAAATATATACAGTGGTCAGGAAGCTGCAAATCTGCTGGAATGCTGAACTGACTTGATTTATGGTGCAATCCAAAACAGAGTTACACTCCCACCCCAAGTCCACTGAAGTAAGTAATAGTCAATGTAAGTAAAATGAAAGGATCAGAGTTTAGGGTGGCAGCAGACAAGGAGGAAAAACTTCTGGGATATATCCAAGCCATCCTCTATAAACTATGAGCCTCAGGTCCCTAGAGGGATAGACATTGCACTTTTGAAACTGGATCCTTGATAAAAACTCACATCCTAAAGAACAGGGGGAGCAGGAAGCAAGTGATAACCCATAATATCATAATCTTGTAACTGCCAGGAGGATCCCAAATAGAAAACAGGAAGCCACCAATACCATGCACACAGTGGATCAATGTTGTAGACAAGTGCTTTTCAGAATTGTAAATAGCCCAGAATGCCCCCATGCCCAAGATGTTCCTGCTAAAAAAGGAAGAGATGTGTTGCACTAATCTTTGGTTGAACAAATCATAACTAAACAGAGAGGGCGCCAATAGACAATCCTTGCAACATCTTACTATTTCAGTCAGTTGAAACAAAGGGAAAGAGACTACCCTTCAGAGGTAGCACACAAGCTTTGCACGCCTTTGGTTCCAAATTCAACTTGAGGAACATAAGATAACAGCAACGAGAAGGCCGTTTGCCTGATTCTTTGGAAAGAAGTTGTTAAGTAGATTAATGGATAGTCCAGTCCATTACAATAAAAATGGATTCTTTGCATATGACAGGCCCACCAATATGTTCTCAAGTGGTAGAATCATGGCTTGTTCGAGCTTTTGTGCTTGTTTATGGTTGCAGTTCTTCCTGCAACAATGAAACCCATAGATTCAAAATCTTTAATGTCAAAGAGCTATTATCTATAGACATAAATAATAAAAAATATGGGTTAGCTCTGGATAACATTCTTGCCTCCACACACACATAAAAAAACCCCCTCTGAGTCTGGGAGCAACCCCCCCCCCTCCAAAAGGCTGCTGTTGGCATGACGTCTCTGCTGCCTTCTCTATCAGGATCGATGGTAGAGCTTCATGATGTTTGCATTATGAAGTTTTTCCCACACTCTTCGTTCCAGATCAAAGTCATGGTTGAGATAAAAGATCAAGCGCTTCCATTCCTTGTCGTAATAGTGATCAGAATACTTCTGGTAACCTTCTGTGATGTACCCATAAGCACTTACCTAGGGAAGGAAAAAAGTGCAAAACATTAAAGAGTTACAGAGGAAAATGTGTGTTGGCTGCCGAAAATTGGACTGGAGGAGGGGGCATGAATTTCTAAAGGGAGATTTACAAATGATGGGATGTGATTAAGGAAACAGTTGGCTTATCAAATTGGGGGAAGCACAGAACTGAAAGATGGTGGCAGCGCAAAGCATGGGAAAAATGGAAAATGGGCATAAATTTCCCACGCAGAAAACACACATGCTGCCACTGGACTCAGACTGAAACCAAATAGAAGAAGGAGGAGAAGAAGAGATTGGATTTATACCCCAGCCTTCACTTGGGAGTCTCAGAGCAGCTTACAACTTCCTTCCTTTCCTCTCCATACAACAGATATCCTGTGAGGTAGGTGGAGCTCTGAGAGCTCTGAGAGAACTGCTCTTGAGAGAACACCTCTGAGAGAACTGTGACTGACCCAAGGTGACCCAGCAGCTGCATGTGGAGGAGTGGGGAATCAAACCCAGTTCTCCAATTAGAGTTCCACCACTCTTAACCACTACACCAAACTGGCTTCCAGTTTGGTGTAAAATACTCATTTTAAAGTACAGGGGACTGAAGTTACATCAAATTTGGATTTATTTATTGGGTCCTTCATCCTGTGGAGCATCCCCAAGTCCTTACCTGGTCACAGAGATGGAGCGCAGTTAATAAAACAAATGCACCTGTTGTGGGTCTATAGAGCCGCCAGTAAGGTTTGTCCAGACTTTTGGATTTTAGAAACCTGCAATGGGACAGAAGATATCAGGTGACATTCTTGCTGTGTGTATGTGAGACACAATGTTTATGTGGTAAAAAAATGGTACGCATCTACCTCACAGAATGTAGGCAATAATAATTAATAATTATCATATGGTGTTGTGGGTGACATAGCTTGGAGATCTGAAGATTGTATGGCTGCCTGAAGCACTAGCTCAGAGGTGTCAAACTCATTTGTCACGAGGGGCCGGATCTGAAATTAATGTCACTTGTGGGGCCGGGCCATGTGTGGCATAAAATGTAACACAAGATACCAGATATAAACTTTATAAAGGTGATTTCAGATGTCGAATGGCAATAGCAAGTGAACGACAATAGCAAGTTTGATTCTGGTTCTGGTTGCCCTCACAGTTGACCTCCTGAGGCACCTGGACAGAGGTGGCTCGGCAGTGCTGATGTTGCTAGACCTGTCGGTGGCATTAAACACAGTCGACCATCAGCTACTGACAGAGCCAGCGCGTGGGAGTAGATGGGGTAGGCGGTGGTCTCGGGAGCTACCCCACCTGGGGGCGCTATGAGGCTCCCCCTTACTCCCCTACACCCTTTGGAGGCTTCCTTGGAAGCCTCCAAAGAGCGTCGTTTCTCAACAGTGCCCGGCCACTTTCAGGTGGAAAGCGGCCGAGGGGTTCCTTTCCATGAAGGCGCTGCTCAGCCGCTTTCAACCCTAAAGTGGCCGGTCGCCTTTTAAAAACTATGCTCTTCCAAGGAAGCCTCCCAAGAATGTAGTACAGGGGGAAAGCAGCGGCATGGCAGCACTCTCGTGCACCACCCGCCACTCTCTAGTCCCCCTCACAATAATGTCACTTTTAATGACGTCATCATGGCATGTGTGCAAAAAAAAAAAAAACCTAAATAGCAGCTGGGGGGCGCGGCGCAGGGGTCTGCCTCTGCAGCAGAACCCTTAGCGCCAGCCCTGGCTACTGACTTGTCGCCTCACTGACGCTGAGATCTATGGGTTGGTCTTGAAGTGGCTTTCATCCTTTCTCCAGGGTCGGGGACAGAGGGTGGCACTAGGAGATGAACTGTCCCAATGACACCCACTTATCTGTGGTGTGCCGCAGGGAGTGGTTCTTTCTCTGATGATATTCAACATCTATATGCGCCCCCTCACCCAGATTGCCCAGAGGTATGGGCTGGGTTGTCACCAGTATGCAGATGACACCCAGGTCTATCTGTTGATGGATGGCCAGTCCGACTCCAGCCTGGAAGATCTGTCCGCAGCATTGCAAGCTGTGGCGGGGTGGCTCAGGCTGAGTAGACTGAAATTAAATCTGATGAAGACTGAGGTCCTGTATCTGAGTCACCATGGTTCGGAACTGGAGGTACGCTTACGGACCTTCGATGGAGCGCAGCTCACCCTGGCGCCCAAAGTTAAAAGCTTGGGGGTGCTCTTGGGTCCCTCTTTAACAATGGAGGCCCAAGTAGCTGCCACCATCAAGTCAGCCCTTTACCTTCTGCGGATGGCAAGGCAGTCGGTCCCCTTTCTCGAATGCGACGACTTGGCAACAGTGATCCATGCCACAGTCACCTCGAGACTGGATTACTGTAATGCCCTCTACATGGGGCTGCCCTTGTCCCAAATCTGGCGACTCCAGCTAGTGCGGAATGCTGCAGCCAGGCTGTTAATGGGAGTTTCTCTACAGGAACACATTCAGCCTGGGCTGAAAGCGCTGCACTGGCTACCAATAATGTACCGGATTCGCTTCAAGGTGTTGGTTATTACCTTTAAAGCCCTATATGGCCAGGGTCCTGCATACCTTAGGGACCACCTTTCCCTGCACATGCCCCAGCGAGCATTTCGGTCCGGGTTTCAAAACCCGTTGACCGTTCCCAGCATCAGAGAAGTGAGGCTCAAATCAACGAGAACCAAAACCTTTTCCGTTGCCGCCCCGAGCTGTTGGAATGAGTTGCCGGAGGAGGTGAGGGCCCTGTGAGAGCTTCCACAGTTCAGCAGGGCCTGCAAAACAGCACTCTTCCACCATGCATTTTCATGATGACAACACCTGCAGCAATGGGATCAGCTCATAAAAACACTGCCAGCAGTCTACCTCATCCCGATATGGTGATTTTAGGACCTCTCAGAATGGCTAACCACCGTTAGAACTTGATCGCTGTCTGAAACCATGATCCTAGCACACGTAGATGTTTTAGAAATTGTTTTTATGCTTTATGTTTGTATCATTGTTTTATTTTATTTGGTCACACTACTGTGACTGGGTGACCTTTCATTTGTGAGCCGCCCTGAGCCTGCCTTCGGTGGGGAGGGCGGGATATAAATCAAATAAATAAATAAATTGATTGGATTAGGTGTGATATGTAGAGGGGCAAGAGGTGTGGAGATACCAGTGTTTGCAATGAGACAGGAAACCTAGGTCTCAGTTCCATCCAGGAGGATGCAAAGAAAAAATGGACATAAATCTGACATTAGAAACGACAATATTCAGTTGCTGACCTAAGAGTGGCAGTGCTTTTACAAAGGAATTTCAAAGGGAAATTATAAAGAAAGACTGCTGAATTGCAATTGATAATGAAGCTCAAGACAACGCATCCTCCTGGAATGAATTGGGAGCTAGTTTTCCTGTCTCATTACTAGTGTGTGCCATTATCATTTGGCATAGGGTTGCCAAGTCCAATTAAAGAAAAATCTGGGGACTTTGGGGGCGGAGCCAGGAGACTTTGGGGGTGGAGCCAGAAGACATTGGGGGTGGAGCCAGGAACAAGGATGTGACAAGCATAATTGAACTCCAAGGGAGTTCTGGCCATCACATTTAAAGGGACAGCACACCTTTTTAAATGCCTTTCTTCCATAGGAAATAATTAAAGATAGGGGCACCATCTTTTGGGGCTCATAGAATTGGACCCTCTGGTCCAATCGTTTTGAAACTTGGGGGGTATTTTGGGGAGAGGCACTAGATGCTATACTAAAAATCTGGTGCCTCAACCTCAAAAAATAGCCCCCCCCCCAGAGCCCCCAATACCCACAGATCAATTCCCTATTATTCCCTATGGGAATCGTTCTCCATAGGGAATAACAGAGTGCCTAGTAGACATTTCCCTCCCCCCTATGCTTTCTAAAGGGGGGGAGGGCCTCCATACCAGGGAATCCCCCCTCCCTCTCTCTCACACACAAATACTTACTTGGTCTTTTTCCAGCAGAACTTTGCTGTGAAAACGAAAGCAAGGCTGCACAGGAAAAGAAAGGGAGGGGCCGTTCTCCATGGAAACTGTTACTGACCCTTTCCCATTAAGCCCTTCCTGTTTCCTGTGCAGCCTTAAAGGGACACATTTTAAAAATGGATCAGAAGCTCTACAATAACATGATGCCTACAGGTATGTTCTCTCTCCCCCCCGCTCCCCCTGCCCCCCGCCCCCAGATTTTTTGAGAGCGGGGGAGGAGGCTGCAAATTTGGGGGTCCCCCGCCAGGGCGGGAGGGTTGGGAAGCCTAATTTGGCACCTGAAACCACTCCACTCTCTAAGGTATAAGGGCCAATCCAGGTGCTCTAATTCCTAATCAGGGTCTATTTGAAAGAAAAAGAAATCCAGATAGGAACAGAGAAATCCAAACTTAAAAAAAACAACTTTTCAGAATAAGCCAAAGTGTACATTGTGCTTGTCAAAAGAATCCACTTAAAGAATTTTGTAAGAGGTTTGTATCATATGACATATAATTTGGTTGATGCTATTTCTATTTATATGTAATGTCATTAAGAATTACTCCTAAAAATTTGTTCACATAGATTCATAGTTTTGCTTTAGTAAATTATTTACAGGTTTGCAGTTTTTTTTACCAGCAGATGGAGCCATCAACAGACCAGCAGAGGGAGTCATCAACAGACAAAGTTAGGAAACTTTCTAGGTATGCAGAAAAATAGTAGTTGGTAAACTAATCCTGATGAAAACTGGTAATCAGTTAGGAAGATCAAGTTTAAATTTCTCAGAACGCCCAAATGGGGGGTTCAACCAGCTGAAACTGTCTCCATCAAGGCAACTGGAACAAACTCCCTTCTTCAAAGAAGCATTAACTAATTTATTAGCCAATCACCCCATCCCCTGAGGGGTAAACTTTAATAACTTCATATGGGCAAGTGTAGACTCAAGAGCTGGTAGGCTGAATTGTCCAAGAAAACCCCAGATCCCCAGAATGTTTTTTTTTGGGGGGGACAGGCTTTTTTAGATGTAATTGAGTCTCATGTTCTCATATTTAATAGTTATAGATGGCCCCAGGGCAGATCAGAATGTGAGGATCCCTCAGTTTTGCAGGCTCCCCACCACCAGCCAGCTGGCTGGTAGGGGAAAGCCCCACCCCAACAGCCACTATATGCCTTTAGATCTCAGGCAGGTTCAGAAGTTTACAACTGCTTCTGTTTTGGAAGAGGTGTGTGTGTGGTTTAAATTTCAGTGAAACAGAAGCTGCGGGGGAGGGGGGGAGACAAGCAGGAAGAGCCACATGTGTGTATGAGAGAGGAAGCCAGAGAGCCCAATCCCTCTGTTTTGCATTCCTTTCAGAAGCTGTGTAGTAAAAGGGATAGTAAAAAGTTAGCTAGAACCTGAGTATGGGATAGAGGAAAACACTCCCTAGACCTCTAAGTTGGCTGAAATATAGCAGATTGTTACATTCAGCAACACTGGTGAGTAAAAGCTACCTTTGCCTCAGGGAGATCACAAAAGTGTGGGCATGCAAACTGTTTATTTTGGCTGCTTTGTGAGTGTGCTTGAGAGAGAGTTGACTTTCATTTTAGTGGAAGTGCAGTTGCTGTGGAACTATTTGAATGCAAAACAGACTAGGAGAAGAACAAGGACAATAATAATAACAACAATAATAATAATAATGAAGAACAATAATAATAATGAAGAACAATAATAAGAAGATGGATTTATACCCCGCCCTTCAGTCTGAATCTCAGAGTCTCAGAGCGGCTTACAGTCTCCTTTACCTTCCTCCCCCACAACAGACACCCTGTGAGGTAGGTGGGGCTGAGAGAGCTCTCACAGAAGCTGCCCTTTCAAGGACAGCTCTGCAAGAGCTATGGGCAACCCAAGGCCATCCCAGCAGATGCAAATGGAGGGGTGGGGAATCAAACCTGGTTCTCCCAGATAAGAGTCCATGCAGTTAACCACTATACAAAACTGCATCAGGGGAAATGGACTGCTGTATTTTTGTTTATTTATTTTTAGGGAATTGGAAAGTTGCCCTGCTCCACTCCCAAAGTCCCCAGACATTTCCTGAATTGGACCTGGCAACCTTACCCTTGGTCCATCAGAGTCAGTATTGTCTACTAGGGATGGACACAGAACACAAAAATGGTGATTTGTTTCATGGTTCGTTGGATTGCCCATTTCAGTGGTTCAGTTCATTTCATGTTTTTATTTCCCAATATATTTGTGGCTCATTGGTTCATTCATTTTGGGAAGGCATAGGACAGCCCAAGTGGGCTAGAGATGCCAGACTTGCAGCAAACTCTCCTCTACCTGCTTTCCAAGTTTAGTGCAAATTGGATTTTGGGGAGGCCAAAGCAAGTGCCTCCAGTAAACTGCTCTCCTAAGAGCTGGAGAAGGAAAGGGAAGTTACCTTGCAACTTCTGGTCGGTTTCACCTCCAGGAAGTTTGTAAGTTGACTAGATGCTGCAGCTCCACTCTCCTGGTCTCTGCAGTTCCCATCAGTTTCACTGGAAACTGATGAAAAGCACAGAGGCTGGAGAGAGTGGAGCTGCGGCATCTAGTCAGTTTCACTGGAAACTGACCAGAAGTGCACATGCTGGTGCCTGGCTGTCTGGAAAAACAAAACAAACATGAACTGAACAAGTCAGTTCATGTTCAGGTGTGGCAGGATCCGCCAAACCAGTGCAGAACGAACCATGAATCAGCCATTTTTAGCACGAATCATGATTCATGCCTATCCCTATTGTTTACTCATACTGGCAGCAGTTCTCCAGGGCCTCAGGCAGAGGTCTTTCACATCACTTACTTCCTGATTCCTAACTGGAGATGCCAGGGATTAAACCTGGGACCTCCTGCAAGCCAAGCAGAGGCTCTGCCACTGAGCCACACCCCCTCCCCTTCCATCTCCACTGGCTCTCAATTTGCTTCTGGGCCCAATTCAAGTGCTGGTATTGACTTTAAAAGCCCTATAGGCCTTAAATGCTTGGGGCAGTGTATTTTAAGGACTGCCTCTTCCTATATGAATCCACTCCGATCATCTTCAGAGGCGTTGCTTTGGGTGCCCTGCCATCTGAGAGTAGACAGGGTCTTCACAGTTGTGGTCCCAAAACTTTGGATCTCTGCTGCCCAAGTGTTTCCCTACCTGCGCTTGTTGTTGAAGATTCCTAAGCTGGTTGTTTGGGGGAACTTCACATCCATGCTGAGATTGCCTTGCCAGGAGTGGCTTGGGAGTTCATGGTCTCTATCACAATCATGGGCCTATCTCAGGTACAACCCCACACACTGTTCAGATCACTCTCTTGATCTAGTGTTTTGGTCTCAGCAGGAAGAAGGTGATCTGAAGGTGTGTGTGGGGGGATTGAACATGTTCCCCTTGTCATGGACACCACTAGCTGAGGTTTAGACTTACAGGGATACCAAAACTCCACAGTGGTGGGGGAATCAGTTGAAACGTTCTGCCCCCATAGCCTGATGGATCTAATAGGTATTCAGATGACATTAGGGGATTTTCCTGTTGATATGGTTGGTAGTCCTGTGGATGCCCTGGTTGACTTCTGTCCTGTGGATGCCCTGGTTGACCTCTGGAATGGGGAAGAGACCCAGGCAATTGCCATGATTGCACCTAGGCACCCTTTCTCAGGGTTTGTTCTGTTTGGCCATACCATCAGCAAACTCTAATTAGCACTCTTCCCTTGTTGTATTCTGTTTCTATGTACCGTATATATGGTCTTATTGTATTGTTGAATATTTTACATATGCATTTTAAATGCAGTTTCAATGTCTTAATGCCTTGATATCTGTTGCCTTGGGGGCCTTATTTGGGTAGAAGGAAAGCATAGAAAGGTTTTAAATAAAAAATAAACAAATACATTTCTTTCACATACACTGCTATCCTTTGACAGTTATAACCCAGAGGAGAAAGTAGATGATGGGGCTGGCTAGCATTCCCAGCATGGCTTTTATGGGGCACCCATTCATATAGTGACCCCTTCCCCTCAAGTTCATCAGCTACTATTGGTAAACTCTGGAAAACTTATGTGGAAGCAAGAGTTTCAGTCAGCACAGCTACTCCTAACACTGTGGCATTGCAGATGGAGAAGCTGTGCCTGCCCGATGTTGCTACAGTTATTAAAACCCAAGATCACTCACATGCAGTGAATCTGGCAATCACACTTCTTTTGGACATTGCATCGACAAAGGGCTCTTTATTATTGAAGTTAACTCTATTTATGATCTTTTAAATACATTTTATTTTATTAAATCTAATCCAACACAAAGAAAGCACAGGGAAAATAAATAATAAAAATATAAATCTAACATGCAAGGATCCAATTTAGACCATTGGATGCATATAACAAACAATTTACAAAAACAGTACATAATATGCTAGGTATTAAGAATTGAGAAATAGCCTATAATTTATTCTATTAGGCAAAAAAGAAATTTCTCCAAAGAATTTCAAAACCGGGGCCCAAAGCTAATGATAATCTATAACCAAATCAGTATCATTATTGAAGAAAGGGTTATCCATTGTCTTTCCCATTACATACTGGTCCCATAACTTATCGTACCACATTTTGATTATTTAAAAGGAAAAAAAAAATGATCTACCTGTTTTTGGTGTATCTGAGAAAATCTGGATGAATCACAAAGTATTTATCCAAGCTGAAATCATCAAATCTGTCCCTTGGCTTTTTCCTAGGAAAGGAAGCAAAAAAAATATTTATACCCTGCTTTTATCCCAATAATGACCCAAAGCAGCTTACAACATTCTTCCCTCTTCCACTTTATCCTCCCAGCAACACTGTGGGTAGGTTAAGCTGAGAGCGAGTGACTGGCCCAAGGTCACCCAGTGAGGTTCCATGGCAGAATGAGGATTTGAACCTGGGCCTCCCAGATCCCATTCTGACACTTCTATCACTCCTCTATGCTTACACCTGCATACACCATAATCTCATGCAAGGCCATTTAGTTTCCAATATCCAGATCTACTTTTAAAATGTATTTGCCTGTTACCTGTGGGCCAGGCTTTTTTTGTTGGCTGCTTTCAGTTACCCTGGGTGGTATGAAGAAGTGGCATATACAGATTTTAATAAATAAAGAATGGGGGAATAGTGGATTAATAGTTAAAGAACAGCCACAGAGCATTTTATAAAGGAGAGCTAAAACTGCAACAATGCTGAAAGAAAAGAGTTCTGAACAGGGCCTTGACTACACAGCCATCTCACCCATAGTAATCCAAAAATCCTTTCCTGACATCCTTGTTCAGCAGAAGAGCTTTCAGCCATTCATAATCTCTTTCCCCTTCCAGGAAGTGAAGATACTTGATCTCCTAGGAAACACATCAAATGTTGATAGGGAGGCTCAACAGAAGGAAAGAAGGACTGTAAGAATGCAAGTAGTAAATAGACCCCCCACGCATTATTAATGAAGGGTGTGTGTCCAATGACGGCACTTCCGGTGACATCACTGGAAACTGTGTCAACCTCATGCATAATTAAAGGGGGATAGGGGTGTGTGGTGGGGGAGTAGAAAAGGTAATTGGAAACAGACTTTGCATAGTGCTTTTAACTAAAAAAATCTGCTTTTAATTTTCTAGTATTCTGCCTGCATTAAGTCACAAATTCCAGATTTAAAATTGGCTGAAGCCACAGAGGAGAATATTCCTTCAGAAGCGAAGATCTCCACTCAGGTAAGGACCCCAGTTGTTGAGTCTTGTGTGGTGGGTGTGGGGGCTTGTCAAGGCTTGTAAAACTAAAAATAAATGCTGTCTTTTTAACAGGAACAGCAAAAAATTCCATTTGGCATGATGCCCGGGGAATGAGTCAATGCCATGAGAAAGCTTTTAAACATGGAATTTTTTGAAGATTCTGACTGTATACCACCCCAAAAACAGAAATCAGCAATGTCAGCATTAGTTCGTGCTGTGGTCTATTTGACAACAATGCGTTGTATCAATGAATTTTTATATGATTCTTGTGAAGGATGCCAGCTTCAACCGCCCGGGCAGAAATCTCACGTATGTGTTTCTTGGTCTGAACAAATAGTAGACCACGTTGAAATTTGTAATTGATGAAATGTCAGTACATTCGATAATACAAGTTGTGACCTTGGTTGCCTATTCATGGAAATATCTGCTCTTCACGCAAGAGAATATGGACCAAAAATTTGATTTATTGAATAAAGTTGGAGACGCGTCAAATTCGCGCAGAACTCTTGACACAATTTTGAAAAACTCTGACAGTGCAATGGTTAAATATGTTCAAGGCTATATCAAAGATTTGCATTTTCGTTCATTTTTTCTGTGCCAGAAAAAAACGGCGTTTCTGTGATGTAAATAAAAGAGAGATTGCAGCTGCTTTTTACTTTCTGTTTTTGAAATAAACCTTGTAAATAGATTGCAACTCCATTTTTCACTGTCTGTAAATGAAAAAAGCCTGCAAATAGAAAGGAACCGTTTTAAAGAAATCAATGTTGTTATTACATGCCCCCATGAAATGAAGGGCTGGTGGTTGCAAGGGAGAGAGGAAGGGGGGCTGCACTCTGATTAAATCTGGCAGCATTTAAAAAATTGCTAGGATGGTTAGCCCCCATATTTACTTGCTGCTGTTTTAAAAAAAAGGTTTGGGAAGGGAGAGCCTAATTTTTATATATATATATATATATATATATATATATATATATATATATATATATATATATATATATATATATATATATATATATATATATATATATATATATATATATTGCAGTGTATTCTGAAAAATTACTTACCCTCTTTCCCATGTGCTTCCTGAAACCATGGCTGCTTCTTCTCTGAGATTGTGTGGGAGGCGAAAGGAAGAGGGGGTATTTTGCAGTCACATGGATGGAACCTGGTTACCTTTACAATTCATGGACAATTTCTATTGGATTAGCAAGTCACATGGCCAATGGGGACTAATCACAGTGTTCCTTCACACACAGTAGTGGTCAGTTGGTCTTGATTAGATTGGGGGGGTGGGGAGAGTCACATTCTTTTTGGCCAGAGGAGGAGAAGATCAGAAGACATATTTACCTTGAGGCTGCAAGTAAGCCGTGTGCTACTATTTTTCCTAAGTGATTAGAAATTAATACTGCTGAGTTGTACGCATGTGCTGAGAGAAGCCGGCAGCTTGCTCAACCTCTCCTTAGAACTATTATCTTAAAAGCTCAAAAAGAATGTGACTAGTCCGTCCTCAGGGATAATTAAAAGAAAAAAATTGATGTAGGAGTCTCTGGAGAATGAAGGAATTTTTGAGTGTTCAGAGGGTAAGAAAGCAATTATTTATTACCCTTTTAAGGCGGTAACACCCAGGGCGAACACAAAGCTCTCATTAGGCTCAATGGAAGATAATGGGTGAAATGGCGAAGACTATAAAAGAGCTTTCCGAACATCTGTCTGTATGAAGATGAAGTACTTTTCTCCCTTTCTCACAATACAAGAACTCGTGGGCATTCGATGAAATTGCTGAGCAGACAGGTTAAAACGGATAAAAGGAAGTACTTCTTCACCCAAAGGGTGATTAACATGTGGAATTCACTGCCACAGGAGGTGGTGGCGGCCACAAGTATAGCCACCTTCAAGAACGGTTTAGATAAAAATATGGAGCACAGGTCCATCAGTGGCTATTAGCCACAGTGTATGTGTGTATATAAAATTTTTTGCCACTGTGTGACACAGAGTGTTGGACTTGATGGGCCGTGGCCTGATCCAACATGGCTTCTCTTATGTTCTTATGTTCTTATGTATTTCAAAATATTGTAACTTCTCAGGAACAGATAAGAGCGGAAATTAGAACAGTCAAGGAAGCTGTTACAGACTTAGCAGCTGAACTTAAAGAAACAATACAGATGGCTACCACAGCTAATGAGCTGATTGGCGGGGCTAGGTCACATGGGGGTGGGGCTAGACAGGACACCTCCTGGTGGGAGGTGCTTAATTAAATATGCGGGGTGCCTACATCATGGTAGCGCCCCCCAAATAGGTCATTCCATCCGCTATTTGACGCAGTTTCTGGTCACGTTACTCTGGGGTCATGATCTGGGTGATGTCATTGGGGTCATGACCCTGATGACACAGTTTCCAGTGATGTCACCAGATGTGATGTCACTGGCCACACCCCCTTCATTAATTATGCATGGGGTTGGCACAGTTTCTGGCCACTCCCCCTTCATTAATAATGTGTGGAGGTCTATTTACTACTAATGCATTTAATCATTGGGCAGGACTGAACATACTGCATACCAGCGCCCCAAAATTCAAATTCTGATCCAGACCTCATTTTGAATAAATTATGTAAATAATGCAAGCTTTTCAGAGCAGCAGAAAAGGGTCAAAATGTATGAGGGAATAAATTCTGCAAAATTTGGAGTAGAGATGGGCATGAAACAGGAAAATGTGGTTCAGTTCGTTGCATGCCCAGTTTGTAAACCACGAACCATCACAAACTTTTAGGGGCTAACGAACAGGTTCTAGAACCTTAAATTCTAAAACCTTATATGGAATCTGCCCATATATATTCTTTGATATGCTATAACTCATAATATGAAATTTGCAAAACTGTCTTGGTTGAAATAGCTTGTTATTATTTATTAAATAAATAGCATTTTTAAAATAAACAGATGCATAATTTAATTTTAATTTAATTCAATTTAATATTGGGGGTTTACCATAGTGTCCATAATTTTTCAAATAGCTGAATAGCTGAGACTCCAGAAAAATGACTAAGGACCCAAAGCTTCTACTTTATAGAGTGCTGTAGGTAGAACTGGGATATAGATCTGCTCTTTGGCAGCTAAATTATAGAGACCTGTAACAAGGTGATTGTCTTATTAATTATCTCTATAAAATGATCATCATGATGTCTCAATTTACCAAAATTACCTTCCTGAAATGGCATGTTAGGTACTCTTCATTATTTAAACAGTTTTTAGGTTTATTTAAACAAGCTGGCAGGGAAGGGAATCAATAATTACACAGTGTTTGGGATTTGGAATTAATAGACAGAAACTTACATATAATGACAGAACTGTATCTTATGCTGCTGAATAAACCAGAGATGTTTTAGACTTAGGGCTGATTTGGCTTTCACTGAAGGTATAACAGATGTTACAATGCTTGTTTTAGTTTACCTTTTGAACTTCACACTGGTTAATCACACAGTCTTGAGAATATACTCAGCTTTATCCCTTCATTTAAGACTAGGGTTTTTCAACTAGACCCTTTTCTCTGGCAAGATCATTATTATCTTCTCTTTAAAATCAATAACCTAGGCTTTTGACGTATTTAAAGTCTTTTAATGCCACTTCAAACCATTTGCCAAATCCTTATCTTCCAGATTGACAGTCTTCTTACACTTGATATTAAGCTTAAAACCGGAGAACTAATTCCCCTCTCAAGTACTGATTCTCGGTTTTACACACAGAGAGACTGTGTTTATATGATTTGAACAGTCTCCTCCAGAGTTTTTTCTTATTCCAAAGCTATTCCACACTGGCTCTGAAACAGACTCTGTTTCTCAAACTCTTCTCATACTACAGATACTACTCTCAAAAAACCCCACTCACTTTTCCATCCAGCTCTCCAACTCCCACTCTAACTCTCCAACTGCTTGTCACCCTCTTCCCAACAGTTAGCTGCAGTTCCCCAGTCATTGAGTTCCACGAGCTGTCAGTCAGGTCAGCTAACTCAGTCTCATCCAAGCAGCACTGCCTATGAGCATGCCTCTGTTTGCTGTCCATCACAAGAACAAATTAAAAGTAACCACCCTGAAGTCCTAACAAGGGAGAAAAGGACAAACATTATACAACTGTCTTACCGTTCCCATTGGGATCTTATTGAATCCATGGTCCCCCAGTATCATGAGGGAAGACATTAAGGAATAGGCTGTGAATCCATAGAAGGATGTTCTTGTTCCAACATCTTTCTCATAACCCTTGATCACGGCCCCACTCACCCTGCACCAAGAGACCATATTGAATTGTTAAGTTAGCCATGCAGGGCTGCATCCTTGGACTTCATTCTCTATTTTAGGGTTGAGGAACTTTAATAGCTGATGCAACATTAGGGTTGCCAATCCCCAGGTGGGGGCAGGGGATCCCCCGGTTTGGAGGCCCTCCCCCCACTTCAGGGTCGTCAGAAAGCGGGGGGAGGGGAGGGAAATGTCTGCTGGGAACTCTGTTATTCCCTATGGAGATTTATTCCCATAGAAAATCATGGAGAATTGATCTGCGGGTATCCGGGGCTCTGGGGGGGCCTGTTTTTTGGGGTAGAGGCACCAAATTTTCCATATAGCATCTAGTGCCTCTCCCCAAAATACCCCCCAACTTTCAAAACGATTGGACCAGGGGGTCCAATTCTATGAGCCCCAAAAGAAGGTGCCCCTATCCTTCATTATTTCCTATGGAAGGAAGACATTTTAAAAGATGTGCTGTCCCTTTAAATGCAATGGCCAGAACTCCCTTTGGAGTTCAATTATGCTTGTCACAGCCTTGATCTTGGCTCCACTCCTAATTCTCCTGGCTCCACCCCCAAAGTCTCCTGGCTCCACCCCCAAAGTCTCCTGGCTCCACCCCCAAAGTCCCCAGATATTTCTTGAATTGGACTTGGCAACCCTATGCAACGTAACTGACTTAGGGTTTCTATGGAAAAATAAGTCTAGAGGAAGGCCTACAGGATATTTAATTGTCCTAACATATAGAAAAGAGAAATCCTAGTTAAGACCACACTCATCCTACATGTTACAGATGGTTCAAGTATAATGGATGTTTTCTAGAATTTGAAATTCAGTGAAATCCAAATATACCTAAGTGTATGACCAGATTCTGATACCAAACTTTATATAAACTGCAGGAATCCCCTCACATTTTGAATGAAATGTAGCCAAAATAGTTTTGGAACCTTCAAATTGACTTAGTTTGGAATAATACATTCAGATTTTGTAAAGCCAGCTACTGAATTAAATGAGATTGGTAAATCCACCCTCTTCCTACAATTTCAGGAAGAATTTAAAGCCAAAGAGATTTCATTCCAGATTAGATGTGAAGAACAGACTGACCTAAATGTCTCTTCTCACTTCATCAGTTGCTAAGTGAGGTCATTGTGGTCATCCCAATCAGACCATGGTCGTTTTCGCACTGACCTTAATCGGGAGCGACGTCCCTCTTCACCGCGCAGGGTCTGCGCGGATTTCACACCAATTGCTGCGGAGCACCCGGAAGAGCCGCAAAGTCCCGCGGCTTTTGTGTCGCAAATGTAAAGTTGGTTTTCGGCGAAAACCATTTGCGACGCAAAAGCTGCGGGACTTTCCGGCTCTTCCGGGTGCTCCGCAGCAATTGGTGTGAAATCCGCGCAGACCCTGCGCGGTGAAGAGGGACGTCGCTCCCGATTAAGGGCAGTGCGAAAACGACCCATATTAAAATCTCAGTTTTCACTGTTAAAATGTGGTCATCAGACTTACCCGAAATGACAGACCACTGTCTGCATGAGGCAATACCAATCAAAAGTATGGCCCCAGCAGCAGGAGACTGCTTCATACTTGAGGTATAGCTAAACCTTGATTGTGTACCCCATGGCCACAACAACAGTCATTATATGTTTCCTAGATAAGCCTTTGACAATGTTTGAGAACTGTGATAATTCAAGTCCGGAAAGGGGAGTGCTTTGTTAATCAAATCAGCCTAATTTATATAAGACAGAAGAGCCCT
Source organism: Heteronotia binoei (assembly GCF_032191835.1). Lineage (NCBI taxonomy): Eukaryota > Metazoa > Chordata > Lepidosauria > Squamata > Gekkonidae > Heteronotia > Heteronotia binoei. The sequence continues at coordinate 71,314,793 of NC_083235.1, forward strand.
GTGGTGCAGTAATAAAGCTGCAGTACTGCAGTCTTAAGCTCTGCTCACGACCTGAGTTTGATCCCAGTGGAAGCTGGGTTCAGGTAACTGGCTCAAGGTTGACTCAGCCTTCCATCCTTCTGAGGTGGGTAAAATGAGTCCCCAGCTTGCTGGGGGGAAAGTGTAGATGACTGGGGAAGGTAATGGCAAACCACCCCATAAAAAGTCTGCCGTGAAAACATTGTGAAAGCAACGTCACCCCAAAGTCGGAAATGACTGGTGCTTTACCTTAATTTATACAGGCAGCAGTGAGCTGGTAGACTCCTGTGAATGTAAATTGGTCTGTGCTATTTCAGACTGCAGTGAGGAATCTCATTTTTGAACACTCACATATAAAATAACACACACACACACACACACACACACACACACACACATATATAAAAGTAGCATGTCAGGGGGAAAGGGTCTAGGCCAGTACATTCCTTGCTGTACCAGTTTCACTGAGACCCTGTTTGTAGTCTCAACCATTTGCTGCCCTTCAAAGGCATGCAAAAAAAAAAAAAATCCACATGTGCAGCCCTCTAATTCTGCCTTGTAATAAGGTCTGCCTTGCTTCCTTCAGTGTACACTAATGGATGACTCTGAGTGCGTAGTGGTAACTAGAATGTCAGATTAGGATGTGGGAGACCCAGGTTCAAATCCCTACTCTGTCATGGAAGTTTGCTGAATGACCAGTCATATACCACCAACCTAACAAGAGTTGCAAAATCCCTGGAGAGTTGGGATTGGAACTGGGGAGACTGGGGCTTGGTGAGGAGGGGAACCTTAGTGGAGTACAGTGCCATAGAGACCATCTTCCAAAGCACCGATTTTGTTCATGGGAACTGATCTCTGTTTTCTGGAAATCAGTTGTAATTCTGAAAGATCTCCAGGTTCCACCTGAGCCTAAAGTATCTCAAGCCTAAACTACCTCAAAGGGCTGGGAGAATAAAATGGAGGAGAGAATGATGAATGGTGCTTTGGGTCTCCTTTGTGGAGTAAGGTGATTCAAAAACAAAGTTAAATAAATAAATACTTGCTGGGATAATCTTTCACATACAGTTCAAGTTCAGAAAAGTCAATTTCACTTGCACTCTGAAGTAGTACAATCTATTCTACCCCACAAAAAGAGAGAGAGAAACACCTAACCAAAAAAAAGATAGGATAAAACAAAATGTTGAGTGAAGAAACTGTAGAGTACTGGAAGCTTCAAACAAAGACCCATTGCTTGAGAGGCAGGTGCATTCAGATCCTCCGCTCTTGCTAAGCCAGCCAATCAGGTAATATCCATTTGAATCAGGCCCATTGTTTGAGAGGCTCCTTGCAGCTACACTCAGAGTGCAATTAGATAATATCTATTTGAATGAAACCCATGTAAATGAGGGTTCCGAGCACCTGTTTTTCTATTGGGTTGTTTACTGCTGGAGGTGTGTTTTGAGTGGAGTTTCTGTGTATACAGTTGTGGCTAGCTGTGTGTGTTTTCAGTGGTGTTTCTCGCTAATGAAGAGCTATGCTGAAATCACTCTGGCGTCAGAACCCACTCCTTTCCAAAAACAAACTAACAACATAGGCTGCTGTGATGGACAGTAAATGGTTAATGCTGTAACCTGATCTGAGAACCTTCAACAACTCTCAGTTGAGAGAGTCAGTTAGACTGGGCAGTTAAGAGTTGACAGTTGACAGCAGACTGGGAAGGAAGGCTAAGGGAGTGAGAAGATCAAGAAGTATCCCCATTCAAGCCTGAGGGAAACAGCTCCTAGAAAAGAGGGGCAATCCCTATCCAATCTAAAGGAAATAGCTATACATAGGTAATATATTCAAAAACAAAAAGCAAACATCCACATACAATGAGACAAAACAAAATGGTATATGCATTTTGGCAAGCAGTCTTCATCAGTGGCTTACACTGTAAAAATAATCAGTACAGTCCCTAGTGTTCTGTTATAAAGAGTTCATAACATATTCCAAGTATGTGTGTGTGTGTGTGTATACACACACACACTTGAAATATGTTATGAACTTTTGTTTTGTCTCATTGTATGTGGATATTTGCTTTTTGTTTTTGAATATTTGCATTACCTATGTGGTGCTTTGTGCACACAACTGAAATGGATCATTATTTTATATTGCATCCTATATTGTTCCGTTGTTTCTCAACCCTTTGTTTATGCAATCTGTTCTACCACCAAAGGAATCTTCTCCCTTAATCACTACTGCAGGTGGCCCTTCCTCATTATGCTACATGCACAGGCAACACCTAAATCTACCACCAAGAAGGAAAGTGAATCCTGACATAAGCAACTCCTTCCCCCCGCTTGAGGATGGCCTCTGAAGAAGGGCGTACTTTAATAAAGAAACACCCCCCAATTCAGGAGGCTGAAAGTCCCCTGATCATGTGGGTGAATGATATGTGGTAGTCCAAACTTTTTTTTTTGGGGGGGGGGGTGCACAGCTTTTCATGAGTGTTTTTGGATGGGTTCACAAATAAGGAACAGGGAACCAACTTCGGCCCCCTACCAAACTCCCAGTTGCCCATGCACATTACTGCCCGCAGTGTAACAGAACCAATATGGGAAAACTGTAAACTGTGAAAGAGGAGTGTTTCAAATGCAGTTCTCTCTGCATAGGTCACGGCAGGCAATAAATGAAGGGAGAATAAAATAAGAAGAAACAGGTTCATCTTACCGGAAGACGTAATCATGGGAGTCAATCACTGGGCCCATTCTGGAATTGTTCAGTATTCCCCCATTTCCTACTACAGCACAGGTAATACACCTGGAAGCCTGGCTGCTATGTGCCATGAGAATTTGGTGGTAGGGTTTAGGAGGAAGCATGGTTATGACTTCTTTTACCACTGAAAAAGACCAACGCATCATTGTTCAGTGTAAAGGGCTAGCAGGAACACACGCCAGATCCACACACCATTGGATATATTGCACAATTGTTGCTCTGCACGCATTATCCACTTCCTGATAGTCTTGCTTGCACAGGAGGTGTATGATTACGATGGCACAATATCCAGTGATGTGTGAATCCAGCCGTACTCTGAACTGTGAGAATATAACAGAATTAAGGAAATGAACTGGAGTCCATGTAGTCTGTTGGAGAGAGGGGAAATGGGTCATGAAGATTCACTAGTGCATGCAGCCCTTCCTCTAGTATGTTTGGCTTGGACTACAAGGAACCCACAGGCCAGAGAGGAACTTCACACATCGCCTATTTATCCATCTAAAGCAAATGCCAAGTTTACTGGAATAAATGGCTTTGCAGCCCTTTCAACGGACACGCCTCTTTTCCTACCTGAGAAATGTTCTGGTACTCAGAGTACATGCTTCATCTCCATAACTCCCAGAGGTACAAGCTTCCAGTTACAGGCACTGGGAGTTTCAGGGAATTGCTCCCTGTACTCACTCTCCTGGAAGTGTTGCTGCCATATGCTTTGAAGAAGAAGAAGATGAAGAAGATATTGGATTTATATCCCGCCCTCCACTCCGAAGAGTCTCAGAGCGGCTCACAATCTCCTTTACCTTCCTCCCCCACAACAGACACCCTGTGAGGTGGGTGGGGCTAAGAGAGCTCTTACAGCAGCTGCCCTTTCAAGGACAGAGCCTCAGAGCGGCCTACAATCTCCTTTCCCTTCCTCCCCCAAAACAGACACCCTGTGAGGTAGATGAAGATATTGGATTTATATCCCGCCCTCCTCTCCGAAGAGTCTCAGAGCGGCTCACAATCTCCTTTACCTTCCTCCCCCACAACAGACACCCTGTGAGGTAGATGAAGATATTGGATTTATATCCCGCCCTCCACTCCAAAGAGTCTCAGAGCGGCTCACAATCTCCTTTCCCTTCCTCCCCCACAACAGACACCCTGTGAGGTAGATGAAGATACTGGATTTATATCCCACCCTCCACTCCGAAGAGTCTCAGAGTGGCTCACAATCTCCTTTCCCTTCCTCCCCCACAACAGACACCCTGTGAGGTAGATGAAGATATTGGATTTATATCCTGCCCTCCACTCCGAAGAGTCTCAGAGCGGCTCACAATCTCCTTTCCCTTCCTCCCCCACAACAGACACCCTGTGAGGTGGGTGGGGCTGGAGAGGGCTCTCCCAGCAGCTGCGCTTTCAAGGACAACCCCTGCCAGAGCTATGGCTGACCCAAGGCCATTCCAGCAGGTGCAAGTGGAGGAGTGGGGAATCAAACCCGGTTCTCCCAGATAAGAGTCCGCACACTTAACCACTACACCAAACTGGCTTTCCAATACCAGAAGCTCCTGGGTCTACAGCAGACACTGGTATGACCTATGAGGATTATTTATGATCTGGAAGACCCAGGTTCAAATTCCCACTCTGCCAGGAAACGTGCCGCATGTTCCTGGTCCAGTCGTTCTCTCAACCCAACCCACCTCACAGGGTTATTATGAGGATAAAATGGAGGGGAGAACGATGTACACTGCTCTGTGTTCTTTGGAAGGAAGGTGGGGCAAAATGTACTGAATAAGTAAATATTGTAGCTGGAGGAGGAATGTAATATGACTTAACCCATACCATCACTGTGCATGCCAGCCTCTTCCTCCAAAACAGGGAAGCTTTCGTGACTACATAGTAGCTCAGTGGAGCACATACATTGTGCTGTTGTCAGAAGCGGGCCCCTATCAATAAGGCGTCTTCCTCTAGAGGTAGCACTGATACTGAGGATATGGCAGTATTTTGCTCACCCAGCAGTACAAACTGTAAAAATACGCTGAGAGCACAGACATTTTTTGACAGGGGCAGCCCAAGACATTTTTGGCTTTGGAAGTGGAAAATCCAAATGGTGCTTTCCAGTTACAATAACTGACCATTTGCTGCCCTTTAAAGGCAATCAAAAATCTTCAAATGTGCCCCACTCTAACTCTACTTTGTAGTAAGGTCTGCTTTGCTTCCAGCATTGAGAAAGGGATGACTAATGGATGACTCTGAGTGCTTGTGTTAGGTGCTAGGCAGGCTTACATTTCTTCTCAGCTTGGACTTCTGTAAAGTTCCCCACAGCTTGGAAAAACTGGCAACTGTTCATTGCTTCATCGGGTGTGAGAGGAGGAAGGAGTAGGTTCTGAGTTGTGGTGTGGGAAGCTTACAAGGCTCTACAGCCTGCTCAGTATACAAGTCAGAATTTTTTGTTCCAGTGGGAAGAAGACCCATTATTAGCCCCTTCTTTCTCTCCCCTGGTTGAGTTACTCACATGAGTAATTTAGCTCCATGAACCCAAAAGGTGGTGGGAAATGCTCCATGCGTTCCCATTCACTGTCACTGAAGTGACTTCTGTCCATAAAGATTGTGATGTTAGGCAGGAAAATGCCCTGCAGCCAGTCAGACTTGGCAGACTTGACCCGCAGTGAATTTGGACAGGTCTTGAAAGACAAAGAAAAGGAAACAAAGTTGGGAGGTGACAATTGAACACAGAGGATTTGCACAATCAATAGCGGTATTCTCTCTCACAGAGGACTATTAATGCAGCTGAAATTCAGTATGTATCTGATGCTGTGTTAAGCATTCTAAGAGCAGAACACATGATGATACCTTCTCCTGCTCTGGATTGTTTTACTGTGGCCAGCAGCAGCTCTCCTCACTCTCAGACAGAAAATGACCTTTCTCAGTTTTTGGTACCTGAAATCCTTTTAGCTGCAGATGCCAACGAATTGATTTGAAACCTTTGGCATGCAAAGCAGGTGCTCCACCACTGAGCTGTGGCCCATCTTCTCATGACTGCTATTTACATATTATGAATGCCCAAGTTCTCCTGGTGCTTTTTTTGACTCTGGCATTATTTCTACAGCATCGGTCTTGGATAGTTTAGACAGCATCTTTTCTCATACATGGTCCCCATAAGAATCCTGTTCCACATTATGCTCTAAGACTGTCCTCCATGAAGAAAAAGAACAATTTAAGCGGTAGCACTTGTGGGATGGAAATCCCTCCCCAGTGAGATCCGCCATGCCTGCTCAACTGAGACCTTTAGGTGACTGGCATTAAAATGTATCTTTTTGGTCAAGGATTCACTAGACACAGAGTTCATTAGCTATTTGACTTACCGGGAGGGAGGGGGTATTAATTTACAGAAATCAGATAACTGTTACATTTCTATTATTTTTCTTCCTGTGTTTTCAATACTGGTTGTAAATAAGGTTGCCAGCTGCCTGGAGAGAAAAAACATCCTTTCCCGTTAATTGAGGCTTAATGAGATCTCATTTACGAGTTGCTGTAATTCCTCTCCTGCTTTGGAAAGCCTCCTCTGCTCATTTACACACGTGAAAGGGAGAGGAGCCTTTTCTCAAGGCCTGTTGGCAACCCTAGTTATAAACTGGTTTGAGCGCCTCCAGAGAAAGCCAGGATATAAATATAAATAAATATAACCTATGTAGAAACTTGCTTGGTGTCTCTGGCTGCATGGAGAACCAGTCTGTACCTATGGAGCCGGTTTAATCCCAGGCTTGTGTTGTTTTTTTAAAAAAAGAGCAGGGAGTAGGTGATGTGAAAGTCCTCTGCTTGAGACCCTGCAGAGCTGCTGCCAGTCTGAGTAGACAATACTAACTTTGATGGACCAATGGTCTAGTTAAGTATAAAGCAGCTTCATGTGTATGTATGTGTGTGTGTGCATGGATGAGGGCCTTGGATCACGAGTCATTGCATGGCTAAATGCTATATACCATCAGGTGTAAAGGTGGCTTCACCGTTGCAGAACTGATGTCCAGTCCTAGATTAGCCAAAGTTTCACTAGATGTCCTAGGTGGGCAAAATAAAACAGAAGTGCAACAGCACCTTAAAGACTAACAACAGTAGCCTTGAAACTCTGGACTTCGTTTTATTTCGCTACGGCAAAATAATATAGCTACCCTTTGAAATTATCTAGGTGGGCACGTCACTCTAAGTTCTCCATCTGTATCTTACTGGGATTTTGTGAGAAAACTGAAGCACAAATAAGAACAATGCACCCTAAAAACAGTCAGACTCTATTGTACTGTGTTGCTTTATTCACCATCTTGAACCTGACCAGTGATAGGAGCTGAGAGAAAGGCCATGAGCCACACGGTTCTCAGTGCACAAAAACAAACCTTGGAACAAAGACACAGACAAGCTTTTGATTCTATCACAGATTGTTATTAACGGCACCAAACCAGCTTTGTATCTGAATGATAATAAACCACGAGTACCTTTCGATTTATGATCATGTATCTACTTACGGACTGTGAAGTTACATTGTCCAGAAGATACTGGTCATCAAAGTCCCAATGGGGCTCAGATTTGAAGTCAGATGCTTTGAACCTTGTATTGTGGATTGCTGAAGAAATGGTATGAGTTCCTTGTCGAGCTCCAGGTGCAGACGCATTGTGAGAATCAGCAACAGATACTGACTTTTCTTTGGCAGACAACTTCATTGAAAGAGGATCTGAAGTCACCAAATGCTGTTCAGATGTGTCTGCTTCCTTTAACAGTCCCTTGGTTTGATTTGTAGCGGATGGTGGTGCCATATACGTAGCCTCAGATTGCTTCCCTCGTTTGTGATCTGGCATTACATCTTTATTTTTCTCTTCCTTTGAACTGGATATTGGCGCTATGCTCCAATCTTGCTTTTGATTGGCAGGTGGTGTTGCACCCTTACCAAGATTTTGATCGGTTACAGGTGTCCCGGCTCTACTTTTAGCTTGCATCTCATTGGCTTGGAGTCTTAATTCCTCCACAGCTTGTTTTTTGTTGTCTGCTGGTACCACAAAACTATCCCTGGTTTGCTGCTCAATAGATGCAGATGCCCGCCCTCCTTCCTTGGCATGCTGTTCTTTGGCATCCAGGTTGTTGTTAAGTGCCAGTCTCTTAACAGCAGCTTGCTCTTGTGCAATATTGTCAGGGCTGAGTATCACCTTTAGTCTCTTTACTCTTTCCTGGTGGGATGCCACAGCTCTTTGGGCATGCTGCTGGATGTTCATTTGCGGCACTCGGGTGGCAGGATGGAAAAAACCAAAGGATCTAAGGGAAGTTCAAAAAACATTTACCGCCAAAATACTTTCATAGAGGATTGCAAACTCATACTAAAGATTTTTGCAGATTGCTGCTTGCATGAGACCGCTGGTAACCATGCGATATCCACCCACTCTGGTCCATAATGAACTCCATACAAACAGCATTTCTGGAGTAAGTGGGAATCCACTGTATAATTGTGGAAAGGCTATTGAAAGATTTTATACCTCAGTAAAAATAATTATAAGAGCCCCCGGTGTAGAGTGGTAAAGCTGCAGTACTGCAGTCTGAACTCTCTGCTCACAACCTGAGTTCCATCCTGGCAGAAGCTGGGTTCAGGTTAGGGATGTGCATTCGGTTCGGCCGAACCGTATTTACAGCTGAATCACCACTGATTCGGCTGTATAAGGAATAGGCTGCAGCCGATTCCCATAGGCGCCCATTATACGGCAGCCGAATACGGCTCGCCGTATACCTCCGAATAGCTATTCGGAAGTATACGGCTGTCAATGCAAAAGGCGGGAAAGTAGCTTCTGCAGCCTCAGGGGAGCTGCTTGCCTACTTTTCCGCCTTTAGTAGCCTCTTCCCGCCTCTCCCATAGCCTCCCTGGGATCAGAGAGAGGGGGAGGGGGAAGAGGAGCCCCAGCAGCCAATCCAAAGCATGCATTTGCAAAATGCATTGTAAATGCATGCTTTGCAGGGCTGTTGTGTGTAGCTGATGGCCCAGCCATCAGCTACATTGTTGTTATTTTGATCTTTTGTTTACTTGGATATCCAAGTAAGCACTGTTGTCTGGCCAATCAGAGAGCAGTGCTATTTTTTGAAATTGCTCTCTGTAGGGCCAGAGAACCTTTTTAAGGAGTCTTCCTGGCTGGATTCCTCCATTGCTGCTGTGTTGGTATATGTTGGTTGGTGTGAGAGATTGTGCTGCTGCTGGCTGGCCCTTGGCTTCAGCTGCTGCCTGCTGCTCTCTCACTCAGACTTACCAGACTTCCCTGGAGTAGAGAAGACAAGGTACGACAGTTTTGGGGTTCTTCTTGTTTTAGTTTTTGTTGGTAAAAGGACTAGAGTCCCTTTACTTATCCAGATTTGGGTGGGTGAGTACTGGGTGGGTAGCCTATTTGGGGTTGGGGTTAGGTTCTGCTGGGGGTGGGGGTGGGTTGCTAATTTGCCCATATCTTAATTTAGTGAGAGGACTTTTAAAAGTGCAGTGTCCTTTTACTTCTCCTGATTTGGGTGGCTTGGATTTCTTGGGGTTAGGGTGAAGGGGGGTTTTTTGGGGGAGGGGGGGTTGGCAAAGTTCCTGTATTGTTAAAAGTTGAGTTTTTTACTGTTTTAAAAGTATTCAGTGTTTGATTTGTTGCTGCTGTGTTGTGCTGCTGCTGTTACTCTTCTCTTCTGGTTCTTGGCAGGGGGGTGCTGTTTGGCCTAATTTCCTAAGTTCCCGTATTGTTAAAAGTTAATTTTTTTACTGTTTTAAAAGTACTGTTTGATTTGTTTACTGTTTGATTTGGTTGGTGTGGGGGTTGGCGAGGGTGTGTGTGGGCTGTGTGGGCTGGGTCACTTTCTTGTTTTTATAGAGTAGATTGTGTGCTCTGTGGCAGGGAAGCTGGCACCTGGGTGCGAGACCCAGAACCAGCAGGCTTGTTGTGGTTGGCCAGCTCTCCCCGTGTTGTTTGGGGCAGGGCTGGAGAGCTGGCATCTGTAGATTGCGTGTTCTGTGGCAGGGAAGCTGGCGCCTGGGTGAGAGACCCAGAACCAGCAGGCTTGTTGTGGTTGGCCAGCTCTCCCCATGTTGTTTGGAGCAGGGCTGGAGAGCTGGCATCTGTAGATTGTGTGTTCTGTGGCAGGGAAGCTGGCACCTGGGTGAGAGACCCAGAACCAACAGGCTTGTTGTGGTTGGCCAGCTCTCCCTGTGTTATTTGGGGCAGAGCTGGAGAGCTGGCATCTGGGTTTGCTGCAGCCAGGTCTGCACTGCAGAGCAGACCTTGAGCCAATTGTGTTTTCTGTGGCAGTGATGTTGGCAACTGAGTTTATATTGGTTCCAGGCCTGCAGGGTTCATAGAGTAGATAGAGGGATGTAGTGCATTTGGGTCCTATAGAGATTCTCTGGTGTGAAGTTAGGTTTGGCTTTGGGTGCCCCAGGAATTGGACCCCCTGGCCCAATTTTTTTTTGGCCTTGTGGGTTTTGTGTGGGATAGTGCCCTGAAGCTGCACAGCAGTTTGGGGGGCTCTCCTCAAAACCCCCTGCTCCCCAGAGCCACTTTTCCCACGACAATTACAGTGAGGAAGTGGCTAATTGGGCTTTCCCCATCATTGTTGGCAATGGGCCTTTTGGGGAGCCCAAAGACAGGGACCCCCTGGCCCAATCTTTTTGGGACTTGGGGGTTTTGTAGGGGAGAGTCCCCTGCGGGTTCCCTGCAGTTTTTGGGGCTCTCCCTCAAACCCCCTGCCCCCCAGTAGCCTCTAATTATGCCCTATGTTGCCATTGATTTCAATGGCCCATAGGGTATAATGATGGAATAGGGGCACCCTTTTTGGGTGCCCCTGGAATGGGATCCCCTGGCCCAATCTTTTTGGGACTTGGGGGGCTTGGAGGGGAGAGTCCCCTGCAGGTCCCCTGCAAATTTGGGGGCTCTCCCTCAAACCCCCTCCCCTCCAGATGGCCTCAAATATACCCTATTTGCCATTGATTTCAATGGCCCATAGGGTATAATAGGGCCGTATATTTGGAAATAGCCGCGCATCTACCATATATGCGGCTATTCCGAATGCGGTATTCAACAGTATACGGGGATTCCGAAATTTTCTCCCCCTGTATACTTCTGAATCCGTGTAATACTGATTTTTTTTTTTTTTTTGCACATCCCTAGTTCAGGTAGCCGGCTCAGGTTGACTCAGCCTTCCATCCTACCGAGGTCGGTAAAATGAGTACCCAGCTTGCTGAGGGGAAAATGTAGATGACTGGGGAAGGCAATGGCAAACCACCCCGTAAAAAGTCTGCTGTGAAAAAGTTGTGAAAGCAGCGTCACCCCAGAGTGGGAAACCTTTTAAAAAAATAATTATAAGCAGTGAAGATGAGTTAATTAAACTCACACTCACACAAACTTGCAGAGCTGAAACTGCATAGATGGGCTTGATGGTGTGACACTGTGGACAGCTGCTGCATTGTGAAATGCAGCTGCCAAAATTAATGTGCGGGGGGGGGGGCTGCTTATATATAGAACCACTTGGAAAAGACAATAAGAAAGGAAAACAGTTTGGGAGTGCAAGTGTAATTGCTGGAGGAAAGGAGTTACTGTTCTGTTTCCATCTACCCCTTCCAGCCCTGTTGTGTCTTGGAACAGCTAGAGGAACAATGACTATCCTTTTTACTTCTTCCATTCTCCAGTCCCTTGTTCCATATTTTCAATCCAATGGAACCAGAACAGGTGCTTCTGCTGGCACGGCAGATGAGATCAGTCTATACGCACAGATCCTCGATATAAGGGGGATTTCCCAATATGCAATTCCTGCACTATTGGAGGACGGGATGTTTGTAACTAAACTTAAAAAGTCCTTTCCTTGCCTTTATGGATGACCCATTACACAGATTACTCATTATCATAACTGCTGTGGTTGTACAAATAACAAGGAAACAAAAAGCAATAAGCCCCACGTCCAGCTTTTCCGTGTAATCCTGGTGTGATATTCCAAATGATGAATGCCTCTCAATGGATGCAGCCAAATAATTCAATTTTCAAAGAGGAAAGGGACAAGGTTGTACTAATACCCTTGTTTCACAAAAGCCTTTTCAAGCTATAAAAGACCTCTTGGCAGAGAACTTCTTCAAGCTGCAATAAACCTCTTGGTAGAGAGCTTATTCAAGCTGTAATAGACCTCTTAGCAGAGAGCTTCTTCAAGCTGCAATAAACCTCTTAGCAAATTCTTAAAGCAAAGGCAATCATAGCCCAAATGTTTTCTAACTGATGAGACATTCATCATTTGGAATATCACACCAGGATTACATGGAAAAAGCTGGACAATTTTACCATATAAAGGAAAAGAACTCTTGGTGTAAATGCTTCCTTTTGTTCTAAGGACTGAGTATTACAGTTGTTTTGATGAAAGTAATATATGGTTTTTCTTGTTATGTAATTGGATATAGAAGCTGGTTTCACGTGGGGCTTTTTGTTTCCTTGTTCCTTTCTGCCGTGATACTCTTTGTATGTTGTAGTGGTTGTACAAATATGCAGGTTGGGGTCTGTGGTTGGATGGATGAAGCAGAGTCAGCTGAAACCGAATCCTGCAATCATGGAGGTCCTGTGGCTGAGCCAGGGAGACTCAGAATTGGAGTGTCAATTTCCAACTCTTGACAAAGTGCCTTTAAGACCAGCACCAACAGTGAAGAGTCTGGGTATGATTCCGGACACCTCCCTTTCAATGGAGGCCAGATCACAAATGTCGCCAGATTGGTGTTCTTACATCTGCACCAGGTCAGACAACTAGACCCTTTCCTGTCTCATCCCGGCTTAGCCACAGTGATCCATGCAACCAACAGTCAGCTCCAGATTAGACTACTGTAACTCACACTACACAGGGCTACCCTTGAGACTGACCTGGAAACTTCAGCTGGTCCAGAATGAGGTAGTAAGAGTTCTCACTGGAACTCCGGTAAGAACCCATACCCAACCAGTGATCCACCAGCTGCACTGGCTCCAGATTGATTACTAGATCAGGTTGAAGGTGTTGGTTTTAACCTTTAAAGCTCTACATAGTCTGGGACCAGCATATCTTTGGGATCGCCGCTCCCCAAGAGTGTGACACTCACCAAGTGTGCATAAATAATACAGTTGTGTAGCAATGGGTGATGTGTCACTTACGCATAACCTGACACATGATGACTTGGAATCTGCAGGGTTAAACAGCGAGGCAGGTAAGCGCAAATTTGTTTTAAAACATTCTTTTAACTTTAGATTGTACAGAAGTTTTATTTGCTTGGGGAATACCTTGACATGTCTATTAACAAGAAGAAAGAAATGAGTAAAGGATACCTTGTATGCTTTTAAGTGGGTAAGTGTATTATAGTGATTAGAATGTCAGATTGGGTTCTAAAAAACCTGGGTTCAGTTCCCCGTGGGGAACCATGAAATTCACTAGGTGACTTTAGGTTAGTCTTTCGCTCCCAGGCTGATCTATCCTGCAGGATTGTTGGAGGGAAAGGGGGAGGGAGGCCTGTATGCCATTCTGAACACCTTGAAGGAAAGAAGAGAGGGACAAACAGTTAAACAAAGTATAGTTAAATGACTTACGGTGGGCAATCTATAAAGAACGTTTAAGAAGACAGATCTCTTCTTACCTTAATGGGTGTTTTTCTGCAAAGCCAATGTATGCAGCAAACGACACAAAGAGGAACAAAAAGGTGATGAGAAGCAGCTTGAAGGATACTCTAGGAAGCATCCTCCTGGTTGGTCTCATGGTCTCATGAGAAACAGCCCCAAAGTGCTCTCTCTGCCTTCCCTGCCACACGTATATTGCACAGATGATCAAACCTACAGCTCTGTTTCCCCTCAGGAAGGGAGGGCAATACAAACATTCCATTTGGGTGCTCTAGGGATTATTCAGAATAGTTTTTCTTTCAGAAAAGACAGATAAGGAAGGTTTTTTCTTCATGTCAGGCTGATTTCTTTTGTGTGTAGATTTGTGTGGGGCAGAGAAACACCCACAAATCAAACTAGAGCTTTCCGCACAGAAACAGGTCTGTTGAAAGAAATGCAACTCTTTTGTTGTAGGCAAATATTATTTGAGCAGATAATATCACCTGTGCTCCCGCCCCTTTGACAGTTCTATAGAAAGAAGTTAATTCAAACAGGGGTGTTTCTCCCCACTGTATCTGAAGCTGCATCTACCAGAATTCCTTCTTCTACACAACTGTCACTATTTTCAAAGGTAATGGCGTGGTAATGATTTTACTGGCAGCTGAGTGATGGTGACTAGTTGTGAAGGAGGACACAGTTCACGTACAGTTTAATAGCTGCACAGAGGAAGCAATGTTTGCAGCTGCATTAGACCATGATGGAGAGAAAACTGGAACTTCCTATTCCACAGTTACACTAGTTGGGAAGACTGCCATTTAGACATTATGAGAATGCAGTAATTTTGATACGTATTTTTAATTAAGTACAATTACTAAAGCAAGAGGTATAGTGCACCATGCATATATTGGGTATTTTGAAGAACTTCCACAGAAATATGAAAAGACTGTCAAGCATGAAGATTTTTGCCACATTTAATCTATCAGAGCAGATTATAAAATAGACAGTTTCCAGCACTGGCTCAATGTGCACCCACACAAGTGTCCCAGTCAGCACGTGTGCCACTGTATTTTGTATCAGCTGGAGTTTCTGGGTTAGGTTTAAGGGTAGATAAAGAGAGTTGAAGTAATCAAGCCTGGAAGTGATCATTGCATGGATCACTGTTGCCAAGTCATGGGAGGAGAAACTGATCAGGCAACCATAGGGACCTGTGCCTCCATAGAAAGGCAGGCATCCAGGGTCACTCTCAAACTCCTCATTGTTGATGCTGGATCAATGGCACCCCACCAAGGGCTGGAAGTTGGATTCCTGAGCCTATTCATGACCTAGTTGGATTCATGACACGGTAACAGGATCTCCGTCTTTACTAAATTAGCTTCAGCTGGATCTGTTTTAACCATTCAGCTACAGCCTCTAGCACCCTAGGCAAGATATCTGGTGTGCAGTCTGGCCATCCCTCCATCAAAAGATACAGCTTGGTGTCATCAGAATACTGGTGACAACCTGTCCCAAACCGTTGGATTAATTTTGGAGGCTTGGTCCAGAAGCAATGGTCCACCCCTTTGGAGGCTCCGTGTGCTGGGTGGCCATTATGAGGCTGCAGTAGAGCGGCAGCCTTTTCTGAGGCAGGTTGACAGAGAGGACACAGAGAAGTATCTGAGATGTGTCTGTCTCTGAGGTAAGACTTTTTTGGAGGCAGGGGAGGGGACATGCCGGGAAGCCAGAGATGCTGAGTTAGCTGTGATGGGCCAATGGTTTATGGAGTGCATGGGGTGCCAATGCGAGAGCTCCGTTTGGCCACCACCATAGGGTATGATGATGATGATGATGATGATATTATTTTAAATGCCACTGTTTCAGATTCCATCTGCAGTCCTTAGTCCCACATTTTATGATTAAATACCAGTCCTTTATACCCTCCTTTATAATTTTGCATGCCCTATTGAAGTCAAAGTGCACAGTTCTCTGTACTGGAAATGTAAACTCTTTTAAAACCACTTTAGTCTCACTATGTGGGGAAAAGGCAATCTATAAATGTGTTAAAATATATAAACACAGAATAAAAGCATTTGCTTGAAACTGCCCTGAGCATATTGGAGCTTGTAACCCCACAGGTTACCTTTCACTGGTGGTCTGCCAGTCACAACAGTATTACAACCTTCCTTCACAATTTTCTTTTCTTCCACAAGTTGAATAGAACTTGGGGGTTTTTTGACTAATCTTTCCATCGCAAAATTCCAGGTTCAAGTCTGGCATGGCTTCCACTACCACCATTGCTTCTGGACCAAGCAAGCTTTGTCTATCAGCTGCTACAACTGCCTCCAAGGCTTTCAAAATGGATGGCTTGCTGGAGTCATCATTAGACATGGGCAGCTTGGGCACCTTTCTTGCTGGAGCTCCACAAAGAATGAGGATATGAGCTGTTAACAATGCCATTACTTCTCATGGGGGGGCTGCATTGCTGGAAAAATACTTTTACTTATTTTTACTGCAGGTATGAGAAAACCCCACTCCACCTCACCTGTACTATTGCTTTGCAGCCACCGAAACACACTCAAAACGACTTGGAGGCTGAGCTTTGCAGTCTTTACTTTTGAGATGACTGCATCACTACCAGTCCTGAAGCGCTGGGCCGGTATAACAGGCTTTACATTAGAGGGGCAACCTCCCAAGGCATAGACAATAGTTACTGTGCTGCTAGGGAGAGAGCGAAGCGCAGCCCTCTTCCCCAGCTCGGAACTTTCTTTGGAGAGAGTTGCTGCAGCCAGTTCTTATTTTGGGGAAAGGTGACTTCATGCGGTCTTCTTTAACTAAGGGACAAATCACCCGCCAGTCTCCCCCCACCTGTTCTGAACTAGACCACTCAGCAGTGACCGGTCATCCCAATCGCTTCGCGCTCAGTTGTCAGGCAGTCAAAACAGCAGAAAAGCGACAAGCCGCCAACTCACCAACTGCTAGCTTACTCCAAACTTAGGGTTGCCAATCCCCAGGTGGGGGCAGGGGAACCCCCGGTTTGGAGGCCCTCCCCTCGCTTCAGGGTCATCAGAAAGCGGAGGGAGGGGAGGTAAATGTCTGCTGGGAATTCTATTATTCCCTATGGAGATTTATTCCCATAGAAAATCATGGAGAATTGATCCACGAGTAACTGGGGCCCTGGGGGGGCTATTTTGGGGGGTAGATACACCAAATTTTCAGTACAGCATCTAGTGTCTCACCCCAAAATACCCCCCAAGTTTCAAAAATATTGGATCAGGGGGTCCAATTCTATGAGCCCCCAAAGAAGGTGCCCCTATCCTTCATTATTTCCTATGGAAGGAAGGAATTGAAAAGGTGTGCTGTCCCTTTAAATGTGATGGCCAGAACTCCCTTTGGAGTTCAATTATGCTTGTCACAGCCTTGATCTTGGCTCCACCCCTAATGTCTCCTGTCTCCACCCCCAAAGTCTCCTGGCTCCACCCCCAAAGTCCCCAGGTATTTCTTGAATTGGACTTGGCAACTCTATCCGAACTCAGACCGCTGCCTTGGCAAACATATCCTTCCGGGCCATATCGGGGAATACCCACACGTCACATTAATCTCGGATAGTTCGTTTCACTTAGCCCTCACATCCGGGCAATTTAAGGATTATTTCCAAGTACAAGCGCAGTAAAGGCCCAGCTCTTTCTCTCGTCGATCGACATCCAATTTTGTTTTTTTTTTAAAAAAGCTCCTGTTAGAAAACAGCACATAAGATGCGTATCACGGGAGGGCGGTTTTTCGTTGGGTGTGTGCCTGCTTCGTGGGAGTCAGAGTCAATAAAATAAAGCGGCTGCATTTCATATGTTCGTCGTGCTCCATCCTTAACGTGATAGGTAAAGGGAGGACTGCACAAAAATAGTTGAAGCAGAAGTTGCAGGATTGCAGGCCTGGCTCAGAATGGAGCCCACGAGTTTCAACTTGCGAGAATGGGGTGGATTCCAACTTCTGCTGCCTATTTTGTGCATGAGACAGTCAGCAGGTCTGTGTCAAAGTGAGAGGAATGCCTGTTGCTTCCACAAAGGTCCGTCAAGAAGGCTACGGTGCTACTGGGAATATTATAAGGAGTGCTGAAAAATATTTATGTCATGTTCATCATCATAGGGAACGGGTGCAATGTAGCACCTAAGAGTAAACAAGAATAGGGGAGGTCCCAGGTTCAAATTTGCCCCCCCTCCCCCATCTGCAATAGGAGAATAATACTGACCTACCTTGTGGGACTCTTGTGACGTTATATATGCAAAGTATTCAGAAGTGAGTGTCTGCCTTGGGAGAGACTTTTATCAAGGGCAGAGCTGCTGCTGCCTGCATTGACCTGCTGATTAGTTTGTTGATGCAAGTAGTAATTGTGAAATTTGGGTCTCTTTTGTATGTCCTTTTTGCATATTGTAAACTACTTTGGGTCCACATTGTGTGGAGAAGAAGAAGAAGAAGATATTGGATTTGCATCCCGCCAGCCACTCCGAAGAGTCTCAGAGTGGCTCACAATCTCCTTTACCTTCCTCCCCCCACAACAGACACCCTGTGAGGTAGATAAAGATATTGGATTTATATCCCGCCCTCCACTCCGAAGAGTCTCAGAGCGGCTCATGATCTCCTTTTCCTTCCTCCCCCCACAACAGACACTCTGTGAGGTAGATAAAGATATTGGATTCATATCCCACCCTCTACTCCGAAGAGTCTCAGAGTGGCTCACAATCTCCTTTTCCTTCCTCCCCCACAACAGACACCCTGTGAGGTAGATAAAGATATTGGATTTATATCCCGCCCTCCACTCTGAAGAGTCTCAGAGCAGCCCATGATCTCCTTTCCCTTCCTCCCCCACAACAGACACCCTGTGAGGTGGGTGGGGCTGGAGAGGGCTCTCACAGCAGCTGCCCTTTCAAGGACAACCTCTGCCAGAGCTATGGCTGACCCAAGGTCATGCCAGCAGGTGCAAGTGGAGGAGTGGGGAATCAAACCCGGTTCTCCCAGATAAGAGTCCGCACACTTAACCACTACACCAAACTGGCTCTCCTGGAGAAAAGCAGGGAAGAAGTTCCTTAAGTAAATAAAACACTGAAGATGATCTGTGCATGCTATATTTGTGTGTTAAGTGCCATGGAACTGATTCCAGTTTATGGAGCTCCTATGAATTAATGACCTTCAAAATAGCCTCGCTCAGGTTTTGCAAACTGAGGCTTCCTTGATTGAGTCAATCCATTTGATGCTGGGGAACAAAGTCTGAGCCCAGTGACACCTTTAAGACCAGCAAAGACAGCAAAATGGAGAGCCAGTTTGGTGTAGTGGTTAAGTGTGCAGACTCTTATCTGGGAGAACCGGGTTTGATTCCCCACTCCTCCACTTGCACCTGCTAGCATGGCCTTGGGTCAGCCATAGCTCTGGCAGAGGTTGTCCTTGAAAGGGCAGCTGCTGTGAGAGTCCTCTCCAGCCCCACCCACCTCACAGGGTGTTTGTTGTGGGGGAGGAAGGTAAAGGAGATTGTGAGCCGCTCTGAGACTCTTCGGAGTGGAGGGCGGGATATAAATCCAATATCTTCTTCTTCTTCTTATTATTATTCAAGGTATAAGCTTTCAGGTGCGTGCACCCTGTATCTGAAGAAGTGTGCGTACACATGAAAGCTTATTCCTTGAGTAATACTTTGTCAGTCTTAAAGGAGCCATCAGAGGCAAACTTTGTTCTGCTGCTTCAAACCAATATCGCTTTCAACACCAGAATCTATCTCATGTTGGGTCTTTTTCTTTTCCGGCTGTCTTCATCTTTTCCAAGCATTATTGTCTTTCCCAATGACTCTTGTATTCTGATAATGTGATCAATAGTATGCTAAGTACTATGGCTGTAATAACGCTAAGCATTTATACAATTCTTTCTTATGTGCCCTTGCCTAGGAGAAAGTGGGCTTCTCTAAATCCACAGGCTTACACTGGAGCAGTACTTATATAGGATTGCACTAACTGGTGGTTAAAGCAATTATCTACCTTTTATTGATCCAAACTAGGATGAAATTAGAATAGCAGTAGTCACAGCTGAAACAGAACTGATTCAGTAAGTGCGATAGTTTTAATGTCTGGTTGCTATTATCCCTACTAGCACACTTTCACACTGTATCAATGAAATAGGTACAGGACCTTGTTGTTATGGGTAAAGAATGTCGGTGTTACTTAAGTTGTGTTTCATTTTGGCATTGCCTGCCAAATATATCTAATTTGGCAGGGGTAGTGCTGCCTAACTGGTTTTGAGAAATTTTCTAGTATATACAGAATTCTTAAAATGTAAATATTTCAATACATGTGTGTGTTTTGACCATGAAAATACACAAAACTGATAAGCTCTTGTCTTTGAAAGTATGTTTTTTGGATAACTGGAAATATATTGTTTATAGGAGTTACTGATGTTGTTTTGGCTAGTTCATAGACATTACAGAAGCACCTTAGTTAGTTGCTTTGTTTGCTACCATGCTATGAATCTTTTGTTAATTGTTACATAAAACAAACATGCTTTTTAATAAAATATTGGAGGGATTGTGGATGCTCTCCAGATAAAGATAGATTAGGGCAAGATTAGAATTTTACTAGGTTCACAGAGTTCTCTGGGAAGTCTTCTCTACTTTTGCATGAGTCCCAATCTGCTAGCATGGCTCTAAATAGTCTAAGGACAAATCCCAAGTATTCAGGCAGTCTCTCTTATAGTTAATTACACACATACAGTCTCACCACCAGGCTCAATTTATGTTAAACTAGGATAAATTTATTGAAGAAATTGTAACACAGAATTTTTTTAGAAGAAAAGATTGTAGAAAATTGATTTCTTTGGAAACAAATGAGAGATCATATGGTGAATATGTAGTAGAAATTCTTTACTCTTAGCAATAATGTGTTTCTGAAGAGCTGAGTATTTATAAAGCTGTCTGATTTCCAGACATTCTGTCAACATGAATCATTCACATTTTGAGCTATGCTCGTACATTCGCATCTTGAATATATGAAACTTTCTTGTACTGAGTCAGACCATTAGTCTGTTTCTAGTTTGATACTACTACGACTGGCAGCAGCAGAGCCAGAGAAAGGTGATCCTTAACTGATAGGCTCAGAGACTGGTGCACCAAGCATGTGTTCTTCCACTGAGCCACAGCTCCTCTCTTCTCCTTGGTACACATGGCTTCAGAAACATCTTTGTTGAGATCCGTCATATCTTTGCACAAAAGTTATCTCAAAGCATCACTACAAAGTAATGGCCTATGTAACCTAGGGCTATAATTGGTACATTCTGTTTTAAGTACATTTTAAAGCCCAGTTAATTTTAGGATTAAGAGATTCTTCACTAGCCAAAAACAATCACAAGACATTTATGTAAAACGCTTTTCTTCTGAGGAAGCAGGTCTTAACTTCTTTTCCAGAGGCCTAAACAATCTCAAGCGTTATCTTGAAGTACTCTGCAGCTTTCAGTGTACCAAAGGACTAAGGAAACGGTGGTGAGACTTGGTGGCTTACATGTCATAAAGCTTAAGCTGTTCTTTGATATCAGTTTCAGTCATCTCCCCAAATGTTTCTGCTTTTTCCTTCATGAGACTGAAGATGGCAGCCAACTGCTGTCTCTGAATCCTGCCAAGAAGAGAAGAAAAATAACAAAAAAGGAAAAATGGAAATTCCAAGAGTCTTTCTGAATCGGATCGATGGAGTTAAACAAGACACATCATGACAGCTTGCAGTAATGTCCGGTGTCATTACAGAGAGTGTGTGCGCGCGTCAGGGGCATGTAATGTGATGAAATGCATTCAAAATCAAAAGCCTGTTATGGTTGGACATGTTAACAAAGCCTTTCTCTGACATACAGAATAGAAGATAGCCTAAAAGAGGCTAGAAACTTTGAGCGTTTTCGCACTGACCTTAATGGGCAGCGTCTGCGCGGATTTCGCACTAATTGCTCCGCAGAAGCCGGAAGAGCCGCAAGGTCTCGCGGCTTTTGCGTCACAAATGTAAACTGCTTTTTGGCGGTTTACATTTGCGACGCAAAAGCCGCGGGACCTTGCGGCTCTTCCGGCTTCTGCGGAGCAATTAGTGCGAAATCCGCGCAGACGCTGCGCGGTGAAGAGGGACGTCGCTGCCGATTAAGGTCAGTGCAAAAACGCTCTTTATGTATTAGAGCCAGATATTCAGTTCTGCTAATGGTAGAGCTATAGAAGCTCGGAGGAAGCTTCTTTGTGCAGGTGGAAGGTTCCTTGTGTCAGAGAAAGGCACTACTATTACTTAACAGATTACTTTGGATGCTTGATTTATCCTGAGTGTGCTCATGTATTATCAGGAGATGGCCTTGCAGTTCTTCATTGAGTATCACCTTCAGCCTCTTTTGTTATTCACCAGAGCCCCTTTGTCAGATACATGGTGTAATATGAGATCTTTTTTGCCTTGGCTTTCATAATTTCCCTCGGGGGCATTTGGTGGAAATGACAGCCACTGAGGGATGAAGCAAGGAAACTTTCCTGTGGATGTGTCATTACCACTGTAAGCACAAACTGCATGGAGAATTGTCTCTCTTCCTCCCTTTCTAATTTAGTGCTGCATTCTGAGGAAGGGTCCTAGTTTGCTGAACTACTATATTACATACTAAGTTGACATTAATGGACAGTCTCCACAAGCAGAGAGTCCCAACAGAGCATGCACAGACCACAAGAGAGCAGAACTTCAGTGTTGAGTATGATGTGGAGGAACGTATTGCACTTCAAGCAAAGGCATAATCTCAGTAAGGACCTTGTTTTGTAATTTCCCCCATCCCTTAAATAGTGGTCATGCACCTCACTGTGCTCCATGCCAGTTTCATGTATGTGAAATGAATTTTCTCTGAACAGCCTGAACTTGGAACGAATCTTAATTCTACAGAAATGAATGTATTGCTCTTGACAACAGATATGGTTTCTTCATGGACTTTTTAAAAGGTCTAATCTTCCATAAAGTCTTGATAAACAGATCCAGTAATTAATCTTTGTCAAAATGCAGCCATAATCCCATAGGGGCAACACAGGTTTAATTCATGGGAGGTTGATACAAGATCTGAGCAGAGCACAATGGGATACTTGTTCAAAAGCAATTCTTCTGTTTCAAGAAGACCCACTTTGCAAATTCTTTATATGTAAATACCATATATTGGTCATAATGTATTCAGAACATCTTACATTAGAAGGTGCTTTCCGCTTGGGGCTCTGATCCTAAACACACTTTTGCCATAGAAAAGTATTTCAGCAGCACTTTAGAAATCCCAGTTCAATTCAAAAATCAAGTATATGTTCCTTCCCTTATACAGTCACATTAGAAGTCTGCTGAGGCTTAAAATGGAAACTAGTACTGGCTTTTTTGCAATGTAAGATACTGACTGAGTCAAATTCTAAGGCAGATTTGGAATCCTAAAAGCTAATAAGATTACTGTGACATGAACTTTATTGTTATTTTCTACAACAGACTAATGCAGCTCTTATTCTGGAATAACACCTGTCCCAACCCAGCAAATCACAGAGAAGTCATGGAGGTCTGTGGCATGCCTTTATATCCAAGGTAGTAGATCCAAGAACAGAAGTACACAAGGAGTTGACGGTATCATATATGTTCTATACCGGGGTGGCCAATGGTAGCGCTTCAGATTTTTTTTTGCCTACAACTCCCATCAGCCCCAGCCAGCATGGCCATGCTGGCTGGGGCTGATGGGAGTTGTAGGCAAAAAAAATCTGGAGAGCTACCGTTGGCCACCCCTGTTCTATACAGTACCCTACACATAACTCACAGAAGCCACTTCCCCATGAATTTATCCAGTGATACTGCTGAAATGTTTAAAGGCCCATCTCCACGTGGGCTGGTCAAATTGTATAGGTCCTTGCCACCCTATCATTGACCCCAGTCCAAGCTAGGTAATGACTGCAAGGTAAATATCAGGGCTTTTTTTTCTGCGAAAAGGAGTGCCAGAACTCTCAAAAGGAAAATGAAGGAGAAACACACGGGTGCTCCTCATGAACTTAAAACATTTTTGTTTTAGAATTTTGTTTACACAAGGAGGTTCTGGAACTCCATTCTACCATGTTTCCCCAGGAAAAAAAGCTTTGGTAAATACCAACATGGCTCACCACCTCCCTGGGTTGAGAGCCCTTTGAATGTTGAATCAGTGCTGTGGGATGAACTTATGGAAAAGTAGCTCCCCACGCCACTGCTTCAAAGAGCTAAAAGGCACCTGCCATCTTGAATTTCTGCAGTTTCACTCTGGTAATTTCTTTATTGGGAAATGTAGAAATGTTGACACGATGAGGGTGAAGAATAACAGATTCTCAGGCGGCAACATAAAGAAGCATTTGTAAGTCATACAAATGCATTAGAAATGCTTTTTAAAATGAATATGCAATGTAAGGGCTTCTTAACACTCCCCCCCCCCCCCCCGCAATGATGCTCCATATAAAATGGCAAAATCTTGCTGCTTTCTCCCAGTCCTTTTTTAGCAACAGACAGCTGGGTAGGAAAATCTTAAGTCCATTGAGCGACCTTCTATTGCAGACTGCAGCCTCCATAGTTACATCTTGTAAGAGAAGAAAATGCTGAAGAAAAACTACACACAGTTTAGCATCATGTGCACTTTTGGCCTTTAGTCATTGTGGACTGAAAAGTGGTTACCAGTAGGGAAGGGCATGAACTGGGAAAATGGAGATTTGTAAAGGTTTGTGATATCTCACAAACCACAGACCTCCACAAATCTTTCCATTTAATGAACATATGAAGCTGCCTTATACTGAATCAGACCCTCGGTCCATCAAAGTCAGTATTGTCTACTTAGACTGGCAGCGGCTCTCCAGGGTCTCAAGCTGAGGTTTTTCACACCTATTTGCCTGGACCCTTTTTTGGAGATGCCAGGAATTGAACCTGGGACCTTCTGCTTCCCAAGCAGATGCTCTACCACTGAGCCACCGTCCCTCACCAAAGAACCGGTTCAAGGATCCCTTTAAATGACTTTTGCAAGCCATACTACCACAGTGGTGCAACTTGCAAGTGAACTCAGAAGGCATTTATTTATTTATTCAATTTATAAACCACTCTCCCCCAAAGGACTCAGGGCATTGTACATCATGCTAAAACATATAAATTAAATTAAATATCAATTAATTGATTGATTCCAAAATAAAACCATTAAAATATAATCATTGATGGCATTTAGTATATTTCTCTCCCTCCATACAAGGCGAAGAATGGTTCAGGTGCAACAGGGAGGGGGACCATTGCTGTTCTCAACCATAGCCTGGCAAACATCTCTGTCTTGCATGCCCTGTATAATGTCCCACAGGGCACGGATATCACCATGTAGAGAGTTCCACCAGGCAGGAACTTGTGAGTCACGCTTGCGAGCTGGTGGTGGTGTGGCTTGCAAAAACCATTTGAAGGGATCTCTTTAAATGGCTTTTGCAAGCGGCAATGCCACAGCACAACTCACAAGTTCATGCCACCATGGCAGTGCTGGTGTGGCTTTGCCACCTGGGAGGTTTGTGAAGATGGGATGGCATGAACCGAGGTTTGGGAAGCACAAACTAATGAATTTCAGATTGTAATTTGGTTTGTGCCCATCCCTAGTTACCAGCTTTTATGTAGTAGAATAGCTGATATGCGCTGTTAACAATCCATTGTACTTGGCTTGTAGAAATCTATTGCAAGCCAGGTTCCCATATTTGGTAGTTGATATTCTTGGACATTCTTGACTGACTGTGCAACCAACATCTTTTTAAAGCAATGTAAGGATATATCCGGTGCCTCTTAGGCTCTTTTCCAATAGCATACTTGTGACGGACTCAGGCCCTTAGCCTGAGTAGCTGAGAAACAGGCTTGCAGCAAATGGCTGGAACGTTGCCCAAGCAATGGAAAAGTATCCTTTGGAGGTTTGCTCAGCAGAAAATCACCTCAGGATTTTTAGTCTTAGCCAGGGGGTCTTCGAGAGAAGTCTTCAGTATACCAGTCTGAAGTGAAGACAGTGGGCTTAGGCCGGGCAGTTGTAAAACCAACTGGACAAGGGGCTGAGAGCGGCCAGAGTGGCTGAGCTCCTTGTGGGAGACAGAACTGAGTAGACTCTGTCTGGAAGAGGGAGTTGTCAGACGGTTTGAAACTCTGAGGGAGATTTTGTCAGTGCATCAGGCAATCTCCAGGTACAAACTAGATCACACATACACACTGAGGGGAGAACTGGATTCTGGTGGTCAGCAGGGTTGCCCAAGACTCAGACCAGAGGACTAGCTGTGGGGCTGAGATGCATCGGAATTGAGAGGTGTGAGTCCTGGAAGATAGCTAGTGTGAAAGGGTCTGTGAGGAAGAATACTGACACCAGTCAAGAGTTCTCTATGTGTGTGTGGAAAAGTGATTGAAGTTTGTTATTTATATGATTTGACACTGCCTAAGTTAGGGTAAGACATCTGAAGAAACAGCATTCTGAGTGCCCAGAAGGCACAGACAGCCTGTGTGAAGCCGAGTCTCGTGGGACTCTGAAACCTGCCTGGTTTATAGTTTATTTCAAAGATCCTCTGCCAAAGTTGTGTTATATTTTACCTCAGCCTGATTAGTCTCTACTCTCTGTAATTGTTTTATTCTGCCAACCAGCTGCCAACTGATTTGCCTCTTGCATAGTAAACAGTTCCAATCTATATTCTTTCATCCCTCTTCCTTGTCTTTTGTTTCTTAATAAATATTTTGTGGTTTTTGACTTTAAAACCGTCTGGTGCCAATTATTAATAGTTCTGACAGGATTTCTGTGAGTCTGATTGAGAGACTGAGGGAAGGTGACTCGGAAGAAATCTGAAGTGGTCACCTCCTGAGTAAAGTCTCTGACTGGGTTCCTCACAATACTGTGAAATTCAGGTGCTCTAAATCAGCATTCTTATGCCTCCGAATCATATGTGGACTGCATTAATCTGTGCTAGTCCAAAAGTGCCAGCAGTCAAGACTATACTGTCCAAGCTACAACCCCCTCTCCCATTCTTATTGGTGTCTTTTCTGCAAAGTTACCATCCCCTCTCTTCTTTCTAGTTTAATGCTACAGTTTGGTAGCTGCCATCCAGATACAGCCTCATTCACTATTTCCTATGTGGTTGCCTCTTTCCCTGCTGACCACAGTCTCAATTTCTCAACTAGTCTTCATAAACATCAGTCCGATAAGGTACACCTCATTCCTGCATGCTTGTTACCGGTAATTACTTTTGAGCCTTCCTGAGTTCCCTTACAGTAGCTGCCCAGATTCCGCCCAGGTCTTTAGACTTGCTGCACTGCATTATGGTTGGAATGATAAGTGGTATCTGTCATGTTCTTCCTGGCATAACTTTGAGCTGCTTCAGTAATCTATTAGGTAGCTTACTTGTATATCCAAGTGCTCTACTTGCATCATGGCAAAAGAAGGGACTTGCAGGAAGTTGCAGCCCTTCCTCACTGGATGGGAACATCATGGCCAAGGAACTGCAGCCTTCTGCAAATCCCCCTCCCCGCAATATTGCTAACATAAGTAGATTACTCACGTGGGCATCTGCTTGTGCTTGTGCATGCCTGTCCCGAACTAGACATGACATATAGAATCCAAACACAAGTCAGGGAAGAGCTATATGTGACTGAGTGCTGTGTATACTCGAGGCCAGAAAGAAATCATAGCTGGTGTGAACTTGCCATTTTAGAATCTCATGACACTGTCTTTGAAATATGGCTTCGTCTTCTACCTCCCAGTCCTGGGCTATAGGTATGTTTGGTATTTTCCCACTAGAAAATAACTATTTAATCTTTGACAGGGCTTTTGTTGTAGAAAAAGCCCAGCAGGGACTCATTTGCATATCAGGCCACACCCCCTGATGTCACCATTATTTCACACAGGGCTTTTTTTGCAGAAAAACCCAGCAGGAACTTATTTGCATGTTAGGCCACACACCCTGTTGCCACATCAGCCAGAACTGCGTCACTGTGCGTTCCTGCTTTTAAAAAGCCCTGATCTTTGAAATAAACCAAGCTGTTTAAAGCTGCCAACCTTCAGGCGTCGGCTGGAGATCTCCCAGAATTAAAGCTGATCTCCATACTACGTAGAATGCTTATTTAATATTTATTTATTTAAAACATTTATTCCACATCTTCTGGAGAAAATGGCTGCTTTGGAAGGTGGACTGTGCGGCATTATGTCCTACTAAGATCTTTCCCCTCCCTAAACCCGACTCTCTCATCTCCAGGTATTTTCAAACCCAGAGTTCACAACACTAAAGGTGCTGGAAAGTGTTTAAACGCCACCCCCCCCCCAACAAAAAAACCAGGAATACCAAAACTGTTAACAAACAACAACAACCATTCATATAAACTGCTTAAAGGTTTATTGGACTGAATAATGGCAATATACATTTCAAGCCACTAAAAATGACAGTCCTCTGTATAAGATCCACCTTCACATTTAGAAAAAAAAATGTAAAAAATACCCAGACAGCCATTTTTTTTGTCATTACTAAGGAGATAGCTTTGCTCTCTGCCACTAGCAGTATCTGGGCTCAGCTACTGATGTCCCTTGTACAATGTATGCACATACTGCTGTATAACTGAAACAATATGTTGAATATAAGGCATTCTTTGCATAGTTAATGGTGTTCAGAACACTGAATCTGTCAGACATCATGAACTGGAGGCAGAGTGGTTGCTAACGGGTATTTCAAAGCCGAGTGTCTTTTTATATATGCATGTATAAATATGAATCAATTGCAAACTGTAATATGCTAGTGAATACAGAAGCAGAAGTTTTGCTTCTTTGTAGCTAAAGCTTCCTGCTGTTTCCTAAATAAGCCCTTAAAAAAAATAACACTAGAGATAAACAATCCCCAAACTTAGGTGTTCCTCGAATAACTGACTAAATTTCAAGTATAGTTTGCATAAAATTTTGTTTTTGCAAAAACTGCATGGGTTTGATATATTTTGAAGCATTCGAAAGGAAGCAGCGTGACCTCAAAACCTAACGGGAAAACAGAAGTATGCCGGAGAAATTCCAAACTTCATGGCAATTCTACAGAGCAGAAAGTGACATCAGTATAATACCAAAGTGCTTCCTTTTGTAGAAGAAAAGACATATTGAAAACCAATTACAGTCTGTGTGGAATTATGGTCTCAGTCTACTAACCATTAAGGCTGAACAGACTGCATTATCTGAAAGGGTTAATGAATCGACACAGGGAAATTTGGGGAAGGAGAGTGCCACAAAAAGGAAGACGACGCTGTGGTAGTGTGGTGGTGTAAAAGGAAAGGGATATATTGCTCCTGTTATTCCAGAAAACTTAGCATTAATACCCAAACAAAAAGTTTCCATTTCAGGATTTAAATTTTCACACTTCCCTCTTGGGAACAAGGAGCAAGTAAATAGAAGCACTGCCTATCAAGCATTAATGAAGCTCAAGTCCTCATGATGAAAGTCTGTCATTAACTATAACACTAAGCCATTCTTAATTTTCAGGACCTTCTCCTACTTAATGATGGAGAATTTTTTCTTTTTTGAAAGGCTATAAAGCAGGATTAAACTGACTACACAAGAAATTTGCATTGTACAACCATCTCTCCACCAGGATGCAGAGAGAACCTATACAATGTTTTAAATCTTAGTGCACAGTCTTCAAAGATACCAAGAAAAATTCTGGTCCTGGGTCAGAAGTGAAGAAAGACTAAACACTTAGATATAGCAGCAAGTGGAGTGGTCTGATGTAATGGATTCTATTGTGATGGAGACAGAGCAGATATGAAGTGACAAACACAACATTGTGTGCCTGATTTTGTTCAAGGGTCTTACTCTCACATCTAAGAACAGAACCCTCAAATATCATTTCACAGTCACTTTCTCTAGCCCACAGAATTCTTGGGACTGAACACATTGACTTCTTTCCAGTCATGTTATTATCATGACTTATTCTGAGGAACTCCACTTCAGCCAAACAGAAAGTCCCATATTACGAGGGGATATTTAGTTTTCTGTTGTGTATGCATATATCTGGTAGAATTTGTTTTGTTTTTCTTTCATGCCTTTAAAGATGCCAAAGGAAAAGTCTTAGGGAGACTCTAGGGATAACTTCATATAGTCTTCAGTTCTGCAAAAAGAAACAAGAAGAAAAATAAAGAGAATGCATTTCAGTTATTTCACCTTTGGCGGGATATTGCTATTCATTTCTGTGGTAAGTGGAGAAGAACTCCGTGCAGTGAGGGAATTTCTAAAAATTTCTGAATTACTTAAGCACACACACAAAGCAAGTTAGCAGAGAGACTGCTTCAAGATTTATGGCATTTTGCTTCATCATTTGCAGCAGGATAGGCTAATCCCAAACACCTCAGTGAAGCGAGAATTTGTAAAAACCCTTTGTAGCCAGTTGTGTTTCAAACATCACTAGCCCCATAAACTCATGAACAATCCTTGACATTTTGGCATCTACATTTAATAATTCCCAAAGCATTTCATACTCAGAATGTCCCAGGAAAACTGGATCTCCTGACCAAATGCTATTCTGTGGGATACATACTCAAATTAATGGGGCTGCTGATTCATGACAAGTTTTATGATTCACAGATGTGGCACTAAGGGAGCTCCAGAATTAATAAAATAGGTGTATAGTGTTGTCGGAAGCCATTTTCAATGGCTGAAGAAACTAGAGCTTGCAATGAATTACTACAGTGCCCAGCAAAAAACAACCTTTCCATCAACAGTGTCAAAATTCTTTCTTGAAAATGCACGTTTTCCAGCATTATATCCTTCTTTTATATATTTCTACATGCTTGGTCAGGACAACGTAACAGACAAAATGCGTTTATATCAAGGCATTCAGTATACAAAGTGCATGCTGCACTATTTATGCAGGAAGGGCTTGCGGTGATTTATAAGGATGAATCTGTTAATGATCCAAAACATTAGTTTCCTTTTATAGAGTAGAAAGGTGGGGGATGACTCAATGGGCATTTTCGCACTGACCTTATTCAGCAGCGACGCCCCTCTTCAAATGGAAACTGGTTTTTGGCGGTTTCCGTTTGCGCCGCAAAAGCCGCGGGGCTTTCCGGCTCTTCCGGGTGCTCCGGGGCAATTAGTGCGAAATCCGCGCAGATCCTGCGCGCTGAAGAGGGGCGTCGCTGCTGAATAAGGTCAGTGCGAAAACGCCCAATAACTTTTACTCTGCTATGATGGCCCTGCTGAAGGGAATTAGACTAAAGCAATGTAAGTGATAATAGGTCCATGAGAATACAGTCAACAAGCTGCTTAAAGTTGGAATGCCTCTACTTAAACCTGTTTTACCTCATCTGTGTCAAGGTAGCTTAATGGCTTAGTGATAGTGT
Source organism: Heteronotia binoei (assembly GCF_032191835.1). NCBI lineage: Eukaryota > Metazoa > Chordata > Lepidosauria > Squamata > Gekkonidae > Heteronotia > Heteronotia binoei. The sequence continues at coordinate 71,345,436 of NC_083235.1, forward strand.
GCATTTGAAGTCTCTTTTGCTCTCTTCAGAACACTTGTTCTTGAAATAGCTTTGTGTGGGAGTCTTAAACCTAATGATCAGCAAGGTTCTGTCAAGTCTTTGTAAGCTGCTCAGCCAAAACAACTGTTACATTCACACACCATGAGTCTCAGATATGTATTCGCTATTCTTTGGAACTGTTTTTCCTAAAGATCTTTAGGAAGTGAATTCCACCATCAGAGATACCGTCACGCTTTCAAATATGAGCGTCTTTATCATCCAGTCTTCTTCACACACTACCAAAATTGAAATAATTTAAGGCAACAAAAGGACAACCTTTCAGAGAATATAGCTCTTCAGAATTCTATCTGTGAGGAGTATGTTTGTATATATATGTGCAGGGACAAAATGGGCATAAACCAAAGTTCCATGATTAGGACTTCCTTTTTGCGTGTGCACGTGTATGTATATGCATCCAAAAAGAAGGAATATGGGAAGAGGGCAAATACAATCAGGTCTACAATGCTGGCAGAGCAGTTCCTCCCCCTGCACTGTTTTTTCTGATGAAAGTCTCACATGTATACAGAGCAGCTATTTACCCCACAGGAGGAAATATATGGGTACCATATGGATGTTTGTACATTTTCGCCATGGGATAAATAGCTCCAGGGAAGTAAAAAAAGAGATAAAGTGCCACAAGAATCACATTATCATATAAATATGATGCCCCCTCCCAAGTGGCTCCATGCTGCTTTCCCTTTATATGTGTATTCTTAATCACACTTAGCTCAGGAGTAAACCCCCACTGAATTTAGTGAGACCTGCTGCTGAGTAAAGATACTTAGGATAAAGGTAAAAAGGCAGTCCTCTGTGCAAGCACCAGTCGTTTCCGACTCTGGTGTGACGTTGCTTTCACAATGTTTTTACGGCAGACTTTTTACGGGGTGGTTTGCCATTGCCTTCCCCAGTCATCTACACTTTCCCCCCAGCAAGCTCATTTTACCGACCTCGGAAGGATGCAAGGCTGAGTCAACCTCAAGCCGGCTACCTGAAAACCCAGCTTCCGCTAGGGATCGAACTCAGGCCGTGAGCAGAGCTTAGGACTGCAGTACTGCAGGTTTAACACACTGCGCCGTGGGGCTCTTAAGTATAGGAAAGGAAAGGAAAGGTCCCCTGTGCAAGCACCAATCGTTTCCAACTCTGGGGTGACGTTGCTTTCACAACGTTTTCACGGCAGACTTTTTTATGGGGTGGTTTGCCATTGCCTTCTCCAGTCATCCACACTTCCCCCCCAGCAAGCTGGGTACTCATTTTACCAACCTCGGAAGGATGGAAGGCTGAGTCAACCTGGAGTCGGCTACCTGAACCCAGCTTCCGCTGGGATCGAACTCAGGTTGTGAGCAGAGCTTAGGACTGCAGTACTGCAGCTTTACCACCCTGCGCCTTGGGGCTGTTACTACTTAGGATAAGGCATAGCTAAATGGCTGGCCTGCCTCTTCTGTCTTATATGAAATATGTGGTGCTATAGCAGGCAAGCAAAGACTAGACGTTCTATCCACAAGAAAAGACAGCATGCCAGTAGCTAGTTTCATCCAGCTTTGGTCCTGGAGCACCTGGAAGAGAAAGGATGCTTCTCCAACATCATAGCCCCAAACTGACCATCCCCCTCACCCTGAGAAAGCTTAAGCATGGACCTTCCAGCTCACGTCTACTGGCTCAGGGATTAAGAGAGATCTTCATTATGAACAGTAAAAGGAGGATAGCCAGGCACAATCCATTGGATCACTGTGGGAGCTGGGGACTGTACGATTTGCCTGCACAGCCTCCTGAGGAGGAGGTCTATTTCTGCACAAGCTGGGATTGAATTGGAAGATGAGAAAGTAATGTTCATAGTGGGGAGGAAGGGCAGGCATACTTGCTTTCCCTGTCTAGTGTACCTGGCCCACCTCTGAAGAAGGTTTAATATCCAAATTGAGTGTGTGTGCACTGATGACATACTCCATTCTCACTTCTTAAAGAGAAATCAGATGCACAGAATAGACACGTAAGGTCTGGTTCTCTGCAGTAGATGTTCAGAAGCAGAACAGGCACACTGAAAGGAAAGGGGGAAAGTGCATGCCCCCCCTGAAAGGGAAGGGGGAAAGTGAATGTCCCTCCCACTGAAAGGAAAGGGGGAAAGTGCATGCCCCCCCACTGAAAGGAAAGGGGGAAAGTGCATGTCTCCCCCACTGAAAGGGAAGGGGGAAAGTGCATGTCCCCCCCACTGAAAGGGAAGGGGGAAAGTGCATGTCCCCCCCACTGAAAGGGAAGGGGGAAAGTGCATGTCCCCCCACCACGCTGAGGAATCTAGAGTGCCTCCATATTTCTGACCTGGTCCTATCAATCCAATCCATATAGCCCAATTAAATTAAGCAAAGGGCATTTATATTTTAACCTGGATCATAAGAAACTGCATCATGCCCCACAATGCAGACAATCTGATGCAATATTAGCAAGTCCCCTTGTCTGTTTTGCAAGGGGAACTACAAAAGGAGTCAAAGTTTAAAATACTGCTGACACCATGTAAGAGTGCCCAGGAACGAGTTAGCAGCTAGAGAATGGCAGGCTGCCTGTAGGAAGACTCCATATAAAGCAGAACACATGAGAAACATGCAGCGAGAAAGACTGTCAGGTGGGGCACAGATGATTAATAAAGATCAGAGGAGAACAGACACATGAGCATAAACGAAAAAGCCTCAAAAGCTTAGAGCAACAGCACTCCCATCAGACTCTGTATTGCACTAAGAAAACAGAGAGATTTTGACCTAGTGTGCTGAAAAGTGAGTGCCCTCCCGTCTTTCCCTGTAGGAGTAATATCAGTGTTCAGTACGACTAGTGCAAGCATTCAGCTGACAAAAAAGGACGAATACACACTTTGAGTTGTGCATCTGCTGTAAGGAACCTTTTTCCCCTCTTGGAGAAGAAGCTGAAGTTGCACAGATTGACTGGCTGGTCCTTGCATCAGTAATAAAGCAACTCCCCCTCCCCCATTTCTTAGAACAAGGCTGGCCATGTTCTGTGTGTCACAAAACCCCTCTCCTCTGCAGATTTCAGAGTGTAAAAAAGAAAAGAAAATACCTCTAAAATGAAGCACCCACAATCTTTAGATCTAGTAAACTTGCAAGCAGTTAGGGAAACAGAGCCCACAGCCTCACCTAAAGCAATCAGCTTTCAGTCTGAAGCCAGGTAGACCTATCACTATAGGAACAAAGGTGGTGGAACAGGTGAAGTACCTGTACCCACTCCTGTTTCTATGTGTATCTGTGTGGGCAAGAGGAAACTTCTGCATGGCTGAAAGAAGGATTCAACCAATTATGTGGCTCCTGAGTTTAGAAAGACATGGCAATCAGCGCATCAGAGAAATTTTGTGGAGTCTGATGGAGCAAGCTTCAGATATGCACATAGCCAACAGAGCACCCAGATATGTTGTTATAAGGCAGAAAATTCATTGTGACTGCATTCAGACATCACAGCAAGCTTTTTGCGTAACCTAAGTGAAGGATAGCGGTACCTTCTTTGGGGGCTCATAAAATTGGACCCCCTGGTCCAATTCTTTTGAAACTTAAAGGGTGTTTTGGGAAGACGCACGGGATGCTATGCTGAAAATTTGGTGCCTCTATCTAAAACAACAGGACCCCCCCCCCTCCGATCCCCACAGATCAATTTTCCATTATACCCTATGGGAATCGGTCTCCATAGGGAATAATGAAGTGCCCAGCAGACATTCCCCTCTCCTCACCCCCTGCACTTTCTGATGATCCTGAAGCAGGGGGAGGGCCTCCAAACAGGAGGATACCCTGCCCCCACCTGGGGATTGGCACCCTGCTTTGAATGCAAGAGGATATGGGAGGGAAAGGGTTAAAAGAATTCTCTCAGGTACACTTGGCAGTTGGCCCCACCCCTTTCAATGGTTAGATTTTGAGCCTCTTGGCTGTTCCTTGTCTTTTGTTTCATCTTATATAAGACCTCTCTTCTCTCTCTTACATGGGCATGGAGCTGTAGCAAGTTAACCTTTTTGAAGTTAATCTGTTTACAGTAAGTTAAATGTATCTACATGAATATGTCATGTAAGATATGCTTTTGTCTTTTATGTAAAATTTCTTTTTCTTGTTACCATTGGAGACAGATCATCTTTGTAATTTGTTTGAACAGCATTTTCCCCTTAACTGGGGAACATGGGGAATCAGATACTGTGAAAAAGCTTTAACCCAATAGGTTATGGATCCAGAATATCTCAGGCGCTTAGATTAAACTTAATGTTTAAGAAGGACTTAAATTCTTTGATCAACAGATATCCATATTTTTTATCGTAAAAATTCTTCATTCTTCTCCATGCTGTTGTGATAAGGATGGTTGAATCAAGCAGATATTTGAAGATCTTGGATTTTACTGCTGAAAACAGTAGAAGTTGGCTTAAAAGACTGAACTCTTGGATAATCAAAAATGGGATTGTCAGGAACATAATTATGGGATCATTGGATGACAGTGAGACTTTCATGTTTGAAAACTCCCAGACAGCAAAAGAAATGCTTAAGACCCTTGAAGAGCCTTTTGGGTTTACTAGCATTAAATCACAAGAAATATGGAAAAGAAAACTTTGCAAAATAAGACTACATAACAGGGAATATTGTGAATATATATATATATAAGAACTGAGGCAGGTGTTTGAAAATCTAGCAATCTGTAGCTTTACTCTAACTGATGAACAAAAGGCAAATTTTATGCTTGGGACTTTGAGGAAAGATTTTTCTGCATTTGTAAGTGTGCAGAGTCAAAGCTAAGAAGGAAGAAATTGAATTTATATTCCGCCCTCCACTCAAAGTTCCAAAGCGGCTCACAATCTGCTTTATCTCCCTCCCCCACAACAGGCGCCCTGTGAGGTGGGTGGGGCTGAGAGGACTCTCACAGCAGCTGCCCTTTCAAGGACAACCTCTGCCAGAGCTATGGCTGACCCAAGGCCATTGCAGCAGGTGCAAGTGGAGGAGTGGGGAATCAAACCTGGTTCTCCCAGATAAGAGTCCATACACTTAACCACTGCACCAAACCACTATACAAAAACTTTCAATCAGGCACTAAAGGAATAGCAGGAGACTTTTGAGAGACGCTCAAAACAGTTTGTTTTGAGAGACGCTCAAAACAGACGCTCAAAAAAGTCTTTTGAGAGACGCTCAAAACAGTTTACTAAGTTTGAATCACCAAATGGCTCAAGCTACATTTCTAGAAAGAACTTAAACAAGTAAGTCCCACCCAGAGAAAGGAAGAAAAACCAACTGTTTTAATTGCAACAGAAGAGACCACTTTGCAAATGACTATAGAAAACTAACAAAGGACTATAGAGAATCCAAAAATAAGTTGGTTACATGGATGTAAACTATAAATCCAGAAGTGGATACTTGTTTCTGTATGTAGGTGAACCAATCTCCAGTAGAAAGCAAACTACAGTAAGTTTGTGTTCCACAGAGCCTGATACATAGCATCTGCTGAAGCATGCAGAGAACTGTTGTGGCTAGACCAGTCACTAAAGGACTTTGGAGTTGATAAGAAAAAGCCTGTTCAGCTTAAAGAAGACAACCAGAGCTGCATTAAGATTTCTCAATTTAAAAAATGGCTGCAATCACTAAACACATTAGTGTGAAGTTTTACTTAGTGTATGACCTAACTGGGAAGGGCATAATAGAGATGGAGTACTGCTCAACAGAAGAGATGGTGGCTGACATCCTGACCAAACCTCTATTAAGAGATAGATTTGAAAAACTATGAGAAAAACTGAAACTTGAGAACTCTTGCATGCGACCGTAAGAAGGGATGTTGGATATTCTAACTCTGCATGCAAGAGGATCTGGGAGGGAAAGGGTTAAGAGAATTCACAGGTACACTTGGCACTTGGCCCTTCTATCTCAATGGTTAGATTTTGAGCCTCTTTGGTGGTTGCTTGCCTTCTGTTTTATCTTATATAGGACTTCTCTTCTCTCTCTTTAATGGGCTTTGAGCTGTAACAAGTTGACCTTTTTGAAGTTAATTTGTTCACGGTAAGTTAAATGTCCTTACTGTAAAATGTGAGTCTATTTTTGTAAGTAAAATTTCTTTCTCTTGTTACCATTGGAATTGATCATCTTTGTAATGTGTATGAACGGCATTTTTCCTTTAACTGGGAAAATGTGGAGAATTGAGAATGCTGAGAAAAAGCTTCTGTGCTTTCAAGGCAAATGATTTTTTTTTAACATTTAACACAACTGAATGAGAGATTATTTCCGCAAGCTTTAAAACAGGCTTGGAACGCCAGTTTGTAGGAAGTAAACAATCTTTGGTTTAGCAGGGGTGCAGTCACACGTCACATTAAAAGCGGGTGTGTAGCGCTCCAATTTGAACCGCTGAATATTGATTCAATGCAGGGCCGATCAGACGAGCATCTAAGAATACGTCTCGTCCTGATATCATCCTGTTATTGAATGATCAGACATATAAAATGCTATCACGCTCTTTTCTTGGAGCATGCACACAACAGATCAAGCAGATTCAAAGTCGTCTCACTCTCATTCAGTTGCTGAGCAATCATACGGCGATTTCTGCCATGGGGTTTTCATTGAAGAAGAAGAAGAAGATATTGGATTTATATCCCGCCCTCCACTCCGAAGAGTCTCAGAGCAGCTCACAATCTCCTTTACCTTCCTCCCCCACAACAGACACCCTGTGAGGTAGATGAAGATATTGGCTTTATATCCCGCCCTCCACTCCGAAGAGTCTCAGAGCGGCTCACAATCTCCTTTCCCTTCCTCCCCCACAACAGACACCCTGTGAGGTGGGTGGGGCTGGAGAGGGCTCTCCCAGCAGCTGCCCTTTCAAGGACAGAGACTCAGAGCGGCTCACCATCTCCTTTCCCTTCCTCCCCCACAACAAACACCCTGTGAGGTGGGTGGGGCTGGAGAGGGCTCTCACAGCAGCTGCCCTTTCAAGGACAACCTCTGCCAGAGCTATGGCAGACCCAAGGCCATGCCAGCAGGTGCAAGTGGAGGAGTGGGGAATCAAACCCGGTTCTCCCAGATAAGAGTCCGCACACTTAACCACTACACCAAACTGGCTCTCCCAACATGCACCCAACCGTTGGGAGGTGGGGAATCAAACGTTGCTTCAAAGGGGGGGTGAGGAGTTCCAGGAATTAACGTTGCTGATTCAAACTAGGGGACTGCCAGGAACTACTTTTCTGAAAACGGGCAGTGACAATGATATCTGGAAATCCTCCACATTGAAAAAAGATTCCCCCCCCCCTCCTGTTCTTCCACTCATGTGGATTCTGTGTTGACTGGAGAAGCAGAAGCCTCACCTCAGATTCCTGATGATCTGGTTGTGTGCATGTCTCCTGGGAGGGGCAGAAGATGCCAAACATCCCAAGGGGCAGTATCCCGCATGAGCTGTCCAAACAGGAATAACCCGAATGTGTGCCGCTTCTGTGGAAAAGGACCGGACTTTCTCTGGTGTCCAATAACGCCAACATCAAATTGGGGCAAGTCGGGATGCTGACGAGTTGCATTCGAGGGACAGATGTGGTTGCCTGGACGTGCTAATAAAATCTGGATGGGAACCGTGGGTAAGACAGAGCTAAAGGCGCGTGTGAATGCACGCATTTATACAACATGTTTCAGACTGGGAATACTTAATTGTGCTTTGTGTGACAAAGGAGGGGGGGAAGAGGGAAGACTGCAGTGAAAACACAAACACAGCAACCAGTCAGGTTTTGTGCATGTTTTGGTTTAATTGGAGCTTCTTGTGACTTCTGAATGTAGCCTGTGTGATATCAGCTCAGTCCTGTATAAGATTACCCAGCCTGCATCATAATATGGAGGCTGTTCCTGAAAATAACAGCAAGTTTAATACAAAGCTACTTGGCCATTACTTTCTAAAACTCTCTAATTATTTCTGGTTGTCACTTTAACTATTGTGCCCTTAATGCCTTGGGAAACATGATAGCAGAACAGTGCTAGAAGGAATATCAAGTGGCCTTTCATTAAATGCTGGATAGGAAATTCATAGGAAAACGGCAGTTTTAACTGTGTTTAGGGTCCCCCCCATTCCTATGTCATTTTATTAATTGCAATCAACTTTTGACCCAGTAGGCACTTGCAAGGCATATTTTAAAAAGGCACAGACACAGTTCACACAGAACAAGAAATCATGGCTTGCTATTATGGGAAACAGCCTGTGGGAATCTTGGGTTTGAGCATTGCATACCTCTCCCAGGGCTAGGCTCCCCAACCCTCCCGCCCTGGGGACCCCAGGATTTCCACCCTCTTCCCCCACTCCCCAAAAAAACGGAAGTGGGGGGAGGGGGGAAACGGCGCCGTGGAGCATGGCGAGCCGCCGCATCCCGGAGCAGGCGAGGCCACCGCGCCGCTGCCGCCCCCTCCCCGCCCACCGCAGCTGCTCCTCCGAGATGAGCCCAGGCTGAGCCCATCTCAGAGGAGCAGCCAAGAGGCGGCAGCAGCGCAGGGGAGGGCGAGGCAGGCCAGGAGCATGGCGAGCCGCGAATCCAGGCCCTTCTAGGACCCGGACTTGCGGCTCGCCACGCCCCCGGCCCGCCTACACCCCCCCCTCCGATTCCACCCTAGAGGCGGAGCGGGCGAGGCCTCGCCCGCTCCGAGACGGGGCGGCTCGCCGTTTCCCCCCCTCTCCCCTAACTCCACCCCCGTGTTTCCTGGCTCCACCCCCAAAGTCCCCAGATATTTCTGGGGTTGGACTTGGGAACCCTACCCAGGGCTCAATAATGAAAGAACTCTGCTTTTGTAGGAAATTACAGTTTTGGTTAAGTCGGAATAAGAAATTATGGTTCTCGTTCCTATAAACCAGGATTAAGCCACAATTTGGAGCTGTGAGCAAAACCAACTTTGCTCATGATTTGAGCATAACAAAAATATCATTTCCCATTTCATTGGAAATTTCTATTTTTGAGCCACATGTGAATGGAAAGGGGATTGTATAAACCTGAGCTTATTCCCATGACAAATCACAGTTTGTTCCTGTAACTATAGTTTGAATCATTCAGTCATTCAAGAGCACTGGGGTGGATGGAGATTGTCAGATTGGCGCTTTTAGATTCAGAGCATGTCACAACAATCTGGGAATTTACACATTTCTCTGGCTTTCTCTACAGAGATTTGCAAATTTCTAGATCTTTGTGACATTACTTCCTGCACCAATCAATGCCATTCCCCCTCCCTCCCCTCCCCCACTGAGCAAAGGCAGGGGACATGGAGTTTTGGTGGTAGGTTGCCTGCTGGAACTGATTACATGGCAACCCGAACTGTGGTCAATGTGTTTGCACGTACAACTGCGGCTAACTTCACCCCCAGGATGAATAGGTTATTAGATGTTCTCTGGCGTGGTAGTTTTTTATGCTGTCTAACCATTTGAACAGTGTCATGGACTATACTTGTAGAGAAATAAATGCCTGTCAATTATGCTTATTATAGCAATATTCCAGTAATGGCCTTAGACTCCTGGTTTTTTCCCCCTACCTTGGAGGGTTCTATCATGCTGCAGAAGATAAAAGCAAAAAAGGACAAAAACTTACCAGCCTCTCTCATCCCAAAGTTAAGCACCATGCTGGACAGAAAAGCAAAGCTGCTGAGAAGAAAGTGGGAAGACAGGAATGCAAGCAGTGAAAGGTCAAATGACTATGCAAGGAGATTTATACCATTCCAAGGCTACACACACACACACACACACACATAAGCAAGCAGAAGTCATGGAGGAGCAAGCAGAGGTGGGAGCATGCACTGGACAGCGGGGTCAGCGGATGCCAAAGGGAACCTGCCCAAAATGTATCCTCTACGACCACCTTCAAAGCCTAGCTGTATTTGTGGATGAGAAGCTGGCAAAATATTAAAGCTGCTGTAGACTCTGCAGCCATTCTTTTTTTTTTAAGCCACGAAGAGAAGATGGCATCACGGTTCTAGTTCAAACGTTGCTGGAATCAGCAATAAAGCAACAATGATACGCTGTGTATACGAATAAAAATCCTATCAGCGGTCCCTAAAAAAGAGGCAGAATCCAAAACGGACAATTCTGCTCCATTCTACTCTACGCTATTGAGTTTCTGCAAATGGATATAATTTAATACTCTCAAGGACAGAAAGAATAGCTCCTTCCATAGGAGCAGTTCCAATTTCGGGTGCCAGAACTGTTGGAAGCGTTTCCCTCTTGATGAAGAACAGAATAAGAAAGTGTCTTCCACGTCTGCTTGTGCTCACGCACATCCGAACCGTTCTCCTGTTCCTTAAGTTCAAAACCGGATCAGCTGCAATGTTAAATATATGACCAGGGCCAGCACATGGGAGTAGGCAAGGTAAGCAGTCCCCTAGGGTGCCACCTCGCTGCGGGGGTCAGGGGCAGGCGCCCCATCTCCATCCCCACTCATGCCGACCCTGATACTCTGCATCCTTCTTTCTTTGCTCCAATTGTTCAGAGTGAAGAAAGAAGGACATAGCCCCTGCCCAGCTCCCTCTGAAGCGGGAGAGGGCTGGGCAAGGGGCGGGCTGAACATTCTTTCTTCACTCTGAGCAATCGGAGTGAAGGAAGGCGGACACGGCTGCTGCCCAGCCAGCTTCTTGAGAAGTGGGAGAGGGCTGGGCAAGGGGCGGGTTGAGCATTCTCACTTAGCCTGCCCCTTGCCCGGCCCTCTCCCGCTTCAGAGGGAGCTGGCTGGGCAGTGGCTGCCCGCACCCTACATCCGTTGCTCAGAGGAATTGGAGCAAAGGAAGAAGGATGCAGCCCCTGCCAAACTCCCTCTGAAGCGGGAGAGGCTGAGCAGAGGGCAGGCTGAGTGTTCTTTCTTGGCTCTGAGTGACCATAGCCAAGAAAGAACATTTGCGCAAAGAGCGCCATCACGATGCCACACATTCATGGGGGGTGGGGGCATGGGGTTCTGCCTGGGGTGGCAGAATCCCTAGCACCAGGGTTGTATAAGTGAAAACAGCTGCCTCCTATCAAAATTCCCCTCTCCTTGTAATTTCTAACAGAACTCATCTTGTATTGTAATGTCATAATAATCTGCATTTCCTTGTCCCATTTCACTGGCTGCTGATGGCAGAAACATTCAGCATTGTGATATCATAACGTATTATTATGTATTTATATGCTATCTTTCTCCACAGTGGAGACCTAAAGCGGCTCATATCGCCCTCCTTTTCTCCACTTTATCCTCACAACAACCTTGTAAGGTAGGTTAGGCTGAGAGTGTATGACTGACCAAAGGTCACCCAGCCACTTTCCATGGCAGAGTGAGGATCTGAACCTGGATCTCCCGGATTCTAGTCTGACACTCGAACTACTACACCACACTGGCTCTCTGTGAAGTAAGTTCTACTAGAATTCAGGAAGTGGAGAGAAAGGCAGAAGTGTGGTGGTTGTTTTCAGAAGCCATCGCTTATTTCCCATAGTGCCTAGTTTAGCCATTTTTTTAAAAAAAAACTTGCCTATCACCTAGCATTATCAGACTCTAACAATGCTAACATGATTAAATTGTGCCAGATTAGAATCTGTTGATATTTCTCCAGAAAAGTGAAACAGCTAAAAACATGCTGAGTCACATTTTACTCTATGAACCTCAGAGATTTTTTTTTACATTGTCCCTAGACTCTTTCTTATTCTAAAACAACGAAGGATCAATATTTAAGCTCAAGCATGTGGATTCCCTCAAACGGAAATCCATGCAAACCACCCCTTGAGTTTGTAACTCTCAGCTAAAGCTTAGACCCAAATCTTACATTAATACTCAGTAGAAAAGCTGGTCTCTGTTTCTCGTATCCACAACACTGAAATGGGGCACTAAGAGAAAATTTTGCAATGGAATAGCTAGACGAAGTCACAGTGCTCTAACTCTGCCAAGCCTCTTGCTGCTTTATTGATCCTGGGCAATAAATAAAACTTGCAAATTTAGCTGTATCAGCCTGCAGAACATGCTGGACTTCAGTTAGGAGCTGCAGTGGGGTGATCCATCAAATCTCTGTTTCTGCCATTTGCTATGTATAGGACATGACTACACTGTATTTATACTGTTGTCATGCCTGGGAATTGTAGATCAATTAGACGCTGAGGATTTGATTAAAGATCTCTCACACGTATATTCACACAAAGAACTACAACTCCCAGGCTTCCCTGTGGTGAAGCAGCAGTCATTAAATAAATTTAAATCTGAACTGTGAATATGCCCAGAGCAACCATAAAATGAAGGGATTTTGCTGCTGTGGATTTGGAACCAGATTTCAAATCAGAAAACCTTGCCAAAGCCTACAGGGGGCGCTCCGGTGTCAGGAATTTTACAGTCTTCATGGGAACCCAGCAAACCACATCTACAATCAGATCCTTTGAATTCTTGCAACTTTCAGGACCCAAATGCAGATATTCAGATACTGAGTTATCCTGGTGCAAATTCGGCTTGGATCCTAAACAAACAAAAATAAAAAGTACCTGTACTTGTTTTTTCCTAGATTCAGATTTTTTCCTAAAAAGCAGGAGAATTGGGAAATTGCATATTCCCAGAGTTCAGAACTGGTGATATACATAATTGTTTTTGACTTCTAAATTTATTGGGGAAGAGAGGGAATAGATAACACTCCACTCAGGAGCAATGTTCCTCTAAGCTGTGGAGTCTTTTGAGCAAAAATTCTTCTTTGTGAGCTACTGGCATTAAAATTGTGAGCTCCTGCATAAATCATTGTGCTCTGGGGTCATCCTCCCTGAGCGAAGACAAAAATGTGTGAGCTGGAGGCTAAAAACCTGAGCTAGCTCACACTAATTCAGCCTAGAGGGAACACTGCTCAGGAGTTATTTTGTAGAATACGAGGTGCTAGAGCTCATTAGCACAACTCATTTGCATATGCCACCACACACCTCTGACATCACCAGAAGGTGTACTAATTCATATCAGCTCAGCATCTACCTTAAAATGCTTCTTGAATTATAATTGTTCTAATAAAATCTTGCTCCCGTCATGCTTTTCAAATTACTTTATCCTATGTAGCCACAGTGACATGATCAAGGTTTCCATCTGTCTGCTTTATATGTTTTGGTTATTTTCCCATTTTTTGTGGGGGGGAAAATATTAGAAAGTTTGTCAGATCTTAAGAGTTCAGCAAAATGCTCACAGAGGGTTTGAACAATGAAGCCCAGAAGCAAGTATTTGGACGGGGAGGGTAAGAAAGAAAGAGAACAATAAAATTTGAAAGGTTCCAGAGCTCTGCTTCTGTGAGCTCTTGCCCAAAACGAGGCTTGACTCCACTGAAATCAATCAAATGTACTTCCAGGCATGTGTTTAGGATTAGAATGGAGTGATAATTCCCTTGAGATCTATGGGACTAATCTTGTTTAAGTGTAAGTACATCCTAGAGGCCCTCCGGGGTTGCCACAAGTCAGCTGTGACTCCACAGCACTTTCCACTACCACCATGCCAGTGTAAACGATCGTTGGCCTGTGTTTTATGGCTGCAATCCGAAAGCTACTTATTACAGAATAGCTCCATAGTCTCATTGGAATATATGTGAGACTAACATTGATTCACAGGCATCAAGACAAGTTCTATGAATGAACTGAGCCAAGAAGACGCAAGCTTTAAGAAACAGGCTTGGTGGGCAGCTAGATACCTGGCAGAGCTAGGAACCTGCGCCAGTTTGCTTTTTGCCTCTCTGCTTCTCAGAGCTTCACTTGCTGCTAACCCCTGCTCCTGCATCATAGGTCGCTTCAGCCTCTTACCCCTTGTACCTAGAAGTGTGTCTTCCTTCCCGATCCCATTGAGGAAGTAAGATTTGTTTCCTGGCATGGCAATCGGCCACAGTCTTGAGTACTTGCCTACTGCCTTGGCATCTGACTTGGACCAACTTCAACTTTACCCCTTTATTCCCTTTCCACAACACTCCACATGAAGCACTGAACATATTCAGCATGCATTTTTGTTCTGATACTAAAATGGCTGTCTCTCAGAAAAGTGGCATGCCTGTACATCTCATAAGTGCCCTCCATGCCATCCTATTAGCCGCTATAGAACCTTGGAGCCTTAAGGGCCTGAGCTGTGTTTGGGAAATTGCAAGCCTTACTGCTACCGTGAACTCAGTAGGTGGCCTTAGGCAAGCTACTGTTTCTCAGCCTCAACCTCCCCTCCTTCCCAGAATAATGGAGACCTACCTCGTAGCACTGCTGCTATCATAATATATGCAAGTACTTTTCAGCACGCAGCACGATGTAAACACTAAGTAATAATAATTTTCAGATGAGCATGGCTTCCCCCCCGCCCCATTATGAAAATCTTTGTAGCTCCTGGGAAATTGGTTCTCCCTCTTATTTTTGAAGCATATACTACAAGCTAAGCAGTTTATTGTCCTTTAATGTCTATCTGTTCCAAAATGCAAGCATAGCTTGTAAATAACTAAGCAAATTAGAACAGTAAACATTATTAGACTAAAGGCAATGCATCCTGTAAACCAAGTATGTTTCAGTATTAAAGTGCTAGGGTATGATCCATCCAAAGTTAGACACCTTAATCTCTCGGCGATTTCCCCGAAATTGAACCATGTCCTTCACTCTCCCGCTGCAGTACCTAGCAGTACCTAATTTTGGCTGGATTGTACCATTGGTATGTGATAGTAAATAAGAAATGAGCTTTGAGCTGGGAAAATCAGGTCCAGGTGCCTAGAACTCTCTGCTTCCTAGACAAGAACTCTTAGTATTGTAATCATCCCCATCCTGCTACAAGTCATTCATCTTTCATCCTTGATGGAGAGTTTCTCCAGGCACAAAAGGTGGCTCAAAGACTACAGTCAAAAACATATCCTAATGCTAAATGGAAATAAGTGATGAGTCCAGGATGGAGACAGTCAGCCGGACTGAAACTTTTCAAGCTTGGAAGGCAAAAGCTTGTGATAGTTGAGGTCTGGAAAATGACCCTAAGTGCTGGAGTCTTCTTTCCTGATCTTCTAAGGTCTTGGTGCCCAGTGGCAGCACCCCACAGAATAGACAATAAATGTCAGCACAGACGTTCCACTAGGAAAAGGGCCAGCATATGTCATTTCACTATATTGATTTGTGGTCCTCATGGAACACCAAGTAGGGGCACAGAGGGAAAGGAGGAGACCGATTCATTAGTTATGAAGAGGAAGAAGTGAGGGAAGGAGGTGCAGGGGAGAAAAACATTATCAACTTTAGTTTCAAATCACATTAGCAGAGGTTATAGGTGGTACCACTACTTCTAAAAAGCATCGTCTCCTTACCAAAAAGATTTGTAAGATTTTTTGTGGCCGAGGACCTAAGGTACTTGCTACAGGGATGTGAGGTCAGAGGTCAGCTCAATCCTGCAACATAAACGCAGCAAACCTGGGTCACATCACAACAGCAGCATTATCAGGCAGAGCCTGGCAGCAAAAAGAAAAGGTGTGTGCATGTGCAGATGGGACTGCAAATAAGAGGGGTCGTATGCTTCCCTCCGCTGATTCAGTATCGCTCCTTACCTGAGGGCAGCCCTGCCCCAACAAACCAGCTAGAAAAGAGGATGGTGTGGAGAAGCCTGAAATGAAAAACTGCTGATGCCACAGCCAGCACTTGGAGGCAGGGGAGGAAAAAAATGGAATAAAGCCACAGCTTGGAAAATGAAACACTCAAGAGAAAAACATTGACAAGAAACAGAGAATTGGTTAGAAGAAATGTAACACAATCTGCCCATTAGTGCAGGCGGCTGGGGGGAGTTTTGCACAGAGACAGCAAGCAGGCCGTCAGTCTTCTAGGTGAATCCTGGCAGGTAATACTTGGCACAGGAAATGTTGTCAACCATGAGCTAAGCTTTTGCTTACAACACTAGCATGACAGTGCAGAAGGAGTGTCAAGAGTATACATTTGTCCTCTGTGGAAAAGCTGTCGCACAGAATTAATTGCCTTTCTGTTGAATGGAAGGTCAAAAGAACTGTCACAATCGCTTTCAAAGACCTCTCTAATGGAGGCTAGAGAGCATCATGTAGTTATTTTTGCATCTGTTCTCTAACATTTTTGTTCTATTAGCATCTATACAATGAATGGACATGATTATTACAGAGAAGGCTTGGCACCATATGGGGATTCTGGAATATATATAACCTGCTCTGTCACTTTTCAAGCACTCAGGGATAACATCACACCACTTGGCTCTGCAGTGAAGTTCAGGCATTCCCCCCCCACCACCAATAGACACTTTAGCAAGAACCTGTTAAGCGCTCCCATCCATAACTGGTGTGCAACATATTGCCATAAGACTGCATGTTCTGCAGGGTTCTTACAGAGTAACAGGGTGAAACTTTCAAGCAGGCAAGTAACTATTGCCAAATCTAATTCATAGAAACCTATCAGCATATTTTTTGTTTGTATGGGAAACATGGATAAGGAATGTCTCAGAAGGAACTATAGGGTCATATTATGTGAGTTTCCAACAGGGAGATATAAAATAAGATTTTACATCTGTTACTAACACTAAATCAATGCAACGGCTTGTAAAAATCAATATATAAAAGGAATAGTCACCTAGACTCTTTTACTTGCTGATGCATCAGAGAGAACTAATCATTGCTAGCTAGCCTGTGCATTAGTAAGCAGAAGAGATGTAAAGAGTCCAGGACCGGATCTGCATGGTTTTTTTTTGGGGGGGGGGACTAAAAAATGGCGCCCCCTTATGGGCCATTCTATCTTATGATCCCATAAAATACAATGGACTCCATGCCCCCCCTCCATCGGCGCCCAGGGCAAGCACTCCCCTCTGCCCCCCCTTAGATCCGGCCCTGCCAGTAGGTCAGATCTTTATGGATCCTTTTAAAATTACCAGCAAAAGAAGGAAAGAAACCCCTGTCCTGATAACAGGAAATGTGCAAATCTCTAGTACGCATGCATAACTTCAGAAAATCTACTAACATGTATTTCCTGTATTCAGAAATTCTACTGAAATTTGGAAATTCTACTGAAATTCAGAAATTCTGCTGACTTGTACTTTCTGTCGTTGGAACGACAGAAAGTACAAGTCAGCAGAATTTCTGAATTTCAGTTAAACTTCTAAGTAAATGACAGAAAATACAAGTCAGTAGAATGCCGACACTTCTAAGTAAATGAATTTAAGTAAATGAATTTTCTAAGTAAACTTCTAAGTAAATGAATTTAAGACTGAGGTGCACAATATCCTTATTGCAATGCTGATGCCAAAACGAGGGCCACTGTTCAGGGAGCAGAGGAAATGAAGGCGATATGTTTGTGCCTTCATTTCATTTTTGGTCGTTTGAGTTAAGCACCACCCAGGTTAACTGAAAACTCTCCCTTAGAGAGATGCTGCTACCCAAAACAAGCTCAGAACTGTGGTAAATGAGCTGCATCAGGAGATGGATGGCGGGGTGCAACCCTGCTAATCCCATGTTGTCTTCAGTGGAACAGGCTTCCTCGGGAGGTGGTGGGCTCTTCTTCCTTGGAGGTTTTTAAACAGAGGCTAGAGGGCCATCTGACAGCAATGCTGATTCTGTGAATTTGGGGGGAGGGGTTTGTGAGTTTCCTGCATTGTGCAGGGGGTTGGACTAGATGACCCTGGAGGTCCCTTCCAACTCTATGATTCTAATTCTCCTGGTCCTCTCAGCAGCTTTTGATAACATTAGTTGTAATATTCTTCACACACACACACACATATATATATACACACTGTGGCTAATAGCCACTGATGGACTTCTGCTCCATATTTTTATCTAACCCCCTCTTGAAGCTGGCTATGCTTGTAGCCGCCACCACCTCCTGTGGCAGTGAATTCCACACGTTAATCACCCTTTGGGTGAAGAAGTACCTCCTTTTATCTGTTCTAACCCGACTGCTCAGCAATTTCATTGAATGCCCACGAGTTCTTGTATTGTGATTGAATGCCCACGAGTTCATGCACTGAAAGTTTTTCAGGGCAAGGCTGTACCCAAAGTTATGTATGGATCACGAGTCTGTTTATATAGGGATTACAGAAAATTGGAAGCTGTTCAGTCTAAACTTTTTAAAATACTTATTTGGAGTACCTCAGTGTGTATCCAATTGCCATGATCAGGCGTGGTAACCCTAGAATCACAGGTTTGGCTGCAAGCCATTTGTTTTTGGCTGAAGCTAAATCTTTACCCTTCTAAATTAACTCTCTTCATTCTAGTAGACAGTTTTTGTTCAAGGTGGTCGGAGGCAATAGAGAACAAACTCCAACGGTGAGGGGATTCCAGCTTGTCTCTTGTATCTTGACTATCAAGGAGTTAAAACTATAAATAAACCAGGGATTATGGGATACCTATTGGACAGAGTTAAAGCACATCTTGACCCAGCTGTTGGGAATTGTAGTCAAAACTTCGATCCACCCATCTACCTCTATAAACTGGAATACCCTAAGCACTGCAGAGCCTTCATCCTTGCCCAGTTGAATGTCCTCCATCTGCCCTTCTTGATTTGTTTGAATTCCATATGAGCAACATTTCTGCCCATGCCACTCAGATATGGTAGAAACAATTGAACATGTTTTATTATACTGTTATTTTACCAGAATATTCAAAATATTTATATTATTCCAATTTCCTCCAGTTTCTCAGGTAGAACCTATCAGTTTTATATTTTTATCCTTCTTGGAGATTGTTGTAACAAAATAACCCTAAAAGTAGCCAGATTTTGTGCTCAGGCATATGTAATCAGACAGAAGCATGTGACCCAGTCTTAACATTTTAACCCAGCCTTTCATTCTATGCTTAGTGTAAAAAAAGTAATGATAATCCACTGTGCAAGCAGCAGTCTCTAGTGTATTTAAGATATGGAGCCAATGTAAATGTTTGCTGCTGATTCGATTTTGATCTCAGATCATAATAAACTTGGCTGCCTTCAGGGTTTGGGACTGATCAGTGGTTTCAATTCAACCTCAAAGACAGGTTTCAGAGTGTGGTACTGGGAGAAGAAGAAGAAGAAGAAGAAGAAGAAGAAGAAGAAGAAGAAGAAGAAGAAGAAGAAGAAGAAGAAGAAGAAGAAGAAGAAGAAGAAGAAGAAGAAGAAGAAGAAGAAGAAGAAGAAGAAGAAGAAGAAGAAGAAGAAGAAGAAGAAGAAGAAGATGATGATGATGATGATGATGATATTGGATTTATATCCCGCCCTCCACTCCGAAGAGTCTCAGAGCGGCTCACGATCTCCTTTCCCTTCCTCCCCCACAACAGACACCCTGGGAGGTGAGTGGGGCTGAGAGGGCTCTCACAGCAGCTGCCCTTTCAAGGACAACCTCTGCCAGAGCTATGGCAGACCCAAGGCCATGCTAGCAGGTGCAAGTGGAGGAGTGGGGAATCAAACCCGGTTCTCCCAGATAAGAGTCCGCACACTTAACCACTACACCAAACTGGCTCTGGGAAAAGGTTTGATCCAGGAACTGGGATATCTCCTGTGCCGGATGGGGTTACACTCCCGCTAAAGGAGCAGGTTCATAGCTTAGAAGTATTGCTAAACCCAGGCCTCCTGTTGGATAAACAGATGGTAAACAGATGCAGACTGCTGGGTCCAAAAGGATTCCATGTTGTCTCCCATTTTTCAACATCAACATAAAGAACACTCAGCTCCAGGGCTTTTTTTTAATTTTTAAAGCAGGAACGCACAGGAACGCAGTCCCGGCTGGCTTGGTGTCAGGGTGTGTGTCCTAATATGCAAATGAGTTCCTGCTCGGCTTTTTCTACAAAACAAGCCCTGCTCAGCTGTATCTTGTGCTTCCAGCAGATCCCAGGAAGGCTAGGAAAACCATGAACTGGTGCCTAGAGGCAATTTGGGGATGCATAGGAGCCAACAAACTGAAACTCATTTAGAGTTACCAGCCTCCAGGTGGGGCCTGGAGATCTCCCACTTTTACAACTGATCTCCAGCTGGCAGAAATCAGCTCCCCTAGAGAAAATGACTGTTTTGAAGGGTGGACTCTACGGCATTGTATCATGCGGAGGCTCCCCCTCTCCTGGATCCACCCCCAAAGACTCCAGGTATTTTCTAACACAGACCTGGCAACCCTAAAACCTAACAAAATGAAGGTGTTACTGGCAGGGAAAAGGTTTGATCCAGGAATTGGGATATCTCCTGTGCCGGATGGGGTTACACTCCCCCTAAAGGAGCAGGTTCATAGCTTAGAAGTATTGCTAAACCCAGGCCTCCTGTTGGATAAACAGATGGTAGAAATCGCCAAGGGACCTTTCATTACCTGCAGCTGGTCAGGGAAAATTTTGTGGTACATGGTCTGGTAACATCTGGATTAGATTACTTCAATGTGCTCTCTCTCTCTCTATATATATATATATGTCCTTGAAGACTTTCTGGAAGCTACAGTTTAGGGTTGCCAAGTCCAATTCAAGAAATATCTGGGGACTTTGGGGGTGGAGCCAGGAGAAATTGGGGGCGGAGCCAGGAACAAGGGTGTGACAAGCATAATTGAACTCCAAGAGAGTTCTGACCATCACATTTAAAGGGAAAGCACACCTTTTTAAATGTCTTCCTTCTACAGGAAATAATGAAAGATAGGGGCACCTTCTTTTGGGGCTCATAGAATTGGACCCCCTGGTCCAATCGTTTTGAAACTTGGGGGGGGGGTACTTTGGGGAGAGGCACTAGATGCTATACAGAAAATCTGGTGCCTCTACCGCAAAAACCGCTCCCCCAGAGCCTCCGAAACCTCCAGATCAATTCCCCATTATACCCTATGAGAATCGATCTCCACCTAGGGAATAATGACGTGCTCAGCAGACGTTTCCCTCCCCTCTCCCTTTCTGGTGAGTCTGAAGCGAGGGATTGGCCTCTCTACTCACGAGTTGCTGCCAACTTCTTCACAGCAACACAGACACACCATCCCAAGAGGAAGCCTTTCAATCGGAGACTGAAGCCTCCGGAGGTGCAAAGGCACACGGTCCTCTGAGGACGGGGTTTCTCCCCCCGCCGGCCAGCTGACTGGGGGTGGGAAGGAGCCTGGGAAAGCGGAAGAACTCCTGCTGGGTCCTGTGGATTGGCAAGCCTAGTACAGTTTGACTAGAGTGCAGTCATAAAGATTTATTTTATTTTATTGGATTTATATCCTGCCCTCCCTTGCCAAAGCAGGCTCAGGGCAGCTGAGTCTTGTATCATCTGCCACCCCAGTCTTGTATAATCTACAATGGCTTCTGGGCTACACTTTACTTCTGGGTCCAATTCAAAGTGTTCATGTTGATCTTTAAAGCCTTGTATGGCATGGGGTCAGCACAACAGAAAGACTGCCTACTCCCATCTGAATCTGCCCATCCACCCCGTTAGGGTTGCCAAGTCCAATTCAAGAAATACCTGGGGACTTTGGGGGTGGAGCCAGGAGACTTTGGGGGGTAGAGCCAGTGGACATTAGGGGTGGAGCCAAGATCAAGGCTGTGACAAGCATAATTGAACTCCAAAGGGAGTTCCGGCCATCACATTGAAAGGGACGGCACACCTTTTCAATTCCTTTCTTCCATAGGAAATCATGAAGGATAGGGGCACCTTCTTTTGGGGCTCATAGAATTGGAGCCCCTGGTCCAATATTTTTGAAACTTGGGGGGTATTTTGGGGAGAGGCCACCAGATGCTATACTGAAAATTTGGTGCCTCTACCCCAAAAAACAGCTCCCCCAGAGCCCCAGATACCCGCAGATCAATTCTCCATGATTTTCTATTGGAATAAATCTCCATAAGGAATAACAGAGTTCCCAGAAGACATTTCCCTCCCCTCCCCCCGCTTTCTGATGACCATGAAGCGGGGGGAGGGCCTCCAAACCGGGGGATCCCCTGCCCCCACCTGGGGATTGGCAACCCTACTCCTATCACAAAGTTATTTTCAAAACCATTTAGGTTCTGAAAAACCTCAACAGAATTCTAACCCCAATAGAATTCTGATCTAGGCTCTAACAAAACACTGGAAAAATCTATTGCTGTTTTAAACAGTAGAATGTATTGCCCTCATTGTTGCAGGGAAAGAACTTAAAAGTGAAACTGAAAACCACAGTAACTGCTGAGAAATTATTAAATCCATGCTGTGTTATTGTTTCTGTTATTTTATTATTAAAAAATAATTTTCAAAACAAGCCCATGATTTAAAGAGCTACAAGGCTAAATATTTAAGCTTCCAAATTCATTATTCAGAGTTAGTTATGAATCTCGCATTTCAGCACAACTCTGACCAGGCAAAATGCAGGAAGAAGCAACAACACAAGAGGGAATCACCAGGATGTTAGCAAGATAAGGGAGCCCCTTGACCATATGCTAGTTTTTCTAGTAAAAGTTCTTTACTTAGTTCTTGATGCGAATGCTTGTAAATTCTACCAAGAGGGGAAGGGTCACAAGAATTACATCATCATACAGAAACGATGCCCCCATCCATCTGGCTCCATGCTGAACTACCTCTGCATCTCTGTCTTCCTAATTACTTCTAGCTCAGGAGAAAATGCTGTTCATACCATTTTGTGCAGTGAGACCCGCTGAGTAAACATGCTTAGGATTGAGTCGCATGCCTTCCAAAGTCAGGAGGGCATGCTTCAGCGTCTTCCTCTGTGGTGGAAAGTTCAAGCGGGTAGTGTGCCTGCCTGCCTATCTGCACTATGCAGCTAAAAAATAAGCAATGCTCATTTCCAACATTTATTGGAATAGCTTGGGTACATCTTGGCCAATCTCTCTGGGGTTAAGTACCATCTATAGGCCATTTTATACAGGTTTTCCTTAAATTCATTAGCCAGAGTTAGTTGAAGGTTATGTTGGAAATGTGGAAAGGTGAAAGGAACCTTATTTCATATTTGGTGGCAGTGTGCTCACGCCAAAAAATATTGGGCCCAAGTCAATATCTGGTGCCGAAAATTTTTTAAAATAAGGCTTCCGCATACACCAGAATTTTACCCGTTAAGCATAGTAAAGGAAAATCTCCCCAAATTAGAAAAAAAAACGTCTGTTATATATTGTCACTGTGGCTAGAATCCTATATGCCAGGTACTGGAAAGTTGCAGAAATCCCAGAAAGGGATGAGTTTGTGCAAAAGTTATTAGAGGCTGTAGAACTAGATATTTTAACAATGAAATTAAGAGGACAGTCTTACTCGGCTTGTAAAGAGATTTGGAATCCACTGTATCTATGGATAAAAAGCGTGGGAATTGAAATGAGGAATTTGAATTTATGTTTTGGTAACTCCCCGTAAGCTCTTGGTGGTGGGGTGGGAATGGTGGTGGGGGTGTTTTGAATGTACCAAATGTACTATATAGCTGAACCAATTTATTTTTTACAAGTATTTTGTACTGTAAACAAGTTTCAATAAACTGTTTTATTGTTGGAAAAAAAAATAAGCAATGCTATAGGAGGCAGGTGCACACGAACACACGAAGTTGCTTTACACTGACTCAGATCTTTTGGTTCATCAAAGTCAGTACAGTCTTGTCTACTCAGACTGGCAGCAGTTCTCCGGGATCTCAGGCAGAGCACTTTCACATCACCTACTGCCTAGTCTTTTTAACTGGGGATTGAACCTGGGACCTTCCGCATGCCAAGTAGATACTTTGCCACTGAACCATGGTACTTCCCCAAGGATTAAACATTCCAACAATGAGTTGTGACCAGGGGTCATTTTGTAGAAAAGTAGGTGGGGTGGAGCTCATTAGCATGACTCATTAGTATATGCCCCCCACCAGTCAAAAGCGGCCTGATGCAAGAAAGGAGAACCTCAGGCGAGCAGGGCCTGCTTGGGCTGGCTAGAGATCCAGCCAGCCCAAGCAGGCCTCACTCACCAGGGGCTCTCCTTGGCTGCTGCCCACACCCCAGTCAAAAGGCCAGCAAGCCACCCGCCACCCAAAATCACATAAGAAGTGGAGAAAGGGTGGAGCAGGCTTCTCCAGGGGTAAATGAGGGCTGCTGAGGGCATGGCAAAGCCCCTGGTGGCTGGCTGGCCGCCCACTCTCCTAATCCAGGGATTGTTATGCAGCTACACCTACTATTCAATGGACAAGGTAGGTGGGGAGGAGGAGGGGGAACTCTCAGAAAGGTTCAGGAGCTGAGCTCCTGCTGAATCTGAGGCCTGGCTGTGACTCATGCTTTAGAGGGAAATACGGAGAATCATAGGTCTAAATTTGCCTCAGATTAGAGCCTAGGATCCATTCATATTATTAACCAATGTAACCATCCACACAAGAAGCTTAAGCAACTGATTCAATATGAATGATGCTTAATTCTCAATCAATTTCTGTTTTACATCCAATCATCTGAGATCCCCAAAAGTGAAGCTGGAAAGGAGCTGCTTCTTTTCAAGTTGTGGTATAGTTCACAAAGCAGAGCACCCTGCTGCCTTTAGTAAGTGCCTGCCACAGAGGAATCAAGTACAAGCAGCAGGAAGAACTCAGTGGTCAAGAATGTGCAACAGTGAACAACGGATAAAGGTGGAAGACCCTGTTTCTCATTAGCAGACATTATTTTGAGTTTCAAACATGTTGGCCGTTTCCCCACTGAGCTTACCTCGGAGCGACGTCCCTCTTCACCGCGCAGCGTCTGCGCAGATTTCCCACCAACTGCTCCGAGGAACCAGGAAGTTCCCGACCTTTTGCGTCGCAAATGGAAACTGCTAAAAACCAGTTTATGTTAGCGACGCAAAAGCCGCGACTCTACTTGGTTACTCGGAGCAGTTGGTGGGAAATCCGCGCAGACGCTGCGCGGTGAAGAGGGACGTCGCTCCGAGGTAAGCTCGGTGGGAAAACGGCCGTTCTGTTGTTCAGGTTTACTTTAATAATGCTTACTGATGCAGCTTCAGATGGGCACACAGCATACGCACTGCTAAAGGCTGCCATCTTTTTTCTTTGCAAGATTCCCATGTTATTAATATTTTCATATTGGAAATATAAGAGATGAAAGTGTTCATATGAATGTACCTCCACACTAGGAAAACAATCACGGTTGAGTCTCTGCCCGCCTGCCCGCTAGTTAAACTTTACCTCCTGTCCTTGGGACACCAAAGCAGCACAACCACTGAGATGATCACAGTAAAATCACAGTGTCTGAGATGTCAGTTCAGACAAAGCTGCCCTACTGTTGTATTACTGAAGTGCTTGTTAGTTTGACAAGTTATATTTTATCTATATGGGTATGAACTCTTCCCTTTTCTGGGGGGTCATGCAACATCTGGTATCAGGAAATCCCGTTCCTTGGGGCAGGGTTCCTTTATCCCTTTGCATAACCTGGCTGCGAAGGGAACCTCTGACTCATCTTAAACATAACACAAAACACCCCACAAATCCACTGTTAAGACTAACAGTGCTTAATAAAGAAGCTTTACATTCTGGCAGCAGCCTGTCATCCCTACTATGAACCGAGCCATAGGGTGGTCTTTAAGTGTGACCCTGTTGTGTGTCAAGGCAATCTATGCTCACGAACTATCCCACGTTATTTATTTAGATAATCTATATGCTGACTCTCCAAAATCCAGCTTGAAGTACCTTGCCAAGAAAAAACACTACAATAAAATAATTAATAATATATTTGGGTCATGTTGAGTTTCCAGAGTGCTTGCACAACCAGGCCAGTAATGATATCCTTAGAAGACAGCATCAACTATACTAGCCAAATAGTTCCTGGTTGCAGGTTGCAAACAACAGAAATTATGTTAGAATCATAAGAACATAAGAGAAGCCATGTTGGATCAGGCCAATGGCCCATCCAGTCCAACACTCTGTGTCACACAGTGGCCAACATACATACATATACACACACATATACACATATAATCATCAAATGTTCTGCCAAAAACAAAGGGAAGCCAACCTACCTTTGTTCCTCTTCAAGTTCTTCTTTGGTCAGAAGGGTTCTGTACTGGTTTCCCCTCAGTTTCCCAGGACTATATTTAAAGGAGAACTGTTCATCTACTACAGAAGAAAGAGGGGGGGAAACGTCAAGAAATGTTGTTCCTGGGAGGCAGCTGTCCAAGTGCTAACAGAAAACAGAGCAGATCCATTTTATGAATCTAATGTACATTCTGAACAATCTCACTTTTTCATATAAAGTGGTAACATGGAAAATACAAATACAGTTCTTAGTCAAAAATCTAATAGCATTGGACTTAATCCACAATGACTTTCAAGCTGTTTAATCCCCCTATGGAATGAAATACAACTAAAGCCTCAATCATAAACCCATTTGGGATTCAGCATCACAGAACTCAGTGGGATTTACTCTCAAAGTAAAATGAAGTGTCAGGCTGTCATTTACATACTTGACTTGGACTTTGCTTTTTCCTTCTTTTTGCTTTGTCCCCCCCCCCCCACTCCCCCCCCCCCCCGCGGAGCTGTCAGAAAGAGATGAAACTGTTTGCATTTCTACACCCCACAAATCCACAAAGAAGCAAATGCTCATTGTGATTGCCCTGCATTATTCAACCTTAACACTCCAACTGGAGGTTATCTCCCTGTGTGTTCAGATAGTTTAGTTTATCCTAGGGCTGTCAATTCAGTACAGGGTTTAACAAATATTTACCGAAAACTGCCTTTTCGGTAAAATTCGGAATTAGAGAATTTCAGATAGGCATCTGAGCCTATTTCTGGAATTCCAAATAGTTGAATTCTGGATAATATCAGTGGTATTCGGAAATTTTTGGTAAAGCCCTGTTGTCCATAGAAAGCAATGGGGCAAAGCAAAACAACTAAACAAAAACAACTCTTTGCTTACTCTCTTGGTTATCTTTCTACAAGAATCTCAGTAAACAATAGAGATCAATTAAAAGGCATCAAAGCAAGGGTTGCATCTGTGCCTGTACAAAAGGGCAAGATTTAAATAAACACTGAAAGCAATGGACTGTGGAGCCATGTTGTCTCATGTTAGACATTCCAGTGCGGCACAGGTTCTTCCTAGGAGTGACGAGGGAAGTGAAGAAAAGTCTATTCTTAGAATTTAGCTTTATTTGGAATTTAACTTTACCATTAATGAGCCTTTGCAACCTTCCTACTAAAGGTATTGTAAACTAAGCAGCTTGTTCACCACTGTGAGCCACAATACGAACTCATCATGAGTCAAAAGACTGCAGCTAATTTTATATACTAATGTCATGCCATCAACATAATTACATACCTTCAGCAATTTGCATCTCATTTAGAAGAACAGACTAGTCAAATGCCACTTTGCATATATTCTGTGTTACAGACTATTATGGGATTATGTCACTTCAGTTAAAGCTCCAAGCTGCCTTTATCTTTCGGCTAGAGAATATGCAAGAAGGAGGCAAGCACCAGGAGGTTGCCTAGAAATAAACTATGCTTTCTGGACCTCAACAGCTAGACGGGGAATCTGGGCACCAAAAGGAAGGGTCCAGTGTTGACTAACCTGTAACAAAGGCTGACAGGCGCTACATTCAGGAATTACAACTAGCCTGAAAAGACCTTGGATTTACACACTCCCCTCCTTTCATGCATAGCATAAGATTGATTTGCAACAAACCATTATATCATTTCATTAGATTCAGACAGATTAAAAGCTACCGTTTCTCTTGCCTACAAACCACCTGAAATCTTGGTTTGTAGACAACAGTAACAATCATAGTTTTTCATTTCTCCAATTCAGATGAAACAACAAATTATGGTTCATTGCAAATCATGTAGTCTTCAGCTTCTGAGCCATATTCAGAGGAGTAGGAAGGTGGAATGTACAAATTAAAGACCTTGATAAGAATGACAGTAAACAGCCAATGGCATATAGAAGGGCAGGAATTAACAGCGTTGCTGCGTGCAACTAATTTATTCATTTTCATAAAAAGAACCCTACTGGATCAGACCAATGTTCCATCTAGTTAGGGTTGCCAAGTCTGACTCAGATAATATCTGGGGACTTTGGAGGTGGAGCCAGGAGACTTTCCCTAAAATAAATAAATAAAAACTCAGCAGTGCAGTTCCCCCGAATACAGTCTTCATTTCTTCACCCAAGCAGCTGCAAATCCTCTCTCTCTCTCTCTCTCTCTCTCTCTCTCTCTCTCTCTCTCTCTCTCACACACACACACACACACACACACACACAGAAGCAAAAATAAAACAGTCTGTAATCCCACACTCGTGTGGTCTCACTGGGGTAATTTACTCATGAGTTGTTGAACTTCCAATAACACAGGGAAACCAAAGGTTCAAGTTTATCGTATACTATGCAAACAACCTCTGAAAGGCTTGTACAACAAACGGAGGGTCTGGGCTGCTTTCACAATCACAGCTACTGGGAGCAGCCACATTGTTCTGTCTGCTCACCCCGCCCCCATTCAGCCTTAAAGACAGACACACCATCCAAAAAGGATGCCTTTGCAAGTTTTCTCCTAGCATTCTGAAGGGGAAAGTCACATGGTAGCTGTGGGGGGACGGGGCTTCCCCCTGCTGCCCAGCTGACTGGGGGCGGGATGGAGCCTGGGAAAGGGGGAGAACCTCCGCTGGGACCTGGGGATTGGCAAGCCTACGTCTAGCATAGCATCCTGTCTCATACAGTGGCTGACCAGTTTCTCTGGACAATCAAGAACAGGGCATAGAGGCCAAGGCCTTTCCCTGGTGTTGCCTCAGGCTCTGGGATTCAGAGGCTTAGCGCCTCAGAATGTGGAGGTTCCCCTCAAGCATCATGTACTTTTTTCCAGCTCTGCAATGTCCTTTTTGACATATGGTGACTAGAAGCATACACAATATTCCAAATAAAGCTGCATTATAAATTTATACAGGGGCATTACAACATCAGCTGTTTTATTATCAATTCCTTTCCTAATAATTCCTAGCATAGAGGTTGCCTTTTTCACTGCCGCAGAACACTGGGTTGACACGTTCATTGAGCTATCCACTACAACCCTAAGATCTTTTCCCCTTTCAGTCTCAGCAAGTGCAGACCCCATTAGCCTATACTTGAAGTTGGGATTCAACCCCCCGCCCCCGCCGGCGCACATCCCCTTCACTTAACAACATTGAACTCAATTTGCCACACATCCACTCACCCAGTTTTTGGAGTTATTCACAATCCTGGATAATTTTGTGTCATCTGCAAACCTGGCCACTCACCCCTAGTTCCAGATCACTGATGAAGAAATGAAATAGTACTGGCCCCAATACCAATATCCCACTGCTTATTTCCCTCCATTGGGAGAACTGTCCATTGATTCCTACTCTTTGCTTCCTCTCATTTAACCAGTTTTTAATCCATAAGAGAACTGGTCCTGTTATCCCATGACTACTATGTTTACGCAGGAGTCTTTGGTGAGGTATCTTGTCAAAAGTCTTTTGAAAGTCCATGTATATGTGTACCGGGTCACTGCGAAGAGGGACCCCTGAATAATTAATGAATACCTCAATAATAATAATGGAAACTATGGTTGTGCCTTCAAAAGAGAATGTCTGATGCAACATTCAGAGTGACTGTTAAGAGGCCCCTCAGAGGAGCTTCTGCTAAACTGTTAAAACCAGACAAGCTAAGGGTGTGAATGCAAGATAACAGGGGCCTCGCAGAGAAGGAGCTTCTTGCTGATAACACAGAGGGACAGAGCAGGGGAAAGCTACAAGAAATTACTGGAAGGAAAGCAGGAGGTGGAGCATTTGAATTAGATAAGAGGGAGCTTGTCTGCTTGTTTTGGGGATGAATAAAAATGGTCAGAAGGCTGATGATTTTAACTTAGTCATTTTGAGCTTATGCTGACAAGTTCTACTTTGATGTCAAAGTAAAATACCTTGCTTCAAACCAAGCAATGTGTGGGGCTTCGTTATTTACCTGCTACAACTGCTGTCTACATGCTTGTTCATTTTCTCAAAGGACTCCAAAAGGTCGGTGAGGCAGGACTTCCTTTTGCAGAAGCCATGCTGATTTTCCCTCAGGAGGCTTTGACCCTAACAAGTCTATCTTTGATTACAGTTCCTACTAATTTGGTGGGAAAGACATTAGGCTGACTGGCCTGTAATTTCTGGTTCCCTCTGAATCCCTTTAAAAAAATGCTGTATCATTTGATAATGTCCAGTCTGCTGGTATAGCAGCTGAATTTAGTTATATAGGTTATATAGTTATATAGGTTATATATATAAGTTAGTAGGTCAACTGTCTCACATGTGAGTTCCTTAAGAACTCTTGGGTGTATTCCATCAGGATATGGAGATATTGGTTTTAATTTCCCCAATAGTTCTAGAACTTCATGTCCGATCACTTCAATTATGTCAGATAGACATAAATTTAAAGGGTCACAGTGGTCATTGGTGCCCCCCAAGTGATGCATAAAGCCCTGTCCCATCACTGCCCCCCTTGCTCTATTCCCAGATTAGGCCATTCAAGTTCCAAGGAAGAAACAATCAGTGATCTCAGAAATCCACTGGTATAACATATGTAGGGTTGCCAGCATTGGCTTGGGAAATACCTGGAGATTTGGGGAGCAGAACGTAGGGAGGTTGGGATTTGGAGGAGGGACCTAAGGAGGGTACAATGGCATACCCTCCAAAGCAGCCATTTTCTCCAGGGAAACTACTGTCTGGAGATCAGTTGTAATAGCAGGAGATTTCCAAGCTCCACATGGAAAATACTGGACCATGCAGAAGGGAATATTGGGTATTCTGATGGAACTGGTTAGATTACAAAGAATCTCAAAGCAAACCCAAAGATGAACCCCCCTTCCCCCCCAGTTTTGAGCAAATAATTTGGTTTTATTTAGACTCAGCTTCACGGTTCTCCCTCCCTTTGATGGACTAAGTGATCAGTTGTGTTGCTTTTCAGATATTTCTAAGGCCACAAACACTGTAACATTTTCAAGTAACTGTATCTTGTACACTAACACTATACATAAACGTATAACCTAGGGTTGCCAGGTTCCACTAAGGAAATATCTGGGGACTTGGAGATGGAGCCAGGAAATTTTGGGGGTGGAGCCAGGAGCAAGGTTGTGACAAGTATGACTGAACTCCAAAGCGACTTCTGGCCATCACATTTAAAGGGACTGCACTCCTTTTGAATGGCTTGCCTTCCACTGGAAATAATGGAGGATGGGGGCACCTTCTTTGGGAGCTCATAGAATTGAACCCCCTGGTCCAACCTTTTTGAAACTGGGGTGAGGAGGTGAGGAGAGGCACCAGATGCTATGCTGAAAATTTGGTGCCTCTACCTAAAAAAAAACAGCCCCCCCCAAGCCCCAGACACCCATGGATTGATTCTCTATTATATCCTATGAGGATCAATCTCTATAGGGTATAATGGAGTGCCCAGTGGACATTCAAACCCCCTCTCTTTTCTGAGTACCCTCAAGTGGGAGGAGGGCCTCCAAACTGGGGGATCCCCTGCCCCCAACTGGGGATTGGCAACCCTAAATAACCTGGGCCATAAAGAGCTGTTAAAGCAGGGCACTGGTGGACAAACCGTAACATTCTTCTGGAGGAAATCTACTCTCTTGTACCAACCAACCTCTTTCCCCTTTACCTCAATTTGTCAGCATTTTCATTTGAATTTCAACAGCTGGTCCATAGCACTAAAAAGCAGCACCATACAAATGGATTCCTTTCCCACATCCCAATTGCCAGTGTTACAGCCAATAACTACAACTACCCTAAACACCCAAGTCTTGGTTCAGGAATGTGGCAGAATGTGCCCACTCTGACCTTCACGCCCCATTCCACCCTGCCCTCCTAGGGGGTTCCCAGCTCCCTGGAGACTTTCCTTTTACTCTTCAGTAGCTGCCACCACCGCCTGATTAATATAGGGATTTCCCACTGAGGGGATCAGAACCCTCAGCTTCCCTTCCTAGCTCAGAGGCCTCATCTCTGTTTTCCACTAGCCCAATGCCAGGCTACCATGGAGACAGTTTACTGCTTTGTGCACCCCTGGAGTAATAGCCAGTTTCCAACTCTCGCTAACTCTCTAGGGCTCCCATTTAAAAACAATGTGTCCAAAGCAGTAGAGGTCTATGTGGTACAGAGAACCACTGCCAGAATGAAAAGTTATAAAGTACTTATTTAAAAGAAAAAAATTGAAAAGCATACTTTTAGCACAGCACTAGATTGAGCAAAGGAAAACAAAAGAACTTGGTAAGAAATGCAAATCCCCTGTGCCTGCTCTAAACATGCCCTTTCTGGTGGTAAAATATAGGACAGGCTCTTTAATTTAGCTAACCTAATTTCTCTACAGAGCAGCCATTACCTTCCAGCATCCTTCAACGCAACCACATGCTAAAAAAAAGTCTGCCTGCTTGTAGGCCCCAACTTAGAATTCTCCTGTCAGCTGCACTCCCAAGGAAACAGAGCAACTTCTTCTATCAAGGAGGTTTTATTAACCCTGTGTCTCCAACCACTTGACCCCAGTCAGCCCAGGCCAAGGCTTCTTTTTCTATGGTCTCCAGGTAGGGTTGCCAAGTCCAATTCAAGAAATATCTGGGGACTTCGGGGGTGGAGCCAGGAGACTTTGGGGGTGGAGCAAAGCTCAAGGCTGTGACAAGCATAATTGAACTCCAAAGGGAGTTCTGGCCATCACATTTAAAGGGACGGCACACCTTTTCAATGCCTTCCTTCAATAGGAAATAATGAAGGATAGGGGCACCTTCTTTGGGAGCTCATAAAATTGGATCCCCTGGTCCAATCTTTTTGAAACTTGGGGGGTATTTTGGGGAGAGGCACCAGATGCTATACTGAAAATTTGGTGCCTCCACCCCAAAAAACAGCCCCCCCCCAGATACCCGCGGATCAATTCTCCATGATTATCTATGGGAATAAATCTCCATAGGGAATAACAGAGTTCCCAGCAGACATTTCCCTCCCCTCCCCCCGCTTTCTGACGACCCTGAAGCGGGGGGAGGGTCTCCAAACTGGGGGATCCCCTGCCCCCACCTGGGGATTGGCAACCCTATCTCCAGGTAGGGCTGCTAAGCTCCCTGGCTGGGCGGGGGTTCTCCCACCCGGAGGTTCCCAACCCACCGGCCTACACTGGGCTGGTGGGGGGGAACCTCCCCCGACATCACCAGCATGATGACATCTCTTCTGGGTGATGTCATCGTGCTGTGCATGTATTGCGCATGCGCAAAACATCCCCCACCAGAGGTCATGGGGGACTTGGGAACCCTATCTCCAGAAAATGGCTTCCTAAAGAATATCCAGCATTTTGCACCTTCCAACCTGCTGCTTTCTGCCTGAAGAGGTGAGAGAAAGGGGGAAGACCCATCTCATTGTCTTTCCCGCTGGAGGCAATAGCATTTGTAAAAAGGTGAGTTGATGTGCCCACAAATGGACTTCCTCTTCTAACTAGAGAAAAAACAGATAAAAATTGGTAAAATATATAGGAAAGGCTCTGGGCTGCTGGCCAGCTCTCCAGGAGACAATACTCCACAAGGAGCATCAAAAAATTCAGTTTTGTAAAGTGTCATTTCCCTTCATGGAAAAACCAATGCTGTTCCCTAGCAGGCATACATGCCTGATCAACTGGAAATGAACAGAAATTTAGCTCATTTAATTATTACACACAAAAAGAGACCTTGAAAAGGGGCTGTAATGGGTCACTGATCTTGGAGTTCCTCAATAAATGCTAGAAAGAGTGATTCAAACAGCCATTCATACATATCAGCGGTCATATCCCAGCGATGTATGGAGTTAAAGAAAACCCGGCCTCACCATCTGTCAAGGATACAAAAATAAGAAAGTATTTCCTATTCTGCATTTGGGTTGCTTAAAGCATGATCACATGCTTGTTTTGCTTTCAAAAGAATGTTCAAAGAAGCTACTGCAGTTCATTTCCTTTGGAGTTAAAAGAGCACTAGAAACTTAAGGTATCTTTGCTATAAGAACCTACAAGGTGCTCTGCTGGTTCACACCACTGATCCAGCTAGCTCAGCGTTCTGTTTCATACCCTGGCTAACCAATTGCTCTGGAGGGCCAATAAATAGGACGTAGAAGGCAAGGCTTTTCCTCAGATGTTCCTTCTTATCACAGTGGTTTGCTGACTGACTATGGAAGCTCTATTTAATCACAAGGGCGGTAGC
Source organism: Heteronotia binoei (assembly GCF_032191835.1). Lineage (NCBI taxonomy): Eukaryota > Metazoa > Chordata > Lepidosauria > Squamata > Gekkonidae > Heteronotia > Heteronotia binoei. The sequence goes on from NC_083235.1 coordinate 71,379,423, forward strand.
CATGATAGACCTATCCTCTATTAATCTAGTGGCCGTCACTTAATTCAGTGGAAGCAAATTTCAATTTCATTATTTATTTCATTTATTTAAAACAATAGCCTCATTTGCCTCGTGGCAGAGCCGGCCTTGCTTGTCTGTCCTTACCAATCAAAAAGAACATTCATTCCTTATATTTCACCCTAATTCTATCCAATTTTCCAGGCAGATCTGACAAATTTTATACCATACCATACCAAACCTTTAATGGCATAATAGATTCAAATAAAAATACACAGAATATAAAAATTTAAACATTGGAGATAAAATCAAAATGAAACCGAGCTTACAGATGCATTCAAACGTGGTCAGAATTAAATTGAAGGATGTCAGCCAGAAATTTTGCCACAGCCTCGCTAACCACCCCCTCAGTATCACTCAATAAATAATAACAGGGTGGCAGAATAGACAAATCTGGGGAAAAAGAAAGACTGCCAAATAAATCTTTACGGAGGTTATGGTAAAAAGAACAATCAAGCAATATATGCTGGATTGAGTTGGGAGTATTCGCTCCACAGGAGCAAAGTCTGTCGGCTAAAGGCACTCGCTGATATCTCCCTTGTAAAACTTTGGAGGGAAACGCATTTAGTCTAGCCAACATAAATGCCCTGCGATGACTTGGAATGGTTAAGTCGGATAGATAATTGGGCATTTTGCCACAGAAAGCATAGAGACCTAAGGAAGCTGGAGAGCAAATATAAGGGTCTGTTGGCCGTAATTTCGTTTCCTCCGATTCCCACAGTCTCAATTTAATACATCTGAAGACAAATTTTACATATTCCTTCTCCTTTCTGATCATTCCAAAGAAACCATCCTTGGGGTAGCTAAATGTTACACTTCAGCACCTGTTAAAATTTTAAATTAATTGTTTATTATTATTTTATTATTAATTTTTATTAGTAATTATGCCTGCGTCATGGAAATTAGTTTGTCAAGGCGATGAATTTTTACTAAATTTTTGCTGAATGTACTTATTTTCTTACATGTGTTGCTGATTCTGTTGGTGACTTTGTTGATAATATTATTATGATGTAGGATTGTACTACAGTTATGTATTATAGAAGACAGAAAGTTCTCCCTAGTCACCAACGCAAATGTATAATTTTATTAAACTCTATCAGCTCGTCTAAACTAGTCATAATCTTTCCTTTCTTAGGAAGAATGGCTGCCATATCTCCAGTGGGTGCTAAGTGGCTGATTGTTAGCTTTGTTAAATAACATCAAGTCTTGAAGAAGGTGTGCTAAGAATATAAGAACCTAAGAAGAGCCACGCTGAATCAGACCAAAGGCCCTCCAAGTCCAGCATCTGATCCTCACAGTGGCCACCCAGCTGTCTCTAGAAAGCCCACAAGCAGGATGACTGCAATACCATCCACCTGCCCATACTTCTCAGCAACTGATACAAAGAAGCATACTGTCTCTGGCACTGGAGTGAGGAGATATCCATCATGGCTAATATTAGCAGAAGGGAGGAACCAGTGTGGAAAGAGATGACAGGTCTGAATTTGAAAAAAAGGCACACAGACAGAGCTGTGAGTTGACCGAACACACACAGACTCTTTCTCTCTCTCTCTCTCTCATGATCTGATGTGGTTTAGGGGGGCCACTAGTTTCAGAAATGCCTCTTTTGTTCAAAGCAACAAAAGTCTTCAGTGCTCTCTTTCATCCAAAGGGAATCAACAGAGATAGCATGGCTGGAAGGTCTGCCCACGAGGAAATGGGGATTGCATAAAAGTATGAATGCTGCCTGAGTTTCTTGGAGGAAAGATGGGGTATTAGGGATGGCAGCCTCCAGGTGGGACTTGGGGATCCTCCAGAATTACAGCTTGTCTCCAGACTACAGAGATCAGTTCCCCTGGAGAAAATGGATGCTTGGGAGGGTGGACTCTATGGCATTGTAATTCACTGTAATCCCATCCTCCCCAGGCTCCATCCTCCAATCTCCAGGAGTTTCCCAATCAAAATCTAGCAACTCTACCTCTCCACCCCCTACCAGTGGCCAGGATGGACCTGGCAACTCTAGTGGTACATATGTGAGACAGAGGAATAAATGTTTTTGACACAGTTCTGCATATCTAGTCAGGCACACTGAAACTGATTGGCCGAAAGCTGATTCAGCAAGGACATCTAGTGCTGAAAGTTGCCGCAAGCTCCTGCTGAATGTTTACCCAAACTCAAGTTCTCACTGGGGACAAAAGGCACATGTGCGCGCACACGCAGCCATTCAAACTATCATAAAAAGGGCTGCTCTCCACAGAGCTAAGGATGTGCAAGCAGATACATCCATTTGCAAGGGACAGATGCTTAAAATCTGGGGTGCTGCAGGCAGAACAAATGCATGAGAACACAGCACATTAGGAAAGCACATTTGCTGGCTAACAATGCAAGAGCATGTGGTTCTGCTGGAGGCCTCCACTTCTTGGCCTTACCTAGCCCCTTAATAGGCCTGAATTGTTATTGAATGCTTTCCTTCAAGGCATGGAGGGGAAAGAACAGCCGTGTATACTTGTGCAATGCCAGTGTCTTGTATGCCAAAGTTTTTATATCTGCTCAAGGGACTAAAGGCTCACAGAGTCCCTGCCCTCACTACCGGTGTACCTAAGGAACCATTTCATCTGCCTTTGGTAGATCCTTACAGAGTTTCATTCCAAAAATGAAAGGGAATGGATGATTTTGGCCCAGGTTATCGACAGATCCCCATGCTATTTGCAATGTAAACCAAGGTTGTGCAGTGGTTGAAGTGCTGACCAGGATCTGGGAAACCCAGGTTCAAATCCCCACTTAGCTTGCTGAGTGACCTTTGGCCCGTCACTCCCACTCAGCCTAACCTACCTCACAGGGTGGTTGTGAGGATAAAACAGAAAAAAGGAAAACAATGAAAGTTATTTTGGCTCCCCCTCCCGAGGATAAAAGTGGAATATAAATAAATTCCAACTTTCCCCCCTAATTTGTTACCACTGAGGCAGATTAAGGCATGTTAAGGGTGAAGGGGGAGCATCCTTTTACTACTTTAATAGATTATGGGGAAATAGTAACTCCTCCTCCCTGTCCATAATATTAAAAGTGATTTGCTTCTATACTAATAATAAATACATTCTAAGTTGCCAACCAGGATGAGTGAGGCAGTATTTAATACTGAAAAATAAAGGGAGGGGAGAGTAAAATTAGAAGTTGGGGTAGTTTGTTTTTTGCTAGCTTACACTAACAAGGCTGCCCTGGCAAGATCTGGCTGTGCAGGAGGTGGGTGGAACTAAAGGCAACAGGAAGAAGACGACATTGGATTTATATTCCACCCTTCACTAAGTGTCTCAGAGTGGCTCACAATCTCCTTTACCTTCGTCCCCCACAACAGACACCCTGTGAGGTGGGTGGGGCTGGAGAGGCTCTCACAGCAGTTGCCCTTTCAAGGACAACCTCTGCCAGAGGTTGACCCAAGGCCATTCCAGCAGGTGCAGGTGGAAGAGTGGGGAATCAAACCCGGTTCTCCCCCCACAACAGACACCCTGTGAGGTGGGTGGGGCTGGAGAGGGCTCTCCCAGCAGCTGCCCTTTCAAGGACAACCTCTGCCAGAGCTATGGCTGACCCAAGGCCATGCCAGCAGGTGCAGGTGGAGGAGTGGGGAATCAAACCCAGTTCTCCCCCCACAACAGACACCCTGTGAGGTGGGTGGGGCTGGAGAGGGCTCTCCCAACAGCTGCCCTTTCAAGGACAACCTCTGCCAGAGCTCTGGCTGACCCAAGGCCATTCCAGCAGCTGCAAGTGGAAGAGGGGGGAATCAAACCCGGTTCTCCCAGATAAGAGTCCGTGCTCTTAACCACCGCACCAAACTGGCTCTCTGTTAGAGCTCTGGCTGACCCAAGGCCATTCCAGCAGCTGCAAGTGGAGGAGGGGGGAATCAAACCCGGTTCTCCCAGAGAAGAGTCCGCAGACTTAACCACTACACCAAACTAGGCTCTAGACCCTGTTAGGAGGCAGCACCCTGTCCTGGCTGGTCTTCCATTGCTCCAGGGCTGGTTTGTCTGATGAGGGGTTTAGCAAGATCTGATCAGCAAATGGGTTCTTCCCAGGCCGCGGTCAGAAGACAGGCTTGGTGGCTTTTGCTGTGCTTCTAATTTTATCCCCCCCCCCCCCCGCTTTTTTGTGCCAAAGAGTTTCATCCAAACATCTACCCTTAACCTGCTGCACTGCATGCTAACCCCATGGCTGACTGTTCAGGCTATTGCTGCACAGTCAGATTATTGCATATTATTACTGCGCAGTAACCATGGAGTGGGCAGGCAGCATCCTTTTTTAAAATTTGGTTTTCGTACATGCTCAGAAGCACATATTCAAAGCACTGTTCCTTTTTGACAGCTCAGCAATCCCTCCGCCAAATACCGTGATCTCATTGGTTCGACTGTCGTTTGTCAGCAATCACTCCCTTTTCTGCCTGAACTCACTCCTTTTCCTAATCTTCTTTGAATCTTGGCTGTCAGATTGGTCAACCTCAAAAATATGGATCCTGAGGAGACTTCAGGAGACTTCTTCAGGATCCTGAGGAGACTTCTTTTGGACTTCTTATGTTTAGCCTGCAAACTTTCCTGCCAGAGGAATATTGTGACATGGCTTGGAGTTAAGTTCCAGAGGCAAGATCATGGCAGCCAGTACAGAAAGCTAAGTAGGGACTATTTCCACCACTGTCCCACCACAAAAAACAGGAGAAAGAATTTGTTTCATTGAATTTGTTGCTCAAATACAACCCCCTCAGGAGCTCCTGATCCCAACAAAATATAGCAGCACTAACTGTTTTTTTTTAAACAGCAAAAACTGGATGGATGTTTCAGACTTCCCAAACAGCTTGAGTTTGCAAGTGAGAGTTCAGACATCTGGAAACATCCATAAACTCTGGGCTCTCCTCAGTGTTGCAAAATTCGCAACTGGACAGTGGTGACAATGGGGGGAGGGGATGACTGGGGAACAGGATATAGACAGTCTGCAGGCTAACAGTGATGAGATGATATCCGATCAAACAGTTCATCTGACCGCACCCCCAGTAAACTTTGCAGAAAGGCTCAGGAGCTCTTTGCTGTGCTCTGTCTTGCCTGAATTCCTAGCGGCTGCAGCCAGAACTGCACTAGGAAAATTTGGGGGGGGGGGGAAGGGGAATGCCTGCTCTGCAAATATAGCACATTGCTGGTTTCAGGGGCCATCCAGCTGACTTGTGCCTAGGCTTCCCAACCCTCCCGCCCTGGCGGGGGACCCCAGGATTTCCACTCTCTTCCCCCGCTCCCAAAAAAAACGGAAGCGGGGGGAGGGGAGGAAACGGCGCCGGGGAGCATGGCGAGCCACCCCATCCCAGAGCGGGCGAGGCCGCCGCGCCGCCTCCTCCCCGCCCACCGCAGCTGCTCCTTCGAGATGGGCCCAGGCTGAGCCCATCTCGGAGGAGCAGCCAAGAGGCGGCAGCAGCACAGGCAAAACCAGGGGAGGGCAGAGGCAGGCCAGGAGCATGGCGAGCCATGAATCCGGGCCCTTCTAGGACCCGGATTTGTGGCTCGCCACGCCCCCGGCCCGCCTCCACCCCCCCACTCCGATTCCACCCCAGAGGCGGAGCAGAGCGGGTGAGGCCGCCGCGCCGCTGCCGCCTCTTCTCCTCTCGCCGTGGCTGCTCCTCCGAGATGGGCTCAGCCTGAGCCCATCTCGGAGGAGCAGCCACGGCGAGCAGAGAAGAGGCGGCAGTGGCACAGCGGCGTCGCCAACTCCGAGACGGGGCGGCTGGCCACGCTCCCCGGCGCCGTTTCCCCCCCCTCCCCCTAGCTCCACCCCAAAGTCTCCTGGCTCCACTCCCAAAGTCCCCAGATATTTCTGGGGTTGGACTTGGCAACCCTACTTGTGCCTCCAAAATTTTGTCTCCTCATTCCCCCTTGTCAGAGGCCCTGTTCAAACCTGCAAAACAACAACGGCAAAACTCCCTCTTCTAAACAGTTATTAAGGATTCAGAAGCCCTGTCATCTTTGGCTTTTGCCACATCATCCATTTGAACCTTACCAAGGAAGAATAGCTCTGCAATCTCCCATGAGAACTCGCCTTAATTACCTACCATGCTGCACGCGAAAGGTTCACCTCACACACACATAGCAGGAGACACCTACACAGTCTGCCTCAGCTATATAATTTATTTGTCCAGTTCCATTGTAACCATGTTACTATCTCTTTCAAGCTGATGGCTATCGTTTTAGTTCCTTATTTTAAAAAAGGGAATGGGAGATGAAGTTTGAGAGAATGGCTCCAATTGGTCTATACTCGGTGCATGCAGTTAAATAACATTGTTCCTGTGTTATATCCACTGCAAACTCTTTCAGTCAGCCAGCCCACAACAGAAAGTTGTAGCCCGGAGGCCAACTGAGATTTCTAATCACTTGTTTACAGGCCCAAACTGAAAGAAAGAATGTCAAATACTAAGCAACAGTAGTGAAAGAGCTGCTCCATAGCGTTAAGAGAAGAAAGGTGTTCTGCAAGTCCTTAAGAGCTTGCTTTGGACTTTCTCATTTTACTGGGCACCAACCTGCTAGAATCTGACAGTGTTTCAATTACTCTTTCTGGAACAGTAATCGGAACAGCTGAAGAAACTGTTATTAGAAAGGTTGCTGTAGACACAGCACTGACACTTCAGTTATCCATGTGATTGTAAGTTACTACATTTCAATTTGATACTAAAATAGATAATCTTTAAAAGTTTACTATCTTTGGAGCAACTTCTAAGTAGACTGGCTGCTACGCAAGTCACAAAGGTCTGTCGTTATTTGAACCAACCTTATTTCTTCATCTGGAAAAATTCAGAAACAGTGAGATTTATGTAGCCAGATGTTTACTGGGTTACATAAGGGAAGCTGATTTTTGTCTTCTGAATGGGCTCCAGTTCCCTTAACACTTGCATTGCAAGTGAAGATTCAAGAGCTGGATTTCCCCTTCTGCTCTGTAGGTGTGAAATGCTCCTTTATACAGAGGAACTATTAAAGGCACCGGCACCCTCCTTCCTGTTGCATCTGGAAACTTTGAAGCAAAAGTTCCTAGAGATTGTTCCTTGTAACTGCTCAGCAAAGTTCAACTGCTCTGGATAAAATTGTATTAAGACACAAAAGCCTTCTAACTGATTGAATGCGGGAATTCTAGTGTTCTCCAGGCAACACTTTTAGGAGTGCCACCTTGTCTCTGCTCCCGTGTTTATTACAGCAGTGCAATACACAGGAACGGACCAGAAGAAACTTCCTGTCATGAAGATAACATACATGTGCTTAGTTTCTAATGTGAACATGCAGTTAGAGGATCAGGACCAGTAAAGAAATGGGAGCAACTCCTAGTTTCTGTTATGAGCTTCAGCAAATTTCATGTACAGTGCTGCTGCTGCTGCTGCTGCTGCTGCTGCTGCTGCTGCTGCTTCTTCTTCTTCTTCTTCTTCTTCTTCTTCTTCTTCTTCTTCTTCTTCTTCTTCTTCTTCTTCTTCTTCTTCTTCTTCTTCTTCTTCTTCTCCTCCTCCTCCTCCTCCTCCTCCTCCTCCTTCTCCTCCTTCTTCTCCTCCTCCTCTTCCCCTGGCCATGTGGCCATGATGTGTGAGGATTAAAAATGGTCCATAAGTATTATAATCCTCCTGAGCCAATAGGATTACAGATATGCATGGAGCCTAAAGGGGACAATAACAAAGTGGGACAAGGAGGGTCCATCTGTGCTCGTCCCCCTTTTTTGCAAGACAGACACAGCATGGACACAGCAAGAAATGAGCAGCGATGATGTATTGATCAGTGGGGAGGGGAAAAGAGTAGCACTTAAATGTTCAGATGACAGTGCAGCCAGTTGGCCTTAGATGGGGAATCCCATGAGTCAAAATTCCTGGTCTGTTGCAAAGCCATCTCACTGGTCTTCGACAAGTTGCTGTCTTTTGGCCTAACCTGCATCAAAAGATTGGGCACGGGATAAAAACAGCTAGCCTCCATGTCAGCGCTGTAGCCAGGATACGGAAGGTAGGGGGGCCTCTGAATTTTTCAGGGGGCACTCAGCAGCCCCACCCCATAGCCTTCTCTTTGGTTCCCTTCAAATCAAAGTACTGCCCACCCTGTGGGTGACGGGGAAGGGAGAGCAGCAGCAACGAGCAGACCACTCAAATAGCACATGGGGCTGGCAGCAAAAGCAGCCTCCCCCTGCGAGTTAAAGGGCCCCACACACTATTTGAGTGGCAGGGAAGGGAGGGCAACGGGGATGAGAATGGCAGGTAGGGAAGAGAAGACTCTTCTCTTCCCTCCCTGCCACTCTCATCGCTGCTGCCCTCTCTTCCCTATCACTCAGGGACCTCAGTGGGGCACAATGCCATAGAGTTCACCCTCCAAAGCAGCCATTTTTCTCTGTGGGAACTGATCTCTGTAGTCTGGAGAGAAGTCATTCCAGGGGATCCCTAGGTCTCACCTGGAGAGAAAGAGAGTGCGTATGAGTGAGTGAGCATGTCTGGGGTTGGGGCTGAAGTGCACTCCCCCCAGCTGCACAACCCCTGCATACCTGCGCTGAGGGGGGAGGCTCAAGAGGGTGGACAGGGCCTGGGCCAGCCTGCAACGCAGAGGTGGGGGGCACTCCCAGGAGGCAGGGTGATGGGAGGTTGGAAAGGAAGCTCTGAAGTGCCAGCCACTCAACCAGGAGGACTAGGAGGAGATCCTGGATGACTAGAGAGTCACCCAGGCGGGTAGGGGAGGTGGGCTCGACCCCTCCTGGGTTTGCAAAGCCCCCTCTCTCTGTGTTTCACCCAGCCCAGGGAGCGGAAGACAGCCAGTGACCGGCTGCAAGGCTGCCCGGGCAGGAAAGAAAGCAAGAGAGTCCATCTGGCGTTCTCACAGAGGGGTGCAAAAGCCGGAGCCTGTCTTGTGCTAGCAGGGAGAAGGAGGAGGGACCCGGAGTGTGTAGGGAGAAGAGGTTGAATGAACAGCCTTTTGACCTCGGCACCTTTCCCCAAAAAGTCCATGTCAAGCCCGACTGGGAAAGGTGACTGCATTGAGCCCGGCAGCAGGCAGGGAAGCCCAGCTGCTCCACCCATGATCCTTCCCCTCCCACCCTAGTGGAGTCGGCTTCAGCCTCCCGGCACTGGCTGGCCGCAAGTAAGCAAGGGGGTGCACCTTCAGGCAGCGGCGCAGTGCAGAGCAGCCACAGACCTGACTCTGGCCCAGGCAGCCACAAGGCCGGATGTGTCTCACCTCTCCGCACCCCAACGGCAATGCCGGGGTGGGGTACCAGCCTCGGGTGACTCCTCTGGGGGCACTGAAACTGCTCCTCGCTTTCTGGCTCAGCAACGCTGCTCTCCTTTCCCTGCTACTAAAACAGCATGAGGGGCCAACCCGTGGCAGAAGCAGTCCTGGCCTTCCACCCATTTAAAGGGCCCAATGATCAGCTGATCGGTGGGCCCTTTAACTGGCAGCCGGATGCTGAGGGCTGCTTCTGCCGCTCACCCCGCTCAGGATTTGAGTGATGGGGAAGGGAGGGCAGCGGGAAAGAGAGCAGAGACCCTGGGGGCTGGGAGGGGGTCCAAAGTCAGGGGGCTTCACCCAGAAGTCAGGGGGCTGTGCCCCCACAGGCCCCCTCGTAGATACGGGCCTGCTCCATGTATATCCTCTTAAGCTCCTTAGTAGAAGAGTGGGATAACAATGTGTTCTGCATAAGTTTATCAATCTTCTTCCAGTTAATGTAACTACAAGAAAAAACTGTCAATAACTGCTTGACGGCTCCTTTGTAAGCCAGCATCCGTGATTCTCTCATACATGCCCAACCCTAGTGACGCTGGGACAAGACATCAGGTTCAGAGTTGCCAATTTGACTGGCGGGAGGGACCCAGCCTACTCTGATCTGCAAAGTTGTTTATGGAATGGAGATGAATGTAATTGCCAAACTACTGTAAACAGCACAGCTATAGAGGCCAATTAAAAATTCAGCAACTCTTGCTGGGATACATGCTAGCAAGTTGTTGAAGCAGGATCATTGCATAAAATATACAATTTGCAAAAAACTTCCTGAAAAGGTCTTAAGCATCCACATGTTTTGTATGTCACCATCTGGGTAACGTTTTGTGTTACCCTCTCAAATTAGTCAAGTAATCATTTTCTAATTAGCTGACTGACTAATCACTTAAACACACCAGATAAACCACTCCAGAGATCAGATCCCTTCCAGACTTGGCAAGTAGTATTTGGGTGGCTTTTTAAGTTGCTGTAAAGCAAAAGATGGTGGTAGTAGCTGAAAACATGTTGAAGCGGAATGTTGAAGAAGATAGAAGAAATTGGATTTATATCCCGCCCTCCACTCCAAAGAGTCTCAGAGCGGCTCACAATCTCCTTTACCTTCCTCCCCCACAACAGTCACCCTGTGAGGTGGGTGGGGCTGGAGAGGGCTCTCACAGCAGCTGCCCTTTCAAGGACAACCTCTGCCAGAGCTATGGCTGACCCAAGGCCATGCTAGCAGGTGCAAGTGGAGGAGTGGGGAATCAAACCCGGTTCTCCCAGATAAGAGTCCGCACACTTAACCACTACACCAAACCAGCTCTCCACACCAAACCAGCTCTCAAGTGATATCTTGAGGGATATCACTATGGAGATGGTCTTCAAGAAAGCTCTTGATTTTAAATATTTTCGTTTTGGAACTAAAAATGGGCAACTTATTTTACATCAAGGTTGGCAGGCACAGCCTGGCAACTGGCAGAAGTTAAGGGGCAGGGACATGAAAGGGTGCCAGGTGGCTGCTGGCAACCCCCAAGAACAAGTGAGGGCAAGGCCTAGTGCACCAGCTTTATGCCAGCACCGCTATATAACTTCTGGTTTAAACTGAAAGTGACATAAAGACATGCTCTAGCATTTCACAAAAATGCTATGGTTTTATCACAGAGTTTCTGCAGAATGCTAGTGTCGTGTCACTTCTGGTTTAAATATGTGACTCCTGTGATTCTCAGATTTGATGGTGGTTCTGTTGGGCTTGTTGGCTCTGTTTGCATGTGTATTTGGCTACTGGCTTTTGGATTTGACCTGTGTGTTTGGTTATTGGCTTTTGAATATCCCCCTCCCGTAAGAAACAATAGAGACAAATAGGATGGCTGGGGATACCTTGTTCAGGGTCCTACGGATTGGACTCCTTGGTCTAGTTTGCTTGAAACTTGGGGGAATCTGTAATGGCCAGGTTGTGCTAGATCTCCCACAATTTTAGTTTCATTTGGTTGAATAGCAGTCTCTGCAGTTTCTCTGGAAAATGTCCCCCATAAGGAATAATTGAACCTATAGAATCTTACCCCCCCAAATTGAACCCAAATTCCAGAATGGTATCAGGGGACTTGAATACATCTGAATATTAGCATTTAGATCTGTCCTGAAATCCAAATTTGAAAAACACTGATTTTTTTAAAAAAAACAAAACATGCACATCCCTATATTTCAACATTTTCTCTGAAACCATGAGGACTAGAACTTAATTTTAAATAAAATGAAAACTGGGATTCTAATGAGATGCCTAGAGCTGGTGTTTTTGGAGACACTTTTTGTTTGTGTTTAATTTAAAAAAATCTACCGAAACTGTTTCAAGCAGTGACCAAGCGTCCATCCTTTTGTAAAGTAATGTTGCCAGCAGACCTAGAATCAGTTAGGAAGTCTACATGGGATTCCCTTATTCTAGACTGATGAAATGTAACCGTACAGAAATGACAATAGCCCCAATATCTGTTTTTCAGTTGAGCTAGAATTACTGCTAAGTGGAAATCGTGTCCTGGGGTCACAGAAGGGACATAGGGTGGCAGCAAGAATCTTGTAAGAGCACCCACAGCCTGGCTATTGCATACAGTCTTACAGAATTAAGGGCAGTGCTGGTCTGGCAGTCGCCTTAACGTGACATCCACCCACTTGGCCATTAATTTACAGGCTTGGCAAGCACCCAGTTTCCCATCTTTTGCCCAGTTAATTCAACAGCACCCTAACTTATCCTAAGGATCCCCTATTACACAGGTCTCCTGGGAAACTGCCATTATTTCACTAAAAAAAATATAATTTCCAGCAGCAGTCTTGCCTTTTGTTCTTCCCCTGCTTTTCATAGCAACTGAAAGAATTAACAGCTCAATAAGCAGGAGGAGGAAGCAGCCTGCTTTGCGTATCAGCTGCTTGGGGGCACGCAGTTAATCCTCTGCCTTCCCCTGAGAGGGATGTGGCAGTGCCCTGGCCTGCTTCACTGGAAGCCATATTTATAGAAAGTGACAGCGTTGCCCTAGTCTTTTGGTAGAGCCTAGGATTCAACTCAGACTCTCCAGCTCACGCGCAGCATGCAGGGCTCTGATGGACACAAAGAGGAACGCTTGCCTGCCACATTCTTCCTCCTCCCTGTGCCTTTCTCTGTTAGGAAGAAAGAAATGGGAAGCAACAGCTCACTGGACTCTCATCTTTACTGGGTCAAGGGAGAGGCCCGGAGCATAGAATATATCGGATTCTGATCTTAAACACTACAGTTCTTTATCAGTCCCTTCAGTTGCATCCCAAGGCTGGTGTATGTGGGACTGTGGGCGTCTGTGCACAGCAGCCCTCCCCACCCCTACCCCCAGTAGGATTTCTGGTGTTCTTTTAATGTGGTAGCAATACAACTGAGGTTTGCCGCTGGAAAGTTTTCCAGTTGCTCTACACAGTCTCCTTGTACGTTATGAGAAGAGGGAGGGGGTAAGCGTCATATTTTGGGAGGGACATCAACTTTCCCCAAATTGCTTGGTTGGCTGTAAAGAACGTTGGTTCCCTGCCACCAATCATGATACAACCCAGAACTTACCATTTTCAGAATCAAGTTCCTTCTCCACCAGTTTCTCAGTTTCTGATTCTTGGTCTTCCTCCTGCAACAGGAGAATTAAACACAGGCTTGCTGTCAAGTTACTGATTGCAAAGGCACATCGCAAAGCAAACTGAACCACCGCATATCACAAGTCATAACAGCTCAGAGGCAGGTCTCCTTTGATCTCTCAGAAAAACAGCCTTAAATAAATCCCTCGTTCAACTTTTATTTCCCTCCACAGCAAAAATGAGGCAATGCAAGTTTAATTTAGGGTTGCCAACCTCCAGATAGTGGCTGGAGATCTCCTGGGATTACAACTGACTTCCAAATGACAGAGATCAGTTCACCAGGAGAAAATGGATGCTTGGGTAGGTGGACTCGATGGCATTATACCCATTGAAGTCCCTCCTTTCTCCAAATCCCACCCTCTTCAGGCCCCACCCCCAGAATCTCCAGGTATTTCCCAACGTGGAGCTGGCAAGCCTCCCCAAAATCCACACCGTAACAAACCCTGGGTGCACACCTGCTATTTCTTAAAACACAGTGACAGAATAAGTGGACCCAAGGAATGAGCCTGAAACAGAGAGTACTGTGGATGTTTCCCTATAGGACATGAAATATATATATGAGGGGGCGCTTTCTAAAGCAAAGGTAAACCCTTCCATGGCTAGCATGTATATAGTCTTAAAACGCCTCTCTTCTACTTTACATTTAACATATACAGAAGTGCACACAACTATCCTTTGACAAGTGAATGATGGACAACTTCTCACTGTGTCAGAAAAATGTTTTACGTTAAGCAAGTTTGGCCCCCTCTGCTCTAGTGCCCTTCTGAAGCAGCAGGGCTGTTCAAACTGGAAGGACGCCCTTACTGGGTCCAAGCAAGGCATATAAAATGTTCACGGCCCTGCTTGGAATGAGTAGAGCCATGCCTTCCCCCACCGAAGGAGAACAAAGGCAGCTAATGCAAGCATAAAGAGTATGCTTTTTGTCAGGAATGTGGTGAGAAAGGAACTAAAACAGGAGTTGCCTCCTTCCAGGAAAGGTCTTGGGAACTCTAAAAGCAACTGGAGAAAAAAGTTTTTAAACATTGTTGTATCCTGGCCAAGTTGGGGAATGTGTATTATTCATTTGCCTTTTGGTTGCTTCTTGCATTCTCTGGTTCCTGACTCACCAAACAGACAGAAGCCCTGCATCTTCACCTCCTACGCACACATATTTATTTTAGACAATGATTCCAAAAATGGAAGCTTCCTTAGCCTTCTCATTCATGTTTTTCCCCAGCCCATATTTGAGGGAAAGAGGAAGTTATGACCCAACAAGCTAGGATTTCTTTAATGCATCGTTCTGGAAAGAATTCCAGGGACAAGATGACTCAGCTTGGTCCCTTTGCACAGTAAGGAATATACCAGACATGGCTCTATACATGGCAGTGGTTGTTATTGTAAAGTTCTGGCTACAGCACATAGTAGTTTCATCCCACTGGTTAAGTTGTTGGTCCTCATCTACAGAATCTTTCATCTGTCCTGCCTTTATCAACCATCTCTCTTGGTGTGTTACCAGGTGTGTGCGATACTGAAAAGAAGAGGTTCAGACAAGGAGGTGGACCTAAAGTAGACCAGAAGCGTAGAGCCCCTGTGTCCCCACCAGATTACTCCGTAGGTGTGACACAGTGCTGACAAGATTGAAACATAGTTAGTATAGAGATGTTGCAAGAATGAATGAGAAATGCAAAGTACTTTCTAGACAGATAGGTCTGTGTGTGTGCGTGTGTGGGGGGGTTACAACAAGGAAACAGCTAAGTTCAGCAGGGATCAGGTCTGCCTTCCTCTATAAGGCCTACTTTTTGTGACATTTTAGAAAATTGATTTTTTCCAGACCTAACGGAAAACTGATCTAGTGCTTTTGAGGTACCAAGTTGTTAGTCATCTCCAGTGGTTCAGTAGTAGAGCGCCTGTTTGGCATGCATAAGGTCCTAGGTTCAATCACCGGCATCTTCAGTTTAAATGGTCAAGTATTAGGAATGTGAAAGACCCCTGCCTGGAGAATCCTGGAGAGCCACTGACAGATTCAGTATAAGGCAGAGGTATGTGTTTATGTGAAGGCCCATATCACACGGCAATGAATTTAAGGATTAATTGTTGACCAGATTGGGGGAGATCCTTTTGTTCATTTTAGCTGCCTTCTCATGATAATGCAATATGAAATAACCATGACTGCATTATCTGGGACTCATAGGGCGTTTTCGCACTGACCTTACGCCGGAGCGACGTCCCTCTTCACCGCGCACCGTCTGCGCGGATTTTGTACTAATTGCTCCGCAGAACCTGGAAGAGCTGCAAAGTCCCGTGGCTTTTGCGTCGCAAATGTAAACCGCCAAAAACCAGTTTACATTTGCGACGCAAAAGCCGCGGGACTTTGCGGCTCTTCCGGGTTCTGCGGAGCAATTACTGCGAAATCCACGCAGACGCTGTGCGGTGAAGAGGGACGTCGCTCCGGCGTAAGGTCAGTGCGAAAACACCCATACTGTATTTTTAGTATTATCAGGGTTTTTTTTTATTATCAGAAACGCACAGCAATGCAGTTCCAAATGAGTATGCAAATGAGTTCTTGCTGGGGTTTTTCTACAAAAAGCCCTGTGTAAAACAATAGTTATATCAGGGGGTGTGACCTAATATGCAAATGAGTTCCTGCTGAGCCTTTTCTACAAAAAAGCCCCGCGTATTATACTTTGAGTACTCAGACAACATGAGCTTCTTAAAAGCTGTGCCAATGCTGTATGTTCTTTCACAAGACTCTTGATCTTGGCTCTATATCCCTCATACAAGCATAGCATTTGGAGCAAAAGCCCTGATCCACAAGATCCCATTAAACAGTCAGGGAAGCTGTTCAAGACCATCACAAGTCCAGGAATTCTGTGATGGAGGAATGCTGTTCCAAGAATGTGAAGCCTTCTGCAAAATGCTCATACGTGCAAAACATCAGTAAAACAGAGTCCTAACTCACTTAAAGCTTTTAGGGACGAAAGCCAGGGGTTCTCCATTGTACCCTGCTGTAAATTTCCCAGGGGTATCTACCTAATCATAGCAGCAATAAAGTGCCTAAGTACAGGGACCTTTTGAGTCTAATGCAGTTCTTACAAATTAGACCCACATGTCCATGTGATGCATTTCCCCTCATGTAGGCAGGGTTAGGAATCACTCTCATGTCTGCAAAATACAAGTTTTGAATTGGATCTTTGAGCTACATGGAGTTACATGGAAAATACATGATTACAGGCACAATCATAAGCAGAATTATGCCTTTCTAAGCCCACTACAGTACTGCAGTCCTAAACTCTGCTCACGACGTGAGCTCGATCCCCGGCGGAAGCTGGGTTTTCAGGCAGCTGGCTCCAGGTTGACTCAGCCTTCCATCCTTCCGAGGTCGGTAAAATGAGTACCCAGCTTGCTGAGGGGAAAGTGTAGATGACCGGGGAAGGCAATGGCAAACCACCCCGTAAAAAGTCTGCCGTGAAAACGTTGTGAAAGCAACATCAACCCAGAGTCGGAAACGACTGGTGCTTGCACAGGGCACCTTTCCTTTTCCTAAGCCCACTAAATTCAGTGGATGTAAAGGGTGTACCTCTGTTTAGGATTGCGCTGCAAATCTCTCTAAATGTTTGCATATACTTCAATCCAGAAAGTATACACTAGGCTGAGAGGCATTTCATCTCTTGGTGTTCTTTCTATGATTTCTGTCCTGCCCATTCTCCAGTGAGTTCAGGGCTATGTATATGGTCCTTCCCTCCATTTTATTATCACAATGGCCCCAGGAGGTAGGCTAAATGAGAGAGAGTGACTAGCCTTCAATCACTCAAGGAATTCCTGGGACTCTTTTGTGCTTTCTTCTTACAGCTTTTGTCCATGGTATCTCTCAGTTCAAACATGCAGAAGAACCACTTGGATCAGCTCTCAGTTCTTTGAAAACTTTTTTGCAGACTCGTCTTTTTTAGCTTCAGATCCTGGTGATGCTCTTTTAGGCTCTAACAAGGTCTGCCATAAACTGAATACCAAGCAGTGAAGAAAGTCAGTGCTTGAATTAGTTTATTTTGTGATGAAGTAGTATATTTCAAAGCATTTGTCACCTTCCCTTTACCAAATCTTATAATGAAAAATGCTTTCTAACCAGAGTGGCATGGTAGAGAGTGTTGGGTTTAGCTGAGGGAGAGCCAGTTCGGTTCTGCTAGGAAAGGTATCGTCAGCCCTACAAGAATGCCAGTGTGGTTAACTAGCAGAGTTAAGGAAGCTATAAAAGCTAAACAGGCTTCCTTAATTTTTTTTTTGTCCAAATTAGGACAGCAGGAGACGCACAGCCTCTGACAAAAAAAATGCAAGGCAGGCAAAATGAGAACTGAAAGAGCCCACGACTAAAAGCAACAGAATTTAGGGAACCAGCTGGGCTGAGAGGAAGATACTGTTTTCCCACCGCACCCCAGTGAATGCCTTCAGTGCTATTATGAGTCTTCTGCAGACTGTGTGTGCAGGATACTGCCTGTTACATTGCCAGTAACAAGCCTCCAGTCTTCATGTACCTTGCAGCTCCCCCTTTCCACCACGCTGAGGTGCCAGGAGCTTTGGATGCAGCCCAAGGGCACACTGGAATGGAAAATGACTTGAATGGTTATGCCTTAGCATACAGTTGAAAGCATGGGAAGCCATCAGTGGGGGTAGGTAAGGGGGCATGGGGTTTCTCATGCTCACATTGCACATTCCCCTGCATAGGCTTGGTATGCCCAGCCTGATATCCCCTGCAGTCAAGTGTGCTGTGTGAAGAAGAAGAAGAAGAAGAAGAAGATATTGGATTTATATCCCGCCCTCCACTCCGAAGAGTCTCAGAGTGGCTCACAATCTCCTTTCCCTTCCTCCCCCACAACAGACACCCTGTGAGGTACAAGAAGATATTGGATTTATATCCCGCCCTCCACTCCGAAGAGTCTCAGAGCGGCTCACAATCTCCTTTCCCTTCCTCCCCCCACAACAGACACCCTGTGAGGTAGATGAAGATATTGGATTTATATCCCGCCCTCCACTCCGAAGAGTCTCAGGGAGGCTCACAATCTCCTTTACCTTCCTCTCCCATGACAGACACCCTGTGAGGTAGATGAAGATATTGGATTTATATCCCGCCCTCCACTCTGAAGAGTCTCAGAGCGGCTCACAATCTCCTTTCCCTTCCTCCCCCACCACAGACACCCTGGGAGGTGGGTGGGGCTGGAGAGGGCTCTCCCAGCAGCTGCCCTTTCAAGGACAACCTCTGCCAGAGCTATGGCTGACCCAAGACCATGCCAGCAGGTGCAAGTGGAGGAGTGGGGAATCAAACCCGGTTCTCCCAGATAAGAGTCCGCACACTTAACCACCACACCAAACTGGCATCTGGGACCCATTCAGCCCCACAAAGTAGTTCCAGAAATCCCCATAGAGTTCTTAAGCCAAATCTCCCTTCTGTAATCTGGAATGGGGAAGTGGGGGGTGGAGATTGGCCCACTTGGCAAGGCAGCATGCAAAGGAGCAGCCGCTCAGCTTTCCTGGGTCATGGACCGTGGCACCCTTGAGTTCACGATCTCTTGTTGTTTGCTGTGACTTGGAGAATGGCATCCACACGGACAGCGAGGAAGAAAGAGGGCAATGGAAACTTTTCTGCCTGGGGGAGGAGGCACAGGGACATCTGGAGGACTGCCATCTGGGGACATCTGGAGGACTGCCATGTCCACTGGCAGTTTAGACAGCTGCCGTAAAAGACAAAGGTCGTTTTTCTGGAGGCTTAATGAAGGGGCCTCCTTACCCAACAGCTGCCCAGGCTCCTGAATCGTCCTCTGGATTTCTGCAGCTGTTTTTGTTCTTTCTCTTTCCACCAATCTCACTCTCTCAATACGTCTTCAGCCACAGAAGTACCTTGCAGACATTTGCTCTTTGCAGCCTTCACTCCAAAGCTAACACTAAGGCACAGCTGATCATTTGGGCATCACATAGTTATGGCTCTTGGCTGGATAGTTACTTTAGAACTAGAGTTAATTGGCTGGGATGCAAAGCAGGACTTTTTTTTTGTAGTAGGAACTCCTTTGCATATTAGGCTACACACCCCTCTAAAAAGGTTATACACCATTTTTTTACTGGACATAACTGTAAATTGTATGCAACTGTAAGATGACGAGAAAGAAGAATACTTCAAATAAACGACTGGCTACGTCGATGGTGTCGTCAGGAAAGATTCGGATTTTTGGACCTTGGCTTACACTTTCAAGATGGTTGTCTTCTATCGGGAGATGGTTTGCACCTTACAGCGGTAGGGGAAAGGGTGTTTGGTAACTGCCGTGCTAACCTAATAAGGAGGGCTTTAAACTAAATTGTACGGGGGAGCGAGACAATAATTCAAAGCCTCGTATGATGCCACAAACTGGGGATAAGAACATTAAAGATTTGCAAAGAGTGGCACATATGCTAAGTAATAATTTGCAGGCTTGTACGGAAACTAAACCCTCGTGGATTCTGATGTCTCTACACTAATGCACAGAGTATGGGAAACAAACAGGAGGAACTGGAAGTCCTAATACAGGAAGGAAACCATGACATAATAGGCCTTAGTGAAACTTGGTGGAATGACACTCACAACTGGAATATTAGGATTCAGGGGTACAACTTATTTAAAAGGGACAGGTAAATGAGAAAGGGCGGAGGCATAGCAGTATATATGAAAGAGGTACCGTATTTTTCACACCATAAGACGCACTTCCCCCCCCCAAAAAAAAGTGGGGGGAAAAGTGTGTGCATCTTATGGAGCGAAGGTACCGTACGTACCTTCCTCCGGGGGGGGGGGGGGGCGATCCGCTGCCTCCGTCCCGGCGCTTCCCTGTGCCTGCCTGCCTGGCTCCAGCTCTGACGCTTACAGCAAGCGCCAGGATCGCTCCCTCCGCCCTCCGATCCCGGCGCTTGCTTTAAGCATCAGCGCTGAAGCCATGCAAACAGGCAGGGAGAAAGCACGCCACCCCCTCCACAGCCGGCGCTCGCGAAGCGCTGGGTTTGCGGAGGGGGTGGGTGCTTCCTCTGTGCCTGTCTGCCTGGCTTCAGCTGCTGCTTATAGCAAGTGCTGGGATCGGAGGGCGGAGGGAGCGATCCTGGCGCTTGCTGTAAGCATCAGTTGAAGCCAGGGAGGCAGGCACGGGGAAAGCACGCCACCCCCTCCACAAACCCAGTGCTTCACTAGCGCCGGCTGTGGAGGGGGCGGCGTGCTTTCTCCGTGCCTGCGTGCCTGGCTGGGAGACAAGCGGCGAGATCGCTCCCTCCGCCCCCATCGCAAACCCAGCACTTCACTGGGAGCGATCTCGCCGCTTGTCTCCCAGCCAGGCATGCAAGTGCAAGGGAAGCACGCCGGCGCCTGCGTGCCTGGCTGGGAGACAAGCGGCAAGATCACTCCCTGCGAAGTGCTGGGTTTGCGGTGGGGGCGGAGGGAGTGATCTCGCCGCTTGTCTCCCAGCCAGGCACCTGAGCCTAATGGTCCGGAGCATCCAATGGACCGAAAAATACGGTATTTACTTGTGAGGAAAAGGGTGAATCTGAGCATGGCAGCTCAGTTGAGAGTCTCTGGGTAAAAATAAAAGGAGTAAGAAAGAACAGTGATATTATTGTGGGGGTCTGCTATAGACCACCAAGTCAGGCAGAGGACTGGATGAGATACTTCTACAGCAGACTGCAAAGTTCTCCAAGAGAAGGGATACAGTGATCATGGGAGATTTCAATTACCCGGACATCTGTTGGAAGTCCATCTCTGCTAAAAATGAAAAGTCAAATTAAAAAAAAAAAGTTGTCTTGCTGACAACTTTCATTTCCAGAAAGTGAAGACGGAAACAAGGCGATCTGCTATCTTGGATCTGATTCTTACCAACAAGGAATAATTGATTGAAGAAGTAGAAATAGTGGGCACCCTGGGCAGTAGTGACCATGTGATTTTGGAATTTACAGTCTTAGGGAAGGGAAAGGCTATACATAGTCAGACTTATAAGTTGAACTTCAGAAAGGCAAACTTTGATAAACTTAGAACTATGCTGGGTAAAATCCCATGGTCAGAAATACTTAGGAGGAAGGGGGTTCAGGAGGGGTGGGAGTTTCTTAAAAGCGAAATACTGAAAGCGCAATCACAGACGATTCCTATGAGAAGAAAAAATGGAAAAAGCCTAAAGAACCCGAAGTGGCTCCATAAACAGCTCTCTAAAGACTTGAGAAGGCTCGGCCCTTTCAGCCAAGCCGGCGTAGCCGGCGTTCGGGCTGAGGGCCGCTTTTGCCCCCGCGGAAGAATAGGGACAGTGATTGACAGGTAAGTCAATCCGGGGTTTAGGAGGGGTGTGGCGTCAAGGCTATATAAGCCTTGGCCCCGCCCTAAATGGGGGTGGTTGTCTTTTGGCTCTCTGAAGGAGAGCCTCGGGTGTTGCAGCGTCGTCCTTAGGCCGGCGGGTCTTGGAGCGACGAGGGATCGGAGCGTCGGGAGCGGAGTACTGGCGCAGGCGTGGGCGTTAGCGCTGGCGGCCGGTGGTGGATCGTCGCGAACGGCGGTTTGGTGACAGGCGCGGGTGGCTCTTGGCGCTAGCGGCGGCTGAATTAGAGGGCCCCGGGGGAGCTTGAGGGGAGCTTAGCTGGGCTATCGGCGGCCGGGCTCGGCCCTGGAGCGGGCGGCAGCCGCGTTGCGTGGCGTAGTCCATTTGGTTGGGGGTTTTTCCTTGGGCACTGCATTGGGTGCTGGTGGCGGTCAATCTCACGGCGGAGCCCCTGGTTACTGGGTAGCCCTCTTCTCGGGGCGGTTGGGTAACCCCGTGCTTTGCACGAGGCGCGCGCGGCGGCCATTTTGCGAATTTTTTCGGCGGCAAGGAGTCACGGCGGCCATCTTGCCTGGCCGTTATAAACGGCCATTTTCTGTGCGCAGCGAGGGGCATTTTAAACTTGGTCCAGTTTACAGGCGCTTGCAGGGGTTGGTTTTGGTCCCCAGTTGGGCACGATAGACTAAGCGGGGGCCTGGAGGCGGGGCCCTGATCCGGGGGGGTTTCTGTTCCTCGGGGGGCCTGCTTTGTGCCAACTGACATCGGATTAAGACCCTGTGAGGAGGAATTTGCTGTGGGGGGCGGCCATTTTGAGGACGAAATCTTTGGTGGGGGTGGAGTTGCCTCGCCCTGTGTGTTCCCCGTTTGAAAGGAACACATAGCTATCTGCTACTTTGCCCGGTGGGTGGAGTGCCTTGCCCTGTGGGGTCCTTGCTAAAAGGAACACATCTTTAAAAGGGAACACATAAGTATCTGCTGCTTGGCAGAGGGGTGCTGGTGTGTAGGGGTATTACCGACGAACAGTAATAAGGGCAGGGTTATTAGTATGGCTCCTAAAAAGGGTCAAGGGAAAAGCAAGGGCAAGCAGCCTGCACGCCCTCCCCGTGTGCGCTCTGTGGATGAGCGGGCTCAGAGCGAGCAGGTCCGGTTGGCTATCATCAACCAGGTTGATGCTTTAGAGCAGCAACAGCTTGCAGCGGGGGCCCCCATTTGGCAAGGGCGTCGTTGCGCTTCAGGGCGGTCGACGCGCCTTGCTTTTGAAACCGAAATGCTTGCCAGGCTGTCTGCATTGCAGGGTGGAGTGGCGATTCCTGAGCAGCAGCCAGAGCCGGACGAGGAGGAGGACCCTGGCGAGGGACCATCTGGTGAGCAGCTGAGTGGTGGTGTTGGCGGTGGCTTAGGGCCACAAAACCCGGCAGGTGGAGGAACTCCGGTTGGCGCTGGGGGTAAGTTGTTTCCACAACAAACTCACGGGTGGCCCTGGGCGCCGGTACAGTTGCCCGCCCTCCCCCAGGGGATGGGGGGAGGAGCTTGGGGTGCAGGGCAGCCCGGCACACCCGCCGGTCAGTGGGGCGCCGCCCTGCCCTGGCTATGGGGCCTACAGAGTTCTGGCATCCAGGGGCTGGGGCTGAGCAGTGCTGGCTTGCAGATGGCAGGTTCGCAGACGGGGGCGACGACACCAGTAGTTCCCACAGGGCCGCCCCCCCAAGGGGTTCTGCCTTGGGGGGGGAAGCAATACGCTCAGATGCAGGGACTGTCGCCTGGTGGGTTTGGAAGCGGTTGGTTTTACCCGCCAACCCCTTACACCAGCATACCAGTGCATGCTTTCCCCTTCGGGGACACTTCCCTGCCGCTTGGGGATCACTTAACTGGGGCCACCAGGGAAAGGATCCTCCGGGGGGAGTATGTTGATGTCTTCGGCCTTCTCTATAGAGAGCTCGAAAAGAAAAGTAAAGACGAGCTCGACGAGAAGGACAAAGAAAAGTTAAAACGTCGCAAAGTTGATAGGACCTGGGCAAACTGGCTGCCTGGTTTCTTGATTTTTGCGGGCGTTATCGCTAGGGCGCAGCCGGCCCGGGCCGCTGCCCTTTTCCAATATATTGACATCATCTATAGGGCATACACAGACTTCGTCGGGGCAGCGTGGCTGCAATATGACGAAGCCTTCAGGATGAGGGCTGCAGTGAACCCTGGGTTGCCTTGGGACCAAGTCAACCAGCAGCTGTGGCTGCAGCTGATGTCCCCAGCGAGGCCTAATCCTGGTGACAGGTCGGACAGTGGACATTTAGTCCATAAACAACATCAGCAGCTTGCTATGGGAGCCCGCCCGTCGGCGGGCCAGCCGGTTCAACCCCGGCTGCTATGCTGGGAGTTCACTTCTAAGGGAGTGTGCTCCCGGAAGCTCTGTAAGTTCAAGCATGAGTGCCTGCTGTGTAGCGGGCTCATGCCCAGTCCGCCTGTAACAGGTCCAAGCCAAAACCTTGGGGCAAACGTCCCGGGGGCGGTGGCAACAATCAGCAGCCCCCTGGAAAAGGGGCCCAGTCCCATTCGGCTGAGGGTCCTCAATAAGTTTTTGAGGAGGTACCCGAGGAAAGCCGATGGGCAATATTTGTGGGAGGGGTTTTCATTCGGATTTAGGATTCCTTATCAGGGGCCTAGGGCCCCTTTTATGGCTCCTAACCTTAAGTCCGTTGTTGGGCTGGAACATATAGTCCGGGCAAAGATTGCCAAGGAGTGTAAGGAGGGTAGGGTCCTTGGACCCTTTAATTCGCCTCCAGTCACAACATTGCGGGTATCCCCCCTGGGGGTGGTGCCTAAGAAGGCACCGGGGGAGTTTCGCCTCATTCATCACCTGTCCTACCCCAAAGGGGCGTCGGTCAACGACGCTATACCTGAGGAACTGTGTTCGGTGCGGTACACTTCCTTTGACCAAGCGGTCAAAGTGGTGCGGGGTTGTGGAATTGGGGCTGAGATGGCGAAATGTGACATTAAGTCAGCATTTCGTCTCTTGCCAGTTCACCCCGAGGATTTTGAGCTCCTGGGTTTTTGCTTCGAGGGCAAATTCTACATGGATCGTGCCCTCCCTATGGGTTGCTCAGTATCCTGTGCCGCATTTGAGCGTTTTAGTTCCTTTATTGAGTGGGTGC
The DNA here is from genome assembly GCF_032191835.1 of Heteronotia binoei. Lineage (NCBI taxonomy): Eukaryota > Metazoa > Chordata > Lepidosauria > Squamata > Gekkonidae > Heteronotia > Heteronotia binoei. The sequence continues at coordinate 71,403,747 of NC_083235.1, forward strand.
TTCGGGACAGGACGGGGTGCAATGCCACAGCGCATTACCTGGATGACTACCTTCTGGTGGGTCCTCCGGGTACTGGGCAGTGCGCCATGTTGTTGGGGGCTTTTCAAGATTTGGCCAGCGAGCTTGGGGTTCCCCTGGCACAGGAGAAGACGGAGGGTCCCAGTACGGTTCTCACTTTTCTGGGGGTTGAGCTGGACACCCATACACAGGCTTCTCGGCTGCCAGTGGAGAAGGTAAGGGACCTCAGGGGCCGGCTGGCCACCTTGAAGGGTCGGCGCAAGGTTTCGTTGTTGGAGCTGCAACAATTGGTGGGTCACCTCAACTTTGCATGCAAAGTGGTGGCACCAGGGAGGGCCTTCTTGCGGCGTCTTTGTGACGCTATGCGGCAGCTGCGTTCCCCCTACCATCGGGTCCGCGTGACCGCAGGAATGCGGGCGGATCTCGAGGTTTGGGAGTTGTTTTTGGAAGCGTTCAATGGAGTTTCATTCTGGAGGGAGGAGCTGAGGATTGAAGCCGAGCTTCAGATCTCCTCTGACGCTTCCGGTTCTACTGGGTTTGGTGTGTACTTTCGGGGGCATTGGTGTGCAGAGCAATGGCCTCCGGAATGGTTGGACAGTGGGCTCTGTAGGGACCTGACCTTCTTGGAGTTTTTCCCTATCCTAGTCGCTGTTTGGCTCTGGGGTGAGCAACTAGCCAACCATTCCGTGCTCTTTTGGTGCGATAACATGGCAGTAGTACATGTTATCAACTCCTTAACGTCAAAGTCCCCGCTTGTCATGAACCTGGTGAGATCTTTTACGCTGCGTTGCCTCTGACTGAACATATTGTTCACGGCAAGGCATGTTGCGGGGGTCTGCAATGGGGTGGCGGACGCTCTATCTCGATTACAGATGGAGCGTTTTCGGCAGCTCGCCCCAGAAGCGGACTTGCGCCCGGAGCGGATGCCCTTGGACCTATGGCGGCTTGGGAAGCGGAAGCCGGTAGGGCCATTCAGTTGGCTTTAGCCCCTAGCACGAGAAGGGCTTATGATAGGGCGGCCTCTCAATTTGGGGATTTTAGGAGGGCTGCTGTATTGAAAGATTGCTGGCCGATTCCTACGGCCCACATTATGCAATTCTGTGTATATCAGAAGCAAAAGGGCTTGGGGCTAAAGACGATTAGGGGCCAACTGGCAGCGTTGGCCTTCGTTAGCAAGGCCCGGGGGTTTGTGGATAGTACGGCTGACTTTCGGATCAGGAAAATGCTGGAGGGCTGGGCCAGGGAGCGTGGCCCACGCACGGATGACCGGCAGCCTATCTCCCCATCTATTTTGAAGGGGCTTTTCAGCAGCTGGCCGGCAATCTGTTCTTCCCCCTTCGAGGCCGTGTTGTTTCATGCGGCTTCGTTGGTGGCTTTTTTCGGTGCCCTAAGGATTAGTGAGTTGGTGTTGCAATCCAAGACGGACGTTTCTATGCGGGCGCTCCAGGCAGGAGACGTCAAATTGGGTCAGGGGCAGGTCGTATTGACGATACGGCGGTCCAAGACCGACCAATGGAAAAAGGGGTCCGTCATCACTTTGGGGGAGTGTGTGGTCCAGGAGCTGTGCCCGGTGTGGGCTGTTAGGCAGTATCTTCGGTTTAGAGGTGCTGGGGAGGGCTCCTTCTTCCGGCATGAGGATGCCTCACCCCTCACCAGGTACCAGTTCTGGGCGGTGACCTGTCGGGCCCTGGCTGCGATAGGCTTGAAGGGGGTGAAGTTTGGAACCCATTCGTTTCGCATTGGAGCCGCCTCCACGGCGGCTGCAATGGGTTACACGCCGGCTTCCATACAGCGCATTGGGCGCTGGCGGTCGGCGGCCTTCAAGACGTATGTTCGCCCGTTGGGGCCATAAGGGGCGGTGGGTCAGAGCGCGGTTGGTATTGCTGTTTATGTTCACCGGTCTGACCCCTTTTTTGTCTTTCAGGTGCTGTGGCTCGTGGTGAGAGGCGGCGTATTCTCATCTGCGGGCACAGCATGGTGTTTTGGGCCGCTCATCAAGCGCGGCGGTCGGCAGTGGGCACCCAGCTGGGCCTCAGTGCATGGGCGGTTGTGGATTGGCTTGGCCGACGTGGCCTGAGATGGCCGGGTATTATGCCCTTATTGTTCAGGGAAAGGGCTGGTCCACCTCCACACATATTGGTTGTTCACCTAGGTGGTAACGACCTTGGGATGCTGCGGGGAAAAGCTCTCTCGCAGCAGGCATTGGCCGATCTCCGTGAAATAAAACGTAGATGGCCTTGGGTGGTCCTGGTGTGGTCAGCTATTCTGCCACGCAGGGTGTGGAGGTATGCCCTTTCCCCTGGTGGGATTGAGCGCGCTAGGCGCAAGGCTAACAGGGCATTACAAAAAGCCATGGAAGATGGCTTGGGCATTTTCCTCCCTCATCTGGCCATACGGGTCGACGACGTTGACCTGTATCGGTCAGATGGGGTGCATCTGTCAGAATTGGGCAACCGGGCCTTCATAGAGGAGATTCGGCAGGGGTTGCGGTCGGCTCTGGGCCGCCCGTTCGGGCGCTAATGCCTAAGCGGAGGCTTGGCATTGGCGGTGGCCGGGGATGTGTTGGCCATAGTGTTTTCAGGGGAGCACCTATGGCCTAGCACCTGTGGTGCGGGTGGTCTGTATGAACCGCAGATGGGCTAAACGGCTCAGTGCGGGGATTGCAGATCACGGAGAGCCTCACCTCGGGCGGATCTTTCCATGGGGGATCGATGCTGGCCCAGGTGGAGAAAGGCGGAGGCCTGGCCGCTCAGTTACAACCCGAATACGGCGGGTTTGTGCTGGGGGCAGGGTTGCTCGCCCTTTGGACAAGGCGGGGTCCGTGGGTGACCCCAGGGGCTTGTCTGGTTAGGTTTCATCCCTGCCGAGTTCACAGGTTAATGAATTTAATAAAGCGGCCCGGTTTTAAACCCAATACTTGGTGTCTGTCTCTTATTTCAACTGGGGGGGCAAATAAAAAAAGACTCCTTTAGGAAGGAGGGCCTTATAACCAAGGATAAGAACATAAGAGAAGCCATGTTGGATCAGGCCAATGGCCCATCCGGTCCAACACTCTGTGTCACACAGTGGCCAATATATGTGTGCGTGTGTATACACACACACACATATTCATACATACATATACACACATACACACACACATATATATACTGTGGCTAATAGCCACTATGGACCTCTGCTCCCCTCTTAAAGCTGGCTATGCTTGTAGCCGCCACCACCTCCTGTGGCAGTAAATTCCACATGTTAATCACCCTTTGGGTGAAGAAGTACTTCCTTTTTTCCGTTTTAACCTGACTGCTCAGCAATTTCAATGAACGCCCATGAGTTCTTGTATTGTGAGAAAGGGAGAAAAGTACTACTTTCTCTACTTTCTCCATCCCATGCATAATCTTGTAAACCTCTATCATGTCACCCCACAGTCGACGTTTCTCCAAGCTAAAGAGCCCCAAGCATTTTAACCTTTCTTCATAGGGAAAGAGTTCCAAACCTTTAATCATTCTAGTTGCCCTTTTCTGTACTTTTTCCAATGCTATAATATCCTTTTTGAGGTGCGGTGACCAGAATTGTACACAGTATTCCAAATGAGACCGCACCATCGATTTATACAGGGGCATTATGATACTAATTTAAACAAATTACCAGTGCTTGTAGAGAAAAAGTTAGGAAAGCTAAAGCTCAGTATGAGCTTAGGCTGGCCAAAGATGCTAAAAACAACAAAAAAGGGTTCTTTTCTTATGTTCAGAGTAAGAAAAAGAGCAAGGACACAGTGTGCTCATTGCGAGGGCAAGAAAGTGAAATTGTAATGGGTAATGAGAGGGCGGAACTGCTCAATTTCTACTTTTCCTCAGTCTTCTCTTTGGAGGGAAACGGTGCTCAACATGGCAAAAACAGAACATATAAAGAGGGTATCAAGTTCCAACCTAGGATCAGCATAGGGGTAGTACATAAACACCTAGTTTCTTTAAATGAAACTAAGTCCTCAGGGCCAGATGAATTGCATCCAAAGGTTCTAAAAGAGCTTGCAAATGTAATTTCTGAGCCTCTGGCTATTATTTTTGAGAATTCTTGGAGAACAGGAGAGGTGCCGGAAGATTGGAGGCAGGCGAATGTTGTCCCCATCTTCAGGAAGGGGAAAAAAGATGATCCGGGTAACTACCGACCTGTCAGCTTGACATCTATACCTGGAAAAGTTTTATAACAAATCATCAAACAGTTGGTCCTGGAACATTTAGAAAGAATGGATGTGATTACTGAGAGCCAGCATGGGTTTCTCAAGAACAAGTCATGTCAGACTAACTTGATCTCTTTTTATTGAGAAAATGACTACCTTGCTGGATTAGGGGAATGCTGTAGACATCGTTTATCTTGATTTCAGTAAGGCTTTTGATAAGGTTCCACATGCTATCCTTGTTGACAAGTTGGTAAAATGTGGTTTGGATCCTGTTACCATTACGTGAATCTGTAACTGGTTGACAGATCGCACCCAAAGAGTGCTTGTGAATGGTTCCTCATCCTCTTGGAGAGGAGTGACAAGTGGAGTGCCTCAAGGATCTGTCCTGGGACCTGTTTTGTTCAACATCTTTATAAATGATCTGGATGAAGGAATAGAGGGAATGCTTATTAAATTTGCCGATGATACTAAATTGAGAGGGGTTGCAAACACAGAAGACAGAAACAAAATACAGGATGACCTTGACAGGCTGGAAAACTGGGCTAAAATCAATAAAATGAATTTTAACGGGGATAAATGTAAAGTTCTGCATTTAGGTAGGAAAAATCCAATGCATAGTTATAGGATGGGGGAAACTTGTCTTAGCAGTAGTATGTGCGAAAAGGATCTAGGGGTCTTAGTGGATCATACGCTGAACATGAGTCAACAGTGTGATGCGGTGGCTAAAAAGGCAAATGCAGTTTTGGGCTGTATCAACAGAAGTATAGTGTCCAGATCACATGATGTGATGGTATTGCTTTACTCTGCTCTGGTTAGACCTCACCTGGAGTATTGTGTTCAGTTTTGGGCATCACATTTTAAGAAGGATATAGACAAGCTGGAACGGGTCCAGAGGAGGGCGAAGAAGATGGTGAGGGGTCTGGAGACCTATGAGGAAAGGTTGAAGGAGCTGGGGATGTTTAGCCTGGAGAGGAGATGGCTGAGAGGTAATATGATCACCATCTTCAAGTACTTGAAGGGCTGTCATGTAGAGCATGGTGTGGAATTATTTTCTGTGGCCCCGGAAGGTAGGACCAGAACCAATGTGTTGAAATTAAATCAAAAGAGTTTCCGGCTCAACATCAGGAAGAACTTCCTGACCGTTAGAGCTATTCCTCAGTGGAACAGGCTTCCTCAGGAGGTGGTGGGCTCTCCTTCCTTGGAGGTCTTTAAACAGAGGCTAGATGGCCATCTGACAGCAATGAAGATCCTGTGAATTTAGGGGGGAGGTGTTTGTGAGTTTCCTGCATTGTGCAGGGGGTTTGACTAGATGACCCTAGAGGCCCCTTCCAACTCTATGATTCTAACACAGCTACCCATCTTGATCTGCTTCTTTTGAACATTGTTCAATACTGGCAGCTATGATCCAAACAACATGACAGGGGGAAATGAAGGGCAGAAAAACACGTTTTAGCTATGCTGGGATCCTTTTTCCTAGTCAGTAGTATATTTTTAAGTTTCTTGCTGAAAAGAAAGATCCATGAGATCTCCTTTTTTCTTTTTCTTTTGTTCTCTCTCTCTCACACGCACATCCCAGCCCATATTCAGTCTAGTAGCAACAGGTAAAGATGCCTGATGTTTCTTTCAGAAGAAGAACAAGAAACAAAGTCTGCCTGCCTACTTTTTAAATTAAAAGTAAAGCTGCAATTTCAAGCAGAAGGGCTGGAAAAAAAAAGAAAGATGTACAATCCCTCCATCCAAGAGAAGAGGAAGGAATGCAAGTACCCAGCTTTGAAAAAAGGAGTTTAAGGGAAGCCATAGCTTGGAAAAATAACTTTTAGCAACATTACTGAAGTATGTTGTATGTTGCCATTTATGGCTCTGCTTTCTGATTTACGCCTGATGCAAGACATTGCAAGAGGAAAGGGGAAAGAATGGAGTCTGGAAATGAAGGCAGGAAAGAGGTAGCCATTCAATTCAAGGACAATGGCCAGATAAACAACTACATAATGGATTGTTGCCTTTCACTCATACTGCATCTAAATCTCTTTTATTAAAGGACTTAGCTGCACAAGCAAACTCCTTAGATCACTCGGTTGCTGATATAAAGGAGAAGCAAGGAGCCAATGAGTGTGCAGTCTCCTTCACAAGAAAGATGGTTGTCGTGCAGACAGCAAGAGGAGGGAAGCAATCAATTGAAATTGCTGCCTTGTTTGTGTAGGTGTATATGTGTCCTATGTGCATGGATACACATAAGCTGAACTCAAAGAAGGAGTTCCATAAAAATGGAGAAGATAAACACCTCTCTTTGTTTCCTGGTGGGAAATGGTGACCAGATGGGAAATGGAGAGCAGATGCCAAGGAGAACAAGAATTTTATTTTATTTTTATTTTGGAAGCTGCAGTTTGCCAGTTGTGGATTTCTCTTCTTTATACAGCTCATTAAATGAACCCTTTGCCTCTGGTCACCCTGAGAAAGCTTTGGACACTTCTAAATAGAGATTTAAAAGCTTCCTGTGAGTGGCAGTTGGAGAATTTCCAGAGGAAGTGAAAAGCCCATCCTGTAGGGTTGCCACCTCTGAGCTGGGAAGTACCTGGAGATTTTGGGGGTGGAGCCTGAGAAGGACAGGATTTGGGGAACAGAGGGACCTCAGTAGGGTATAATGCCATGCAGGCCACCCTCCAGAGCAGCCATTTTCTCCAGGGGAACTAAACTTGGTCCTCTGAAGATGAATTAATAGCAGATCTGAAGGTTGGCAAACCTAAGGGAATGACTCTGTACACACAGCTGAATACTTTGCTACAGAGCTGAACTTCAAGCACACATGCATCTGGAAACAAGTTTGGAGTCCAGTGTCACATTTAAGACCAACAAAGTTTTATTCAAGGTATGAGCTTTCGTGTACAGGCACATCTCAGAGAAATAATGTGTGCACACCCTGAATAGAACTTTGTTGGTCTTAAAGGTGCCACTGGACTCTACCTTTGTCCTATTGCTTCAGACCAACACAGCTACCCACTTGGACTCACCTGGAAACATTAGGTAACTAAGTTAGTGGGCACTTGTATCTTCCATAGTTGTTCAGAAAAAGTCTGTTGGTTAGTGACAGAGCACAAATATTGGATGTATACAATCCCAGATTCGGTCCCTGGCATCTCCCATGAAGGACTCTTTGAGTGTTGGGAAAGAATCCTTTCTGCCTGAGGGCTACTGTCAGTCAGAGTAGGTTGAGCGAACTTTTCCCACACACCATCAAGACAAGCTCTTCCTGTCAAAAGCTTTTCTTCTATGCAATTACTAAAGTTATCAGGCAGCCAGAATAGGTATCTGTCTCCCAACTGAAGGGCCTATGCTAGCGGAGGGAACTCCCCGCCCAGACATGAATCACGGATAGCTGCAGGTGATGTCTTGGTACAATAAGACACCAAGAGCCAAATTAGACATCATGGGCCCTAAGTCCAACCTGTGGCTGCCAACGCTATTTACAAATGCTGTTGAACTTAGTGGGATTTACATCGGAGTATATATTACACTGTTGATCTTTCATCTGTAAAATGGGGATGACTTGCCCTAAAATGGTGAAGAAGAATGGGATAAGAACTGCAATACATTTTAAAGGGGTGTGTGTGTATTTACATTATGTTGCATAAACAGGCTGAGACAGTGGACTCAAATAAGTGTTACTGCATTGTTCTAATACTAGCTATGGCCACGACTGGATTGCTGAGCAATTTTATTTTTTAAAGGGTTTTTTTGTTCTTTTTTTCCAGCCTAACAAGCCTACATACACAGCCCTTCTAAGGAAAGAAGAAGATATTGGATTTATATCCCTCCCTCCACTCCGAAGAGTCTCAGAGCGGCTCACAATCTCCTTTCCCTTCCTCCCCCACAACAGACACCCTGTGAGGTAGATGAAGATATTGGATTTATATCCCGCCCTCCAATCTGAAGAGTCTCAGAGCGGCTCACAATCTCCTTCACCATCCTCTCCCACAACAGACACCCTGGGAGGTAGATGAAGATATTGGATTTATATCCTGCCCTCCACTTCGAAGAGTCTCGGAGCGGCTCACAATCTCCTTCACCTTCCTCCCCCACAACAGACACCCTGTGAGGTAGATGAAGATATTGGATTTATATCCCGCCCTCCACTCCAAAGAGTCTCAGAGCGGCTCACAATCTCCTTTCCCTTCCTCCCCCACAACAGACACCCTGTGAGGTAGATGAAGATATTGGATTTATATCCCGCCCTCCACTTCGAAGAGTCTCAGAGCGGCTCACAATCTCCTTCACCTTCCTCCCCCACAACAGACACCCTGTGAGGTAGATGAAGATATTGGATTTATATCCTGCCCTCCACTCCAAAGAGTCTCAGAGCGGCTCACAATCTCCTTTCCCTTCCTCCCCCACAACAGACACCCTGTGAGGTAGATGAAGATATTGGATTTATATCCCGCCCTCCACTCCGAAGAGTCTTAGAGCGGCTCACAATCTCCTTTCCCTTCCTCCCCCACAACAGACACCCTGTGAGGTAGATGAAGATATTGGATTTATATCCCGCCCTCCACTCCGAAGAGTCTCAGAGTGGCTCACAATCTCCTTTCCCTTCCTCCCCCACAACAGACACCCTGTGAGGTAGATGAAGATATTGGATTTATATCCCGCCCTCCACTCCGAAGAGTCTCAGAGCGGCTCAATCTCCTTCACCTTCCTCCCCCACAACAGACACCCTGTGAGGTAGATGAAGATATTGGATTTATATCCCGCCCTCCACTCCGAAGAGTCTCAGAGCGGCTCAATCTCCTTCACCTTCCTCCCCCACAACAGACACCCTGTGAGGTAGATGAAGATATTGGATTTATATCCCGCCCTCCACTCCGAAGAGTCTCAGAGCGGCTCAATCTCCTTCACCTTCCTCCCCCACAACAGACACCCTGTGAGGTGGGTGGGGCTGGAGAGGGCTCTCACACCAGCTGCCCTTTCAAGGACAACCTCTGCCAGAGCTATGGCTGACCCAAGGCCATTCCAGCAGGTGCAAGTGGAGGAGTGGGGAATCAAACCCGGTTCTCCCAGATAAGAGTCCGCACACTTAACCACTATACCAAACTGGCTCTCCAAAGACTGGGAGCGTGGTACAGAGAACTGCTCCCAGCATCAAAAGTTATAAAATTCTCCAGGCGAGCCCATGGTCAAAATGGCTGCCTGCTCCAAAGGAGAGGTCTGTGTGTGCTCCTGGTCACAGCCAGAGGCGGCATTTGCCTAGGGCACCAGGCCTGGGGGTGCACTGAATTGGGCTCTCCCCCATCCCGGTCCAGTACCATTGGCAATGCCCCTGCTGTAATACCCACTGCCCTTCTGCATTCTCAAGAAAGCGGTCTCAGTTCCCTGGGTGTCTCACAAAGATCTTCCTCCATGGTGCCTGCACCCCTTCTGCCCCAGCCCGTGGGCGGGGCGGAAGGGTGTGGGTGGCAGGCTGGGCGCCCAGAGAAGGGTGGTCAGTGGTGCAGCGGTGGGGTGAAAGGCAGAGCCCTGCCTAGGGTGTCGTGTGCCCTAGGGCTGCCCCTGGTCACGGCACCCAAGGAAAAGAGATCACCTTCCTCCTGAAAGGAGATTTTATAATCTCTCTTATTCCACCCACTGATCAGGCCATGCCAGATTAAAAAAAAAACGTTTTCTGAAAATTCCAACCATTTCTTCCCTCGTGTTCCTCTAGCATTTCATTCCTCCAAAAATCTTTGTTCTCTGCTTGAAGGAAGGAGAAAGTGGAGGACTCGCACATTCCATTGTCTCTCGCTAGACCATCAGCATTTGTATGAAGGTGGGCTGAGGTAAGCCTGTTCTCTGCCCAGAGAAAGGGGAAAAAACAGTTAAAATGCAAAGTGGAGGCTTTGCCCTTTGCCAACCTCCTAGGATAACATGTCTTTCTTCACAGACGTCGTTAGGATAAAAGGGAATAGTGTCCGTCTGGCACCCTTGTTTTCTTGGGAGGGAGGCACAGCTAATAATGTATAAAGTGAAGAATAAATAATATCCGGCTCCATTCACTACTGCACCTGCAAGAAAAGTAGGGAACTTGCAGGGTTCTTAGCATGAAAGTTAGTACTTCATAAAGCAGGCACTAACTTCACAATGCCCTTTGGGTGACTTGGACATTCATTTTGCTATGATCAATATTCTGTTATTCCACTTCATCCCCAGCCTGTTTGATTATATGTTTAGTAGTCAAGACTCTCTGCTGACACTTTTTTCTCTTTTTTCAACTCTCACATAATCTCTCACATAACTTTCTCACAGAGACACCACATGGCTCTTTTTTTAGGGGCCCTGTGTGCACAGTCAGACTAAAATACTGAGCATTGGTATTTGGAAGTAAGTGTCAAATAAATGGAACTTACATTAGGGCAAATATTTTAAGACTGCACTCCTGCGCTGCAGATTGGCTACCCCTGGACTGTAGTGATTTTAAATGAACACACATAAAATAATAATAATTATTAATTCCAGTGCTTCTTTCAAGCGCCACTACTTGATATCTCGTCCTCCATGTCTCTCTACTGATTTCCTACCAAACGCAACCAACACATGATGCTAAATAATGACCCCCATATTTCTACTCAACTAGACTGCAAGATCACAAAGAGAAATATAAACCTCATTGCAGTAATTGTGTTATAAAAAAATCAAGATATTCAGAAAAAGAGACTCATACATATATACCCCCCCCCCCCAAAAAAAACCAAGGAAGGTCTTATACGGAGACCGTTTTCGCACACAGCTTACCACGCAGTCACAATCCGCAGCGTCCGGTCGGATTTCCCACCATCTGCGCCGAAGTTACAGGAAGTGCCGCGGCTTTTGCGTAGCAAATGTAAACCGCTAAAACCCAGTTTACGTTTGCTACGCAGAAGCTGCGGCACTTCCTGTAACTTCGGCACAGATGGTGGGAAATCTGACCAGACCCTGAGTAGGGAACAGGATTGTGACTGCAAGGTGAGCTGTGTGCGAAAACGGTCCAAGAAAGATCTGGCAACCCTGCTATCTACTTCCCTTGCCTCCCCCCAGACTCCTGCAGAGCAGCTGAGATAACATCCCTCCCCTACATATTAATCAGGACCTTGTCTGACTGAAAAGCAGTGCTTGAGTTAGGAGCCAGCTGACTTTGCAAGGGAAGTGTCAGTTTACTGTGTGAACAAGACCACCGTTGTCTAGCGCCATTCGCTTCCCACATTGCTGAGCCTGTCAGAGGTGCTCCCTGACCAAGACTGATGCATTGTGGTCTTGACATATTTACTTGGTTGGCGATGGGCCCAGTTGTCCAGATCTTTCATTTATTAATTTATTATTAATCCCTAACAAGGCAGGGAGGCAGTCTGAATGGCCTAGGCTAGTTAGATGTTGTGAGAGCTTGGAAGCTAAGCAGTGTCAGCCCTAGCCGGTACTTGGATAGGAGGCCGCCAAGGAAGTCTTGGGTTGCAAAGCAGAAGCAGCCAATGGCAAACCTCCTCTGAACATCTCTTGCCTTGAAAACCCCAGAGTGTGTGTGCCTTGTCGATTGTGACTTGACAGCACATCCTCATCATCATGGCATGGAAGCATTTAAGGGTGGATTAGCACATGCATAGCATCATGGGATGTATATGGATTACTCAAATGAACATGGGAATGGCCTCACATTGAAAAACATTGCATTTTCGTCAGTGTCGAGTTATGAGAATGGCGTTTGAACTAAGATAACTGTTTCACAAGTACAAGTCATCACTGTATGCTGGTCACATGACACTGCCTTAAACTGAGAAGAAGAAGAAGAAGAAGATATTGGATTTATATCCCGCCCTCCACTCCGAAGAGTCTCAGAGCGGCTCACAATCTCCTTTATCTCCCTCCCTCACAACAGACACCCTGTGAGGTGGGTGGGGCTGGAGAGGGCTCTCACAGCAGCTGCCCTTTCAAGGACAACCTCTGCCAGAGCTATGGCTGACCCAAGGCCATGCTAGCAGGTGCAAGTGGAGGAGTGGGGAATCAAACCCGGTTCTCCCAGATAAGAGTCCGCACACTTAACCACTACACCAAACTGAGCCAGACATTGGTCCACCTAGTGGCCAGTATCATCCATTCTAACTGGCAGCTGCTCTCCAGGATCCCAGGCAGGAAAAGGGCTTGCCCAGCACCTACTACCTGAGGTACAGTAACCAGTAGGGTTGCCAATCCCTAGGTGGGGGATCCCCCGGTTTGGAGGCCCTTCCCCTGCTTCAGGGTCCTCAGAAAGTGGGGGGAGGGGAAGGAAATTTCTGGGGTAAAGGCACCAAATTTTCAGTATAGCATCTAGTGCCTCTCCCCAAAATACTCCCCAAGTTTCAAAACGATTGGACCAGGGGGTCCAATTCTATGAGCCCCAAAAGAAGGTGCCCCTATCCTTCATTATTTCCTACGGAAGGAAGGAATTGAAAAGGTGTGCCGTCCCTTTAAATGTGATGGTCAGAACTCCCTTTGGAGTTTAATTATGCTTGTCACAGCCTTGATCTTGGCTCCACCCCTAATGTCTCCTGGCTCCACCCCCAAAGTCCCCAGATGTTTCTTGAATTGGACTTGGCAACCCTAGTAACCAGAAGGGCCAGGAATCAAACCTGGGACTTTCTGCATACCACTTATGTAGTCCATCCCTAAGCCACCACTGAGAAATTAGTTTCTCTAGGTAGATATTACTCTGAAAAAAAGTAGCTCTCTCTGCCCAGGCGGGTCTTTCTCAGAGCTTTTTACCTGAGATCTGTTTTGACGAAGATGCCAAGGATTACAGCTGAGGCCTCCAGCAATGCAAAGAATGCGCTCTGCTGCTGAGCCACTCACAACCTATCCTTGAGGTGCACTTGAAAGCAGATAAATTGGGTGTCAGTATGGACTGCCAAGTAAGGTTGCCAAGTCCAATTCAAGAAATATCTGGGGACTTTGGGGGTGGAGCCAGGAGCAAGGTTGGGACAAGCATATTTGAACTCCAAAGGGAGTTCTGGGTATCACACTTAAAGGGACTGCACACCTTTAAAATGCCTTCCCTCCAACAGAAATAATGAAGGATAGGGGCACCTTCTTTTGGGGCTCATAGAATTGGACCCCCTAGTCCAATCTTTTTGAAGCTTGGAGGGCCATCTGAGGAGAGGCATCAGATGCTATGCTGCAAATTTGGTGCCTGTGCCTCAAAAAACAGGCCCCCAGATACCCGTGGGTCAATCCTCCATTATATCCTATGAGAAGTGGTCTCAGCAGACATTTCCCTCAGCCCCCCCCCCACTTGCATTCTGATGACTCTGAAGCAGGGGGAGGGCCTCCAAACCAGGGGAGTCCCTTGCTTCCACCTGGAGATTGGCAACCCTACTGCCAACGCTTGCTGACTGAAGTCTCTGAAGGCCAATGGCAGCGCAATGGGTAATAGCAGCTGATGTTTAGATACGGTGGACTGTGATGGCTTGGATCTACAGAGGAAGTGAAGTGAGGGAAATGGCACTGGAATGTATTCCGTCTCCACAGCCATCTGTAAGGAGCCAAGAAAGCTTTGAAGAGCACATTGTTAGACGGGAATTAAAAGTACTGTCTTGAGCAGGAGGAGAAACACTGCGGAGGAGGCTCACATCGCTTTCAGCAATTCAAAGAATGTTGGGAGGAAACGATGTGGATGCTCCTTCCCTTCCCATTACCTGAAATGGCATGCAGGATGGGCAGCAGAGGAATGTGCAGGGGAGATTAACCTTGCTTTTCTGAACCTTGCAAAGCACGTGGGGGGGCCTCCCGTGTCACCTCCTAACTGCTAATGCCATCAACTTGTGTGAGCCGGCTCAGTCTTGCATCCAGGATGACAATACAGTTCCAGAAATCAAGGCCATCCAGAGGAAAAAATCACATTCTGCTTAACCAATTTCATGAACTAAGTTCAGGAATTCCTTCCATCTCTACAGTCTCTAGCTTTTTGTCTCCTTGCGGCAGAGGAGGCGGAACTATTGTTACATGTGGCTGTTGTTAGGTAGTGACCTCACCTGTTTTTTTTTTTTTTTTGCTGCTTCCTGGAGAACTGAAAACAAAACACGCAGAGCCATTTCCAGTCAAAATCTATCAAGCTGTGCCCTTCTAGAGAGTACAAGAAGGAAAGCTCAGTAACAGCAACCATACTAGTAGGATTTTCTGGCAGGCCACTTTCCACGGTCTCGTCAAACTTAGCCACTCAGAATCCATTTAGAATTCATACCCTATATTCTGCATGTCTAGTAATAACTGGTTTAGATTTGCCAACTGGCAGGATTAGGCGCTGCCGTTCCATATGCAACCCCACAAAACGTGATGACAAGTATAATTGCACATGCAAATTCATTTAAATGCTTGCCAGTTGTCCTTTCATTAGCATGGAGATGGCTCTTTTAAAAATCAGATTTTATAAAGACGAAGGCGTCTCATCTGAATAGGGGCCTAGCAGCACATCTTCTGTAGATACGGTATGTCCTTTTTCTCAGCCTTTATTTCAAAGAGGGTAATTTTCCCGCTTAACATCTTCTATTCCTAAATAATTCCATTAAATCCCTTTTGCATTTCATCTGCTGAATGGGGGGTGAGGATGTGTGTACATATGTACATGTGGTTGAGGAATAAGCTGAAGTCTCTCCCCGGAAGCCTCTCTGACAAAATGGTCTAAAAGCATTTTAGGTCGCCAGATGGCAAGCAAGGTCATCGTACGCATGGTATAGCCCAGTGGTTATCGATCACATGTTCTTTTCCTTGTTCTGCTGCTAATCTAGCGGGTGATTCTTTAAAAGAAAATACTAGTTGTTGTTGTTGTTTTGCTGAAGTTATTCGATACAGAGCAGTGTACAAGGATGGTGCTAAATATATTAATTAATAATAAAGTTATCAAGTGACAAACTGGTATGTATAAGCCCGCTCTTATTTCATATAACGAGGGTGTGTGGCAAAAGCATTCTGGTTTGACATCGATGACAGCCCATTAGTTCCATACACTCTGAGAATATCAATAAACATTTATCAATAAACATTTTAGTGACCCGATGAATGCTTGTGGCAAAATCCATGAATGTCTCAGTGCAGCGTATCTAGAAAGTTAAAGGGGAGACACTCGTTCTTGTTGTCCTGCTGCTCTTCATCTATAGCAGGGGTGGCCAACGGTAGCTCTCCAGATGTTTTTTTGCCTACAACTCCCATCAGCCCCAGACCTTGGCCACGCTGCCTGGGGCTGATGGGAGCTGTAGGCAAAAAACATCTGGAGAGCTACCGTTGGCCACCCCAATCTATAGTGGTTCAATTTAAAGATGAAGATGAAGATACTGGATTTATATCCCACCCTCCACTCCGAAGAGTCTCAGAGCGGCTCACAATCTCCTCTACCTTCCTCCCCCACAACAGACACCCTGTGAGGTGGGTGGGGCTGGAGAGGGCTCTCACAGCAGCTGCCCTTTTAAGGACAACCTCTGCCAGAGCTCTGGCTGACCCAAGGCCATGCTAGCAGGTGCAAGTGGAGGAGTGGGGAATCAAACCCAGTTCTTCCAGATAAGAGTCCGCACACTTAACCACTACACCAAACACTTAACCACTACACCAAGAGGCTGCAGACAGACAAGTTGTTTGATCTGATGTCATTGCTGCGACCCTGAGGATTTAAAAATCATGTTCAA
The DNA here is from genome assembly GCF_032191835.1 of Heteronotia binoei. Lineage (NCBI taxonomy): Eukaryota > Metazoa > Chordata > Lepidosauria > Squamata > Gekkonidae > Heteronotia > Heteronotia binoei. Next base: position 71,419,581 of record NC_083235.1, read on the forward strand.
ACAGCATTATCAGTATCCTGTTCCCCAGTTGTAACCCCCTCTCAATTGTGAATTTTCTAACACTGGGGAAAGTTCAGGTTTTATGGATATACATGGTTTCATCCCACATTTCTGGATGTCTGAACTTCCCTGTTGCAAAGTCAAGCTGTCTGCGAAATCTGAACCTTCCCTTCCATTTTTGCTGTTTCAAAAAAAGCAATGTGCACATCGCTGGATCTTCACACAAGGGTTTTGAATCACTGCTTGCGTACTTCTTCAACACAGCATTTTGTTGTTATTGGGAGCCCATGGGGGTTTGTTTTAGAGATACAAATGCAAGGAAAATGACCCTTTCTGTCATTTCTTGGGATGGGATGGCACTGGAAATAGTCCCTATTTAGGCTTCCATATCGGCAGCCGGGATTGCACTCCTGGAACTTTGCTCCAAGCCACTTCATAATATTATTCTGCCAGGTGCAGGATGCGCTCAGGCAGTGCCATAGAAATATACAGAGTCCTGTGAAATGAGTGGGAAAGGAAGTAAGATCAGGCAGGAAAGAATGATTTCTGGCAGAGAAATACAGTTGTATAGGAACAAATGGTCTCAGTACTTGGTGGAGAGATTGGGAAAGGTCCCCTGTGCAAGCGCCAGTTGTTTCCGACTCTGGGGAGACATTGCTTTCACAACGTTTCACAGCAGACTTTTTACAGAGTGGTTTGCCATTGCCTTCCCCAGTCATCTATGCTTTACACCCAGCAAGCTGGGTACTCATTTTACTGACCTCGGAAGGATGGAAGGCTGAGTTAACCTCGAGCCAGCTACCTGAAAACCCAGCTTCCACTGGGGATCGAACTCAGGTCATGAGCAGAGCTTAGGACTGCAGTACTGCAGCTTTAACTCTCTGTGCCAGAAGCTGTCAAAAAGGAGCTGGTGCTTTGAATACACACTAATGTGCATGCATGAAAGGGAGAAAAAAGGATGCTGCCCAGCTGTTCACCGTGGTTACTGCACAGCAATAATTCAAACCGTTAACTACAGGGTGAGCATGTGGAGCAGCGGGTTATGGGAGGATGTTCAGACAAAATTCTCCAGCACAAAAGAGAGAGCGAGAGAGAGTGAGTGTGTGAGAGAGAGATAGAGAGGCTAAAATTAGACATGCAGCCAAAATACACTAAGCTTGTCATCTGACCACATCCAAAAACTCTGCCTTCTGAGTGAACCCCTAAGGTCGTTACAGAATGTAAAACTTACTCATAAGGCATGGAGTGTTGTTATGGCCAGGATAACCAAATCTTTTCCCACACCTTTCCTGGCATTCAAGGCAGTTGTGGCTTTACAGGAGACCTTTCATATGAACATATGAAGCTGCCTTATACTGAATCAGACCCTTGGTCCATCAAAGTCAGTATTGTCTTCTCAGACTGGCAGCAGCTCTCCAGGGTCTCAAGCTGAGGTTTTTCACACCTATTTGCCTGGACCCTTTTTTGGAGATGCCAGGGATTGAACCTGGGACCTTCTGCTTCCCAAGCAGATGCTCTACCACTGAGCCACCGTCCCTCCTGTGGCACTGCCTTACCAAATCTCTATGCTATGTTTTTTGTCTCCTAAAGCCTGGTAAAATTAGCATATTTTTTAGCGTGAAGGATTGCTTAGTATTGCTTGATATTTCTATTGATATCTTCTACTTAAGCAGTTATTAAAAGCTGGGTGGCATTCCCCCTTTCTGGTGACCAAACCATTTATTTACATTGGAAGAGGGGCTGAGCTTAACAGTATACATCTTTGCATGCAGAAATTTCCATCCTTGGTATCTCCAGTGAAAGGATTAGAGATTGTAGGTATTGGGTGAGACTATTCACCGCCTGAGAGTTGGACTTCAGTGGGAGGAGAAAGACAGTAAAAAATCCTTCAAAGATAGAAATTCCTTCCATCCATAAACACTTTCAGATGGATCCAAGCCATTTCCTCTTATTTAAAAGTTTTCAAATAGAAGATAGTACAACTAAATGACTGAATGAGTCAGATGAGCCAATGAAATATACTAAAATTACAGTTTGATTAGCTGACAAAATTAACAGGGCTGATCTAGATGTAGGCTTCCCAACCCTCCTGCCCTGGTGGGGGACCCCAGGATTTCCAGCCTCTTCCCCCGCTCCCCAAAAAACAGAAGTGGGAGGAGGGGGGGAAACGGCGCCAAGGAGCATGGCGAGCCGCCCCATCCCGGAGCGGGTAACGCCGCCGTGCTGCTGCCGCCCCCTCCCCGCCCACCGCAGCTGCTCCTCCGAGATGGGCCCAGGCTGAGCCCATCTTGGAGGAGCAGCCACGGCGAGCGGAGAAGAGGCGGCAGCTGCGCAGCGGCATCACCCGCCCCGCCTCCGAGGCAAAACCAGAGAAGGGGAGGGCGGAGGCAGGCCAGGAGCATGGCGAGCCGCGAATCTGGGCCCTTCTAGGACCCGGACTCGCGGCTTGCCACGCCCCTGGCCCACCTCCACCCCCCCTCCGATTCCACCGCAGCTGCTCCTCCGAGATGGGCCCAGCCTGAGCCCATCTCGGAGGAGCAGCCACAGCGAGCGGAGAAGAGGCAGCAGCTGCGCAGCGGCGTTGCCCGCTCCGAGACGGGGCGGCTCGCCACGCTCCCCGGCGCCGTTTCCCCCTCCCCCCTAGCTCCACCCCAGTGTCTCCTGGCTCCACCCCCAAAGTCCTCAGATATTTCTGGAGTTGGACTTGGCAACCCTATCTAGAAGTCACGGAATTTATGAAAATTAGCAACCCAAAAGCAAGTTCCAGGAAATCGTCTTCTGGGGACTGAATACAAAGCGGGTAATCATATGGTTAAAACAGTGCGTTCTGCCCAAAAGCTCTCTTATTTTCAGCTAAAATTTTAACAGGTTAATTTAGTTCTAATGAGAGACATTAGAGACCAAAAATGTCTCAGGTCAACTTTTCAAGGATCAAGGGACAGCGCTTCTCTGCACTGCCACAAACTGCCACCCATCTGGAATCCTGAGGACATAATTTGCTTGAATACCAAGTAAACAAATTTCTTGCTCAAAGGATCCCTGGCATGTGCCAGATCTCAAATGCATTCTGCCGAGTCAGTCCTTTCAGACTCTTACTCAGTACAGAAAAATGTCTCTCGCTCTGCTACCTTTCCCTTGATGCCAGACACAGCCTCCTTCTGGAACCAGCCCAGAAAAGCTGTGCAAAGCAAGTAACATAAATGGGGCCATTCTTTCTACAAAGAACATGCTGCAAATGGAAGAGAAGTAATAAATCAAAATATCCTGACTGGGGATGGGCTGAGATGGGAAGAGAGTGGTGTGAGACTGATAATAGTAATTATTGTCATATGGCGTTACATGTAGAATAACCAGGAGATCCTAAGATTGTCTGACAGCTGCAAGTTCTAGCTGTTAGCATTATGCATCACTAAGTGGACTTGTTTTTAGGGGCTGAGAGAGCTCTGAAAGAGCTGTGATTGACCCAAGGTCACCCAGCTGATCCTCAATGGGATTAAATTATCCTATCTCAAAGTATTCAGTATTCAGACTTGAATTCCAGCTGTCTCTCAATCTCTCCCCATAAATCCCTTTTGACCTAGTATATACTTTCACACACAAAAACCAAGCATGATTCTTTTAAGTCTCCTAACTATAAACTAACTAGACTGAGACTCCTCCTTTAATGGAATGTGCATACTGCTACAGACAGACACATGCGATGCGATGTGTGCTTGTGTGGTACTCATACTGGAGGCAATATAGCTTCAAGTCTGGTCTATGATTGTGGATTTCAAGACTGAAGACTGACCATCTCCACCACTCTTTGTGCACTCCCACTTTTACACAAAGCAGGGTTCACCACCCTTGTAACTCCCAAACCAGAAGGAAACCATACTCTATTTCACCTCATTTTTAAAAATTATGATGGCAAACCACAGCCAACCAACAAAAATCAGGGCTCCCAGCACTTTGCAACCAGCTCCCAACCTCTGCACGGTGCTGCCCATCAAGACTGTTGTTGCTTGTCTTTGAACAGGAACTGGGCACCACTTATAGACAGTTTATTTCTAGTAATTATTAGGCATTGGTTTTGATAATAAAGCCCTAACGCACCTAGGCCCAGGACACTAGAGAATAATGTCTTTCCCTCCTTCTGGAACCAGCTAAGAGAAGCTGTGCAAAGCAAGTAATCTAAACACGCTGAAAATGGCAGAGAAGTAACCTGCTCCAAGTAACCCTGTCTAGATATTCAGTATGCAGAATTCACGGCAGGGCATTCTCTGTAATAAGTGACAGAAATGTGGAATGGCTTCCACAGAGTCACCCATCATACAACTTCTTCACAGAGTTGTTTTAAGTTTTATCTATTCTGCAAGACCTTTAGAAAAGATCAGTGCTGCTGCTGTTTTTAATTTTTGTCGACCATTTTCTTGCTTTTTTCGTTTTTCAAACTGACTGACTTTCTTACTCTTGGGCATAGCCATGGGTAACTAGTTCAGTGTGAAGATGATCCAGGAGGAAAAATTTAAATAATAAGGCAAATAAATTATGCAAAGCAGCTAGCCCGAGCAAATTTCTTTGTGAATAGATTTGCATGCTTTATTCAGAACACGATGATCAACTTTTAATTGCAATTTGAATATAAATCGAATGAAATAAATTTTAGAGCAACAAGGAACCAGAGTAGCAGGAGAAGTGTTATAGGTGAAGGAAAGTTATGATTGTGCTGGGGTAGGAGAAATACGATTGGAAAGACAGTTTAATATCCTTCTACTCCATTGCTCAAAGCTTAAGTCTTCCTCCAGCCTAAGGAGGATCAGTAGACTGCAGGAAGCCTTCCAGCTTTGATGAGTGAAGTGGTAGGAAATATGCCAGAATCTTTGATCATATTTCTCCTCCCCAGTCACCAGTCACCACCACCATCACTACCAGCTTGAGAAAGAATACATGGGGGACTTAGTGCAAAACTCTTGTGCCTTAAAAGGCAGAAAGGAAAAGGAAAGGTCCCCTGTGCAAGCACCAGTCGTTTCCGACTCTGGGGTGACGTTGCTTTCACAAGGTTTTCATGGCAGACATTTTACGGGATGGTTTGCCATTGACTTCCCCAGTCATCTACACTTCCCCGCCCCCCCCAGCAAGCTGGGGACTTATTTTACCGACCTCAGAAGGATGGAAGGCTGAGTCAACCTCAAGCCGGCTACCTGAAAACCCAGCTTCCGCCGGGGATTGAACTCAGGCCGTGAGCAGAGCTTAGGACTGCAGTACTGCAGGTTTAACACACTGCGCCGCGGGGCTCTTAAGTATAGGAAAGGAAAGGTCCCCTGTGCAAGCGCCAGTCGTTTCCGACTCTGGGGTGACGTTGCTTTCACAAGGTTTTCATGGCAGACATTTTACGGGGTGGTTTGCCATTGCCTTCCCCAGTCATCTACACTTCCCCCCCAGCGAGCTGAGTACTCCTAAGTACCACCATATTTTTCTAAAAGTCTCTTCACACTCACGAGGGGTAGAAACTTTGTTTTTAAAATCTTGAAAATGGAGAGGAACAGGAATCAACATTCTTCACTGGAGATCACTTGGAATCACAAAAGCCAACCCCTGTTCATGCTACAGCCTCGTTTGTGAGCAAAGTTCAATTGACACAGAGCCAGGAGGCAGAAGAAACTGCCCCTTAGCGATGATTATAATAGAATCGGTGCAGCCAGTCAAGAGGCAGTAAAATGAAGCAATCTTATGTACAGAGTTGAAGTACATGGGTTTGTAAACACCAGAGGATGTCTGGCTGAGCTGTGGCTAATGCAGGGAAGGAAAGCGTGATGGAAAAGGTGAGAACAGGGTCAAGACAAGTGGGGGGGGGGGAAGGTCATCCCTTCTACGGGTGCCAGTCCCCAGGTGCTGGTGGGGGTTCCTGTGGTTTTTATGGCTCCCCCCAACACCAGCCAGCTGGCCCTCAGGGGAAGCCCCACCCCCAACAGTTGTCTGGGAGCCTCTTGCAAGGTGGGAATATGCGGCACCAGCTTGGTGTAGTGGTTAAGTGTGCGGACTCTTATCTGGGAGAACCGGGTTTGATTCCCCACTTCTCCGCTTGCACCTGCTAGCATGGCCTTGGGTCAGAGGTTGTCCTTGAAAGGGCAGCTGCTGTGAGAGCCCTCTCCAGCCCCACCCACCACACAGGGTGTCTGTTGTGGGGGAGGAAGGGAAAGGAGATTGTGAGCTGCTCTGAGACTCTTCAGAGTGGAGGGCGGGATATAAATCCAATATCTTCTTCTTTCCAAGCGGGTCCCACCAGCTCCCACCTTCTCAGAGGTGATTATGCCTCTTGCAGAGTGGGAGCATTCTTTCCAAGCAGGTGTAATCGGCTCCCACTTTGCAAGAGACCCTGTCGCCTTTTGCAAGGCAGCCGGCGGCACCCGCTTGGAAAGAGCAGGCACCACGTGCCGCTGCTCTGCAAGAGACACAGTCGCCTCTTGGAAGGTGGGAGCAGGTGGGGCCCACTCTTAACAAGCAGGTGCCACCAGCGCCCACCTTCCAAGAGGCATTTTGCCTCTTGCAGGGCAGGAGCCTGCAGCCCCCACTTTACCCCTCAGAATTTAAAGGGAAGTTTCCCTTTAAACGGTTGGGAAAAAAGCAGGGGATGCAGGGGCTTCGTTTGGGACGTGATGACATCACTTTGCGTGATGTCATCACACTGGGGATGTTCACGCCCCTCCCAGAATGCCCGCCAAATCCCTCCGCCAAGTAGGGTTGCCAAGTCCAATTCAAGAAATATCTGGGGACTTTGGAGGTGGAGCCAGGAGGCATTAGGGGTGGAGCCAAGATCAAGGCTGTGACAAGCATCATTGAACTCCAAAGGGAGCTCTGGCCATCACATTCAAAAGGGACGGCACACCTTTTCAATTCCTTCCTTCCATAGGAAATAAGGAAGGATAGGGGCACCTTCTTTTGGGGCTCATAGAATTGGACCCCTTGGTCCAATCTTTTTGAAACTTGGGGGGTATTTTGGGGAGAGGCACTAGATGCTATATGGAAAATTTGGTGTCTCTACCCCAAAAAACAGCCCCCGCCCCAGAGCCCCAGATATCCACGGATCAATTCTCCATGATTTTCTATGGGAATAAATCTCCATAGGGAATAATAGGGTTCCCAGTAGACATTTCCCTCCCCTCCCCCCGCTTTCTGACGACCCTGAAGCGGGGGGAGGGTCTCCAAACCGGGGGATCCCCTGCCCCCACCAGAGGATTGGCAACCCTATACGCAAGAAACATAACACAGTGGTGGTACAACTCCAAGCAAGCTGATTGTTGGGACTGTCAGCTGTTTCCCTGAGATCGCTGTACATTTCCAGCCGGAAAGGCCCTGGCCTCTTCTGTACCCAACAGCTAGTCTGAGCAGTGCTCGGAAACCCATCTGGTTAACAACTCCGTCATAATCAGCAAGGCTGCTGAGGGCACTGCTCCAGCGTTTTCCCTGCGGAGCCTGGAGGCGTAAATATGCACAGGCGCAAAACTAGAGACCTGAAAGGTAACCGCTGGGCCCAGGAATAAGAAATAAAAACAAATAAGTCTCCTCCTCCTGGCATATGGGCTATAGGGGTCTGTTTTTAGGATGTGCTGAGACTGCTTTGCTTCCATTCACTTCACCAAGCAAAGATGATGCTTATGCTGGAGGGACATGGTATCACGGGAAACGGATGAGCAAGAAGCAAAACCAGCGGTATAAATGCCAGCCTCTTTCATCAGGCCCATTTCTCTAACTCTCTTCCTTTTTTTTTTTTTTTTCATGTCAAACTGCTTTATTACATCTTAAATAACAGTACATTTTAATATAGTATCTATCTTGCATCCAGCTTTCTTGAAGTACACTGACTTTAAAATTAAATACAAAAGGTGGAGGAGGATACAAGGGTGTGGAGAAAGCTCTACGGATAATAGATGCCATTCTATGCACGCCTTGGAGTAGCATAGATAAGTCACTATTGTAAAAAAAAATTTTTTTTCTTTAATTACCAGTTCAGCATTTGCTGTAGATTTGATTCTGGGGTGCAGAGGAGGGGGGAATAACAGACGGTCCTCTATAAATTTAAATTCTCAGTGACCCATTTGGCTGTAACCAAGGAAGCCTTTTGATTGCCTTTATTTTGTTTTTCTTTCTTTTTTGCTTCCTTAACGAGCTGGCTTTACCTGACTTGATTTGTTGAAAATGGGAGGGGAGGGAAACTTGACAGAAAACCCCTAAACAGCTTTGGAATAGTAAATTGTTCTGTCAAAACTTTTCTCCTCTGTCTATGTATCAAAATCTTCCTTCCCATGCTACGGCTGTGATTTTTCTCCACTCTGGTCCCCTCCTTCTCCCTCTGCAACATTTCTAACTCTCTTCCTAACTACCCAGTGAGAAGAGACTTCGGTGATGTTTTGTCTGAGGTAAGACCACACTGGGCCTTCCAAAGAATTTAACTGAAACTTTCCCCCTCCCTAGCCTATTTTTATTCCTGGCTGCTTTGCCAGTGCATAACATAACAATGTGTAATAATCATGATAATGCCCTTATATAGCACTTTCGGATATTCAGAGAACATGACATCCCTCGTTTCAGTAACGTTTGCCCAGATGTGTAAGGAAGACTGATATTATTAGCCCCATTTTACAGACAGAAAGCTGACATAGCAAGACTGCCGATTGTCACTGAATGATTAGAGATCAATGTGAACTGAGGACGCGGGGAACAAGCCTAAGCAGGTATAATCAGAAGTAAGTCCTATGTTATTCCTTATGATTGCAGTCTTCCTTCCCAGCTTATGGATCACACTGCTAAGCCCCAACAACAGTTCTTTTTTTTTAATGATACTATTAACATCCATCAACTTCTTCTGGAGTTCAGGGCTTTAAAGGAGGCTGTGGTGAGGCTGTTCTTTAAAAAGTCCTCAGACTCCAGGGCCCAGCTAGGCTCCTTTGAATATCCCAACTCCACTTTGTCTAGGTGGTAAGCTGATTTATGCTCACCCCCAGAGATGGATGGATCCCACTGGTTTCCAGAATGCTCTCCTATGTTTTTCAGTATCTATATGCACCCTCTTGCTCAGCTGGTCTGGGAGTTTGGGCCAGGTTATCACTAGTATGCTGATGACACCCAGCTAGGGTTGCCAAGTCCCATGCAAGAAATATCTGGGGACTTTGGGGGTGGAGCCAGGAACAAGGGTGTGACAAGCATAACTGAACTCCAAGGGAGTTCTGGCCATCGCATTTAAAGGGACAGCACACCTTTTTAAATGTCTTCCTACCATAGGAAATAATGAAGGATAGGGGCACCTTCTTTTGGGGCTCATAGAATTGGACCCCCTGGTCCAATCGTTTTGAATCTTGGGGGGTACTTTGAGGAGAGACACTAGATACTATACTGAATATTTGGTGCCTCTACCTCAAAAAACAGCTCCCCCAGAGCCCCCGAAACCTCCAGATCAATTCCCCATTATACCCTATGAGAATCGATCTCCACATAGGAAATAATGAAGTGCTCAGCAGACATTCCCCCCCCCTCTGTTTCTGGCGACTCTGAAGTGAGGGATTGGCCTCTCTACTCACAAGTTGCAGCCAACTTCTTCCAAGTAACACAGACACCCTGTCCCAAGAGGAAGTCTTTCCAATCGGAGACTGGAGCCTCCGGAGGGGGAAAGTCACATGGTGGCTTTGGGGGCAGGGCTTTCCCCCCCCCCACTGGCCAGCAGACTGGGGGCAGGAAGGAGCCTGGGAAAGCGGAAGAACCCCGGCTGGGACCTGGGGACTGGCAAGCCTACACCCAGCTGTATCTGTTGATGGGATGGCTGGCCCAGATATTTTGGCCAGGGATTTGGAGGCAGTGGTTAGAGTAAACTGAAATTAAATCAATCAGAGATGGGGTTCCTGGGTGCCATAGGGGGATAAGGGCAGGGATCCAACTCTGGATGGGGTGTTATTGACACCAATGACAACGATGAAGAGTTTGGGTGTGATTTTGGATGCCTCTCTCTCAGCAGAGGCCCAAATCACAAATGCTGTTAGATCTACATTTTACCAACTTTGGCAGGTCAAGTAACGTCTCCCTATCTCTCTCCCCACAACTTACAGTACAATCCTAAAGAGACTTACTTCAGTCTAAGCCCATTAAAATGAATAGGCTTAGACTGGTGCAACTCTCTTTAGGATTGCACTGTTAGTCACAGTGATCCATGCAGTTGTCGCCCAGGCTGGATTACTGTAACTCACTCTACAAGGGTCTACCCTTGAGACTGACCCAGAAACTTCCAATGGTCCAAAATTCAGCAGTGCTATATCCTCACGGGGACGCCATTAAGAGCTCACATACAGCCAGTGCTCCACCAGCAGCATTGGCTTCCAGTTGAATACTGGATCAGATTCAAGGTGATGGTGCTAACTTTCAAAGCCCTGTGCTGCCTGGGACTATTTGCAGTATTGTTTCTCACAATATGTCCCCCAAAGAGCCTTGTACTTTATGGCCCTACATCTTCTGGTAATTCCCGCCCAAAAGATATATGCTTCGCATCACACAGAGACAGAACTTTCTCAGCTCTGGAGCTGGCCTGATGGAACACTCTCCCAAGTGATTTCAGGTCCCTGTAGGACTTATTGCAGTTCCACGGGGGCCTAAAAAATGGAGACATCCCGCCAGGCCTATGGCTGAAGCAGTGAAAGGTCATTTAGTTTGGCTTCCCCTGCTCTAAATTGCTCTGCATGGTACTTGTACTATACTATGTGCCTGGTGCCATCTGCTTTGCTGTTCTTCGCAGCCCATTTGCCTTAATATTAATCATCCAAAGGCACACATTTATAGAACTTATGGAAACAGTTGTTAACTTGTGCCTGATTGCCATCTAATTAGTTAGCTATGTGATGTTTGTACAGATTTTAGTGATAGTGTAATTACTTATCTTTTATTATTTTCAATTTATTGTCTTATATTTATTGTTGTAACCGGCCCTGAGGCTTGCTGTGCAGCGAAGGGTGAGCTAAAAATCAAATAAATGAATAAGAAAAGAATGAAGATTTTCCCTCACCAACCAAGAATCCTGCAGCAGTGGTAAGGCTGAACTTAAGCCCTTAATGAAGCTCCCCAACCCTTGTGATTATCTTCGTTTTCCAAGTGAGATAAATGCGCACCTGTCATAAATGGGGGGGTTAATTTGAGTTAGCAAGAGAAGACATTGCCAATGCCAGCCCTGAAATACAGGACAAAGATAATAGTTTGTGGAATGCCTTTCCTTTGCTACTAATTATGACCAGCGCCCACATTGGAAAAGTGAGGAAACAGCTTCTAGTCAGAGAGCTTAATCTCAACATGTCCTATTTTGGAAATTAATCACTAGTTCTATCACCACCACCGGGGAATGTGGTCCATAGAAACAGAAGCTGGGATTCTGGTCTTTTGGTCATCCTGACCAGTTCCAAGCAAGAGACATTTTTATCCCCTTCCCCCTCCTTTGGACTTGTTCATTCAAGCAATCTCAGGAATGCAAAGGGATATTTGTTATTCAGAAACAACTCCCAGATAGAAAACTAGATCTCTGCTGTCCCATAGCTGGCAAATAAAACCTAGCTTCCTGTCTAAGCCTAGCTTGCTGTGTAAAATGCTGGTGTTTTTTGGCACATGGCACATGTCCTCTTTGTGCCCATTTATTTTTAATCAGAAACTATCCCATGCTGCATGTGGGCAGCTGATTTACTTTCAATGCATGCCACTGTCTCATGCTCTGCATGTGGCCAGGGATTTTTTTTGGGGGGGGAGGGGTGACATCATGATGCGTGCCTCTAGACTATGGGAAAACATGAGGCTGCAGGAAGTGGGGAATCAGATATGTCATTCTTTAGATCTGCACAAGAGACCACCAGAGGGGGGATTTCACATTTCATGGTGAGGAAGGTGTAGAGCTGGCTGGGGCTGATGGGAGTTGTAGACAAAAAAAAACACCTGGAGAGCTACCATTGGCCACCCCTGGTGTAGAGTTTCCAAGGCTATCTTTCTCCTCTGGAATTAAGGCCAGTGACAGAAAAGAGACTAACTGTAAGAAGAAGAAGAAGATGAAGATATTGGATTTATATCCCGCCCTCCACTCCGAAGAGTCTCAGAGAGGCTCACAATCTCCTTTCCCTTCCTCCCCCACAACAAACACCCTGTGAGGTGGGTGGGGCTGGAGAGGGCTCTCACAGCAGCTGCCCTTTCAAGGACAGCCTCTGCCAGAGCTATGGCTGACCCAAGGCCATTCCAGCAGGTGCAAGTGGAGGAGTGGGGAATCAAACCCGGTTCTCCCAGATAAGAGTCCACACGCTTAACCACTACACCAAACTGGCTCTAAGCACAGATCTGTCCTTTGTCTGAAGTGTCTTTGTGAATCTCGTGTACAGGTTTACTTCATGTGATATACAGTTTTCTGTGCTTACAGTTAGGCATCGGTACCATGCATGAGGAGGGTGCAATACTTTTTAGTTGTCTAGTTACTGAGCATAGCCTTTTCTCTGGAAATCTGAAAGGATCCAGGCAAATAGGTGTGAAAAACCTCAGCTTGAGACCCTGGAGAGCTGCTGCCAGTCTGAGAAGACAATACCGACTTTGATGGACCAAGGGTCTGATTCAGTATAAGGCAGCTTCATATATGTTCTCAAGCTGTATTTTCTCAAGGGTAGAGGAGACTGAAACCTTCACTGGTAGCAGCAGAAAACTATCTTTGCACCCATGTTCTGAAATGAAGCAACAGGTGGGCCTTCTGTGCTGATGACTTTGGGAAGTGGGTGGAAGGATGTTCTCACTCTCTACGCAGAGAAGAAATGGATACAAAAGAATTGCAAGAACCCATCAAAGCAACTTGTTTTATAACTGTGTGTGTGTGCGCGTGGTCTTTATTTTTTGCAGAGATTCAGGACCCAGGAGCCCTCTTCCTTCCTTATCTCCTACATAATGCAGGTTGACCAGTTTAGCCAAAATACTAAAAACAATTGCCTGGTTTAGAGCCTGGCATCCGAACAGTTGGAATTCTGCACAGCAGTTGTCTGCAAGGCTGAAGAAACACTCAACAACGAAGCAAAGGGCAAGGAGGGAGGGAGGGGCGGTAGCTCAGTGGTAGAGCCTCTGCTTGGGAAGCAGAAGGTCCCAGGTTCAATCCCCGGCATCTCCAACTAAAAAGGGTCCAGGCAAATAGGTGTGAAAAGCCTCAGCTTGAGACCTTGGAGAGCCGCTACCAGTCTGAGAAGACAATACTGACTTTGATGGACTGAGGGTCTGATTCAGTAGAAGGCAGCTTCATATGTTCATATTAGGGGAGGGACGGTGGCTCAGTGGTAGAGCATCTGCTTGGGAAGCAGAAGGTCCCAGGTTCAATCCCTGGCATCTCCAACTAAAAGGGTCCAGGCAAATAGGTGTGAAAAACCTCAGCTTGAGACCCTGGAGAGCAGGGGAGGGATGGTGGCTCAGTGGCAGAGCATCTGCTTGGGAAGCAGAAGGTCCCAGGTTCAATCCCCGGCATCTCCAACTAAAAGGGTCCAGGCAAATAGGTGTGAAAAACCTCAGCTGGAGACCTTGGAGAGCAGGGGAGGGACGGTGGCTCAGTGGCAGAGCATCTGCTTGGGAAGCAGAAGGTCCCAGGTTCAATCCCCGGCATCTCCAACTAAAAAGGGTCCAGGCAAATAGGTGTGAAACACCTCAGCTTGAGACCCTGGAGAGCAGGGGAGGGATGGTGGCTCAGTGGCAGAGCATCTGCTTGGTAAGCAGAAGGTCCCAGGTTCAATCCCCAGCATCTCCAACTAAAAGGGTCCAGGCAAATAGGTGTGAAAAACCTCAGCTGGAGACCCTGGAGAGCAGGGGAGGGATGGTGGCTCAGTGGCAGAGCATCTGCTTGGTAAGCAGAAGGTCCCAGGTTCAATCCCCAGCATCTCCAACTAAAAGGGTCCAGGCAAATAGGTGTGAAAAACCTCAGCTGGAGACCCTGGAGAGCAGGGGAGGGATGGTGGCTCAGTGGCAGAGCATCTGCTTGGTAAGCAGAAGGTCCCAGGTTCAATCCCTGGCATCTCCAAAAAAGGGTCCAGGCAAATAGGTGTGAAAAACCTCAGCTGGAGACCCTGGAGAGCCGCAGCCAGTCTGAGTAGACAAGACTGACTTTGATGGACCCGAGGGTCTGATTCAGTAGAAGGCAGCTTCACATGTTCACCCCCACTCCCGCGAGGGGAGTCTTTAAGATCAGCATTATTTGCTGCCTTCGCCCGGAAGCAGGGGGTCTCATGTGGCTGCAGCAGAAAGAGAGCGGCGTTTTATCCTCTCGGCCCCCCCATCCCGCAGTTCAAGCACTTGCACGGGGCGGGGAGAGTGTTGCCTCTGCAAAAGCCTGGCCCGCCGCTCCAACAGACGCGCGGGCAGAGCGGCCACTACCGGGCGCGGAGGGGGCTCCGGGAAAAGCGGCCTGCCCGGGCTGCTTCCGACGCCACCTCCCATTCCCCCCTCTCCCCCCCCCAGCGTCGACTTTACCTTGCTTCCCTCCTCCTCCTCCTCCTCGTCGTCGTCTTCGTCGTCCTCCGCCTCTTCTCCCTGGAGCGCAGCGGCAGCCGCGTGGCTGGGAACCTTCCCCTCCGGAGGGGGACTCGGCGCTTCTGCGTTCGCGGTGCGAGATGCAGCGGCGTCCTCGTCCTCCTGCTGCTGCCGCCGGTGCTGCTCTGGCCGCTCGTCTTGCTCCTTCCCTCCAGCCGCGGCTGCTTCCTCCGCGGGCCTCCCCGCCTCGGCCGCGGCTTCCTCGGCCCCTTCAGCCTCCTGCCCTCGCGGGGGCTCCTCCCCTCCGCCCGGCCGCTTCGCCGCAGCGCCGGGGGCTCGGGGCTCTCCCGCGGCCGCCCCTTTGTCCCCCGCCGGCGCTCGCAGCTTCACAAAGGCCGAGGCGAGGAGGACGGCCAGGGCTGTGAAGAGCAGCGGCACCGCGTAGTACCACTCCAGCGCCACGTCCATCCCTCCCTCCCTCCAGCGGCTCGGCTGCAGGCTCGGCGGCGGTGCGCTCGGCAGCCGACCGGGGGAAGCTACTGCTCGGGCGGAGGGATTGTCCGCTGCCTCCCTGCCAGGCTCTCCTCTGCGGCGGAGCCCCTGCGCGACCGGCCGCCGCGTCTGGTTAATCTCAGAGGGCTGCAGGCGCACAATAGTCTGGCCGCGGCAGCCGGCGAAAGCCCTGCTTTTCTCAAACTGGGCAGGGTTGCACGAGGCGCGCGTCATTTCCCTGGGCCCTGCCCACGGCCGCCTCTTCTGCCGCTCAGGCGACAAAAAGTTGCGGGGGCTTCCTTGCTCCTTCTGGGGGGGGGGGCGTGTGCGTGTGTCCTGATCCTTGGGGACTGTAATTGACAATAGGCTGCAGAGCCAGTTTGGTGTAGTGGTGAAGTGTGCGGACTCTTATCTGGGAGAACCGGGTTCGATTCCCCACTCCTCCACTTGCACCTGCTGGCATGGCCTTGGGTCAGCCGTAGCTCTGGCAGAGGTTGTCCTTGAAAGGGCAGCTGCTGGGAGAGCCCTCTCAGCCCCACCCACCTCACAGGGTGTCTGTTGTGGGGGGGAGAACCGGGTTCGATTCCCCACTCCTCCACTTGCACCTGCTGGCATGGCCTTGGGTCAGCCGTAGCTCTGGCAGAGGTTGTCCTTGAAAGGGCAGCTGCTGTGAGAGCCCTCTCAGCCCCACCCACCTCACAGGGCGTCTGCTGTGGGGGGAGAAGACATAGGACATTGTAAGCTGCTCTGAGTCTCTGTCCTTGAAAGGGCAGCTGCTGTGAGAGCCCTCTCCAGCCCCACCCACCTCACAGGGTGTCTGTTGTGGGAGGAGAAGACATAGGAGATTGTAAGCTGCTCTGAGTCTCTGTCCTTGAAAGGGCAGCTGCTGTGAGAGCCCTCTCAGCCCCACCCACCTCACAGGGTGTCTGTTGTGGGGGGAGAAGACATAGGGGATTGTAGGCCGCTCTGAGTCTCTGTCCTTGAAAGGGCAGCTGCTGTGAGAGCCCTCTCAGCCCCACCCACCTCACAGGGTGTCTGTTGTGGGGGGAGAAGACATAGGGGATTGTAGGCCGCTCTGAGTCTCTGTCCTTGAAAGGGCAGCTGCTGTGAGAGCCCTCTCAGCCCCACCCACCTCACAGGGTGTCTGTTGTGGGGGGAGAAGACATAGGGGATTGTAGGCCGCTCTGAGTCTCTGTCCTTGAAAGGGCAGCTGCTGTGAGAGCCCTCTCAGCCCCACCCACCTCACAGGGTGTCTGTTGTGGGGGGAGAAGACATAGGAGATTGTAGGCCGCTCTGAGTCTCTGTCCTTGAAAGGGCAGCTGCTGTGAGAGCCCTCTCAGCCCCACCCACCTCACAGGGTGTCTGTTGTGGGGGGAGAAGACATAGGGGATTGTAGGCCGCTCTGAGCCTCTGTCCTTGAAAGGGCAGCTGCTGTGAGAGCCCTCTCAGCCCCACCCACCTCCCAAGGTGTCTGTTGTGGGGGAGGAAGGGAAAGGAGATTGTAGGCCGCTCTGAGCCTCTGTCCTTGAAAGGGCAGTTGCTGTGAGAGTCCTCTCAGCCCCACCCACCTCACAGGGTGTCTGTTGTGGGGGGAGAGCCGGGTTTGATTCCCCACTCCTCCACTTGCACCTGCTGGCATGGCCTTGGGTCAGCCGTAGCTCTGGCAGAGGTTGTCCTTGAAAGGGCAGCTGCTGTGAGAGCCCTCTCCAGCCCCACCCACCTCACAGGGTGTCTGTTGTGGGGGGAGAACCGGGTTCGATTCCCCACTCCTCCACTTGCACCTGCTGGCATGGCCTTGGGTCAGCCGTAGCTCTGGCAGAGGTTGTCCTTGAAAGGGCAGCTGCTGTGAGAGCCCTCTCCAGCCCCACCCACCTCACAGGGTGTCTGTTGTGGGGGGAGAACCGGGTTTGATTCCCCACTCCTCCACTTGCACCTGCTGGCATGGCCTTGGGTCAGCCGTAGCTCTGGCTGAGGTTGTCCTTGAAAGGGCAGCTGCTGTGAGAGCCCTATCAGCCCCACCCACCTCACAGGGTGTCTGTTGTGGGGGGGAGAACCGGGTTCGATTCCCCACTCCTCCACTTGCACCTGCTGGCATGGCCTTGGGTCAGCCGTAGCTCTGGCAGAGGTTGTCCTTGAAAGGGCAGCTGCTGTGAGAGCCCTCTCAGCCCCACCCACCTCACAGGGTGTCTGTTGTGGGGGAGGAAGGTAAAGGAGATTGTAGGCCGCTCTGAGATTCTGTCCTTGAAAGGGCAGCTGCTGGGAGAGCCCTCTCCAGTCCCACCCACCTCACAGGGCGTCTGTTGTGGGGGAGGGAGATGGAAGAGATTGTGAGCCGCTCTGAGACTCTTCGGAGTGGAGGGTGGGATATAAATCCAGTATCTTCTACAAGAGTGTATAAAACTGGGTAATGAAATGCCCTCTCTCCTACCCAGACCCGTGAGGAGGGGGTGGAGACAGGGATGTGCAGTAAGCAAGTTCTCTAATCAGGCTTGAGCGAAGATGGCTCTGTCCGAGCACTTCCCCCGCTGCTTCCAGGGAGTTAATCCAATCCTGGCTTCCACAGTAATCCTTGTTTGCGCATAAGGGCTGCAGACAGGCATTTTATTGGGCGATTTGTCTGTCGGCTGCAGAGCAGTCAAAATGCGATCAGCTAATTTGCCTAGCTGAAGCTACAGGGGATGTTGTAGGGTTTTGCCAAATGGATGTTTTAAATTGGCTACATAATGCATTCTTCAGTCCAGCCCTCGGTCTTCATGTAAGCCTTCCCTTGGCCTTCTTTGTTAATTTGCTTGCAACATAAATATCTGGTGCTTCATTTTTATGTTTTTAAAACAAAATCCCACTTTTCTCCCTGGTCAGGGGCCCAAAATGGCTTTCCCCATCATTCCTCCCTCCTCTGCTTAATCCTCACAACAACCTTGTGAGGCTAGACTAGGTAGGCTGGGAGCTTGTGACGGGCCCAAGATCGCCTGGCAGGCCTCCATGCTTGAGCAAAGGATTCGAACCTGGTCATCCCAGGTCCTAGTCCATCACTCTCTAACGCCACCAGCACACCAGCCCTCTGAATCACTCAATACCAGTATGCTTGTAGAGACTCTACCTCAGCCTATCAGATCAATTAATCAACAAGTATGTATCAGCCCTACCTATTCTCATCATTGCATTCCTAGACCCATTTACTTTTCTTTCACCATCAAGTGAACTTTCACTTCACATAATCAAAATGGTACTGTTCGTGGACGAATTTGGATTCAGAACCAGGGGAGTTCACCGATACACATCACAACATGGTTGTGCTTCTGATCAGTGCATGCAGTGCCTTATCCACTGTGGAACTTGCATGCAGAAGAAGCCCACTTTTGTACATGCATCTCAGTTGCTTGCTTGGAACAAATGGGTGACCTTGGAACAACCCCTCTCATACACACAACTGGAATATGAAATATCTGATTCATGGAGTTGCTGTGAGAATGAACAAGATCAAGATCGCTTTGTCAATTCAGAGCACTGTATAAATGATGCCCCCTTTCCTATCCTTTAACCCAGCCCCTCTGCATTCAGCAGAGTTTGAAGCTTTCCTCCATCTTAAAGAGCTTTGTGACCAGAGGAAGCTGGTGGAAGGCCCCTTAGGGCAGAGGGCGGTTTCAGACTTTGCAGAGTGTAGCGGTAGGAAACAGTCCAGTGTCCTACAATGGCAAGGTGGGAAGAATGACCCTTAAATAGACATGGAATAAAGCACAAAGAGTACTAAACAGTAATTAAACCCCGCTGGGTTTATAAGGAAGGATGCTAATTGTTGCCTAGGACTAAAATGTATTTTCACCCGAAGGTAAAAGCACTTTCACAGGAGAGGAACATTATTTGACTTGTCCCACAGCCTGTGCGCAAGACATAAGGCAGGAAAGGGAAATTTAAAAAAGTTCATGCCAAACTTGTCTCCTGGGGCTGTTGTGCTCTCCTGTAAAACAGCGACAATTAAGTCCAAGAGCTCCCTCTCCTGCATCAGAGAGCGAGAGAGAGAGAGAGAGAGAGAGAGAGAGAGGGAGGGAGGGAGGGAGGGAGAGAGAGAGAGAGAGAACACAACACTCTTACAGTACAACCATTATTTGCCAGGCTGATACATAGCCAGACAATGATTGTTTTAGTAGGGGTGGTGGTGATGGTGGTGTGAGGTGGCCTGCTTTTATTGTTTGTAGAGACCTGGAAGAGAAAACAGAGCTTTTATCCCCCCCTTTTTGAAAGAACATATATGAACATATGAAGCTGCCTTCTACTGAATCAGACCCTGGGTCCATCAAAGTCAGTATTGTCTTCTCAGACTGGCAGCGGCTCTCCAGGGTCTCAAGCTGAGGTTTTTCACACCTATTTGCCTGGACCCTTTTTTGGAGATGCCGGGGATTGAACCTGAGACCTTCTGCTTCCCAAGCAGATGCTCTACCACTGAGCCACAGTCCCTCCCCAAAGGAGAGGGATGCAACTAACTGAAGCAAGCAGAATATAAAGGTCTGCTGGAGAAGTCCACCCCAAGCCTCATATCTACATTCTGGGACTTCTGTGAGAAATTGTAGAACTGTAAGCCAAACAAAAACAAATAGCATTGCATAGAACTTTAGAAAGACCCAGACTTTCATCCCCCCACCCCACCCCCAACATCAACAGCACAGTCCCCCACATTTTCAGTAGAGATGTACAAATGAGCCCAATTTCATTGCTTAATAGAAAGCACAACTGCATACTGACAGTTTATAGTTTTGTTTGGAATATAGGAAACTAGGAACTATTTGAGATGTGTTATGTGTGGGTGTTAAGTGCCATCAAGTTGCTTGTGATTTATGGTGAACCTATGAATTAATGGCCTTCAAAATGTCCTGTTGTTAACAGCCTCGATCTGGTCTTGCAAACTGAGGGCTGTGGCTTCCTTTATTGAATCAATCCATCAAGCTGTGTCTTCCTCTTTTCTTGCTATCATCAACTTTTCCTAGCATTCTTGTCTTTCCCGATGACTCTTGTCTTCTGATAATGTGACCAAAGTACGGTAGCCGCAGTTTATTTTCTCTTCTAGAGAGAGTTCAGGTTTGATTTGGTCTAGAACCCACTTATTGTCTTTTTGGCTGTCCACGGTATCCATAAACCTCTCCTCCAGCACATTTCCAAGGAATCTACTTTCTTCCTGTTGGCTTGTCTTTGTGGCAGGTGTTAATTAAGAATCAAAATAAAATTGGCTATTGATAGGTAATTGATAAGTAAAAGGGCGAGATCTAACTGGTTGGGCCAAAGAGAAGCAAATAAGCTTGCTTGAAGGGCAGTGTAAAAGGCACTTCAAGTGATGTGAAATATGTCTGTTGTGTTGCGAAAAGCTGGCCTTGCTTCATTGCTTGGAAAGTTCCAAAGGACCCCAGGAAATGAGACTGTGGTTAGGTAGCTAGCAAACTGATGTTATGAAAGGCAGCTTGCTGAAACATGAATATATGTATTGCACCCTGGGAGACGATTCCTGGAGAATCCCAAAGATGTTGTTTACTGAACCGGAAAGCTGCGGTTTAGCTTGTCTTATGACTGCAAATAATGCTGCCATGTAATGCCATGTATGGAAAGTACCGAAAAAGCCCAATTGTGTCCCGCCTGTGTCTTGACGTGTTTCCAGTTTGCTTGATTCTGCTGATGTATAACTTTAAGCAATATAAAACCTTGTGTTCTTTTTGTAATCGGGGTCAGACCTATACCTTCTGGCATGAGCCACATGGGCCTGATCCATGCACATGTTATTTCAATCAAGAAAAAGCTGTTTTCCTGATCCTGCCTCAGGCCTCATCTGTCACTGAACCAACCATCAATTGCCTACTGCGGGGTTTTTCCTGCTACTTCTTTTCTGGCACATGTGACCGGTCTAAAGGGGGGACTTATCCCCCCACTGATTAGCCCCGGCCAGCCATAGCTGGTGGCTGGGAGAGACCAGAGTATCTGTAGGAGCTCCCGGTCTCATTTGGCTGACCATCCTCTGTCTACCCTGTTCTCAGCCGGGCTGAGCTGCGAGCCTAATCGGACCTGAAGAGGCAACATGAACCAGCAGTGGTTAGAAGGCCTCCGGAGGGTAAGTATGAATCTGTCGCCTTGGGAATAGGACCCCTCTGTTGGAGACCGCTTAGCTACTGCCCGTCTCAGAGGGAAGACGAGACTGATCACCCCGTGGCAGCACCCTTTAAAAGCCTGCTGAACGAGAGGGAAGTGTTTCCCCTGACAGCAGCCTTGGACCGGTGCCTTCCTAGTAGAAGAGCTGGGAAGGAATCTGTGGAATGTGAGAGTGTGCATGGAGCGTGGATGACGTGACATTTGCTGAAAGCAGCAGCCATTACAAAGCGATTTTTGTACCTGTTTGTAGCCCAGTTCCCACTCAGGCGACTGCAGTGGGCGGCAAACACAGGGAAGCGGTTGTTTGAGGCTCCTGTTGTGTCACCCTCCCTCTTACTTGTGTCCTAGCTGTCTTGTCTGTCTGGGACCCCAGGCGGGTTGAAAGGCTTGTTGGCCCTATAGTGCTATATGAGCGGCCCCCTCGACTTCCACAAAGACGATTGGTTTTCTGGAGCCCACCAGAAAGGTTTACTAACTTGGTTAGCCCCTGGGTTGACACCCAAGAAAAATTGGCCTGCTGCGGGGAAGTGGCTTTGTGTCCCAACTATAAAATACAATTGTGGAAAGGAACAGACCACACCACGACTGCTTGGGTGTTAAAACGTCGAAGCAAGGCTTCCTGCGGCGTCTGGGGGTCCCTTTTGGGCTCGTTGGTATTTCCTCAGGCAAAAGGTGAGGGACCATATCCATGCGTGGGAAGTGACCCACCGGAACGCTGGACAAGAAATCACAGAGTGCACAGAAGGTTGGGAAGATCAGATTGTTCAGGCTGAGCCATACTTGGAAGTTTTCCATTCTTTACACTGCTACTGGTGTTTTGGCTGTACAAGCCTGCTGGATTTAAATTCATCAGGCCCTGTGGAGTCAGACTTTTTTTTGGTGGGACAAAACTCTCAGCCTTGGGTTGCACCCTTGGGACCCTGTGGACATACAAGCGGTGAGGGAGGTTTATTTAGATGCAGCCGCAGAATCTGTTGCTGAAGAAGGGAGGGACAGTAGCTCAGTGGTAGAGCATCTGCTTGGTAAGCAGAAGGTCCTAGGTTCAATCCCTGGAATCTCCAAAAAAGGGTCCAGGCAAATTGGTGTGAAAAATCTCAGCTTGAGAGCCGCTGCCAGTCTGAGTAGACAATACTGACTTTGATGGAACAAGGGTCTGACTCAGTATAAGGCAGCTTCATATGTTCATATGTAAGAGCCGGCCATAGCCCCGAGTCACTCTCACTCTGTTTAAACATGGGAGGCTCTCAGTCGAGAGACACACCTTTGGATTGCATGCTAGCCCATTTTGATGGGGCATTCACAGATGATTATGGGCAAGGTGAACAGACCCCTGCCAGGATGAAATTGTTCTGTGAGAGGGAGTGGCCTACCTTCGGCGTAGGCTGGCCCGCTGCAGGCACCTTCTCCGCTGAAATAGCATGCAGAGTCTTTGTGGTAGTTACCACCCCATCGGGAGACCACCCAGATCAGTTTCCCTACATTGACTCTTGGTATAGCTTGCATTTAGACCCGCCTCCTTCGCTTAGGCAATGCAATAAAGTGACAAAAACTGTTTTGCTCTTAAAGCCGAGAGCAATGCCGCAGAAGGCATCTCTCAAAAAGAGTCCCTCTGTAATTGGAGAAGCATCTCGCTCTGAACTGCGGACTGTGGCTCAAGGGCCAAAATCAAATTCCAAGCCCAAGCCTGCCTACCCTATCTTATCTCCAGGGGTAGACCCGGCCGAGTTTGACTGGCCTCCTCCCTATGTCCCTGCTGCACCCCCTCCTCTACCCAGAGTCGATGAGGTGCCCCAGGCCCCTATAGCAAGCAGCCCGATGTGCAGCTGGTCCCTGGCGCCCGGCCGCCGGGTGTCAGACATTCTATGATGACAAGGTCCCAAGTAGCCACCTTGGCCCTTCCTCCTCCATCAGAGTTGGGGATTCCTTTGAGCCCTACTACAGTAGGCTCTGTGAACGAAAGGTTTCTGAGCCCAGATGGTCGTCAGAGGCCTCGTTCCTATTCCACTCCACATGTGAGGGTTCCCCTGTCCTGCCATAGCCCCGGGCATGGTGTCCGAATAGAAACTCAGGCAGAAGACCTAGATGAAGCCCCAACAAAGCTGTTCCCGTGGTTTCCAACCTCGCCTGCCCTTTCTGGCGTGTTGACCTACTCCTCCGATGAATTTCAGGCTCTGCACACCCCTAATACTCCCTCCGGGAAGGAGGGGGCGACCTCCCGTCTGCATGCGATCTCCCCTTGTGCCCATGAGATGCCCTTGCATCAAGTCCAGATCCCTCAGTTTTTGGGTCAGAATGGAGCGATTCAGGGGGGCCAGAGCCGATATATCTACACCCCCTTTTCATCGGCTGATCTGCTAAATTGGAAGACCCATACTGCCACTCACACTGAAAAGCCAGAAGCTCTTACTAATTTGCTCACTAGTATAATGGGGACCCACAGCCCTACCTATCTGGATTGCCAACAGCTTTTCCTGACCCTTTTTACAACAGAGGAACACCAGCATATATTTAGGGCAGCTAAAAAGAAGGCTTAGGCAGGCATGCCTGCTGATGCAGCAAACCGAGCAGAGTGGTTGGCGGAAAGCTTTCCAGAAACAGATCCAAATTGGGATGCAAATAATACAGATCACATGAGATTGCTGAAGGCCTATAGGGGCTACTTGCTAGCTGGGATGCAGGAAGTGGCCAAAAAGGCAACTAACATGAGCCGGATAGCCAAAGTCCTCCAAAAGCCAGACGAAGCCTTTCTAGAACATCTGTATGAGGCTTATAGGCTCTATTCGCCCTTTGACCCAGAGCACACAGACAATCAGCGAATGGTGAATTGTGCGTTTGTCAGTCAGTCGGCCACTGATATAAAATGCAAATTGCAGAAGCAAGAGGGCTTTGCAGGCATGAATATCACCCAGCTATTAGAGATAGCCCAGAGAGTGTTTGTAAACCGTGACCAAGAGGCCAAGAGGGCAGAAGAGAAAAAGGTTAAGATGAAGGCAGCCCTGCTCGCGGCTGCTATTGGAGAGCAAGGCAGCACAAAGGGTCCTAAAGAGGGAAGGCAGAACCAAGAAAGGTGCCGCTCGGCCCCAGGAGCAATGAAGCCCTCCCGGCACGGAACAAGTGCGCGTGGGGTCACGGGATTGGCCATTGGATGGATTCATGCCCCAATAAGAGACCCCCGAGTGGACCCCTGGACTCCTGAAGCCGGGGAAGACAGCGTGGCCATGGGGGTTCCTGCCAGCCAGAGGTCAAAACACAAATCCCAGGTTTAGCCAGGGGGCATCAATGGAAGATGCGGACTTTATTGGGATGGCTGCCATGGGGGCTCAGGATGCTTGGGAAGATTAGGCCAGACCAGATTCCCTGAAGCTCGGCCCCCGGGAGCCTATGGTCGAAGCCAAGTTGGGGGGCCAGAATTTATCCTTCGTGATTGATACCAGAGCCGAATACTCGGTTGTAAATACTCAAATTGCCCCAAGCCATCCCCATAGCTGGAGCCACTGGCCAGTCAGGTCTGAAGTCCTTTTTGCAAGATTGAATATGTGATTCGGGGACCCACCTCATCCAGCACAAATTCCTGTATGTTCCTGAGTGCCCTCTTTCACTGCTTGATGAGATATCCTATCTAAGCTGAGAGCAGATTTTCTTCCAGGAGGATGGCCAGGCTAGCTTGGAATTTAGAACCCAGTCGGGGGGGGGGGGGGTATATGTGTTAACCTGCCCCTTGGAAGAAGAGATTTTCCAAGAGTGCCCTGTGAAGGCCATAGCCTCCGATCAATGGACTTCAGTGATCCCTTGAGTGTGGGCTGAAGACAACCCGCCAGGCCTGGCTAGAAATCATGCTCCAATTGTGATAGAAGTCTTGCCGGGAGCCCAGCCAATCCGTCTGCGACGGTAGCCCATCCCCTGGAAACCTATAGAGGGAATTCAGAAGCGCTTGGACAGGTTACTGAAGTATGGCATCCTCAAAGAGTGTCAAAGTCCCTGGAACACTCCCTTGCTTTCGGTTCAGAAGCCGGGTACTGGTGAATTCAGGCCTTGCCCAGATTTGCGGGCAGTGAACAAAAGGACTGTGACCTTGCACCCTCTGGTGCCTAATCCCTATGTGTTGCTAGGACTAGTGCCTCAATAGGCCGACCATTTCTCTGTTTTGGATCTTAAAGCTGCTTTCTTTTGTCTGCGCATTGCTCCAGTGAGTCAGCCAATCTTTGCATTCCAATGGCAAGAAAAGGAAACAGGGAGGAAGATCCAGTACACCTGGAGAGGGCTACCCGAAGGGTTTAAAAATAGTCCCATCCTCTTTTCCGGTGCGCTGGTGCGAGATTTTCAGGACTTCAATGAAGAACCTGAAAAATGTGTCCTTATTCAATATGCTGATTACTTATTGATAACAGCAGAAGGACAAGGGCGCTGCTACCAAGAGACCTTGGAGCTCCTGGACTTACTGTGGAGGGCTGGATACAAGGTGTCTAGAAAGAAGGCCCAGCTATGCCAGCCCCAAGTAAAGTACTTAGGGTTCCATGTCTCTCAAGGAACTCAAGCTTTAAGTGAAGAAAGAAAAGAAGCTGTGTGTGCACTATCCGAGCCCACTTCTAGACAGCGTGTCAGAGAGTTCCTAGGCGCCGCAGGGTTCTGCCGTGTCTGGATCCACAACTTCGCCCTAATCTCTAAGCCCCTTTACGAAGCTACAAAGGGGGGAGAGCATGAACCATTTGAGTGGGCAGCTGAGCAGAAGAATGCCTTTCAAGAGCTCAAACGATTGCTGCTTGAGGCCCCGGCCCTAGGACTCCCAGACGTGGAAAAGCCATTCACTCTCTTTGTGCATGAACGGAGTAGAGTTGCAATTCGAGTCCTGATGCAAGTATTGGGATCATGGCAGTGCCCAGTCACCTACCTCTCCAAGCAACTGGACTCGGTGGTCAAAGGCTGGCCTGGCTGTTTCAGAGCCGTCGCGGCTACAGTGGAGCTCATTAAGGAAGCTGACAAGCTTACCTTGGGCCAGGAGCTCTAAGTGAAGGTGCCCCATGCAGTCCTAACACTTATGGACTACAAAGGAAACGGTTCACAAACAGCCGCATGACTAAGTATCATGCTATGATGCGCGAAAACCCCGGAATTTGGTTAGCCATCATTGGCACTCTTAATCCCACGTCCCTGCTTCCCATCAGTGACCAGCTAATTGATCATGACTGTATCCACACCATGGATGAAGTATATTCCAGCCGCCCAGACTTGATGGATGTCCCTCTGTCCGATCCAGAAGTAGAATACTATACAGATGGGAGCAGCTACATTCAAGATGGGATCCAATATGCTGGATATGCTGTGGTCACGTTGCAAAACATTGTAGAAGCCAGGCCCTTGCCACCTGGCACCTCAGCTCAGAAGGCTGAATTGACTGCCCTGACAAGAGCCCTGGAATTAGCAGAAGGCGTAAGAGCTAACATCTACACTGATTCTAAATATGCATTTTTGACTCTCCATGCTCATGGGGCGCTATATAAAGAAAAAGGATTGATCAATTCTGCGGGGAAAACCATTAGATATGGACCAGAGAATTCGAAGCTTCTTGAAGCCGTCTGGGCACCAAGAAAAGTCTCTGTCGTGCATTGCAAAGCTCACCAGAAACCCCTCAGCCCTGTGAACAAAGGAAACCGGAAAGCAGATGAGGCTGTGAAACAAGCTGCTGTGCAAGGACAAGACTTGAAAGCAGACGATTCAGTCTGCCCAGTTTTCCAAGTTCAGTTGTCTGAATGGGCCCCCTGATACACCAAAGAAGAAGAAAGATGGGCAGAGACTCAAGCAGCCTCCTCAACTTGTGTTCAGGGATGGATCCAGTTACCTGATGAGCGATAGTTAGTCGCCGAGGCAATCGCTTGGCCCCTAGTGTAGCAGACTCATGAGGGAACTCATTTTGGAAAGACTGCCATGGCTGAATTGTTAGATAGGCAGCTATATATTCCCAAACTCCATAGTGTGTGTGCTAAGGCAGCCACTAGGTGTGTGCCCTGTGCTCGAAACAACCCTAGGCAAGGCCCAAGCCAACCCCCAGGAATACAGCATGTAGGCACCACCCCTTTTGAATCCATTATCACAGATTTCACTGAGATGCCCCAATCAGGCCCTTGGAAATATTTACTTGTATTTATTTGCACCTATTCCAATTGGGTAGAGGCCTTTCCTACTAGAACCGAAAAGGCAGCCAAGGTAGTTAAGCACCTGTTGAGGGACATTCTGCCTCCCAATGGCCATTTCCTCAGATAATGGGCCCTCGTTTGTCCATAAGGTAGTGCAAGCAGTGTCCAAAACGCTGCACATTGATTGGCGTTTACATGCCAGCTACTGGCCACAATTGTCGGGTAAATGTGAACGGGCCAATAGATCAGTCAAAACCCAGGTGGCCAAGCTGTGCCAAGAAACTAGCTTGAAGTGGCCAGATGCCCTGCCAATCGCCCTGTTCAGACTGAGATGCTTGCCCCAAAAGGGACTGAAGCTTAGCCCTTATGAGATAGTTTTTGGCAGAACCCCTCTGATTGCAAAAGGGATAAAAGGGGACTCAGCGCAAATCGGGAACCTTGTGTGGTTCCAGGAGATTCAGTCGTTAGGAAGAGCCATGAATGATGTTTCTAAATATGTGCTGGAAACTCTCCCCCTTCAGACCCACAATCCTGTCCATCCATTCCAGCCTGGGGATACTGCAGGGGTAAAGAGTTGGAGGGCGCTACCGCTCCAGCCAAAATGGCGGGGCCCGTTCACTGTCTTGTTTTCTACCCCAACTGCAGTCCAAGGGCTAGCCAGGTAGATCCATTGGTCGCACCTTAAACGAGCCTCATCCAACTGGCAGGTGCAGCAGGTTCCCGGAACTGGGATAAAACTGAGACTCACCCGGCAACTGACCTCTGGACCTTCACCTACTGGCACGGTGGGGTTCACAGCAACTGAGATGACCCCTAGCTGCCGTCATGTTAGCTAACGTGCTTAACGCTTGGGAGAAGACGCCATCAAAGGAGCAAATGGCTGGGCAAGCTGAAGAAGTGCAATTAGCCCTAACTGATATTTTGTGGTTCTTTATTCTTTTTCTGTATGGACAGATATTGGACTTGGATTTTACAAAATCCAACTCCGCTAACCCCGACTGATAATTGGGAACTGATAACAGGAGGGTTTCTGTTAAGGCATAGGGGAAACAGTTGGTTCCAGTTGATTGGTCAGTATAATATTTGCCCTCACGAAGATCTGTATTACTATAAGATTGAAAAAAAGCGAGGTGTGTTTGAAGACTGGACGTGGTATTCATGGGTCCACCTCGGCTTTAAGATTGTCAGTGTTTGTTGTGACCCAGGCGAAACAACCTGGGTAGGAGCGATTCAGAACACCCGTAAGAGTTGTTTTGGGTAGACACTGGGGTTAGCCAGTGGACCAGACGATACAAATTTGGCCCGACTTCTCTGTTGACCCCTGATTCTACCGAGCTCTGGCCTAAGTTAAACAAAAGCCATGAGTTCTGGGAGAATAAAGGATATTTCTGCAAATACTGTAGCCCCAAGTTGGAATCACTGGAGTCGTGGTTGGAAGTTAAGAACAAGTATTTTAGCAATCAAGACATTAAGTGTCCCTTGAGTGATCCAGACTCCCAAGGGCCAGAATAAATGGAACATGTCATTGTCCCCCAACTATATCATAGGGCAGGGGTCCTCAAACTACGGCCCGCGGGCCAGATGCGGCCTGCTGAGGACGTTTATGCGGCCCGCCGGGTTGTGGCAAAATCAGACCGGAAGTGACGTTCAACCTAAACTCGCGTTAGCAATGCACACTTCCGGCACTGGGCTGAGGCGGCAGAGACAGAGTGTGAGGTGATACCGAGGTGAGGTGAGTTCCCAGGCTGGGGTGTGTGGTGTGGGGAAGGGAGAGAGATGCAGAAGACGGAGAACTGACGGCCCGCGGCCTTGTACAGTAACGGCAGCCACCACAACAGTCCGGCCCTCCAACAGTCTGAGGGACAGTGAACTGGCCCCCTATTTAAAAAGTTTGAGGACCCCTGTCATAGGGAGTGGAGTTATCAAGAAGGGAGTGGAGTTATCAAGAAGGGAGTGGAGTTATCAAGATAGGTTCGATAATCTTATTAGACCTTGGTTGAGTGGGTCCGGGACCTCACCCAACACCGACCTTTTGTGGTTGGAAGGCCAAGAGCAGCTTTGCCCTCATAGAAGTGTGCAAGTTTGGGGATATAGGACCTCTTCCCTCACGGCCTTACTGCTATATAGTCAAGATATTCACGACATAGGAACCATCAGTAGGTGGAGGCTTTGATGGTTTGTTTTTTCATTTCATTTCATTTTATTCGATTTATATCCCGCCCTCCCCACCGAGGCGGCTCAGGGCGGCTCACAACATAAAATTCTAACAATAAGATTAATTAATATTAAAATACATTAAGTAGTTTACAGCAGTTAAAGCAAGAAAACGATCTATCAATGTGCTATCCTACAACCTTCCTTTGGGGTTTTTCAGGTACCGGTCAGTTATATGCCAACCGGAAGAGGACTGTCTTACAGGCCCTGTGGAACTGCCCAAGGTGAGGCAAAAGGCAAGCCACTCGGCAGAGTCCTGGGCCCTTTGCAATCCAGATTGCTGCTTTGGGTCCTGGCCTGCGAGCTGGGTGAGAGAAGTGCTTCATGAGCCCCTTCAGTGGAACAATTTTGTGTCCAGAGTGTGTTGGAGGTGCCGACAAGAGACTAAGTAGGGTTCCTATGATATGCATGAAGTAGGTCCTGGGGTATATACAACTGTTGCTGGGGAAGTAGCAGGTAATGTGTTATTTTGTTTTTTCCTTTGTATTCAGGGGTGGTGTGTAGGAAGGGGCCTCGACAGAAGCTCAATTGTAGCGACTTCCCCGAGTGGTAGGTCCTTGCAAAGCCTCCCTAATTCCCGAGAATCTATAACTTCCAGCGAGTTCTGATGGCAAGAGGCCTTAGTGCAAGGATTGCAGCCTTGGAATCTGCAGGACATAGAATTAATAAAGGCTGCTCATAAAGAAGGTAACCGATTGCTTGCCGAGGCCCAACAAGAAATAACAGCCACTAGAGAGGGGTCAGGCAACCCAGAGAGAGAAACTCGGCTAAAGATGGTCAAGAAATTCTTTCAGGAGTACGTGTTCATCTTTCTTCTAATTGGTGGAGCTTGTTTAAGCTTTTCTATAATAGCCTATATCTGCCTTCATCTATTGTGCAAAAGAAAGGAAAGGAGAGATGCTGCTCATAATATTGTGCTGTGGGAGGTGGCCACCATTAGGCAGATTCCGAGCCAGAGGAAGGGGAGTCTAGTCATGCATGCCCCAGTGAGACAAACGTACCCGTCGGTGGTAACACCACCAGTGCCAACGAGCCTGCAGGTGGCGACAGTGACAGTGACACCACTTTCCCCAAACAGCGCCCAGTCTCGGGAGCACGCTGGGAGATCTCCCCTCCAAGAGGCCGCTAAATTACTTTCCTATGGTCACACTCCTATCCATCCTTTTCATGAGCCATTAAATATATCTCCAAGGTAGCTAATTTGTCCAAATGTTGGCTATGTGCTCATATGCATGAAGCCAGAGGCGCCCTAAGCTGGGAGCCCCTCCATCGCCCAGATTGGATAATGTCATTTTCTAGTTCTCCAGATGTGCACATAGGGTTTCAAACCTCCAGAGAGCGTGTCTTCCAGAGAACCAATGGAAGCACGACTTTTTGGAACCCTCACGTTTTCGGGTGAAAAATGCAAGTGGCTTTATATTTGATTTGTACCCGATGGTTGCTAAGCACCATAACCGTTACCCTTGGTGTATGACAGGCAATGGTTCTCGTCCTGATGTAGGATATTTGAGAGCAGAGGACTGTGAATATGTCCTATACCTGGACCCGAGTAAAGCTGGGTGGCAAACAAATGGTTTAAAGTATCTGGCATACTTGCACACCAAATGCAAGCAGAGTGGGAAAATTGCACTGGAGCAAATGCCAGAAAAGCTAAGTGGAATGGCACGCAGATCTGTCTTAATTTTTCAGTGACCGGGGAGCATAACTATACTTTACAACTGAATACCAGGGGCCTGGTGCGGGTGACAAATAGTAACAGCCCCACATGGGGAGGTTATTATCCGTCTGGTTCAGCAGTCTGGCGTACCTGCAAGTTTTTAACACATCTGCTCACCCCAGGACGCTAGCCCTGCTTGGTAATTGGTGCAATGAATCCTATACCCAAGTGGATGGGATATATATAACCCTGCCAGGTGTCTATTGGGTTTGTGGAACTATGGGCTATAAGTATTTGCCCGTGTTCTGGAAACGAATGTGCATGGTAGCCTACTTAACTGTTTCAGGTTACAAACGGGATGACATCATGGTGCACAAAGTGTTAAATCTTGGAAACCCGCTTAACCCCAAACCCCCTAAATCTAGGGTACGCCAAAGTGCATTGGAAAGTGATTCAGGATTTGGGTTTTTGGACCTCCTGTGATCAGTAATACCCGGATGGGGAGTCCATGATTTGCAAGTGTACACCAGGAACTTGTCCAAGATCCTGCAGGAAGGGCTGGAGAGCACTGCATCGTCCCTCTTTAGCTTGCAAAAGGAAGTGGACAGCATATCAAATGTTGTGCTTCAAAATCAAAGGGTCCTGGATCAATTGCTTTCAGAGCATGGCGGAAGTTGTGCCTACCTCAGCAAGGTCTGCTGCTTGTATGTTAATGAGTCCGGCCAGATACTTACAGGTGTGAAAAGCCTGGTTAAGAAAGCCGAGAACGATGATAAAGCCTTTAACTCGGGTGGAGAGTTGTTTAAGTGGCTAACCAGCTGGCTTCCAAATCTCAGCAGGTTGTGAGGATTTATAATTTTCATTATCTTGATTTGTATTGTGGTCTGTGGATGTGCTCAATGCCTCCCTGGATGTGCGCAAGTCTTGAAAAGAAGTTGTAAAGGTTTGCGAATCTCACATGAGAGGGTAGCAGTTGACCCTGTGTATGAAGTAATGTTAGCAAATTGTGGGAAATATTTAGAGGATCAGGCTAAGCTGTGATAGATCAGACAAGCCTGAACGGGGGGAATGTGGTAGGTGTTAATTAAGGATCAAAATAAAATTGGCTATTGATAGGTAATTGATAAGTAAAAGGGCGAGATCGAACTGGTTGGGCCAAAGAGAAGCAAATAAGCTTGCTTGAAGGGCAGTGTAAAGGGCACTTCAAGTGATGTGAAATATGTCTGTTGTGTTGCGAAAAGCTGGGCTTGCTTCATTGCTTGGAAAGTTCCAAAGGACCCCAGGAAATGAGACTGTGGTTAGGTAGCTAGCAAACTGATGTTATGAAAGGCAGCTTGCTGAAACATGAATATATGTATTGCACCCCGGGAAACGATTCCTGGAGAATCCCAAACATGTTTACTGAACCAGAAAGCTACGGTTTAGCTTGTCTTATGACTGCAAATAATGCTGCCATGTAATGCTATGTGTGGAAAGTACCGAAAAGGCCCAATTGTGTCCCGCCTGTGTCTCGACGTGTTTCCAGTTTGCTTGATTCTGCTGATGTATAACTTTAAGCAGTATAAAACCTTGTGTTCTATTTGTAATCGGGGTCAGACCCATACCTTCTGGCATGAGCCACCTGGGCCTGATCCATGCGCATGTTATTTCAATAAAGAAAAAGCTGTTTTCCTGACCGTGCCTCAGGCCTCATCTGTCACTGAACCGACCATCAATTGCCTACTGCGGGGTTTTTCCTGCTACATCATAGTGGGTAAAAAGTTTTGCACTGAGGCAAGTAAACCCACAGGCTATGAGACTTGCTGATTTCGTAAACGTAACAGGGGATCGGGCTGGCTACATGACCGCCCTGCAGACTGCCTGGTGTGTCAGCCGATTAAAAGTCTCTGTGTCAGGAACCACTTACAGTGTTCTAAAGGAGACAGAGTCAGCAGTTCATAGGCAAGACACCCTTTGCCATTTCAGAGTATTCCATCATACTAATACTTATAATATGCAGCATCTCTTTGGCTGATGGCAGACTGGTGGTGTTTTGTCTTTCTTTGCAATCGAGGGCACAGGTCTCATCCTCATAGTGCCTACAGTCGGAGGTACGTCCCCTCAGGTTCACAATGTTATACAGGCCCTCAAATAAACCCCAGATCTCTGCACTGTGAAACTCGGTTTGGGCTTCATGTAGAATATAATAATAAATAATAATAAATTTATTCTTATATCCCGCCCTCCCCCGCCAAAGGCGGGCTCAGGGCGGCTCACAAACATGGAATTCCAGTAAATTCAAGTAAAATTCCAGAATTCAAGTAAAACAATGTAAACAGTTTTAAATATAGTCAATTACATAATAAGTTATTTAAAATAGGTAAAACAGATAAATAGGTGCTAAAGGTAAAAATCTAAAACGGAAGAAAGGTAAAAATCTAAAACGGGTATCAAATTCTTTCAATTTAGCCCAATTTAGTTAAGTTGCAGTCAGTAGAGTTGGCAGAAATCAAAGGAATGTAGCTGGACTATCAGACTCTATAAATTCATATATTGAAATTGGTTTATTCCTTTTCTGAGCTACAGGGACCAAGGAAATCCACCTTAAATACCAGTGGACTGGGCAAGAGAAACATCCCCAGTGTTCTAGTTAGGATATAGGTAATCCTATCAAGGCAGCGATCATTAAGCACGCAGATGATTGCATTTTTGGAACAAAACAGTCACAGTAAATCTTTTCTTCCATGAAGCTTTATATTTCAAATGAAATGAACAGAGCAGGGCTCCAAGCACAACTCAAAGGGGAAGTAATTTACAAGAGACATTTGGGGAAACATCAATCGATGGGTGTTTATTTTGTCCCAGAGCGGTTGCTAAGATTTTTTAGTTTAGGAAAACTATCAGAAAAGTTAGTTCCAAATCATGATGTACAAGAGACAAAAACAAAACAGTGATATTGTTCTCTATAAAAGTGATAGTCTACATGTGTTTGATTCTCTGTACTTTCTACCTGCCTAAACTCCTTATGAAGCTTGACCCTCCAGTTTCACTTTGACAGATTTAAAAAAGACAATCCCGACAATTGTAAATTAAGTTTTCTGGATTGTGCAAACCATCTAATTGTTTGGCTTTCTGAATTTCATTTGGTAGCTGAATGAGAAGAAAAATGGCAGAAATGTGTTGACATATTCATGAGGATACCCCCAGATTTTAGTTATCAGGATAAAGGATAGCCAGAATCTGATGTTCTGAGACAGGGATGTAGACATTCATGCAAATATTTTGGGTCCTTGCAACTTGACAGAAGATTGTCCAATAATATTTATGAATCCTCATGAAGATTCATTTTATTAATTTTTAAAATAAAAATAATCTAGAGTCCTAGTTATAATTTGTTTACCAAGTCCCCCCTCTCCAACACCCCATTTTCACCTAACTTAGTTCAGGTCTTGAGGTGCCAACAATGTGGTCTACTGTGCTACTGTTTCAGATGAAACCCACTCAATATTTTAAGGAAGCATCTGCAACTAGAAAATCTCAACTGATATTTCGGTAATCATTGGCTTTCTATTTTTGAAGTTTGCTTCCCTCTACTGGAAGAAGATGGCTCTGCAACATATCTTTGAAGAAGGGATTTTATCATAGCACCTGCACTTTCTGTTATACTAATCGAGCTGCATAATAAAAACTTGGTGTTAGAGGGCAGCTCAGCAATAACATTTCTCCAAACCCAGTGCAGACATAAACACCACAGCTGCACTTATTAGTAGTACAGATATGTCAGACAGCCACAGTGCAATCAAACCCTGATGTCTGCAAGGCAATTGTTTATTTGGTATACAATAAAAAGCCCCTCAATTTTTTTGATACTCCACTATGAAGATTCAAGAAGAAGAAGAAGAAGATGATATTGGATTTATATCCCGCCCTCCACTCCAAAGAGTCTCAGAGCAGCTCACAATCTCCTTTACCTTCCTCCCCCACAACAGACACCCTGTGAGGTGGGTGGGGCTGGAGAGGGCTCTCACAGCAGCTGCCCTTTCAAGGACAACCTCTGCTAGAGCTATGGCTGACCCAAGGCCATGCTAGCAGGTGCAAGTGGAGGAGTGGGGAATCAAACCCGGTTCTCCCAGATAAGAGTCCACACACTTAACCACTACACCATACTGGCTCTCAGTCAAGTCATTCAGAGAAAGGAGAAAGCTTCAATGCCATCAAAGCCAATTTGATACAGATTTTACTTGATACCAGAAAGGAATTGAGAAGCAAAAGAGGAATAGTGAATAAGGCTGATAGACATTTCAAGGGGTGTTTGGTGGGGGGGGGAGCTGTACCATATGGTAGCTATAGCACACACAAGGTCGTAATGGCATCTATAACTAATGTGTATGTTAGGTGTATCTTCATATGGCTGGCTGGCAAATACAGTTGGTAGTAAGCAGCAGAGAAATATTGCAAGTGCCACTATCTTGCTTTCCCATAGCCATCATGGGTGAAAGTAGCAAACGATGAATGGAAGACAACAGGGAGGGCAGAGGGAGATACCGCAGTAGCAAGAGGATAAGCCAGGTAAGGGAAGAAGGGGTCCAATGCTTAAGACTTATCCAACACTGTTTTTCACCCAAACAACTGGTAGCTAGTAGCCAGGTTAATGTGCCTTTGGACCTTAAAGTGTTGTTGATAAAGGTCTAATACTGCAGCATGTATTACAGACATTTGGTTGGATAAGTTCTCTCAGTTTGGCCCTCTTTGTGTAGACTTATCCTGAGGTCTAAGCCTGCTTGGGAGGCCACATCACCTATTGTAAAGGTAAAAGGTAGTCCCCTGTGCAAGCACCAGTCGTTTCCGACTCTGGGGTGACGTCACGTCATGATGTTTTCATGGCAAACTTTTTAATGGGGTGATTTGCCATTTCTTTCCCGTCATCTACACTTTCCCCCCCAGCAAGCTGGGTACTTATTTTACTGACCTCGAAAGGAAAGAAGGCTGAGTCATCCTTGAACTGGCTACCTGAACCCAGCTTCTGCTGAGTCGAACTCAGCTTGGACTGCAGTACTGCGCCACAGAGCTCTTCTTCACCTATTGTACTTCCATAATTTTCCCACCAGGTGCGTCGATCAACAGAGCTTAGGGTTCATTAGGTATGCCTAATGATTGGATCACCTGACAGGCTGGAAATTCGGTTACTGTGCCACACTGCCCCTCATCAGTTGGCTTACCTGGACTCCTTAAGCTGGTCTTATGCCAGATGGGGAAAGCTTGGAAGTTACTGGGGACTTCCAACATTTGTTCTAAACCCTACTTAACTGGGTATGACTATGACTTCGTGGCTATCACAGAACTGTCACACAATGTAACAAACCCTTTGCAGATGGAAAGCCATACATTTGATCTGATGTCCTGCATTGGAATGGAGTTAAATAGGCCTCAAATTATCCCCTTTGCCACAATGAATTACTGCATGGTGAGGTTTCAACTGATGTCTTCTAGTAGCCTCTGTAGAAGTAAGGGACCTATTCAGATGGTTTCCCCAGTACACTGATGGATCTAGACTTCTCAGCCACCCTCAGAAAGTACCCTGCTCTGGTAAATCTCTGGAATCAAGGGATGCTCCAGGCTGTCATCACAATTGCCCCTGAAAACTGTCCTTGCGCCTGTTCAGCCTGAAGAACTGCAGCACAAGTTTGGAAAACGTTAGTACAACTGAAACTTTTATATTGAGCATGTGCATTTGGTCAATATAGCTAAATAAATTTCAATCAGTGTTCCACAGAAGAAGCTGCACACTCAAGGAGGTTCACAACTTGAGAATAGTACTTGAATTACGGCTTTTTATCAACTTCAGCCGGTATGGGAGCTGTGGCTGTTAT
This sequence comes from Heteronotia binoei, assembly GCF_032191835.1. NCBI lineage: Eukaryota > Metazoa > Chordata > Lepidosauria > Squamata > Gekkonidae > Heteronotia > Heteronotia binoei. The sequence continues at coordinate 71,456,534 of NC_083235.1, forward strand.
TTAAGAAACAAGATTTGACCATGGTTAACCATGTTCTCATCGAACCCTGTTTACAACTCTGTGCATGAGATTGCCTTTGAAGTAATTTTAGAAGCTTTTAACTGACACAGAATATGGCAGCTTGATTAACTGGAATCCCTTACAGGGAACACATTTCCCTTCTGTTGATTTGGTTACTAGCTGCTGATTTGCTTCTAGACCTTTTCACACACGGATCTGACCATCAACTGAGATAATCCTTGGAGGCTCTGATTGTTTTGTGAGGTGAGATGTGTCACTTATCAGGTCTTTCTTAGCTGCAGTGCTTCATGACCCCCTTTGAACAGTTGTTTGCCTGGATCAGGTGAAAACATTGATGGTTTCCAGACTTTATTCAGTCTAGGAAGTGGTAACCCATGGACACAGTGCTTCTTTGCTGCTGTTAATGCTTTAGGTTTCCGTTAGATACCCCATGTTAATTTTTAATTAAGCAATTGGAAGAAGCTGCCAAAGAACATATTCCCAAATACCACCATTTCCTTTACCCTTCCAGATGTCCCATACCACCAATACCCCACTGATTTTGTGGTAGATTCCTTCATCTCTTCCTTACTATAAAGGTGTTTACATCCTGTCTCCAGGGACTTACATTTCTGGACAAAAAATACAGGGCAGTTTACAGGCCTAAGTATGTAGCTATTTTTCAGCCTTCTTTCTACCATAATGAAATCATGAATATGCCTTTATTTTAAGCTTCAGCACAACCTTTTCTACGCAGGTCTGCTTGGAAGTAACTTCCAGAGTTCAATGGCGTTTACTCCCACATGTACTCGCACAAGATTGCAGCCTCAGTTATTTCCAGGGTGGATCATTTACAGCCCAGAGCATTCCCTTTTGCCTGCTGTAGGCTGATGAGCGATCCGTCAGTATCGGCTTCAGGATTTCGTTTAACTAACTCTACATCATGAGTATGATCTAGTGATACAGAGAGCAGCAATGCATACCAAGGGAGGTGGGTGTTCGTTTTTAAGTCACTTTCCAGTCTAACTGGGGTGGCATCTATGGCGAACCAGATGAAATTGAGTGCCGCCCACCCACAGTTCCCATTATGCATCAGGTTGCCTTCTATGAACCTTCCTTATTTCATAAGAAGAAGATGATGATATTGGATTTATATCCCGCCCTCCACTCCGAAGAGTCTCAGAGCGGCTCACAATCTCCTTTCCCTTCCTCCCCCACAACAGACACCCTGTGAGGTGGGTGGGGCTGAGAGGGCTCTCAGAGCAGCTGCCCTTTCAAGGGCAGAGGCTCAGAGCAGCCTACAATCTCCTTTCCCTTCCTCCCTCACAACAGACCTCTGTGAGGTGGGTGGGGCCGAGAGGGCTCTCACAGCAGCTGCCCTTTCAAGGACAACCTCTGCCAGAGTTACGGCTGACCCAAGGCCATGCCAGCAGGTGCAAGTGGAGGAGTGGGGAATCAAACCCGGTTCTCCCAGATAAGAGTCCGCACACTTAACCACTACACCAAACTGGCTCTCTCTATGATGGCTCTCTCTATGATGAATGACTGAAGACACTACACAATATAATGGCATTATTTTAAATGTTAAGAGTTGCAGAACCACAATGACTTGCGCATCTTCAAGGGAAGCTACAGTGCTACTTTCATGGACATATGGGGCAAAATCTATACAATAGTTAGAATTGCATCCTAAACATAAAATTTGATAAAGAATGCAAGAGAAGAGATGCATCTCTCATTATTTAGGTTTAACAAAAATACAACGGAGATAATGGAAAATAACAGACTTTATTTTAAATAAAAAGGAACATAGTTATTATCTAAACAGGACAATTCAGAGCAACCCCGGCTCTATGTATGGACACTTAGTGGAGCTGGCAGTTTAATGTTAAAACATGAGTCCAAAGAGACTTCTCCCCTCACAAAGGGAAGAATGCAGCTCCAAGGACTTGACAGGTAAAAGCTTTTATCAACATAATGACATGGTCATTAGGAATTCAAGAAAGAAAAGTTTTTAGTACATTTCTCCAAATAAGCAGAAGTGGTTGCTTAAAGTAACCAGAAAACAGGGCGCATCAAGCTTGACTGAAGTCGGCAAGAAGAGTTACGACCACAACTTTCGTTGATGCAATCACAATGTCTCAGTAAGATTTTTCATAGGCAGAAAACCTACAAAACAGTCATTCTCTTAAAAGCAAGCCACCATCAACAGGAGTTACTATTCTATTGAGTGTTACAGCACCCTATAGCTTGGATCCAGTGGAGGATTTTTGCAGATGGATGGGTGGCTGTGGTGGTCACGGGGTGGATTATTACTGACGTTTGCCGCAAACCTCTAACCCCAGCCTATGCTGTTCCCAGGGGTCTCCGTCCCACAGGAGCAGCGCTTCAGGAGACATTTTGAGATGCAATGGTGGAAGGGGGAGGAAGTTTTAGAAATTTCTGCTGAAATTTCGAAATTACCAGTGAGATTACCAGTGGATCGAAGCCTTAGCCTTTAACTTGGTAACATACAATATAGATCTGCGCAGCTCCAACTGTATTTCAGTACGGAACATTAGAGCTTGCTACTAAGCTTAGCTGTTCACAGCAGCTCTCAAGGACAAACGAGACATGGAGATCCATGAACAGATATCCTGTTTGTTTGTTTTTTAAACCCCGTCCATAGCACCAGCACCTCCCCTATCGTTGGGTAATGATGACATTTGGGATGGTGGAATTAACTACTTCTCCACAGACCATTTTTATTATCTCAGTTGGCTCCATGTGGCCATTGTTAGGTCTTGCAGCAGATTACATTTAGGTGCTCACATGGTGATTACAAGGCCAATCAGCACTGGGAGGCCAACTGAGATAGCAAAAAAAAGAAAAAAAAAGAAAAAAGTGAAATGAACATTCCCCACAACTCCTACCTGAGCCCCTCCATCTGCTATTCACAGCTCCTTAAAAATGCAAGGAATCTGTTCAAACATCTTGCGTTGCCATGGCTACTTTAGCTTTCAATCTTAGCCTTTACCACAGAATACAAACTTCTAGCTCCTATAATAAAATAACAGAATAGCCACAAAATTCTTGGGACACTGAATTCAGGCTTAAAGCTACAGATGACATACCAGAGGCTCTGTGCACTGCTTCCAAAGAGGCTTATAAAGTGTTAGAAGCAGGGTGCCATCTTTAAAGTCACTTCGACAATGCTAATAAATGTGTACAAAAATGCACTGTAATTTTTTTCTGCAAAATGCCTTACAAGTGATACTGCAATCGCCACATTCCTGAGAGAGTTACCCAGTATCATGAAGGATAAAGAGGCATTGAGTTAATTATATTTGCTTGGATTGCTGCACAAGTTGGGGACGGTTCCAGGATCCCCTCAGCCTATACTGTCTGTCCAGTGGGAGACAAAGGAACTTGCTTTCTTTCTCACCAGTAGCAGTAGCCTATCTTCTAAGCCATTTTAGTAATAGGTATCCACCGACTTTACTAGAATGACTAACACAATGAGTTAGGCAGGAAAGGGCTGGTCCTAAAGAGAACCAATGTACTTTTGGCTAGCATGACGACTGCTTGGAGTCAACAGGAGATGGGTTGTGGCTCAGTGGAACAGCCTCTGCTTTGCATGCAGAAGTTTCCAAGTTCAATTCCAAGCATCTCCAGTTAAAAGGACCAGAGAGCAGGTAATGTGAAAGACCTCAGCCTGGGACCTCGGAGAGCTGCTGCCAGTCTGAGTAGACAATATTGATCTTGATGGACCAATGGTCTGATTCAGTAAAAGACATCTTCATGTGTGTTCAACAGAAAAGAAAAATACTTGGTATCAGAACTGGCATCTGGTAAATACTGAAATTATGAACACCAAGCACGCAATGCAAGAAGGGCACTGCTTCTTTTAAGCAAGATGATTTGCAACGATATAAATACAATGCATAACCTTCTTTTTTAAAAAAGAACAAAAAATAGGAGTGCCCATCGTTATGGGAAATTAGAAACTGGAATATAAAATACTCCTTATTACAGTACACATCAGAGGCAAACAGCTTCCAAAAATGAATAAGTTCAGATCTCAACAACATGGCTGAAGACTACAATAAAAAAAAAAATGGATTGCCACTGAGCCTCGCACAGCTTCAGTAACTTGTTGTCACTACTGCTAAAAGGAAAGCCATGATTGGTTTCACTCTGGAATGCCAAACATCTTGAAGTTTTCAACAGTAATCGAAAGGAAAGACTGTCAGATTTGCTTTTCACCAGATCAGATACGGAAAGATAAAACACATCCTACAAATACCATGGGCCCTTCAGGTTAACCTGAATAATTAACCCCCATCTCCATCCAGATTAATTTGACAACTGATACACATTTACAATACAAGCACAATACAAATGGATATGAGTGAACCGACTCATCTGTATCCCTCTGCCACAGTTACTCTTTCATCATTAGGAATTCTAATAGATGCATTTCCCCACATCTCTAGTGCAAAAAGGCCCCAACACGGCATCCGACACAGAATCTTGGGGATCAAGCCTTTATATAAAACACAAAAAACAAACCCAGTAAAGTTCCACTTTCTAAACCTTGCGGATGCAAAAAATATTTTGACAGTACATGAGCGGTTTTTACTGAATTATTTTTAAAAACCAGAGAAATTCCAGTAGTTGGATGGGGCCACAGCTCAAAGTAAAATAACTGTTTTCCTCGCAGGTCCCAGGTGTAACTCCTAGCATCAGCAAAATAAAGTATCAGTGAGCGGGACTGAGAAATTTTCTGCCTAAAATCTTAAGAGGCCTGTTTTCATCTGGAATAATCTGAAGTGAACTAAATGAACCAACAATTTGACTTGGTATAAACAGCTCTGTGTTTTAGTTTGCAGACTGCAGCACTTCATATCCTTTCCTGCTTTCCTTCCTTGTGGCCCCACTGTTGCTGAGTTCTAAGTCCCAGCACACAAAAAAGTGGAATACGGTTTCTTTAAAGAAATCCCCAGCTGTATAATCCAAACATATGTAAGATATTGGAGTGTTACTTGCTTTCTTGACATTATTTCCCTTTTACAGAAGAGGTTTGAAACACTGAGTCTTGGAATATGCTTTGGGCACCGAAGAGAGCCTTCTAACACATAATGTCAGTGTTTGCCAAAATAATTCATGGTTATATTTGCATGGAATTAAGGCTGGTAAGTGGTATTTGGATCCCCGTGCTAATTATATGGTGGCATTTTGGCACAACTTTATAAACATGGAAGAATATCATGATCTAAATATATTTCTCGCTGAACCAAAAGTCAGTCTGTGACTGGTCCCAAAACTGGCTGATATGTTGTGTGTCTGTGAGGGAGGTCAGACCCGCTTAAGATGGTGAGAGTTGTTAGCTGTGGATTTGCCTTTGGGTCTGGATAATGCAAGAAGCAAAGGAAGAAGATAAATGAATAACACACCTGGCTTCATAACCTCAAGATGTAATCAATTTTAGACAATTACCCAGTTATGTTCTCAAATATTATAACATTTTAAACACGCTGTTGGGGCATTATTACAGTTGGAGGTGCAAGGCCCATCTCAGAATACAATACCAAACTCGAGTGACAAAAAAATGCCTTTGAAGCACTAGAATTCAATTGTCTTGAGATAACACACAACCACTTCTCCCGAGACGAAAAAAACAAACAACCCCGCCCCCCTAGTAACGGCCCCACTAATAGCAGAGACCAGGTTCCAGAGCAGTACTACTGCATTAATGGGATTTAATATTTACTAACCCCACCCACTCCTTATTAAAAAGCTTCCCCATCTTCATTTTTTCAGGAACTCCCACAGGGAGAGGTAAATCAGCAGCTACAGCTTTTCACATTCCAACTTCTTTTCTAGGGCAAACTCCTGAAATGTCTGCAAAACACCAGCCAAGCTATTTTACAACAAAACGGAAAACAACATGTAATGATGGTGAGGTTGGATGGTTCAGGAGATATTTTTACACACATTTCATTAGTTCATGCTTGGTTTGGTGTTTCCCTACAAGTTAAAAACCTCAAAAAGGTGCTTCTCATAAATGATAATTGACAAAAAAAGAATCACTTCAGGTGAACAGAACCAAGCTTGTCTTTTACACTTCCTCTTGTGCTCTATTAAAGTACTCCTGGCCCATTACGCACAGGGAAGGTTGCAGATCTGTACGTCAGCTGTAGTGCATGAAATTCAAAGTGTAAACATAAGACAATGCTGGAGTAGGACACAGGCTTTCAGGATTTACTTGCTCGCTTTTAAGACGATTTTGGCTAATAAATACTCTCCCTTTTCCAACTGCAAAGAATTGTGAGCCACAGCCTTGCAGAGGGCAGCATTATCTTCTGTTATTTAGTTTGTTCGATGGGGTGCAGAAAGAGCACACAGGGGATCTTGGAGTTCTCTTCTTTAATTAGCAAGGAGACAGGACTTTAGAAAGCAGGTAGAAGTTTGGATTAGGGGAAAAAAAGCGGTGAAGACTCAAGAAATCTCCAAGCACACAGCAGATGAGAGGAACAGAAGACAGCTGGCAGGCTTTGATTGCCTTAGATGGGATCTTGTTATCTTTCAGGGATGAACACGGCTTCCACAAGACTCCCTAATCCTGTCAAAAAAAAAAAAAAAGGATACCTGACTGTCAGAAGTTTCTTGCAGCATCTTTATGCCATGGAGTTCTTCACAGATGAACTGATGCATGTCAGTGAGAATTCCATGCTCTTCAATATTAAGGGCAGAGATGCCATAGAATGGGGGTAGGCAAGTCAGAAACAGATAAGGTAAACAAAAGTAGCCACTTGAAGAAAGTATTGAAAGACGTAACTGTGAAAGAGCCTTTCATTTTCAGTGCTGAAGTGAAAGAATGTTCTGTATTCTGAACTATATAGAGAAATCATGGGAAAGAACTTCAGCAAACTCCTAAACCATTTTGCTAGGGTTTGGACCACAGCAATTAATGGGATGAGATGCTATCTTATGAGGCTGCCACATACAAACTCCTGTTTTATTCAATAATCAACTGGACAAAATCTCTCTAGAGATTGTGTCAAAAGTGGTGACTCCTAATTTTTATTAGTAGGATCCACCATCAGAAAGTGGTTTCATTAAGGATTGACTGCAGTCTGCAAGAATGGTTTGTGGAAGGGAGGGGGGAAGACTTGCTTCTTCTTGCTAATTCTTCCACCCTCTTTGGAGGCACAACCTTCCACCTACTATTTGGGAAACACCCTCTAATCTACAAAAAAAAAAAGGATTACTGTGTAAGCCCTTTCCTCCAATAAAAAAGAGGTAATTAGACCAAAGATGTGTTAGTGCAGATGGGCATGTTACAAGAGATTACCTTTAAACTCAAAGATTTCGTATCTGATAATTTCAGTCATTAAATTCCTATTCCTCCAAACACCAACTCTAACTCTTCTACAAGCAAGAAATCTGATCTTCTGTCTAGGAAGCAGCATTCCTAAACCTTGAAAAATTACAGATTTTATTTTCAACTGTTCTTTCTGTTGCAAGGAAAGGAGTTGGGCAACAAGGTTTAGCATAGTTTCAAGCAGTGAAAGAAAAATCCCTCCTTGATACTTTTAATAAATAGAAAAAATTGTCCATCCAGAGCATTTAGAAATACAGGAGATGTATGTAGCAGTCTAGTTACAGTGAGAAGCTTTTCCACTTTACTGAGAGTATAACATCTACCCTTTTTGTCAACAATTTAGCCCATCCAAACAGATCAAGCTGATATCTTCTGTTTGGTAAAGAAGTAGATATTTAGGCCTATTCACCTGGAGCAGCTGCGTTCTTTGCTGACACAGTCATCATGGGAGGTTGTATCACCGTTATCCATCATGCCGCAAGTCCTCCGCTTTTTCCTTCGATGCATCATGCCTTCTGTCTCTGAGCTAGAATCACCCTAAATATACAAAAGGACAATAATAAATCTCAAACACAGCAATTCCCAACAGTAATTCTGTGATCAGTAACAGTATAGTTAGAATAATATTTGTTACTTCACAGAGATATCCAAAGTGTTTACAGAAGACATCTAGAATAGTTAAAATTATAACCTGGCCTCCCTTTATACAGATTCTTTATGGATCCCAGTTAAGTCATATCTGACCTAACAGGAACGCTAAAGCACAACATAGGCACAGGCTTGGGACCACCAGAGTGTTTTTGCAGAAGTAATGATTTCTGCCCATGCAGCTTGACTTTCTCGCCTCACCTCCTGAGCTGCCACCACAGATCCAAGGCAGACTATGCCAGAAAAGCTCTCAAAATCTGGGCAAAATTTAGAGTTTTATCATTTTTGAACATGGCAGTAAGTGGTTGCATAGTCTTCTACAGGAGACTGATCTTGCAGACTTATCCACACCAGGAATTGGACTAAACTGCCCCGGTGGAAAACCTGTGCCCACAAATGAATGAACCTTTTAGTTCCCCTATGTCATGGGTACTGGGGACCCTGCAGAAGAAGCTGAGCCTGCAGAAGAAACTGTGCCCCTGCCACCTGCACCAGTGCCCCTGCCTCCTGCTGGAGAAGATCCAAGCCCCCCTGCCTCGCCCTCTCGGGTGGCTCGTGTGCGTAACCGCCTTCGTCAGGACCTCAGGGATCGGAGGAGGGCGGCACGCTCATGAGCAAGACGCTCCCTGAGCCCTGAGTTTTGAAAGGATTCTGGCCCTTCTAGGAGTGAGGATGCTTGAGTCTCAGCAGGATCCTGGCTGCCTCTCTGAGCCAGCAATTAGCCCAAATAGGCAACAGACAGCAGAGGGCTATATAGCTGTGGGCTTTGGGAGGAGGCTTTGTGGAAGCAACTAGTCACTTACCTGACGTTCTAGCATCCACTTCGGCTTCTGACTTTGGCTTCTGGACCCCCTGACTTCGGCTTCTGAACCTCTGACCTGCGATACCTGGACTGTGATTCGGTTTTGGCGCCTTGGACCCTCTTTGCTCACCAGCTACAGACCTTGGACTGCCCCTGGACTTCGCCTGACCCGGCCCCAGTCCGTGACACCCTAGCCCTTGTTATAGCATTTTATACTACCGACCACCACATTTTTCTCAATTGCCTGCAGAGGTCGTGAACTTGGATAACTACATTTATAAATGCAACTCTATATAGAATTACTCGAGTCTACTGAAATCAATAGGCTCAGAGTAACTCCACATAAGACTGCACGCCGAGCCTTTTAGGCACCAAGCATTTATACTTCTATTTATCAAACTACGTTACAAATCATAATATTAAATCCCCAGCTCTACCACCATCCATGAATTACCTAAGTGAATCACAGCATAAATCTGGTGTAGTTTTTGAATAAATGTCTGACGTGTCAGAGCCTTTACCTCTGAATCCGAATCTGAAGAGCTAGAACTGGAAGAACTAGAGGAGTCACTGGAACTGTCGGAAGCGATGCCCGTTGATTCCTGTAAGTCAACAGAATCCGCCAAAGCAGCCAGCTCGGGATGTTCCTGCTTTAAGACCCTGGGCCGGGATTGGGGAGAAACAGAAATAATAACAATAACAACAATGATTATCCGTACTTATGCCGTTTATAATGCAAGCGAAGGACAAAGAGTCCTAAGCGAAACATTTGGAACAAATATTACTAGGTAGTTTGCGTTCCCTGTTCAGAGCAACATGGATTCTAAATTGCCATTCCATCAATATAACAGCAGTTCCACCGACAGAGAACATTTCAGTTTGTGAAGGATGATTTTTTGCCAATTCTCCCTCCCAAAGACCTCCACGCTGCTCTCCCACCATTTCCAATGGTCTACTGAAGAAGCCCAATTTCAGCAGGTACAAAGGGTTGCTGCACGTGTATGTACACAGGGGTAGGAGAGAGAGTTGTCTTATTCTAAGAGACCTCTGCCTACGCTGCATAAGATCGAAACCTTGGTATGGTTTCGACAGCCAAATACACAGTCAAAGATTTCAGCTACTTTTCGACCATTTGCTTGCTACACTGGGCTTCCATTTCTGTTTGGCATTAAAATTTAGAACATGATTCCTCATATAGGTTGACAGTGAAGGGATCTTAAAGAAGTACTCAAATTTATAATCATTTCCTAAAAGGCCTCATTATTCAATAATCAATAATGGAATTTGGAAGACTTTCAGCTCCAGACAGGATGCCTAAATATGACTCAAGTCCAATCAGCAATTGGATTGTGAATGAGCTATGCTACAGTGTAACTGAAAAAAAATCTGCAATTGGGGAACTATGTATTTATAGTGGGTGAAAAAAATTATCTTCACAAGCCCCAAGAGCTAGTAAGCGACTGAACGAGCACCTTATTTAATGGTTTCTCATGTCACGTTTAGTAAATGAGCTTCTCGAATGTATGCTCAGATTAAACCACATCTTTCAAATACATACAATATGGGTCACAGTGTGGTAGAAAGTGCCATCAAGTTGCGACTGACTTATGGAAACCCCGTAAGGTTTTCAAGGCAAGCGTAAAACAAAGGCAGTTTGCCCTTGCCTGCCTCTGCCTAAGAGCCCTGGACTTCCTTGGTGGTCTCCCATCCAAGTACTAACCAGACCAACCCTGCTCAGCTTCTGAGACCAGGTTAGCCTGGGCTATCCAGGGCAGGGTCATGTTAGCAAATCTTGAAATCCAGAAGCCTACTCTTCCTTCTGGATTTTTATATCTCTAAAGAGGCCAAATTCCTGCCTGCAGCACTAAGGTTGCATACTGCTTTATGGCGCTGAAATTGCCCCTTATTTAACCACCAAGCCGTTGGAGATAGTACAAACTAAAATCCTGCGCAAGTTTCTGTCTGTTCCTAGCTGGGTGCCAAATACCGCCATTAGATTAGAAGCTGGCGTCCCAAACATCGAAATGTCTATGTGGTTAAACACCTTTTGTTATTTTTTGAAGGTTCTTTCAAAGTCAGATGGTCTTCCCCACTTGATTCTTTTAGACCCTTTTGTGGGAACCTGGGAGAAAAGATGTCTAGACCATTTCAGACTTTGTGATCTCTCCCCTGAGTCCTTAGCAATGATGGAGCTGAGGGACGCGAAAGAACTTCTGCGCATGAGGTTGGTGGAGCTCGAACTGAGATCTGCCAGAACTAGTCTTTCTGCGCACATTTTCTTAGGGAAGCAAGCTAAAGTACTATCCCCGGCCAGTTACCTTTTCAATATTACTATCCCAAAATATCGGATAGCTTTTTCAAAAGCACGGCTCAACGCACTTTTTTCATCGGTGCTTTTGGGTCGTTACGCCGGGCGCCCATATCTGGAAAGACTGTGCCCCTGCAATTGCAATGAGGTTGAAACAACTTCCCACATTGTTCTGCAGTGCCCAAACTACAAGGACTTGAGGGCAAGTCTAATCTCTCCGATTCTCGGACCCTTGGTGGGCTGGCAGGAGGATGAGCAAATTGCCTTCCTGTCTGACGCTCATTCTGATGTTTCTTCTAAGATTGCCCGTTTCTGCTATGCTGCTCAGCTGGAAAGGAGGGAAACTGAGAGTGTAAATCTTGGTTATGGGTTCTAACAATATATGTAACAGCAGGAGTTAGGAATTTTGTGTAAGAGGTGATGCGTTTGTTGCTGTTTTGTTTGTATTTTTAAGCTGGTCGGATGACCGTGAATAAAGAACTAGACTTCTGGATTCTATTCACTCATACAAGAGAGGCAAGGAATGCACAGCCTTTCCAAAACGTACAACCTTTAACACTTTTGTCTTTGACAATATGCTGTCGTGCTTAAGGAAGCAACAGGCGGCTTGCGATGCCCGCACCTGAGAAATCACTGACACAGTGACCGCATCTCTCACCTGTACCATTTCCTTGATAACTTTGGCCTTCCCCTCACTGTCTTGTGCCACACCACCGGGAAGTTTGTACAGCTGGCAAAGTTCTGAGTGACAGCAATGGTTGTGTCAAGATTGAGAACTACATGCCACCAGCCACCTACAAATGCAACACCATCACACGTTATAGACAACCAATGCAACAGAGCGTACTTAGAGCGTCGTTTTTGAAAATGCATTCTGCAGAACTGCAGAGCCTTTCTGGAAGGAGCAGTGAATGTTAAAGAATCAACACCCATAAATACCTGTCCAAAACTCATTCTAAAAATGCCTTAAGAGGATGGTCACAATACATTAGGCCACGGCTACAATGGCAGCAGCCAGTCCCACCAGTGAGTACTCCGGATAGCCCACATACAGATTCTATGTTGTGAGAGTTCCACAGAAGAGAAATAAAGTAGGGGGGAACTGTTGCTTTCTCAAAAGGCCAGAAGAGATGTCTACGGGGCTTCTGCATTCTACAAAAGCTCAGTGCAAAGTGAGACAAGACCTTCCCCAAATTCTCCTTGTGCAGGGGACTCATGGATTTGGGCTTTTCTTTCATTTTATGCTGAACTTTTTCAAAAGGAACATGAATTGTTTATTGCTGTTGTAGTCACACGACTTTAGAAAGTGGTTTTAAATTTCAATACTAAATATGATTGCTTTTGAATTAAATCTGTTCAAGGTATACGTTGGTATAATCTTCAGTTCTTTAGCATTCCAGTTATAGACACAGGAAAAAACTGTGGATTTACATCCTTATCTGGAAACTTTTCTGTCAAACATGGAGTTGTCTCAAAACAAGACGCTGGCAATTAACAAGCAAAGAACTTGCTGTGTAATTGCTATGTCTGCTGTGTAACTGAAAGTATCATGCCTGAATAAGCAGTATTAAGCAGCAACTGAAGTTGAACAACTATAACAAATCTGAATTCATTTACATTCATTTGGAGAACTTCAGCACATCAGAACTCAACAGCTACTTGCACAGAAAGGAGGATGCTAACACACTGTCAGTTATAACCTATTTAGACATGCAATTGACAGTGGAGCAGGAAAACCGACAAATTCATCTCTCAAACAATAATGCCTGCTTTAAAAAGGTTTCATGGAAAGAAAATGAGGGCTGATGTCCCACTATGTTTAAAAAAAGAGACCTGAAATAAAATCAAATGAAAGTACTCTAAAGAGAAAAAATTGCTATAGCTATCTAAAAAAAATGTAGATCATTTCCCTAGCTGCTGACAACGCAGTTGTTGGAAGAGAACTATATGCGAAGGTGCTCACCCTGAGGCATGTTCATATAAAGACAAGGAGAAACAAGTATCAGCATGCCAGCTCTAGTTAGTTCTGAAAAGACACAGAACTTTTATATGGGGCTGCACAGAGAAACAGAGTTGCACTTCCCTGTAACCACTGTTCATTGAGTTGTCTTCTGCGCAGGCGCACATTGGGACTGCAGTTAGGAGGAAAGATTATTTTCAAGCTTAAAAACTCAGCAGAGAGCACCCTTCCGCCTCCGAATCGACTGTAATCCGTTTTTCCTGCCCAAGAAGTTGTGTGGTTCAAAGGGAAGGGTGCCTGTTTCCCTTAGTTCTGCCTGAGCTGCCTTAAGTAGCAACATGATAGGAAAAAAAATGAGAACTCACAGCGGGAATGTATGCCTGCACAGAAGGGAGGGAATGTGTGCCTGAACAGAAGACAACTCAATGAACATCAGTTACAGGGAAGTGCAACTCCATTTTCATCTTCAGTCTTCTGTGCAGTTCCACATTGGGATTTTACCAAGCTGTATCACTAAGAGGTGGGGTGAAGTTCTGGCCTATTATAGTAATAAAACAAAGCTTGGAGAACAACGGATGCGTGGCAGGAGGACTCAGGGCCTGCTTCTCTCCCAGAACCGCCCTGCAGAAAATCCTGCCCACATGTCTGGGCAACTTTCTTCTTCCTGCAGCCCTGGAGGGACCACCCCAGGCTTGGCTGGAACGTTTCTCTCCTCCAGACCCGGGCTCCTTACACAGATAGGATATCCAACTACTTAACCTCTAATTAGCTGGATCCAGGGTGTTGAGGGGGGCACCCGATGGGTATTTAGGGTGCCATGCTGCCCCTGGCTCTCCCTCTTTGGCCATCAGACAGTAAAGCATATATTTATTTTGATTTATATTCCACCGTCCCCGCAAACAGACTCAAGGCAGATTATATCAGATTAAAAACATAATTAATCAATTCATTAAAAACAGTTAAAACAAACTCTCCAACATCATAAAAACATACTGGACAATTCAATTACTTTCCAAGAAGTATTAAAAGCAATAAACTCCTTAAAGAACAACAAAACTCAGGGACTGATGGATTCCCTATGGAGTTCTATAAAATCTTCAAATATATCCTAGTACCCAAACAGGAATCTGTAATCAAATCTTAATGAATGGGTCAATTCTCAAATCCCGGGAAAATGCCTATTATAATCACTATCCCCAAGGAAAACAAAGATCTATCAAACCTCTCCTCTTACAGAGCTACTGCGCTTCTAAACCAAGACTAGAAAATATTTATAACAGTCACTGCTAATTTATTTTATTGCTTATTTTATTTCTTTAGACTTGCATTCTGCTCTCCCCACAAGTGGGCTCAGTGCAGATCACATCATAATTTTTCAAGCTATTGACTTGGTACAAAAATAAATACATTAATGCAATATTTAAAACAGCTGAACAATATAATTTAAAATAGGTAGCAACTGGTGTGGTTAAATCCCATTAACCCAAAATCTTTTTAATCTTGGTTGAACAGATTAAGACAATTTATTGCACTTTATATAAATCCAGATCAAATGGGTTTTATGCCCAAGAGAATCTTAGTAGATAACATCAGGAGAATGCTTAATATTATTAATCTTTGAAAATGCACACAATCTACACTTTTATTGGCTTTAGATATTTAAAAAGCCTTTGACCCAGTGAATATCCCCTATCTTAAACTTTTGGTCTACATGGGATGTGGCGACAACCTTTTAAGGGTAATTAATACAAGCAATCCAATTATAATAATTGCTTTTAATATGGAAAGTTGTGTTATCGAAATTAATCGTGTAAAATTGGTTTTAATTTGGCTAACATGCAAACCAGAGATTCAGTAAGAGAGAGATGCAAATCAAAGATTCAGTAAGAAGGTTTTGTAGTGCTGGAAGTGAAATTTGAGAGGTATAAGACTAAGTCATCCGCATATAAACAACTTTTGTTCAAACTTCCCAGTGCTGATACCTTGTATTTGCTCATTTTGTCTTATTGCCTCAGCTAGAGCAATCGTCCCCAACCTTTTTGGCCCCAGGGCCAGCAGGGTGAGGACACCCAATTCGGCCTCCCCTCCCGCCTTCTCCCCCGTTTCCTCCTCCCTCCTTCCCCCACCCCCCCGTGCAGACTTGCTGCCTCTTAAAGATGCAACTTGACTCCTACTTTGTTCTATTGCTTCAGCCCAACACAGCTGCCCAGTTGGATCTATCCTCCTCCCCTTTCCTCCTCCCTCCTTCATCCCCCCGCGCAGCCTCGCCACCTCCTCCCCTCTCCCCGCTTTTACCATTTAAGGCCAGGGCCATGAAGCTCCTCCCAGGCCACACCTCCCCCCCCCCCCCAAGGAGGCAAGGGCAGCATCCCTCGCCATTGCTGCTGCAGTTTTTCTGGCTAATCAACTGATTGGCACATGCCGGGGGAGGGGTGGGGTATCAGCCTGGGAGGCACTTCACCGCCCCTTCCCCAGCCTTAAAATGGTGAAAATAGGGGGGAGGAGGTGCCACTAGGGGGCAGTGTTGAGGCTGTGCGGCCCACTGCAAACAGGCAACGGCCTGGTACCGGTTCCCAGTCCGGGGGTTGGGGACCTCTGAGCTAGAGGCTCTTGCATCCATTTTACCCAGGCTAGCCCAGCATTCAGTGGCAGACAAAATCACCTACCTCTTATCTGATTATGATCACTATTAGGAATAAGGCCTGTTGTGGGGAAAACTACAACAGGCTCTAGGAAAAGACTCTGGGCAAGTGATACCCCCACCCTGCTGTATTCCCACCCAAGTGAAGGCATTCACTCACACCCACATTTGGTGTCTTCCCACCCCTCCTCCAACCCCCCAACCACCTCTTCCTCTCAACTACTCCCCACACCCGCAACATTTACTCACCCCGCCCTTGCTTTCTTCCCACCCACCCCGCAGCTGAAATAGATGCCCCCCTACATGTGTGTGTCCCCTTGTCTGTGGTGGCTCAAAGACCTGAAGCAAGCCCAGAATGCAAATAAGAATAATTATGGGGGTGTGGGGGGGCATGATGAGGGTCATGCAGATGTTGTGGGGACCAAAGCAGCTCACATAATTCTCCTCTTCCCCTTTTCATCTGCACAACAACCCTGTGAGGTAGGGTAGGCGGAAAGTCTGTGAGTGGTCCGAAATCATCCAGTCAGCTTCCACAGCAAGAACCTGATTCCGGCAGACCCCGCTCTGAAGCGCTAATTGCTACATCACACTGGCTGTTATGGGGGGCTGCTGCTCCCTCAAAGGCCAAAATAGGCCTCCTCCCCCCACCTTTTACTGACAGAACCAAGCGTGGAATACTATGGTTGCCCAGCAACAGCCACTGAGGGAAAATGGAGGACCTGGAGGAACAAGCCAATAGGTCATGGAGGCAGCTTCCCCAGACCGGCTGCCCAGGTGGCAACAGCAGGCTCTTGTGTGGCCCAAGCTTCCTCCAGATGGCTGCTGCCTGCCCAACTTGCCATCGCCTGAGGAGAAACAGATGTTTTTTTCAGCCAGAGAAGATGTGGCTGGGCCAGCAGTGGGCAGGGGAGAGGAGTGGACGCAGCCAATGGGACATAAGTACAGTTGTGTGGCGGGTGATGGGTCAGTGGTTGATACAATATGCATCACAGGCCAATGGGAGAGTTGGAAAGCGCCAATTCATGGGGCTGCCCCTGTGCTGAACCCGGAAACTGCAGCTACTGCAGAACGCGGCAGCCAGGCTGTTATTGGGACTCCCTAAGTGGGAGCACATACAGCTGAGATTGCGGGAACTGCACTGGCTGCCAATTGTGTACCAAATTCATTACAAGGTACTGGTTATTACCTTTCGAGCTTTATATGGCAGAGGACCTGCCTATCTTAGGGACCGTCTCTCCCCATATGTTCCCCAGAGGGTACTGAGATCTGGTTCGCAAAATCTATTGACAATCCCTGGGCCGAAGGAGGCCAAACTGAAAGCTACAAGGGAAAGGGCCTTTTCGACCACAGCTCCCCACTGGTGGAACCAATTACCAGAAGAGGTGTGGGTCTTGCATAGCCTTACCCAGTTCCGCAGGGCCTGCAAGATTACCCTCTTTCAGCTGGCTTTTTCTTAATGTGGAACCTACTGTACCATCATGTAAAATTGTAACATGAGTAACATCGAGACTATAGCACCAAACTAATTTGCTGGAATTGAACTTGATGGTTTTAATTAGATGGCTTTAATGTAATAATATATATAAGTGAATTGTAATATGTAATATGTTGTGTAACCAGTGTGCTTTTATTATTTTAATGTTTGTATTTTATGTTATGCTATGTGAGCTGCCCTGAACCTGCTTTGGCAGGGAGGGCGGGATACAAATTAAGTATTATTATTATCCGCTAAGTCTGCTCAAATTCGTGTTAGTTACATCAGTAACGCTGTCCAGCCATCTCATCTTTTGCCGTCTCCTTCTTTTGCTTTCTGTCTTTCCCAGCATCAGGGTCTTCTTCAGTGAGTACTCCCTTCTCATTTGGTGGCCAAAGTATTTGAGCTTCAGCATCTGACCTTCCAGGGAACACTCAGGGTTGATTTCCCTTAGGACTGACTGATTTGATCTTCTTGCAGTCCAAGGGACTCTCAAGATTCTTCTCCAGCACCACATCTCTAAAGCATCTATTCTTCTGCGCTCAGCCTTCCTTATGGTCCAGCTCTCACAGCCATACATTACTACAGGGAATACAATCGCTTTGACTATACGGCCTTTTGTTGGCAGGGTGATGTCTCTACTTTTTAATATACTGCCTAAGTTCACCACAGCTGTCCTCCCAAGGAGCAAATGTCTTAATTTCATGGCTACAGTCACCATCTGCAGTGATCTTGGATTCCAGAAATGTAGTCTGTCACCACTTCCATGTCTTCTCCTTCTATTTGCCAAGGTGTGATGGGGCCAGAAACATGATCTTAGTTTTTTTGATGTTGAGTTTCAAGCCTACTGTTGTGCTCTCCTCTTTCACCCTCAACAAGAGGTTCTTTAGGTCCTCCTCACTTTCTGCCATTAGAGTGGTGTCATCTGCATATCTGAGGTTGTTGATGTTTTCCCCGGCAATCTTAATTCTGGCTTGTGCTTCATCCAGGCCAGCATTCCGCATGATGTACTCTGCATATAAATTAAATAAGCAGGGTGACAATATACATTCTTGTCGAACTCCTTTTCCTATTCTAAACCAATCAGTTGCTCCATATCCCATTCTCACAGTTGCTTCTTGACCCTTATATACGTTTCTCAGGAGACATGTGAGGTGGGCTGGTACTCCCATCTCTTTAAGGACTTGCCAGTTTGTTGTGATCCACACAATCAAAGGCTTTAGAGCAGTCAATGAAGTAGAAATAGACGTTTTTCTGATACTTCCGTGCTTTCTCCATAATCCAGCGAATGTTGGCAATTTGATCTCCAGTTCCTCTACCTCTCCGAAACCCATCTTGAACTTCTGGTAGTTCCCGATCGACATACTGCTGAAGCCTAGCCTGTAGGATCTTTAACATGACCTTGCTGGCATGTGAAATGAGTGCAATGGTGCGATAGTTTGAACATTCCTTGGCATTACCCTTCCTTAGGATTGGACTATAAACTCATCTTTTCAAATCCTGTGGCCACTGTTGCGTTCTCCAAATTTGCTGACAAAATGTGTGCATCACTTTAACAGCATCGTCCTTTAGGACCTGCAAATATATTATCATCCACTGACCACTACACAAGCGATTTAACAGTGTTCCTAGGTATGGAGAGATACTGACAGGGAGAATGGCAACTGGGTTTGAAACATGACACAAACCAAAGTTGCAATGGTTACATGAAAAGCTTCGGCCATAGGCAAGGCAGCAGTCATTGAGGCCATTAATCCTACTAGCCTCTGGATTGATTGAACCTGCTAGAAACGACAGTGCGAAAAATGGAAGCACTAAGGCCCTAATCACCAAGCCTCTATTGGTAGGGAGGCAGCCCCTAGAAACTGAGGAATCCAATATAGCTCCAATACTGAATGTTGTGTATAGGCTCTAACCTAGATTTTTTCTTTTTTAGTAAGGCCTAGCTGGTGGCAGGTTTTGAGTGTGAATCCTATATGGTTTGATAATGGTTTCCTTGAATCTGTGACTAAATGTCAATTATCCAGAAAGGGGAAATAGTGCATCCCTGCAGACATAAATAGGCTACAACTGGAGCCGTGTTCCAGTTGTAAACACTCTGAGGGCACTGTCAACCCAACAGGCAACACAGTATTGACAGACCTTTCCTGCATAGTGGAAATGAAGGTATTTCCTATGTTCCTTATATATTTAAATACGAAAACAGGAATCCTGTAGATCAGTTATAGCAAACCAGGCATTGTAATTTAATAGATGTAAAACAGACACTCTGTTAACCATAGAAAAGTATTCAGGCCCTGAAGATCCAGTCTGGTGCCAAAACCTCCTTGGTAATTTCCTCATTGAGAAGAGATAGGAACTGAGGTAGCAATTCAGGTAAGAGATTGTTTACCATGTGTGAAACTCTTCAAACCCGTAGTAAAGAAAATTCCAACCTATAACCCCAGGCTACAGTAGATAGAGCCCAGTTAACATCAGTTATACCATGCCAATGAGGAAGGAATGGACATAACCTGTCTCTAAATGGAGCGTTAGGAAAACTAAACTGTTCTGGCAAAAAGCAGACTTTGACTGATGACCCTGCGAGTACTTGGAGTCCTGTCTGCTTTGATGCACTGCATCTCTTAGAGGGTAAGAGCCCCGTGGCACAGAGTGGTAAAACTGCAGTACTGCAGTCGGAGCCCTCTGCTCACGACCTGAGCTCGATTCCAGCGGAAGCTAGTTCAGGTAGACGGCTCCAGGTTGACTCAAGCCTTCCATCCTTCCAAGGTCAGTAAAATGAGTACCCAGCTTGCTGGGGGGGAAAGTGTAGATGACTGGGGAAGGCAATGGCAAACCACCCCGTAAAAAGTCTGCCGTGAAAATGTTGTGAAAGCAACGTCACCCCAGAGTCGGAAACGACTGGTGCTTGCACAGGGAACTTTTACCTTTTATCTCTTAGAGGAAGACTGGTGGGTGGAGAACGATTTTTGAGCAAGATACTGATAGCTAGAGGAAGAGTAAAAGTGTTGTTCCATGTGAGGAGGATACCAGTGTCTAAATGAGAATGTTATCTTGGGCAGGTAGAAGCAGGAGGAGTGACCCCTAAAGATCTTGCTGTCTGGTGGTTCTTTTTAATTTGTGAAAGGGTGTTATCTGCCTGTGAAGGGCAGATCTTTTACCCTATTTCTCATCTCTGCTGGCCGCGCAGTAGAATGAAGCCATTAGTGGCGATGGATCACTATGGAGGATGCTATTACTTAGACAGCAGAATCAGCTGTGTGATGTGCAGCATTGATTTGTTTAGAGTTTGACAGCTTCAGTTTGAAGGATCTTTGCCATATTTTTTTATTATCAGGTAAAGATTTCAAATATAGAGATATTTTCTGCCATAAAAACAATTGGTATGCTGCTACTATAGCCTGGTAACTTGAGATCTCGAACGTGAGGGCAACAAAAGAATAGGTATTCTGACCAAAGCCATTAATCTTCCTGCTCTCCTTATCTGCTGGTGCAGCATGGTAGGATGAATGTCCCTTGGCCTGCAGTTCTTTCATTATCAAGGAAGACGGGTAAATAGAAAAACCCAATCCTCATGTTGTACTCTACAGAGGCTTTCAACAATCTGGAGGTGGCAGACGCTGAACCCAGTTTCTTCCAGACATCCATCCTTGAACAGACTTTTAAACCCTTCTAACACTGGAAGTGCTACAGTGCTCAGTTAATCATCTGTTCTGCATAGAGGCAGAAATTCTTGCTTGGAGATATAGGCGTGGAATCCCCTATTTGTTCGAGTGATGGATCCAATGGAACTTCCGAGCTATGCTTGGAACTGGCAATTATGTCCTCCTCCCCCTCATCAGATTCAAGGAGAGAGCCAGTGCAGTGTAGTCATTACGAACCTGACAATGAATCCAAAAGGATGGTTCAGATGATGTGGAAGTCTGCCAGAATCTGGTTAGTCACCCCAATCGCAACAGTAGGCCAGAGACATATAGTAGGGATAAGGCTGCCAAGGGAACAGTGGGTACCCCTGCAGCCAGGTAGGAGGCACTTTAGGATCTGTATGAACTGCCTTCAGATCCGCAGACGGAACCAGCTCTGAAATGATATCACCTTCTTCAGTGGAACGTGTTGGCAAAGCCAACATTGAGAGTGTTTTCAGAGGGTCCAAAATGGGCCTCTTGGGTTCAGGTGCTGACTCCATCGGAACTGATTGAGAACAACTGGGTTGAGCTTTAAACTTAGGCTTATCCTTGACAGCCCTGTAGTCAAAAAAATTTTGGGTGGAGGGGCCTGGGAAATAAAAATTTGGAAGGGGGGGGGAGCGGAGAGCTTGGCTGCTTTTTCCCTCCAGTGGCCAGCCCTCCCAGCCCCTGCGCTCTCTCACCCCCAAAAAGGGAGAAAAAAAACGGGGGGGGGGGAGGTAGAAGTTCAGGAAAACACCACCACCGACGGTCGCAGCCTGTACATCTAGAAATCCATAGTAAAACACTTTGGTTGATGGATACAAAAAAAAAAGTGGATTTAGTTCAGACTGAGGTCTCTGTAAACGTACAAGGAAGGATATCCAAGGCACCTGCCCCAGGAAGGAGGGGGAAAATGGGAGGGGGGAGAACTCCCGTCTTGTGTGCTTGACACCTTAATAAATAAAAAACGAGGTGAGGGAGTAGGGCGAGGGGTTAGTGTGTCTTCTCTCCTGTGGACTGTGCAGCATTTCTGATCCAGTCCCAGGTGCTCTCTCTCACATGCACTCTCTTACTGTTCCTCTCTCACTCTCTCCCCCTGGCTATTACGTGTTCTCTCTCTCTCCCCCTCACGTGTTCTCTCTCTCTCCCCCTCTCGCTGGCACTCTCCCTCACTGTCGTGCTCTCTCCCTCACTGCCGCTCTTGCTTTCCCCCTCGCTGTTGCTCTCTTCCCTCTCGCTCTCCCCCTCGCTGCCGCTCTCTCTTGCTGTTGCTCTCTCGTTCTCTCTCTCACTGTTGCTCCGCTCTCTCTCTTGTGCTCTCTCTTCCTCCCTTTTTCTCAGGTCCAACACAGGGGCCCTTCAGAGGGAAGGAGGGGAAGTTAAACAGAGCAGCCTGCCCCACCCCCCCCCCCAGCTATGGGCATGATCCTTATACTTAGTGTTAAGTTTAGTTTTCTTTGCCTTCAGTTCCAAAACACTTTTAGGAACCAAAAAGGAAGGTGACTCAGGTGGGCTCAGAATGGGGAACCTATGGAACTGACACTATTGAGAGTGAGTCCAGAGGCCAATTAGCCAACAAAGTCATCTGAGAAGGCTTTCCTGAATATAAGACTTCTTCCAGAAGGCAACCTTCAGGGGAAAGGCTCTGTCATTCATAGCCTTTGGTGTGAATTGTTGGCACACTTGGCGGACTGCCACATTATGTTCCTCACCCAGACACAAAAAGGTAGAAACTACGTTAATCAGAATGGGCCATTCTGGTGCCACATTTGATACAAGATTTGAATTAAGGTTTTCATGCCATAGTTCCCTCCTAGGAAAGATGAACAACCTTGAGCACAGAGGCAGCCCTCAGGCTTTATCGAAGTTCACTGTGAGGTAATTCAACCCCCAAAGTCTTTCTTTTGCTCTTTTTTTTTAGGCAACGGTTGGAAAGGAAGGGTTTCTCTCAGTTCCTAACACTATTTTTATACTTCAGCAATAAAAAGGTGGAGAAAAAGTTGTATCTGAAGAGAGCTGTTGAAGAGAAGCTACTCCAAGTGCAGTGAAGAAAGGAGAGGGGAACAGGTGCCCGCCCCTTCCAACCATGCGAATGCTCGGGTGGGAAAACAGCTTACAGCGGCTTCAGGGGAGGGGGAAGGGCGCCCTCTGGTCAGTTTTTAACCTTGAAAAGAATCTTTCCACAGCTGGTCTGCCGAAATGCAGTCCTAATGTGAGACTGCACCAAAGATGGAAGACCAAAGATGAACTGAAAAATTACATTTAAACCAACCTGACTTAAAAATTCAGGCCAGTCGAGCAGTAGAACCACAGATTTAAAAAAGGAAGGAAGAGTGTTAACAGATCGACATTTTAAGCAATTAGTAGACAGATATTACGGCCTGCAAGCAACAATTAATTGCTGTTTGCTCAAACATTCTGTTCATAAAAACTACCTCCTATGGTCTATACTCCTGTAAGGATAACATGCTTAAACACCCAAGAAAACAGGCACAGGATCAAGCTCCACATCACCTAAAAACCTAGCTGTACGACAGGCTGGCACCCATATATACTTAAGATGGTTTACAAACTACTCTTGCTTTTTAACAGCTTAGCATCTAATCAGTATCAGGCAGGAAAGGACAATGGGTTTTAAACCATATATATAAAATGGAAGTATAAAACCTGTTTTTTTATTTCTGATCTTATTGTCCAGATCCCTCAACGATTATCTTTTTGTTCAGTACAGTATTTCAAACCAAAATAGAGAAGGGCACACACAATAATAGAATTCATGATTGTTCCAGTTTTGAAGGCTATCTAGCTCTAAAGAGGCTTCATATCAAATGCAAGAGATCCATTTCTAAACTGTCTTCTGCAGCCCTGTTATTATTATTTTTTAAATAAAGATCAAGAAAGGCAAATTTGCAGGCATCCCTATTTCAGAACATTGGTGCTTTTGTAACATTGGGGGGGGGGGGAAATTAGTAAACACAATCCTTGAATACCCTTTATTTAGTGAAAATAAAGAGAAACGGGTAACCCTTTAGAGAAGAATGTCTGAGTAATGGTCAAAGTTATTCCTTTCTTTTGCAGGATAAGGATCTGAATATTATTAAGTCCTTGGCCTTTTTTTAAAATAACGACAGAATAAAAAAATTAACAATTAAATCAGAAGGAAAAAAAGATTTTCTCCCGCTCTCTTTAAATTAGTGTGGTTAGGCTTAAGGCTTTGGCTAATAAAGCCATAACAGTTTTTGGACTGAGAGGAGAAAATTAACTGAACATGCACATTTCTCATGATAAGTTCAGGGCTTTTTTTCTGCTGGAGCCCACTGGAGCACAGCTCCACCTCCGGCTGGCCCAACAAATGCCAAGGCTCAGGCCCAGACAGCGATCCTTGGCTTGGCATTGGTGCCCAACCCCAGCACCTTTCTGCTCCACCCCTCCACCTGCCCTGCCATCCCCTCCTTCCACACCCAGGCCCCACTGCAGCCCAGCTCACACCCCAGGGAAAGGAGAGGAAATGGTGGGGAAGGGTCTCACTTGGCTGCTACCACCACGCCTCTCAGTCACTCGCCTGCTCTTACACAAAGCATACCCATTGCCGGCCTCCCTCTCATGAGCCTTCTCACTCACTCGGCTGCTATCGTTGCCACGCCTCTCACTCAGTTGCCCACTCCCACACACTGCCAGCCACCCTCTCTTGAGCCTTCTCATCACTGCTGCTGGTGCTATGGCTGCCTCTGTGCCTTGAACTGCTAGCCACGCTGCAAGAACAAAGGCTCCTGCCAATGGGATGTGTGGCTGATTCTTCCCCCCGCCCCATACCTGTGGGACTGAAGGAAGTGGAAATCAGCAAAGCTACTACATTGGCATGAATCAGAATCAGAATCTCCATCTGCTGCTTTCAAAGACAAAGCTGCCTGCTGTGATGGACTCAGGCCCTTAGCCTGAGTAGCTGAGACCTCCAGGTGGGACATCCTGAGGATCTACTGGCTAAAATTTAGAAACTTCAATGGCTCCAGGCCAGTTTTGTCAGGAATCTTGGAGGGTTAAAAAAATATACTGGTGTTTTGGTTTTTTTTGTTGCCATGTAGAATAGCTATCACTGGGGTAGGGTGGGATTTGTGAATTGTTTGCATTGTGCAGGGGGGGTTGGACTTACAGGACCATGACCATATTAGTATTATTCATAAACACGTGGGAACACCTGAGGCTGTCTTCTACTGAATCAGACCCTCAGCCCATCAAAGTCAGTATATGTGTTCAGACCACCAGAGGTTCTCCAGGGTTTCATGAGGGGAAAGTTCCTAGATTTAATTCTCAGCATCTCCAGTTAGATAGACCTGGCTAGGGATCCCCATTTAAAGAGTCACTTAATTTCTTCATTGGTGTGTGTGTGTGTGTGGGGGGGAGGAATAAGATGCCAAGCCAGGCTCTAAGCGGGGATGCCAGACTCCAGTTCATGGTGTGGGTGTGCTTTTCTTGAATTATTTTGACTGTTGCTGCTTTGGAGACGGCAGTTTATTTCCCCCTCCCCCCCCACGTTTTGAGCTTAGTGCCTTATCAGCTGCCTCAAGGACACAAGGTGATGGTGGGAATCAAAACAAAGAGTGCCAATAGGTTTAAAAAATGCAGTTATCAGTACATGATATTGAGAAAGGGGTTTCTGGTATCAACAGATATAGACATTTTTTGGACAAATTGAATGTTATCATGCATCCCCTCTGGTGAGCATGAAAGGGGATTTTCCCAGATTCGGCAAGGTGGGCGTGGCAGAATGACGGCACTTCCAGTCATGGCGGGGGATGTGGCCTAAGATACAAATGAGCACCAAAGACAGGATGAAAGTGTGTCATCTGGAAACCGTAAGAAAGCAAAACAGACTATGAAAATTTTGGGGGCATAAAGTCCCTGCATCTATAACTGCCAACAGACTAGAACAAACTAACTCAACCATTTTCAGTTCTTTAATACACATCCAGCTCATTTTACAGATTTGTGCATGCAAAAGCAGTAAATCTGTGGTATAATTGCTAGAATTTCCTGAATAAGAAGTAACATCATCTTCTTCATTAACCACACATTTTATTTATTTATTTATTACTTTAAATTGCTATCCCGCCCTCTCCGCAAGCGGACATACTTGAATGAGGTAGACCATTCATGTACTCTAGGACACCAGGTTACTACTTAATCCAAACTCATGCATATTATTGGGGTTTGTAGAATCTTTCGGGCTCAAATGCCGTGTTCTACTGGAGAAAGTTTTTCTTCCAGACGTTTCGTTCTCAGCTGCGGAGAACATCCTCAGTGGCGTTGCAGCCGGAGCACTCAATGCACAGCAGCCAAGAAGGTCAGAGCGCCTGCTCCGGCTGCAACGCCACTGAGGATGTTCTCCGCAGCCGAGAACGAAACGTCTGGAAGGAAAACTTTCTCCAGTAGAACACGGCACTTGAGCCCGAAAGATTCTACAAACCCTAATGATGTTACCAGCCGTGAAAACCTGAAATCTCTGATAATCATGCATATTAATTTGGCTCCTCCACAGATCCTCAAACTGGCTCTGTTGAGTAGCCGGAACAGTGCAGCCACCAGAAGGGAAAAGAGGTAGTAGCAGCAGCAGAGCCACCTGGGGGTGTAGCTGCGGCAATAATTACAACTGTGCTTGCACTTGCTTATCTGTATGTCTCCCCTACCCCACTACTAGAACCCGGTATCATTGCTTCGGCTCCTACTTGACAGAATCCTTTCTCTGGGCTTCTACCCATGTTCCACCCATGTACCAGACTTTCAGAAAAAAAAGCTGTCAGTCCTGATGGTGAGTTTTAAAAACGTAACCGGACACAAAAATTGCTCCGCCAAGATCAAGTTTGGAACAAAACTGAAGCAAGGGTACAGATGCGTACCTTGGGGCACAGTCTTTATACACACACATATATATCTCGCACACACATATAACACACACATTTTCCAGGAGGATCAAAGAGAAGCTGGATCTTTCAGCTGATTCCCAAGTGACTAATTTTAAGAGCAGGATTAAGCAGAATCAGTCTCTTCACTTTCATTTTCTACCTCCACTTTAGCTAAACTCTCAAAGCAGCCTAAACGCTCCCTGCTACTGTACAGCTAAGCTGCCTGCTACACAGGACACGTCATTCCTGGTCTTTTCTTCTTAATCTTTAAATATTCCATTCCCCTCCACTTCAGTTTCCTTCCCAAGTATGTTACCTTATTCCAAGGTTAGCCTGCTGTACATAAGCCACGCATCCTCTTCGTTAAACATACAAAGGGATGGTGTAACATATTTTGAAAAGCGAGGAGTGCGCACACAGGCTTGAGGACACAAAGTGTATTTTTCTACAGTTTCATTTCACTTACAAAGAAGTCAGCAACTGAACATACCTGGTACAAAGACGGTTTCTCCCGGTTTTTGCACAATTTCCAAAGGCTTGAACTCGGGAGGCCAAGTGGGAAGCTGGGTTCTGGGATATATTATTCTGAACCAAGTGATGGCTTCATCTTGCTGGTTCCCTCCTTCTTCACGGGTCACTTTAATCAGCTCTCTTGGAGTACTAGTAGGAAAGAGGCACCAACGCTTGTGCCCTTGGACCAAGGCATTCCAGGCACTGGTTCCTAAAGGGTCAATGTGAATTCCCGTTCCTGATCGAGGTGGCCCCATCACAAACCATCTGTGTAAGAGGGAATTCCATCAGGTTACAAAAGATTCAACTATTTTCTCTCCTAGTTCTAAAGTGGTCTCAAATATTTCTAAAGTGGTCTCAAATACTTGTTTCATATTTTACATTCAAGTTAGGTAGGAAGACTTTGGAAACAAAACATAAGCATATAAGGAGCTGTTTCAGAGTTGGGACCATTGGTTCATCTAGCCCTGTTCTGCCTATTTTAACTGGCAGATGCTCTTTAAGGTTTTGAGAAGAGGCTAGCCAACTCCCTTTTAACCGTAAGTGCTTAAGAAGCTAAACCTGAGGCATTCAACATACAAATTATATGCTCAGCTGCTGACCTATGGCCCCTCCATGCAGAAAGGGTGGGAATAAAACTGAAAGGATGCCAGCAGAGTTTGACAGTGTCAAGGAGTCTACAGAAGACACGGCAGTTTCCTTAAAAAGTGCAAATCCTGTCCAAATGAAGGAAAGGAAAGGTCCCCTGTGCAAGCACCAGTCGTTTCTGACTCTGGGGTGATATTGCTTTCACGTTTTCATGGCAGACTTTTTATCGGGTGGTTTGCCATTGCCTTCCCCAGTCATCTACACTTTTCCCCCAGCAAGCTGGG
This sequence comes from Heteronotia binoei, assembly GCF_032191835.1. NCBI lineage: Eukaryota > Metazoa > Chordata > Lepidosauria > Squamata > Gekkonidae > Heteronotia > Heteronotia binoei. Next base: position 71,484,683 of record NC_083235.1, read on the forward strand.
TACTCATTTTACAGACCTCAGAAGAATGGAAGGCTGAGTCAACCTCAAGCCAGCTATCTGAAAACCCAGCTACCGCTGGGGATCGAACTCAGGTCATGAGCAGAGCTTAGGACTGCAGTACTGCAGCTTTAACACTCTGCGCCATGGGGTCCAAATGAAACCCACCCACCCAAATTTTAGTAATGAACCATAAACTGACAATAAAGCTAAACAAATCAAAAGCAGAAACCAAGCCAGAAAGGCAGCTGAGCCATGAAACAACAAAGGCAACCCCCCCCCCCCCCCATGCACACACACAAAACCCCCAAAGGGATACAGGAAAATTGCAGAAGGTTGTTTCATGCCCATCTCTTTCCTGAAAGAAGATGTTGGAGATATAACCACACATCAAACAAGCAGAATTTAATCAAGAGGAAGGCTGCCGGCTGATCAAAAAAGCAGAGGCAGTGACAGAGAGGAGAAATTGGGGGGAGGGGTGTTAATAGGATTAGGACCCGCGGAATAACTTTCCAGCAACACTGATGCTGGCAGAGCTGAGAAAGGGCTACATCTGTATGGGAGGAAGAAAGAACTCTCCCCTTCCCCATGGTCCGTACCCTCTGACTGCTCCATTATTTAGTTTGGCCCTAAAACAAACTAACAACACCAAACAGAATGGAGGGGGGAGGGAGGGTTAATACCAAACACTTCATCTAGTAAATGGAAATTGGGTGTTTTTTTTAAAACAAATCTCTCGTTTGAACTTGGTTGATGCTTTCATATGGTAGGTATCTGTAACTGTATTTTTATAATTTTATTTTACAGAATTTTACAAAATATAAAATATTCAGTTTTTAAAAATAACATCATAAGGTATATATAATAACAGAAAGTACATACAATTACAACAACAGAGCCAAAGGACAGTTTACATGTACATTCTTAATAGAAAGCTAAATATTGAATATCTCCAGGGGATCATTTGTTCTGATGTCATGTGTTTTTCTAAAAACTCAAAGGGAACCATTTCCCCAGGAAACAAGACTGATACGTTGGGTTCTCAGCAACTAAAATTTGATCAGAAATCTTTTTCATGGCCAAATACTCCCAATCTTTTCGTAACCATTGATTTATTGAGGGAATGGTTTGTTTTTCAGTATTGTGCTAATAAAGATTAGGCTGCTACCAGTATTACAGATATTGTTTCTTTTCTCATTTTTGAAACTGCACCATCCTCCCACAGATTCAGTAACATGATTTCGGGACAAAGTGGAACCTTATAGTTTGTAATATTTTTTTTTTTATCATGTGCAGTATTCTTTTTCATAAAACTTGAATCCTTGGACAATCCTACTAACAATGATAAAACATGTTGGTCTGACTGCAGCCCTTCCCATAAAGAGAGTTCAGGGATGATTTAATAAAGTGTAATTCTGAAAGGGTCAGATACCACCTGGTGAGCACTTTATAGAATTGTAATTTGATATTAACAGTACTTGCAATAAACACATTAGATGTCCAGATGTTGTTCCACTAACTCTCAGTAAAAGCCCTACCTGTTGTCATTTGATTTGGTATGAGGTTACCGATGCTCAATGCTTATGACTTAATAGTTTATAAATGATGGTAATGAGCCCTTTATGTTGTTATCTTTTAACAAACTTCCAAAGACTGTGAGATCTCTGCTAAGAGACGATTTAATACCTGTATTATTTAACAAATGTTGCATTTCTAGCTATTAGAAGCAGGATATATTTACCTTCTATTTCACCTCCAATTAAGCCTTATCTGTATTTTGACCATTATGTGAGATATCACATAGTCTATATTTTTTTCTTTCTGCAAAAGTTAGAGTTATTAGAGTCTTTAACAGGAATGAACCCTATGAAAGATGTTCTGGAGAAATACCTGATGCAAGTAAAACGTATTATCATGTGTTTAAAGACAAAACAGAATAATTAAAGCCCATGTTGCTATTTAATCTTGATAAAGCAAGGCATCTTCCACGTAGCATTTTTCCAGGTTTCCTTTTCTTCCTCTGGTAAAGGTTTTAAATTCAGTGATTCCATTGTCACTAGCTGGGTCACTTGCTTGATATAGGAGCCATTATGATAGACTAGGGGTGGCCAAACTTTCTTAATGTAAGAGCCACATAGAATAGATGTCAGATGTTTGAGGGAGGGGAAGTGAGGGAGGAAGGAAATAGATGAGGGTTAGGGAGGAGGTGGAAAGAAAGCAACTTTAAATGTATTCTCCAAGTTGCCAATTGGCTTGGCGAAGTGATTTAAAGAGACAAATGCCTTCTCCAAGCCAGCTGATGGGTTGTAGGGGCTTCAGGAACCACACAATATGTGTGAAAAACCCACACATAGCTCCTGAGCCACAGTTTGGCCATCCCTGTCATAGACCATGATACTGGAAGAAGAGCTCCATTTGTATTGGATATTGGCTTCAGAGAGTCTTTTCGTAATTGCCTTGAGAACTCTACTTTTCTACAAGGTTTCAATGGAGATACCTTGCAACACAATGATCTTCTTTTCTTTATAAACTAGCGATTCTTTAAGGCGAGTTTCACATAGTACTTTTTCCCCTTTGCATGAGGATATAGAAGCCAGAGAAATTAGGATGAGCTGTAGATGAACGACCTAACCAGCAGGCTTTAGTGATGTCTGAGGCACTCCATCTTCCAAATTCAGCAAGGAGGCTAGCCAGGAAGAAATAAAAGACTTGAGACCCTGGAGAGCCGCTGCCAGTCTGAGAAGACAATACTGACTTTGATGGACCAAAGGTCTGATTCAGTAGAAGGCAGCTTCATATGTTCATATGTTCAAAAGTTGGTAAGTCAGCGTTTCCTTCCAGGTTCGTCCAGACTTCTAAATTTCAGGTTTTTCTGGCGCTGTTTATTCTCAAAGTCCATATTTTTTTTCAAGCAGAGATGATTCATTTGCATGGAGACTTTTGATTTCAACTTGCAAAGCAATTCACAGCTCCAAAGCAGTAGTCACCATTTGCACTGTGTCTTTAACAGATCCGGCAAGTTCTTTCAGCTGCAGAGTAATCAGTTCAAGAAGCTGAAATATTTTATTGGAGAGCAGCTATTTAAGCTCACCCTTCATTTAAATTTGGTCCTTCTTGCAAACAGGCACACATTTTCTTCTATTTGAGTTTTCCAGCTGCCATTTTGTTCTTCTGCACGGCCTCTGAGCCCTTTGCTACCGTAGGATCCCCCAGTGGAAAATAGGATTTCACAGAGAGGGAGTCATTTTTAATTGTCTTATTTTTATTTCCTCTTGCTTTTCCCACGTCTTGGAAGAAAAACTGCAATGTTGTTCACTTAGAAGGTAGTCTTTGAGGAGGTCAGGGTTGAGAGCCTTGGCTTCATGCATTTGCCATGTTACAGAGATGGAGTGCCCACTGGAAGTATATTTGTTATTATCCACAATGAGACTAGCTCACCCACCCCAAGTCAGAAAGAAGACACAAATGAGATTGAACCACAGGCAAAGCAAAACAGTATTACCCACAGCACAAATTTGTCCCAAAACTCTTCTGCAGAAAGTGACTTCTAATTAATATACTCTTTACATTGCATCATTCTTCCATGACCAACTTGAGAGTTCTTAGGGTGACTAAGCCCAACCCAAGGCTGAAAAATAACTCTGCAATTCACTAGAAAAGACAGGACGCAAGTGTTATATTTGTGGCTTTCAATGTCTCGGCTGGTAGGCAAATTTTAAAACATTTCAATCATGAAATAAAAAGCAGAGCAGTCAACACCACCACAAGCAGTACAACAGGGTTAATATTCTGCCAAACCATGTAGCAATAAATCATTAGAATATGCCTCAAAGGCATAAACACAGAAACAATCATTACACATCATTCTTCTAGGATACAAAGCTGAATTACTTATTGGTTTCGGTACATGTACTACTCCTCTTGGATATAACATGTATAACCGGAGGAGACACAAAAAGAATAAAGAAAGATGTTCAGAGGAGTGTTAAAGCATCTTAAAACTAACAGTACAGACTGAGATTCAGTAACTGTACAAGCTTGTCAGGAATGACAGAAGAATTTTAAGAATGATTTAGACCACTCCTAGGCAACTGGCCCAAAGTGTTAAGATCCTCATGCCAGTTATTCCTGAATGTCTGAATGGCAGACTACTATTTTAGTTTGTTTGCTCATGGTGTTTTTTGTACTACAATCATAATTGACTTTTAAGTACTTCCAAATTAAGACACAACATCTGTACTTCAGTTCACCTAAACGGAATGTGAAGGATGAAGGAAAACTGTCAAAATACTCTTATGGATATCTGTTATATACACCTTTGAAAAAACATGGTTCAACAGCATCTTTGCTATTTCTAGCCCTACCTGTATGGTGGCCTCCTCTTCTCTCCTGCATATTTGAACAGGTCATCTGTGAAGAACTTGGGCACCCTGTAGTCCTCCAAGAGTTTCCGGCGCTTAGGATGCTCTCCATAGCTGCTGTCAAATATATAAAGGGGACTGTCATCCTGTGTGGCCTCCATGTATTCAATGTAATATTTCATCTTCATCTTCACAGAGTAACCATCATTGTCTTCACCGCACTTGAATTTCTGGTTCCTGTACTTGCGCTTCAGGCGCTCCAGAGTCCATTTCTCCTGTGCTGGCCATCCCACCTCAGCATTCAACAGGACAACGGGTTTGTAGGGCTTTTCATAACGTTCAATGAATTCTTCCACTGACAACTGAAGTGCATCTGCTCTTTCCACATTGTCCTGTGGAATGAAAGAACGTCTCTTAAAATAATGTGCAACATAACACAGAGAAGTATTAATCATATTTCAATGCAACTCCATGCAGGTTTACTCATAAGTCAGTCCCATTTTGTTCAAAGAGATTAGTTCCAAGGTATGTGTGCATGGGATTGTAGATTCCAATGCAATTTAAAGGCAGATGTTTATAAAGTGCTACCACCACTTCTTTCTGAGGAAAAATACAGCACAACTCAAAGCTTTTTTACTAGACCAGGCAATCTTTTAAAAGAGCAGATGGTCCAATAAAAGACAGTCTTGTGTGCTTAGTGTAATGCAGAAATATTTTAACAATTAAATTACCAGCATACTGATGTGTAGTAGTACCTATATTAACCGGCACCTTAAAGTAAAATGTAAGATCAACCTGTGAATTGGAAAAATAATTATTCACACTGCTATTTTAATAACACTTTTGTGTATATGGAACTTTGAAATCCTCTGCTCTGAAGCTGAACACTGCTCCACCTGTTTTGCAAGTGAAGATATTAAGTATGAAAAGGCATGTATGTCTATTCTACATTGAATCACACTGGCTTTGGAAACACTTAAAATATTCAGGGAATGATGGGTCAAAATCAGAGAAATAATACAGAATAATTTGCTGCTGAAGACATCTGAAATAAGTTTTACACTGGTTATGCAAGGAGCTAGTAAAAGAAATTTCCTCAGTTTAAACTGGTATGCAGAGGTTTTACTCTATATTTAAGCTCACACCAACAGTGTTTTTCCCCCCCACTGGTATGCTGTATCAAATAAAGATAGCCAAAGGAGGCTTATTTGATACTTTGATTTGGGAATGCAAGCATGAGACTTCATCCTACACACACAGGAGAGGGGGGAGACAAATCCAGATGCATTGCAAAGTTTCACAAAATTCTGCAGATCTCCACATTGCAAAACGGCAGGTCTATATTCTAGCTATCAAAGATCAAACAACTATGATTATAACTTAATATATTCCAGCCCTTTTTCATCACTCACGTTCTTGCCTTGGAGAGAGAGAATGTATATTCTCCTCCACTTGCCTCCAGTTCTCAGTCCTGGTTTGGAATGCCCCAAACCAGCTTCCCAATCCTCCCCTATAGCAGCAGCACTTCCACAAAGTTTGTAAAGCGACCGCCTATCCCACACAGTTATCACTTTTAACAACTCCTTATCGCCTATATAACCCATACAGCTGAAAGCCAGCATGCCAAAATCCGTTCTAAAAATGCAAAGGCAAACCTCGCATCAACACTGATACCCACTCACCAGGTGAAATGAATCCCCGCATTTAAAAAGGCTGCCATGCAGGGCACCTCCCACAAACCGTTAGGACACAACATAAGTAAATATATAAAATAATGACTATTTTATAACGAAGCCAACCGACTGCTCAATAAGGGCCACGCAGCACAGTGCGGGGAGGCTACATCTTATCAGCGCCCCCCCCCAGAGTGGGATGGGCTCTTCCACGTCTCCACGCCCACCAGACCCAGCACTGGATTTTGCCTTTGGACGGTGCCATGTGCTCGAACCCCGGGGTGGGCTCCAGAGCCCTCCTCCAGCCCCCGCACCTTGCAGCCCGCCGGGTTCAGCGGGAAGCTCTCGCAGTAGTTATGCCGGGTCCAGTCGAGAGAGTCCTTGAGCTCCGGCCGGGCGCTCCGCTTCGCTTCGCGGATCCGCTTTTTGCTCTTGTGGTTCATCTTCCCGGCTGCTTCTTCTTCTTCCTCGGCCGTCTCTTCGGACTTCGAGCCCCTTCCAGAAATTTCACGTCCACGCCGCGCCACTAGCTCCGCTCACTCAGCAGCCAGCCTCCCTTTCTCGGGCGCTCGCTTGAAGCCTCGCCTCTTCCTATTGGCTGCCGCTCTCTCTCCGCCCGCAAACCGCCGAACCCCATTGGCCATTCTAGGAGCGGAGAGAAAGACTGACGGGAAAGGATAAAGGAAGTGGAGGGGACGGCTTTGCGGCCGCCATCTTGAGCAGTCGGCGCGAGGGGAACTACGTCACGGCAGTGGAATGTGAAGAACTGAGGCAGGCTCTCGCCGGCGTCCCCGAATGCAACCCCGTTTTAGCATCGTGGCTGTCACGCAAGATGCGCTCGAGGGTGGGTCAATACTAAACGTAGCTTGTTAAGAGTACGGCGGCTGAAAGAAGAGAAGAATCAATTTTGAACGTATTTTTAATCAATTTTGAACGTATTTTTAAAAAATCGATTTATACATTCGAAACAATCTGTGTTGCGCTCCCCACGGCCTACGCGAACGTGCATATGATTTTTTTTGGGGGGGGGGGGAATGCATTCGGTAGGGTTGCCAACTCCAATTCAAGAACTACCTGGGGACTTTGGGGGTGGAGCCAGGAGACATTAGGGGTGGAGCCAAGATCAAGGCTGCGACAAGCATCATTGAACTCCATAGGGAGTTCTGGCCATCACATTTAAAGGGACCACATTCCTTTTCAATGCCTCCCTTCCATAGGAAATAATGAAGGATAGGGGGACCTTCTTTTGGGGCTCATAAAATTGGACCCCCTGGTCCAATCTTTTTGAAACTTGGGGGGTACTTTGGGGAGAGGCACTAGATGCTATACTGAAAATTTGGTGCCTCTACCCCAAAAAACAGCCCCTCCAGAGCCCCAGATACACGCAGATCAACTCTCCATGATTTTCTACAGGAATGAACATGAACATATGAAGCTGCCTTATACTGAATCAGACCCTCGGTCCATCAAAGTCAGTACTGTCTACTCAGACTGGCAGCGGCTCTCCAGGGTCTCAAGCTGAGGTTTTTCACACCTACTTGCCTGGACCCTTTTGAGTTGGAGATGCTGGGGATTGAACCTGGGACCTTCTGCTTCCCAAGCAGATGCTCTACCACTGAGCCACCGTCCCTCCTGCATATGAAGCTACCTTATACGGAATCAGACCTTTGGTCCATCAAAGCCAGTATTGTCTTCTCAGACTGGCAGCAGCTCTCCAGGGTCTCAAGCTGAGGTTTTTCACACCTATTTGCCTGGACCCTTTTTTGGAGATGCCGGGGATTGAACCTGGGACCTTCTGCTTACCAAGCAGATGCTCTACCACTGAGCCACCGTCCCTCCTGCATATGAAGCTGCCTTCTACTGAATCAGACCCTGGGTCCATCAAAGTCAGTATTGTCTTCTCAGACTGGCAGCGGCTCTCCAGGGTCTCAGTCTGAGGTTTTTCACACCTACTTGCCTGGACCCTTTTTTTTTTTTGGAGATGCCGGGGATTGAACCTGGGACCTTCTGCTTCCCAAGCAGATGCTCTACCACTGAGCCACCGTCCCTTTAACAAAGTTCCCAGCAGACATCTCCCTCCCCTTTCTGATGACCCTGAAGCAGCGGGAGGGTCTCCAAACCGGGAGATCCCCTGCCCCCACCTGGGGATTGGCAACCCCAGCATTCGGGCTACGCTTAGAAACGCTCTCGCAATTTTGGAAAGCGAAATTGTCCGGTTTGCGCTTACGCGGAGTTCCACGCGCCGCACCCCACTGCGGGTTTCAAGGGCGGCCAATTCGGCCTAGAATCGGGCCACGTGTTTGCACGGAGCCTGCGCGTCCCGCTGAGATTCGTGGCGCGACGGAGGTTTTCGAGCAGCTCCAGGCTGCTCTGCCCCGCGCCCTTCCCTTTGAGCCAGCCAGGAACAACGCGCTGCCTCCGGGGGGCGCCGAACTCACCCGAAGCGAGGGCAGCACCCCGGCTGGCGCCTTTCCGCCCACCCGGCCTCTGATTGGACGTTTCGACGGAACGAGCCCTGCCTGGTCTTCTCCACTCTGCACGGGTCCAACGCAAAGGAAGCGCGGCGGAGGGGTCTGCGTCGGCGGGCTTTCCAAAACTGGCCTTAATGTGCTGCTTGGCACCCGAATTCACCGTGCGGAAATACAGGTTTGCGGAAGGGCAAGAGGAACGCGGAAGAGGACGCCCGAAATCGGTGCTGGTGGTGCTTATTCCAGAGGTGCGAGTCAGCTGTTTGTTTGTTTTTAATGTTTGACTTGTGTTCCTTCTCTAGTGTTTCTAGCATAGCGTTGGCCCTTCAATCCAAGGAGTTATAATAACCAGATTTTAGAATTATGCAATGGAAAGAAAAAGAAATGAAGTCCAGGATATATAGATTTAACATAGATGAAGGGTACAAATGTTAGAAAATTACAAATGTGGAGATGTTCTTGTGTTTGTGGAGATGTTTTTGTGTTCAGACTTTATTATACGGTTGTAGGTGATCTGGAAGAACAATGGAAAGAAAAAGAAATGAAGTCCGGGATATATAGATTTTAATATAGATGAAGCGTACAAATGTTAGAAAATTACAAATGTGGAGATGTTTTTGTGTTCAGACTTATTATACGGTTTTAGGTGATCTGAAAGAACAATGGAAAGAAAAAGAAATGAAGTCCAGGATATATAGATTTAACATAGATGAAGGGTACAAATGTTAGAAAATTACATATGTGGAGATGTTCTTGTGTTCAGACTTTATTATACGGTTGTAGGTGATCTGAAAGATCTTGTGCCTGACACCCTAGAGAGCTGCTGCCACACAGGACAGACAATAATGACTTTGATAAACTGGTGGTCTGATTCAGTATAAGGCAGCTTCCTATGTTCATGCGCAGAGACCCACAAGGAACTTGCAGGAGTAGCCATCCCACCCACCTGCCGTTGCCTCCTCTGCTCTAACCCTTCTTGCTGACTCCACCTCCCCTACCTCTTCTCACAGCTTTTGTCTCGTTCTCTTCCCCCTCATGCCTACTATCGCTCTTTCTCACTTTCTTTTCTGTGTTGAAAAAGCTGGTGAGGAAAGACAGTGATAGCAAAGCTATCGCCCGCCTGGCGATGAGATGCGGTTCTGGAGCTGAGATTCTGCACAAGTACAGAGAGGTTTGTTTTGGGGATTAACCACCCCATCCTCTCCAATCTGGGCAAATTTTAGATTTTTCTGCACCTGACCCTGATCTGTGGATTTCAGTATCCACAGTTGGGGCCAGATTGATAATTACTTATATATTTATGATGTACCAACCAACCATAATATTCACTTAATTATTTGGAGCATTTTAACCCATCTTTCTTTGAAACTGGACTCGGGGGCATCTGGGGTTGGCGACTCTGCATCTGCATTCGCCCTGTCCTGGAGGGCCTCTGGCAGGAGGTCAACCTTGCTCAGGAACCACTGAGGCAGGCAACCAGGGGCTGTAGGGAAAGGATGAGGCCATACCTGGGATGTGCCTGGAAGCCTGGGTGCATGCCTTAGAAAGGAAGCAAGGCTCAGGCAGCAGCCTGCACCTGGGAACAGGCCAGTGGAGTAGGCTGGCAGTAGCTGGGGTGTCCTAAAACTTGTGTGGGCAGGCAGAACACTTTCTTAAAGCCTCAGGGGAGGGCAGGACAGGAGAGGAGGGGGCCAACCAGCTAGGCCATTGGCCCAGATTACCTTCACTTACCACTTACTTTGAAGAGAGGACACAGAGATCAGCTCCAGACAGTCTTGTATTAGGCAAGCCCAGGAAGGGACATACTGCTGTCATGATGCTCAGAGAATGGTGGATGGCTTGGAGGGCGGGGGAGCGGAGGGTGTGAATTGTCCTCCTTTCTGTAATTGAGCCCCAGGCTTCACACTGGCAAGCACTGCAGCCCTGGACTCTGACCTGCTGGGGGAGTCTAATGGGGGTGATAGTGTTAAAGTGATAATTAAACCCCCCCAATATTTATTCATTATTTTATTTGTTTTTGTTAATTTCTGTTTCTATTCTGCTGTATCCTGCAAGTGGGCTCAGGGCGGATTACAGCAAGTCTAAGCAATATGCAATGACAAATCCATAAAAATAAGCAAATGTGTAATTACTGAGAACCAGTCTGGTATAGTGGTTAGATTTTTGGATCAGGATCTGGAAAGCTAGATTCACATTATTGAGAACGTTATAAGCCACTCAGGGTACAAATGAAACAATATTAACTAAAAATCAGGTGACAGCATTAAAAGCCCACCTAAATAGTTACATCTGTGCTTAGCTAGCACAGTCTCGACAAAATGAAAACAACTGTAGCTACTCTGTTGTATATATTTTACTTGGTCTTGTATGAGGAAAGTCTGTGAAATTCCCTGGTACTGCATGATTGACTTAAAAGCTGGCCAGACAGAAGAAAATACTGGCTTGTGGAATAATAACTCACTGAACCTTGCCCCTCACACCAATAGATAGATAGATAGATAGATAGATAGATAGATTTATTGTCATTGTTCTCAAAAAAGAAAATGAGAGCAACGAAATGAGGTGCTCTTCCACAGACATACCAACACATCAACACCCCCAAAAAAGAACATATACATAGACCATTTAAATGCATCTAAAAACAAATAACCATTCATAACCCTGCATTTAGCCTAACCACGGCACTTGGATAGAAGCTACCCTTGAATCTATTTGTCTTAGCCTTCAACACTCTATATCGCCTACCTGACGGTAAGATCTCAAATAGCAAGTGGCCCGGATATGAAGGGTCCCTTAAGATCATTTGTATCTTCCTTTTACATCCCATATTATGCAGATCCACCAATGAGGGGAGAGAACATTGAGAGCAATGCCTTCTATAGTCACCTGGCTGTGGGGGCGGGGGGGGGGGAGTGAAGGAAATCCCCATTTCTCCTTAACGTGTTATGCAATTCCTTTTCAATTACGGCATTCCACAGAAAAGTATATACTTCGTAGCTTAGTACAAACTACTCAAAGTAGACCATTAAAGTTAATTTGTTTCTTGTCTCTCATAAGACTAGGATAAAATGGTACAGAAGTGACAGAAACTGGAAAATGCATTCCTACATTTTTTTTTAACCATGGCCATGTTTTAAAGTATGACTTTCTTTCTTCAGATTCTTGACCCCCAGTATGGAATGTATGTTTGGCCTTGTGCGGTGGTCCTGGCCCAGTATGTGTGGTTTCACAGAAGATTAGTCCGTGACAAGAGAATTTTGGAGGTATGGCATTTTGAAGTTCACTATATAGCTTTGTTTTGTTTTGAAATATGCTTTAGAATTGCTCATAGTACGTTGCAGTGAAACAGCATTTAAAATCAAGATGGAAGCTGGCGATAGATCTTTAAAGCTGCAATTTTGTATGACTGGCATTTAGGCTGTCAGCCTCAATAGGGAATCGCAAACCTAGAACCCAAAGGTAATACTGTCTTTCTGTCGTTCAAAAGCAGGAACATAAATCCTGTAATAGGCAAAATAGGCTCATATGGCCCACAGGCCAGTGTGAATCTACCCGATGAGGATCAGTTTTAGAGGTCCTGATCAGTGTGACTTCATTTTTATAAGGTGCATGAGTACCAGGGAAAATGCCTTTGTTCCTTTGAAACAGTCCCCACAGAGACTTGCTTGGTACCAAGCAAAGACAATTTTATTTTTCCAAACTTTTTGTGAAGTTCTCCTGCCTTGTTTGTTTGGCTCCAGGGCTTTTTTTTTGTAGAAAAAGCCCAGCAGGAATTCATTTGCTTATTAAGCCACACCCCCTGAAGGCAAGCCAACCAGAACTGTGTTCCTGTGCGTTTCTGCTAAAAAAAAGCCCTGATTGGCTCTATTACTTATTGCTGGACTTTAAAAGGAGTATTGCTGCTTTATTATTGTGACCTCATTGTCATCATAATTCTGATTTTTAAAAATCATTTGGTTAATAAATGCTGCAGACTACCTTAACATGTTTTATAGCATGATACACACCTCATGTGAAATTATTACCTGCCCTCATCTTCCTGCAGAACTATACTAAGCAGCTCGAAATAAAACACAGGACCTGTCTATAGTTAATTTCTGAATTAAACTTGCAGTCATTGCAAACTGAACTACTAAAAGAAGCTATATGCTGTAAGCCTAAGTATGCAATGAATCTTTCATTAAAATGCCATGAACAAACCGCTCATCGACTGTCCCTAGTTCTCCAAAGCAAAAGTGCGTGCATTTTAAAAACTCAAAGTTATGTACACGTCGGTTTAATTCAATCAAATTACAGATGATATGCTAAAAATTTTGTTCTGTTTAGCTTGGAGCAGGTGTGAGTCTTCCTGGAATAGTGGCAGCAAAATGTGGAGCTGAAATTATACTATCAGATAATGCAGCACTTCCTCAGTGTCTGGACAACTGTAACCGAAGCTGTCAGATGAATAATCTCTCCAGGGTTTTGGTAACCGGACTCATCTGGGGTCAGATATCACCTGCTTTGTTGGCCTTGCCTCCAGTAGACATTATTTTGGCATCAGACATATTTTTTGAACCAGAAGGTATGCATTCAATTGTAATTGATTAGACTCATGTTTATCTACTGTTGTATTTCTGAGAACCGTGTACATTAAATGTAAAACAGACCCAGGTGGGAAGCTGTGTTGGTCTGAAGTAGTAGAGCAAAGCAAGAGCCCGGTAGCACCTTTAAGACCAACCAAGTTTTATTCAGAATGTAAGTTTTTGTATGCATGCAGACTTCATCAGACAGTGGAATGGGATACGGTGAGCAGAGCCCACTGGTGGGCAGCGGCACTCCATCAAAACTGCAAAGTGCTACAAATTTAGAATTCAATGGCAAAATAGTGAAATGAACACACTGAAAGAACATTTGGTCTGGATAGCATTTGCATGGAAAACCAGTACAGCAGTAATATCTCAGAATGGGAGAATGAGGCAATAAATGTTGTCTGTTAATTGCTCTATTGCTTGCGAGTATACATGCATATGAAAGTTTACATTCTGAATAAAACTTGGTCTTAAAAGGGTTACTGGACTCCTGCTTTGTTCTATTAAATGTAAAACGTTACTGAAAAATCTTCTTTGAGCTGAATAGCATTTGTTTTGCATGGCAACCATCTGCAAGGAATGAAATGTAGTTACTACACATTTTGATTCTCTTGGATAAATTGGCACAGCCGTGGCTATAGCGAAGCTTCCTGACGCATGACCATGACATGGCAGCTCATTTTAGGTTAAGAGTGTGCGTGTCTGTGCATTAGACATACCTCTTTGTAAGTTCATGGTTTGTAAGATCTGTGCATTCGTTTGTTTCTAGTTCCGCTTTACAAGCCTCTATAAACGGCATAGGCTAAAAATAGATGCCATATATTCAACTACAGCTAAAGCGCAACGTATAACATTAATGACGTGGTATACTAATTTGTGTAACAATCTTCCCTTTTGCATGACCATTGCATTTCAAAAAAGTTACAGTAAGTTTAATATTAATTATTACCAACTGGTGTCAAACTTATTGTTTCTGGGCAAGATTATTGAGGGCAGTGGCGCTACAGTTGCAGAGCTTTCTGGAGGATGCATCTGTGAAGGATCAAGTCAGAGGCTTTACTCGGGAGGTGACCACTTTAAAATTTCTCCCCAGTCACCTTCCCTCAGTCAGATTGAATGAATGAATGAATGAACTTTATTACAGTCATAGACCAATATAAAAACTATAACACATCATATAAAACCCTCCTAAAATACCTAAGATAGTATAAAATACCCTCCTAAAAAAACAAAATACAATAAAATACATAAACATTTCCCCACCTATACAATTCAAGATAACTAAAATATAATTGAACCAATTTTAAAATTCAAGTCAGTTCCAATTTATATAAATCCTTTAAATCAGAGTATATAAAAACATTTATAAACTAAAATTCCAAGAGATCATACAAGACATGCAGTTTCTTGTTTCTTAGTATGGAACTTCACAAGATAATGGCAAAATTTGGCTATCTGTCTAGAGACAGTTGGACTTGCATCCACCAAAAGTTTCTCCAAACATGCCTCGTCCGGTGTCTGCCATTGGTTTAACTACAAACGGGGAAACAAACCTATCCCTCTGTACCTGGTGGAAAGGGCATCGAAAAAACATATGAGTCATCGACTCCACCTCTCCCATAGCACAAGGACAGCGTCGGTCTTCATACGGGACTTTTCTATATTTCCCTTCTAGCACCTTTGAGGGCATGGCTGCGCATCGAGCCAACGTAAAGGCTCTTCTGTGGGCTGGTACCTCCAAATAAAAAAAGTACTTGGCTGTCCTCATCATATTTGGTCTCAGTAGCTGCTAAAAAAGAGGGGGCCTGTTCTAGATCCCGTTGTCTCTCTATATCGCAGATTCTTTGTTTGATAATACTTTTTGCTTTGGCATAGCTCTGCGCCAAGAGGTTTTCAAGTGAGAATCCTATACTTCCTAAGTTGCGTCTCAGTCAGATTCACAGAAATCCTGTCAGAACGATTAATAATTGGCACCAGATGGTTTTAAAGTCAAAAACCACAAAATATTTATTAAGAAACAAAAGGCAAGGGAGAGGGATGAAAGAATATAGATTGGAACTGTTCACTATGCAAGAGGCAAATCAGTTGGCAGCTGGTTGGCAGAATAAAACAATTACAGAGAGTACGGACTTATCAGGCTGAGGTAAAGTATAACACTATTTTGGCAGATCTTAAAAATAAACAATAACAAGGCAGGTTTCAGAGTCCACTAGACTCTACTTCACACAGACTGTCTGTGCCTTCTGGGCACTCAGAACGCTGTGACTTCAGATGTTTTACCCTAACTTTGGCAGTGCCAAATCATAAAAATAACAAACTTCAATCACTCTTCCACACACAGAGAACTCCTGACTGGTGGCAGTATTCTCTCACAGACCCTTTCACACTAGCTATCTTCCAGGACTCGCACCCCTCAATTCCAATGCTTCATTGCGGTGTGTCTCAGGAGCGGTACTTTCCCTGATGTTTTTCGATCTACTGATGGTCGGTCTGTGTCCTAGAAAATCTGGATCTGGCACTGCCAAGCTGTGGCAGGATGGCTTAGGTTGAGTCAACTAAGGCTGAACTTGGCAAAGACAGAGGTCCTTTGCCTGAGTTGCAGTGGTCCTGGTAGAAAAATCCCTTTACCAGCTTTTGATGGAGTGCCACTTACAACGGCACCCAGGGTTAGAAGCCTTGGGAGTGCTACTGGAGCCTTCCCTAACAATGGTGGCCCAGATAGCGGCTACTGCCAAATCTGCCTTTTCCCACCTTGAAAGGCAGTTGGGTTCCCTTCCTCGAGCTCAGCGACTTGGCAACTGTGATCCATGCTACGGTCACCTCGAGATTGAACTGCAATGCCTTCTACATGGGGCTGCCCTTGTCCCAAATCCGGAAACTGCAGCTGGTATAGAATGCGGCAGCCAGGCTGCTCTGGGGGCTCTCCATGCAGGAGCACATACAGCCTGTACTAGCTGCCAGTGGTATACTGGATTTGCTACAAGGTGCTGGTTATTACTTTTAAAGCCCTATATGACCAAGGACCTACTTACCTTAGGCACAGTCTCCCCGCGTTCCCCAGAGGGTTACTTAGATTAGGAAAACAAAACTTGTTATCAATCCCTAGGCCGAGGGAGGCAAGACTGAAAACGCTAGTCTTCTCAGTTGCTGCCCTCATTGGTGGAACTAACTCCCTGAGGTCAGAGCCTTGTGGGACCTTACCCAGTTCCCCAAGGCTTTTAAGACACTGTTTCAGGTAGCGTTTAACTGAAATGTTGACCACCGAGATGCTAGATCCAATGGATGCTAAGATCGTTGAACACCATCTTAAATCTGTGTTGAAATTAGCACCAAATTATTTTAAATGCTTTTAATGTAACTGTTTTTATTTTAAGTTTTGTGTTGTGAGCCACTGTGAGCCTGCTTCGGTGGGGAGGGTAGGATATAAATCCAGTAAAGTAAATAAATACATTTGCATTTCAGACTTTGAAGATGTGATAAGTACTGTGCACTACTTAATGGAGAAGAGTCCACATGCTCAGTTCTGGACTACTTATCAAGTTAGAAGGTAATTATGGGATATTTTCCACTTCTTGAAACTTGTTTCAATCACATGAACACATTACCTTACAGAGTTGGATAATTGGCCTATCAATACTGTCTCTTACAACTGGTAGCAGCTCAGATAGGTATTTCCCACCTCCTGCTGTTCCCCTGGGGTGGACATCCTGGGGGCTGAACATAAAATCTTTTGTATGCCATATGGATAATATCTGTTATCAGTACAATTTTCTCCATACCTGATGCTGCTTACCACAATTTTTTTTTTCTTCTTAGCGTAACAGAAGTGTGGTCATAGAATTTATATTTAAGTGTTAGAAGCCAGTCTAAAGCACAGGCTTGCTTCACCTGTAGCCAGGTTTTGACTGACAAAACCCAAAAACTTACAAGTACCTCTCTACTGTAAAAAAAAAAATCTTCTTTTCAGTGTTGACTGGTCTGTCCAAGGATTACTCCACAAATGGGAAATGGAAAGCATCTATGTGCCCTTACAGTCATTTGAAGCGAACAAGGAACAACTTGCAGATTCTCCTCTTCCAGGAAGACACACTATTGAAATGATGGTTATCACTAAAGTGACTATGTAACAGTTTGAATACTACCTTAACTTTTCCAAGATTATGAATACCATGTGTTTGTTTGTTTGTTTGCTTTCTGCTGAAAGGCTCATATTAAAACTACCTCGTGCAAAGGGGAAGATTCTTACCTGCTTATGAAGTATTAGTTTGTTTTTTCACAGCTGAAAGTTTTACAACTTTCACGAATTCTCTCAAATGTTGACTAGTCTCTGTTCTACCCTACCATAATGTGAAATCTGTGCACAAAGTATATTCATTCAAAACCATTTAGAAGTGCCACCTGGCTGTTTTAATTTTCCATTTATCTTTACTCAATGACAAAAAAAACTCGCCTTAAAGAATTAGGCCACTGTGATTGACTTCGCAAAGATGCAGGATGGGTTCATTAAAAGACTGCTGTTCTGAAGTGGAAACTAAGACACCACGCACAGAAAGTTGATGCGGGACATTGAAATTCAAAAACTGAACACCAAGAAAGTGTTTTTATTAACTACAGACAGTGGTTATATTACAGAATGTTTTAAGATACACCAAACTGGTACTTACAGAGGAATGAATCAAATGCTTTAGCGTTAACATTTTTATATGCAAGTTCACATATGTAGATGGTCTAATTTACCATTCTGGAAAAAATAAGGTGTGTATATCACCAGCTAGATGTGCTCACTGTATGCTCCGTTATTTTTATGCAAGGCCCGGGTGACTGGAAGTGCAGTTGTCAGGCAATTATAATTAACTGGACAGCCATTTGTTTCTGCACGACAAGGCATCGTTACAGGAGCAATCAGGAGAAAACAGGAAACAGCCAAGCACTCTGCACTGCAACACGCCACCTTAACAGCTAACCAGCATTACTCAACTGCTACACAACTGCGCCTAGTGCACAAAAATACATAAGAGAAGAGATTAGAATTTTGTCTGATAAAGCAAATCTTTCAAAATAACCTGTAAAGTTTAATGTTTGACTTGAAGACACTATTTTCAACTGAATCTGTAAAATACACCTGAATTAAAAAGTTTCAGAATTTGAGAAAAGGCAAAAATTGAACATTGGGACAGCATTAAGCTAATCAGCATATTATAGCTGCATGGTTGCTTAATATTAAAAACTTGAGGCAGCAAGTTAGTAATTTATTTGCAAACAAATCAGCACTATATGAACAAAAATGAAGTTTTACCTCAAATATCCAAGTCAATAATGAAATCTGTAGTCGTTCACTTCACTAAATTACAAGAAATTTGAATAATAGGAACAAAATGGCACATAAAAGTAAAAGTCTGCCATTTGAGGCTCAAAGTAAAGAAAGAAGTTAGACAAAGTGTTACAAAATAACCTTTTCAATGGCTGGTTACTTGTGCCAAGGGTCTCTCCAATGGACTGGTGATTCTTACGATCATTTCTCCTCCAAAGACATCCTTTATGCAGATTTTTCATCTATTTGATGCATCTAGATTTGAAAAGGGAATAGTTCAGCCAGGGCACGTCTTGCATTTCTTCAATACTTAATGGCTGCTTTTAGATACCTAGCAGTACTGGCCTTGTCTACTTTCACCAAATTTTATAGAAATTGTACATGTCCCACCTCCCCACTGTCACAGTGGTACTATTATAGAGGTCATGAGATTTTTGGAGATACAGCTGAGTCTCCACTAATCACATTATAGTGTCAGGCTATGATCCAACCACCCCTTATCCTGAATCCAGCCTGGTACAGATTAGATTACACATTAGCTCTTATTCAAAACTTGTTACAGTCCTTAGTAGCTGCGCAATCTTTAAGAATTCTAGGCCCCCTTCCTTTGAAAAAAACAGGACCAAACAATTTGAGGGAGGTTAAAGACACACTATCCATTTTCCCCACCCTGTATATCCTTAAAAGCCCACAATTGCACTCGTGAAGGTAACTGGCTTCCATAATCATTGCGTTCCGGCTTCCACGCTATTTGTCGCTGCTGAAAAGGGCAACCACAGGACTTTAACAGGATAGTGTATCTTTAACATTTAAAGACAAACCTGCTCCAATACACGCCCACAGAAACTGGTCCCTGGAGGATCAGCCAAATCAGTTAAAATCTGCAATACTGGCCAATATTCTTTAAGCAAACAGGAGACTGCAGCTTTAAAGGGGAAAATGCAGATGTTGGGTAAGAACAGTAAGCAATAGTCATTTTCAGAAATAGGTTGTGACTAAAACAATTATTTAAAAAGCAAGCTATTAATTGTAACAAAAGACAAAGTAACCTTGGCAAAAATCCCTTTGAAAATTTATTTTAGTAGCCATAAACTAAACACCCTCTTGAGAAGTTAACCAAATACCCCATTTACTTGCTCTAGCATACTATATGGTGGATTCAGTATCCGCTTAACCTAATACAACAAAGCATGCAAGTGTAGCAGATGCTCAACCACATTACCATTTTCCTAGGATGACACCGCTCCTTCCTCTTCTGGAGACTTAGGGGGGCTCTTTGAACGAGATCTGGACTTGGATTCTCTCTTTGAGACAGGAGGGGGGCTTCTCGATCTCGACCGGGATCTCGACCGGGAACGAGATCTCGACACAGACGACGACTTAGACTTCGACCTCCTGGCTGACCTGGACTTGGAGGTGGAACGAGACCGGGACCGTGTGCGGGACCTGGACTTGGAGCGACTGTAGCGGGACCTGCTACGGGATCTGGATCGGCTCCTGCTTCGAGATCGACTCCGGCGCCGCCTTCTAGGGCTGCAGGGAGAGAGAGGGGGGGGAAAAAAAGACGAATTAAAAAACAAACAAACATCAAACCAGAACCTGAGCTTGCGTTTGGGACATTCAATTTAGGGATTTAAATAAGTGAAAGGCCAGTTGTGGATCCAACCCCCTCCACCCACCCCCCGCCTACAGCACGTGGCCTTCCTTTCCCGCCAACCTCCCCATTTGGAAACAAAGCTCCCCCCCAATCTCTGCACAGCTCCCCCTCCTCTCCCTTTGCAGCTTTCCGGCCTTCCTTCTAACCCAAGCCCTCCTCTCCGCCACTCAAGGCGCCTTTAGGCCTCGGCTTCCCTCTCAACCCCCCGCGGCTGCCCTACCTCCTGCTGCGGCGCCCGTAGCCTCCGCTTCCGTAGCGGCGCGGCGGGGGCCCGCGGCGGCTGTGGTGTGAGTCGGGCGGCCTGCCGTAGCGGGCCATCTGCACGCGCAGCTCGCGCCCGTCGAGCACGGCCCCGTCCATGGCGTCCATGGCGTCCTCGGCGTCGCGCTTGTCGTGGAAGCGGACGAAGGCGAAGCCGCGGCTCTCCTTGGTGTAGCGGTCCCGGGGGATGTAGACGTCGCCCACGCGGCCGTACTTCTCGAAGACGCGGCGCAGGGTGTCCGGGGAGGTGCGGTACGTGAGGTTGTCCACCTTCAGCGAGGTCATGCCTTCCACGTCCGGCGGCGGCCGCCCGTAACTCATAGTGGAAGCCGGGATGGAGGAGGAGGACGGGGGGCCCGCGGCGGAGCCACGAGAGGGAAGGGCGCGCGGAACTCCGTCGCCAGGCGCGCTTCGCAGGACGAGGCCACCACCTCCGACGGCCGCCACGAGCAAGTGGACGAGGCGCCGCCCTGCCCCGACTACTTAAGCGGCACAAAATGGCGCCCGCCGACCCGGAAGTGACTCACGGGGACCCGCCCTCTCCCCGCCGAAACACCTTAATCCGTGGGGGAAACAGTTCTCCTTTTCGTGAGAACGGCCGTTACGAAACGGCGCCGCTAACGGCCGTCTCGCCTCTGCCTCTCCGAAATAAATTTTTGTTTGGTTCTATCTTGCCTATTTGAAAGAACCCCGGAAGAGATTCGTCTCCGCTCCACACGGGGTTTTGAAAAGAGACCCGTTTCGTTTCAAAGGTCACCCAAGACTAGTTTTTAATGTTTCATTGTCGCTTAAGGAAGGGAGGAGAGGTTTGTTCCGAAAAGCGCGGCGTGACGTGAAACCGAAGAAGCGCAAACGCGGCGTTTCCAAAATGGCCACAGAGGCCCAGCGGGGGGGGGGGGGGAGGAGAGAACCCCGAGGACGAGGGGGCGGGGCGCCCTGCACGCGTGACGGAAGCACGTTGCGTGCGTGAAAGGGCGCCAGGCCTGGCGGCAGGATCCTCTCGATGCCGCATGGTGGCGGTGTGGGGCGCCCCTCTCGTCGCCTTCCGGGTTGAGGAAGGAGTCCCGCGGGCCGAGGAGCCTTGCGCTGCTGGGGGGGTTGCAATAAAAGCTGTTTGTGGGGCCGAAACGTTGCAGGTTTCGCGCTTTCGTCTGAACTTGTCGAAAAGATCGAAAGGATGCTCCGCAGCCCTTTGCACTGGCCCCAAGGGAAGCGCCGCTGAACTCGATGCGACTGAGTTCCGCGCAGAAAAAAAGCAATTGTGCTGTGTTGCACAGTGCAAAAACGAGACAAAAGCAATGCAGTCCCTTAATCCGAAACAAACTGACACAGAACAGGCACTGGATAATGTATTTGTGAAATAGGAGTGTGCAGAAGCAGTTGGTCTTTCTTTCTTTCTTTCTGCAGAGCCAGTTTGGTGTAGTGGTTAAGTGTGCGGACTCTTATCTGGGAGAAGCGGGTTTGATTCCCCACTCCTTCACTTGCACCTGCTGGAATGGCCTTGGGTCAGCCATAGCTCTGGCAGAGGTTGTCCTTGAAAGGGCAGCTGCTGTGAGAGCCCTCTCCAGCCCCACCCACCTCCCAGGGTGTCTGTTGTGGGGGAGGAAGGGAAAGGAGATTGTAGGCCGCTCTGAGCCTCTGCGCTTAAAAGGGCAGCTGCTGTGAGAGCCCTCTCAGCCCCACCCACCTCCCAGGGTGTCTGTTGTGGGGGAGGAAGGGAAAGGAGGTTGTAGGCCGCTCTGAGTCTCTGTCCTTGAAAGGGCAGCTGCTGTGAGAGCCTTTTCAGCCCCACCCACTTCCCAGGGTGTCTGTTGTGGGGGAGGAAGGGAAAGGAGATTGTGAGCCGCTCTGAGAGGATGGGATAGAAATCCAATATCTTCTTATCTGGGAGAACCCGGTTTGATTCCCCACTCCTTCACTTGCACCTGCTAGCATGGCCTTGGGTCAGCCATAGCTCTGGCAGAGGTTGCCCTTGAAAGGGTAGCTGCTGGGAGAGCCCTCTCAGCCCCATCCACCTCACAGGGTGTCTGTTGTGGGGGAGGAAGGGAATGGAGATTGTAGGCCGCTTTGTCCTTGAAAGGGCAGCTGCTGGGAGAGCCCTCTCGGACTCACCCACCTCACAGGGTGTCTGTTGTGGGGGAGGAAGGGAAAGGAGACTGTGAGCCACTCAGACTCTTCTGAGTGGAGGGCGGGATATAAATTTAATATCTTCTTTCTTTCTCTCTTTCTCTTTCCTTCTCTCTCTCTTTCTCTCTCTCTCTCTCTCTTTCTTCTCTCTCTCTCTCTTTTTCTTTCTTTCTCTCTTTCTCTTTCTCTCTCTCTCTTTCTCTCTCTCTCTCTCTTTCTCTCTTTCTCTCTCTCTCTCTTTCTCTCTCTCTCTTTCTCTTTCTCTCTTTCTCTTTCTCTCTCTCTCTCTCTCCCCCCCTCCCTCCCTCCCTCCGATTCAGTATAGGGCAGCTTCATGCATGCATATACAAATACATGATGTACAACAACCCTGTGTGGTAGGTTAGGCTGAGAAGACGCCCAGCCCAAGATCATTCAGTGAACTTCCATGAAAGAGTGGTGATTCAAAGCTGAGATCTTAATCTGACACTGAGCACTATACCATGCTGGCTCACCCTTTAAATCCACAGGTAGTGGGCATGCTATATGCAGCTTCTGAAAATCAGGATAACTAGGTAGTTTATAATTTCAGATACAATCACTGACAGGAATTCAGAAGTCTGATAAATATAGTCTGGAATAAAATATATATAATAGTCTAGATAAATATAGCCTGGAATAAAATATATTAAAATTGTACCTGCTGATCCTATGCCCAATTTACTGGGAGTGAGTCTCATTAAGCAAAGTGTAATTGATTTGTGGTGATCCATGCTCTGATCTCATCTGGGTTAAATGACTGCAATGCACTTTATATGGGATTACCTTTGAAAAGTGCTTGGAAACTTCCGTTGTCTAAAATGTGGCAGGGGCTGGATTCAGGGATCATCCATCCATATAAGATAATTGATTTCAGTGGACAGACTGCAGTAAGGCTTCATAGGACTGCGCTGTAATACTTGAGACAGAAATATATATTGATTTGGAAATAGTGCATCTTGCTGTTAAATTGGTGAAAGAAGTTTAGGTTTTGATAGGAAAATAAGTATGGCATTGATTTCCAGTTTTCCTCCAAATTTCTGCTGCTTCTGTGACTTCAGAATTTCCAGAAATTGTATGTCTAAGTCGGCTTTAAGGTATTTCAAAGATGGTCTCCATTCATATAAATGTACCCAAGGCTTGATGTCAGATGGCGATGCACTAAATGGAGAGCCTTCATTAAGGTGGATGGGTGTTTGTGACAGTGCTTTTTTATCCATAGCTTTCTAGATATGTTCTGAAAGGTCTTTGAAATCATTTGGTGGTCTGTATTTTAAAAACATTTAAGAACAGCTGCTTTTTAATGTTGGAATACTCCGTCACATCTTAAAATCCCTGCATACAGAAAAATAGTGCGTCAGGAAAAGTTTTTTATATGGAGGAACATTCGCGTATGACATTTTCTATCTGCATTCTGAAATGATAATATTCCAGAATTCCACAGCACATGATTTGCCTGTAGATAAGCCTTAGGTCCTTTGAGCTGTCCCTTAGTAACAAACGTGGACCCCCCAATTTAGAACAGTGGTTAATGAAGCAAAACCTTGTGCAAATGCCATAAATAGAGTTTTCCACAATGGGGGGCATATTCCTGAAGTGATACAAGCCTAAGAGGTTCCCATAATTCTTTATGGTTCAGCTATTTGGATTAAAGCTATCACTGATAATATCGAACAACCACTAGCCCAGTTCTTAAGGAAAATATCGAATATTCCCTGCTGTGTGTCAAAATTGTATTACGATCAGAATTTGGACAGATATCCTTGGAAGCAAGAGCATAGCTTTTTGCCTTCAAAATGAGATTAAAACAGCTCTTTGCTGAAGATGGTTTGTTAGCTGCTTTAAATCGGGATGCCCACAGATCAACTTGGGTGAAAGCCCTGGATGAGAAACTGATGAAAGTTAGAATGCCAATTTATGGTATTTTTGAGATGGGCAGAACACAAAGCATTTTTGTTGATCAAAAAGCAAGTCCTCGAAATTGACCATGGTAGTATAAACCTGAGAGGCCACAGAGTGTACTCACCTCTATTTTTTTGGTCTTTCTTACCAAAAATCTTTACCCCTCTATTAGAGTTGCCAAGTCCAATTCAAGAAATATCTGGGGACTTTGGAGGTGGAGCCAGGAGACATTAGGGGTGGAGCCAAGATCAAGGCTGTGACAAGCATAATTGGACTCCAAAGGGTGTTCTGGCCCTCACATTTAAAGGGACATCACACCTTTTCAATTCCTTCCTTCCATAGGAAATAATGAAGAATAGGGGCACCTTCTTTTGGGGCTCATAGAATTGGACCCCCTGGTCCAATATTTTTGAAACTTGGGGGGTATTTTGGGGAGATGCACTAGATGCTGTACTGAAAATTTGGTGCCTCTACCCCAAAAAACAGCCCCCCCCCCAGAGCCGCAGTTACTCGCGGATCAAGTCTCCATGATTTTCTATGGGAATAAATCTTCATAGGGAATAATAGAATTCCCAGCAAACATTTACCTCCCCTCCCCCCGCTTTCTGATGACCCTGAAGCGGGGGGAGGGCCTCCAAACCCAGGGATCCCCTGCCCCCACCTGGGGATTGGCAACCCTACCCTCTATATGTACTATCTTACCATCCTACATTATTGCAGAGCTTTTTTGTTTGCAAGATTGAACATTATACAAGAAGAAGATATTGGATTTATATCCCGCCCTCCACTCCGAAGAGTCTCAGAGCAGCTCACAATCTCTTTTACCTTCTTCCCCCACAACAGACACCCTGTGAGGTGGGTGGGGCTGGAGAGGGCTCTCACAGCAGCTGCCCTTTCAAGGACAACCTCTGCCAGAGCTATGGCTGACCCAAGGCCATTCAAGCAGGTGCAAGTGGAGGAGTGGGGAATCAAACCCGGTTCTCCCAGATAAGAGTCCGCACACTTAACCACTACACCAAACTGGCTCTCTACACTGATAGAATCTGCCCTTGTGGCCTTAACAGGATTGATACATCCTTTAATGCTTTGCTAGAATGCAGATTTTTGAGATTATGAGGGATTACTATATTAAGCCTTTATTCAACCAATTTCTCCTTGTACTCTGGAAACCCTAGCTCTTTTGCTCAGTTACATGGATCCTAAGATCACTCTAGCAATCGCAAAATTTGTCTCAGTCCTTTTAGCCCTTGCATCAAAAAAACCAAGAAATAAGTGTCTTCTGCTGCTCAAGATTTCTGAATCAATGAGCTTCTAAAGGTACAAAGGGAAAAGGAAAGTAACAGACACCCTAACTGTATACTCCTAGTAGAGCTGGAAGAAATCTCTCAGAAACAGGTGATCCCACACAGCGAATCACTGTCAGTTCTAAATTGAAGAAGAAAGAAGAAAAAGATATTGAATTTATATGCTGTCCTATACTCTGAATATCAGAGTCTCAGAGCAGTCACCATCTTCTTTACCTTCCCCCCCCCCCCCACACACACAACAGATACCTTGTGAGGTAAATAGGGCTGAGAGGGCTCTAGCAGCAGCTGCCCTTTCAAGGACAACTCCTACGAGAGCTATGGCTGACCCAAGGCCATTCCAGCAGGTGCAAGTGGAGGACAAGATAAATTGGCTGACTGGACACAGATACCATAATTTGCCCTAATATTAAAAATTATATCTTCTCAATAACAGGTGCTGAGCTGTATTTTCCATTCTACATCTCACGAACAAGACTGCGTGGATGATGAATAGTTATCGGTGCATTACAGTATGAAAAAGTATTTCACTTGTTTGTTCTTCCTGATTTTAGTAAGAGAATGCCGAGGACTTCATTTCCCAGAATTCACAAGGGGTTTCTTTGATCAGCTGACTTGGCATGTGGACTATTCTTTATTTCCTGTTCATCATGAATAGAGATGGTATGGGAGCACCTACCCTCATCGGGTGATTTGATGCTTTTTGGCCAAAATTGACTCAGAGATACTGTGAGAAATGGAAGTATTCAAGTAGATCAGCTGCTGTAGAATGTTTCTTTGCGAGGAAAGGTATGCTCTGGACAAATAACAAGCTATAATCTGTGGCAACTCTTATGAAAGTTATGGATAATGTAGTCCAGGTTGATGTTATTTCCTTTTGCCGTTGTATTTTGTTACGGTGGCACACATTCTTCCCGTTTGTCAGAAGACAGTTGTTAATGTAGTAATGGGTTTAAAAAGCAATATCTGTGGTTTTCTTGTTGCCTTGGCAGAATTTTTGTTTAAAAAGAAGCTTAGAAGATGAAACATTCCTCTGGTTCGAGTTGATTGCATTCCATGAAAACACAAAATGCATCCTGAATCTAAAAAGCGGCTGAACGTCATTGTTTTAGGAGTGGCCTTTATGTTTATATTCACTGCTTTTCAAACATGTGGAAACATTGCAGTAAGTACTAACATTCACTGTGCATGATGCACGTATCCTTTTTTCCTTTCTCCTGCATGCGTTCCTTTCCTTTGTTTTTGAAACTTCACGGTGCTTTTTTTTTTTTAATTTTTACTGTAGGTAGATTTCACCCATTTTATTACTCTTTGTCCCCTCCCCAGTTTAAAAGTTACTGAGGCAATCTGCTACTTGAAGCAGGAGTGACATAAAAACATTAACACAGTGTTTAGAATAGGGTTGCCAAGTCCAATTAAAGAAAAATCTGGGGACTTTGGGGGTGGAGCCAGGAGACTTTGGGGGTGGAGCCAGGAGACATTGGGGGTGGAGCCAAGAACAAGGATGTGACAAGCATAATTGAACTCCAAGGGAGTTCTGGCCATCACATTTAAAGGGACAGCACACCTTTTAAAATTCCTTTCTTCCATAGGAAATAATGAAGTATAGGGGCACCATCTTTTGGGGCTCATAGAATTGGACCCTCTGGTCCAATCGTTTTGAAACTTGGGAGGTATTTTGGGGAGAGGCACTAGATGTTATACTAAAAATTTGGTGCCTCTACCTCAAAAAATAGCCCCCCCCCAGAGCCCCCAATACCAACGGATGAATTCCCTATTATTCCCTATGGGAATCGTTCTCCATAGGGAATAATAGAATGCCCAGTAGACATTTCCCTCCCCCCCCACGCTTTCTAAAAGGGGGGAGGGCCTCCAAACCAGGGAATCCCCTGCCCCCTCCCTCACACACACACACACACACACACACACACTTACCAGAGCTTCTTCCGGAGAACTCTTGCTGTGAAAGTGAAAGCAAAAGAAAGGGCGGGGCTGTTCTCCCAAGCCCTTCCTGCTCGCTGCCCAGCCTTAAAGCGGCAGACATTTTACAAACGGCCCAGGAGCTCTATAATGAAGCCTACAGGTATGTTCTCCCCCCCTCCACCCCCCACCCCCCGCTTCCCACTTCTTGAAGACCGGGAGATGAGGCTGCAAACCCAGGGGACTCCTGCCAGAGCGGGAGGGTTGGGAAGCCTAGTTTAGAAAATGATCATTAAATATATTTGCTTGAAGCGCTAGATTCAAGTCCGGTAGCACCTTAGATACGGACAAGATTTAGGGGATATAAGTTGTTTGAGAGTCAAAGCTCCCTTTGTCAGAGAGCTGACAACTCCACTCTAGCTCTTCTATTGCAGACCAACACAGCTGCCCCCGAAACGTTGCTCAGAATGTTCATTTCAAATAACTTAATCGTTTCCTTGTTTGACTTCCTGGTTTATTTTGCAGAGTTTGAGAATGACCCAAGTTCGATGCACTCAACTGCTTTTGCACTCTGCCAACTTTTGCACCTCTCTTCCCCCCCCCCCCCCATGTCAGCAGCACATCCATTTGTGAAATATAGTTTTGTGTCCTAAACCAGCTTATTTATTTATTTTATAATTTATATCCCGCCCTTCCCAACAAGTGGCTCAGGGCGGCTTACAACGTAGAGTCTAACATGAATAGGGTTTAAACATTTAAACAATAAATAATTAAAACATTTAAAACATTTAAACATTAAGAACAGCAGAAGTTTAGTAAACCACACTTAGTTTCTTGTGCCAGTTAGTCATAGGCCAGCCGGAAGAGGGTTGTCTTACAGGCCCTGCGGAACTGAGCAAGGTCCCGCAGGGCCCTCACCTCTTCCGGCAGCTGGTTCCACCAGGAAGGGGCCATTACAGAAAAGGCCCGGTCCCTGGTGGATTTTAAACGGGCTTCTTTTGGCCCGGGGATAACCAGGAGGTTTTGAGTTCCTGATCTCAGTACTCTCTGGGGAACAGCTTCATCCAGTACATGAAGTTTCCTGGCTACTCTAAGATAAGAGAGGAGGAGGGTTGACCTCTAGTTTTTCTAGCGTGCCTAGCGAGCCTGCAGCAGACGTGGACTATTGCACCCTTCTTAAATCTTCGTTCGCGAAGCCAAGCCGAGAGAGAGAGAGAGGGGAATACGAAGTCAGGGGCTCCTCTTCCAGATGACCATTGTTTGCTTCATATCCTTCTTTTAAGTTTCCATTGCAAACCTGTTTTGGCAACACGCATAAGGCCAAGTGCAATATTCAGGGAGCTCAGATAACAGTATGCAAAAGCAGTTGAGTGTATCGAACTTGGGTCATTCTTCTCCTTTGTGACAGAGTGAGATGATGATATCCTTTGTTTAAGCCCTAGCAGCAAGGCAAGTCCTTGTACCTTGTACCAGGAGCACCCATCTAACTGGTTTGAAATGTAGTTAGTATGACTAACCTTGTTGTTGAGCTGAATATTTTGATTGTTGGTTCTGTTCTGCGTCTTGAGTTTTATTTTTTGAAAGTGATTTCTGGAGAACGTTCACATAATTCGTTTGTAATTTTTTTCCCCACACAGCAAACTGTTATCACAAATTTAAACAGCACAGATTTTCATGGCAGTGGATATACCAGGTACCTTACATTCATAATATTTTTCCCTTCATTGCTGATGAGCTGCAGTGGATGTGTGAATTAAATCTGATTGTGACCCAGAATCTGTAAAATGGGGAAAGTGGATTGGATCCCACAAATTGGTCTGCTAACTGAAGCACTTTAATCCAGGTTATGAGCCTTCTGCTAATGAAAAACACCTCAAGTGCCTTAGAGCATGAAAGGTTCCTTCTAATCAGCACTGGCCTGAGAGCACATGGTGCGCTAGGCAGACTGGTGGCCTGCCGCCCCCCTCCACAGCGCCCCGTGGCACTGTGCCCCCCCCCGGCACCTCCTCCTCCCTCCCTTCCCCATCCCAGGTCTATTTCAGTGACAATATAGTATTTCAAAAGATGGCTGGGATTGGGGAAGACTTGGATGGGTGTTACGTAGGTGGAAGATTTCAGATTTTCATGGTCCTCCACCCACACAACAGCCACTTTCCATACCTCTATATTAGTCACTCTCCATGTCACCAAAGGTTCTGGTGGGGGGGGAGGGTTGCTTTTTTTTTTTTAAACTAGCAGTTGGGTACCATTAAAATATTACAGCAATCTCTGTATCAAGGTCTCTGAATTCCCAGCTTTAAAAAAAAATGGTATGTAATTCCTGTCATTTCAGATATATGCATTTTCCATTATATATCTGCAATGAAAAGGACAAGAGATTTACTTTTTGAAAGAATGAAAACTGGGAATTCAGAGAATCTGATGTTATAGTGACATTCAGTTGCCGGTAAGAAAAAGAAATGAAAAAAGGCCAGTGGTCATTAGTAGGGAATAGGACAAGGATACTACAGGGTGAACTGCCATATGGAAGTCCCATTCCTGTTGCTCTGTATGGGTGAATGTGGCAGCAATGGAGAAATTACATAATTTTGTCCATATGTTGCAAATACCTATATTCCATTGTAAATCTCTGAATCCATGCCACAGTTTAATCAGTACATTACAAAACTGAATGACAAGAATATCACTGCACTCTTAAGCATTTATGAATTAGCTATTTTGAAAGGACTGTTTAAAATTAGCATCGAGAAGCATACTGGATTTTGTTTTACGTATGTGTTCCTAACTGTGGTTGCTCTCCGCAGCATGGCCATTATTTATGGAGTCTTCTCAGCATCAAATCTTATTTCACCTTCAGTGGTTGCAATTGCAGGGCCGCAGCTCTCTATGTTTTTTAGTGGAATCTTTTATAGGTAAGTGAAGCCTTTTACGTGTTTGCTTTTTATTCTCTGCCTCTTCTTTTCATGTTTAGAAGACACAATATGTCCTTGAACACAATATTATTGCCTGAGGAACCTAGGATACAAGTTACTACAGTATCACTGGTATTGCTTTTCCATTGGTCATGTTACAGAATATCAGCCATTCATCCTCTAAAACTTAGCATTCGTCGCTTGCAGCTAGTCTTGGAATAAAAGACCAAGGATTTCAGTCCGAGACCCCTGTTCTCCCATGAGTCTTGCTAATCCCTTTTTTTCAGCCTACCCTATTTCATGATTGTTGTGAGGGTCAAATAGGGAACTTTATACACTGCTTTTAGCTTCTTGGAGGAAAGATGAGATACAAATGCACAGATAGTCTAGAAAAGGGGAGAAGGACAGAGAGAGAGAAACAGAGAACATACAGGTAGTATTTAGAGCACTGGCTTTGGGCCTAGAAAACCCAGGTTCAAATCCTTGCAGAATTATGGAGGCTTGGAGAAGTCTACTTGCTCTCAGCTTAAATTTACCTCAGGGTTATGAATGCTACTTTCAGCTTCTAGTAAGATACATGGAATATGTACAGGGGGGAAAATGATGGTCTGCTTGAGACAGTGGATGTGACCAGATGGACATTTTGGCCTGCCATAGCCGCCTCCCATTTCCAGATTTAATGAGCACGATCACACTTGCACATCTGTTCCTCACAGCCTGCTCGCGCCTAACTCATGCTGCAATGCCTCCCAAATGCATTTAATAGATACTGGGAACTTTCCAGTGGTAAAGCTGGCGAGGCACTTCCATGCATTTGCAGCTGCCTGATCGGCCCGGGCACCCCATGGAAGTGCAGGAGCGATGCGATTGCTCCTCTCTGCATATTTGCAGCCTGTTCCTGACATCGCAGGACTGCGGCTGTGTCACTGGCACAGTCTGATCGCTGTGGCGTATCTCAAACTGGATCGGCTTTTTAAAAGACGAGAGACCGCCATGGTGAAGCCCAAGTGTTTTAAAGATATGAAAACCTTTGTTTCAAATGAACAGCTCGTATTCTTTTTTGCAGGTGATTGGAAATGAGAAATTGTTTTAGACCCATGTGTTTTGAATATCAGCAACGCAGTTATTTCTGTTCCCATTTTTTAAAATTTCATAGTGCCCCAACCATCATCATCTTCTGTCTAGCTGGAACTTGCTAGTTACTTGGCAAGCCCCTTTCCAAAGTGTATACAGGAAGCCTTGCATGCGCCATGAAAGCCTCCATCCTCTTACATCCTCAGAACAAGTCCATAAGGACCATAGCTGCTACTCTTTAAAAGCAAATTAAAGTAAAATGGTTGCGCTTGGCCTACAAGGTGTGGTCTCAGAGGGATGGTAATTCTATAAGCCACAACTGAAATGGCCCCGACCTAAGTTCTGATTAATGTTACTCCTTGGCTGGAAGAGACTTTGCACGGGAGACAGCAAGAAATTTCCTTTTTGGTTAATAATTTCTAACCAGAGGCCATCTGAACAGGGGTGGGAAGGGATGTTCATAGCTGTTCACAGAAACATAAAGAGATCTGCATTATGTAGACCTGAACTTTGGTACTCGGTTGAAAAACACCTCTTTCTATTATTGTCTATGAATTCTGCCATCCTTTGGTTTTGGATGCACATCCTTTTGCATAGCAGTACAGCTAATATGAAAAAAAGATATAACAGGCACGGTATAGCGCGTGTTAAAACTGAACACTGCATTATTATGTTTCAGCATATATATTGCTGTCTTTATTGAGCCTTATCCATGGAGCTTCTACACAGCCTCTGTTTTCCTTGGCATAGCAGCTGCTAGTAAGTCTTGCATTCATTTTATATCCCATACTCCCTTTTGTATCTTTCTGAAGGCTTTCACCTCTTGTTGAAAAAGTCTGCAGTGCAGGCTGGGATCCAGGGAGCTATTTTAGGAGAGCCTAGGTGTGCCTCCTGGGTTGTTGTTTTTTTTCAGTCTTGGTTGAATGGCAGATCTACCTGTGCTTGCCATGTCACAGATTAGTTTTGAAATCCTTTACAGATTCACAAGAGGTTCGCTGAATGGCAGGTGGGGTTCCTGTTTGAGAAAAAGAAATTAGATCCTTCCAAAACAAGAAACTATCTACACTTTCCTTTGGAGTCAGGCTTAAGGGTTAAATTTTTAAAAATCAAAACTTTCTAGCTGTTGTGGCTGAAGAGAAAAAATTAATGACTGGGCAAAACTGTATTCAAAACAGGAAGGAAGTTGAATATCCCAGAACTCACTCTTTGGGCAAATAATGGGCGTTTTCGCACTGACCTTAATCGGCAGTGACGCCCCTCTTCAGCACGCAGGATCAGCCCGGATTTCGCACCAATTGCCGCGGAGCACCCGGAAGAGCCGGAAAGTCCCGCGGCTTTTGCGGCGCAAATGGAAACTGGATTTTGGCGGTTTCCATTTGTGCCGCAAAAGCCACGGGACTTTCCGGCTCTTCTGGGTGCTCCGCGGCAATTGGTGCGAAATCCGAGCAGATCCTGCGCGCTGAAGAGGGGCGTCGCTACCGATTAAGGTCAGTGCGAAAACGCCCAATGTTTAACCTATTCTTTTGGCTGTAGCAAACTGGTTCGTAGGCTGTTGTTCTTGGCCTCTCCAGCAAGCAGAAAGGCTTGCTTTTGCTACACAAGATGTGAACTCTTCCAAATAGTGTCTTGAAATGGTGGTATTTAAAAGGCAAATAATCAGATATGCGGAAATGAGACACATGGAAAAACCTCCAAGTAAGAATAACATTTTCAGTTTCAGTTTATGTATTTTTCAGTCCAATGACCACCATATACAAATCAAACATAATAAATATTGCAATAGAATAAAGTTAAGAGTCCAGTGGCACCTTTAAAACCAACAAAGTTTTATTCAAGGAACGATCTTTCAGGTACACACACGCTTTTCCAGATACAATGCAATGGAAGAAAACTATTCAAACTTACAGACAGGGTTGAGAAGCAAATTAGCATATAACATGATGTAGACATTTTGAGACAAACCAGGAACAACAACCCAAGTGTACAGGGTCAACAGCTGTATGGATTGAATTAAGGGGGAACAACTGTTGAAGCAATAAATATGTCAAAATAGGGGGAACACATCCTGTTCCATTGGAGAAAATGGTTGCTTTGGAGGGTGGACTCTATGGCATTATACCCTGCTATGGTCACTCTCCTCCCCAAA
Source organism: Heteronotia binoei (assembly GCF_032191835.1). NCBI lineage: Eukaryota > Metazoa > Chordata > Lepidosauria > Squamata > Gekkonidae > Heteronotia > Heteronotia binoei. The sequence continues at coordinate 71,518,385 of NC_083235.1, forward strand.
CTCCACCTCAGAAACCTCCAGGTGTTTCCCAATTCAGAGCTGGCAACCCTATCTGCAGTCTTAAGCACACTTACTAGGAAGTAAGCCCATTATCACCTACTAGTTCACAGAAATAAGCAGGATTAGCAGTTGACTTGTCCTTTTGCTGTGCCAGCTGGGGATGTGGTGAATATAGAACTTAGAGTTGCATTTCAAAATGACAAAGACTGTGGGTGGAAGAGCCTCCTGGAAGAGGTCGGTGGGCACATATACTTTCCAGTGAGGCTGTCAGGGAGAAGTTATTCCAGAGAGCTTTTGGGGTAGCATGTATCAGGGCTTTTTTTTTTGTAGCAGGAACTCCTTTGCATATTAGGCTGAAGCCCCCTGATGTAGCCAATCCTCCTGGAGCTTACAGGGCTCTTCTTACAGGGCCTACTGTAAGCTCTTGGAGAATTGGCTACATCAGGTGGGTGTAGCCTAATATGCAAAGGAGTTCCTGCTACAAAAAAAGCCCTGACTGGCACAAAGTCTTCCTACTGGAGCAGAAGTGGTTTCTACATTGATTTTAATATATTGTGTGACTGTTTTAAAGTTATTTTTATCTAGTTTCTATATTGTTTAAAATACTATTATTTTATGTTTTATATTATTATATTCATCCTGGGGGCAGAGTTGTTCAGATGAAAATGTAATATAATAAAAATAAGAAATGGTATTCCCTCAGAACAGTCACGTTTGATGCACATTTATAAATATGTATTCTATACATTTGCTGATATCACCAGCTTGTTATAAAATTGGAAGTGACCATTAGTGCTAAGGAGAATTGACGTTTGCAGTAAGCAGAACAAAGGTATTTACTTGGTTTTATGAACTTAATGGTAGTTGCAGGTATCTACAACTCTAGGAATTGCTAGAAGCTCTGTCAGTTTGACCATAAGAGTTTCCTGCAATTCTTAGAGTGGCATGACATCACTTCCAGTTTTTCCAGTGGCACCCCTACCATGTCCCTGCCCCCCATCTCCCACTGGGTGCCAACCACTGACTCTTAGCCCTAACATATGCTTTCTTTGCCCCAGTCCCCCAGGAGAGAACACCCTGCTTTGGCGGGGAGGGCAGGATATAAATCCAATAAACCATCAGACCTCCATGCCACCATGACTTTTCAGATTTTTTTTAAAAATGGCGATTGAATATAGTTACAGCATTATGTCAAATTACTACATGTTTATCGGGTTTTCTGAATTTCTAAATTTCATTTAAAAAAAAACTTTAACCGTTTCTGTTGTAGATATTTCAGAGAACTAGATACCCACGTTGTTAGGTTGTTATAATAATAATAATAATTTTTTATTTATACCCCGCCCTCCCCGCCAAGGCAGGCTCAGGGCGGCTTACAAAGCATGATATAAATATCATGATATAGCAATAAAACAAAGAAATACAATCAATAAACAGGTGACATAAATAAATACAATATATAAGTTAACATTAAAATTAATCTAAAAACAATACAATTGTGCTATAATGGTACAAGAATAATCAGTTGCCAATTGTTTTAAGAAAGCCCCCCGTGGTGGGGGAAAGAAATGGCCCCAAAGACTTTGCTGTGATTCCCCTAAAACTTCTCAGCCAAGCAGATTAAGGAAAGATCATAGAAGAGCCAGAGAATCCCCAGTAGGTGCACGAAGGCACCGTGATTATTTTAACTCTGTTGTTTTATTGTTGTAAGCCACCCTGAGCCCGCTTGCGGGATAGGGTGGGATATAAATCTAAAAAATAAATTAAAGAAATCCACTTCTCGATAGCACTGGACTAGGGACAAATGACCCATGTGGAAATGGCCAGGTTACCTGGTACAGTAGGAGGTCTGCTACCACTTCCTGACCCCTGCTGCTGTTGGAATGAATGGCAGGAGGAAAAGGAGGGAGGCGAGGTCAATTGACATTGTAACATCACTTCTGGGTTTCACAATACCCTAGTTACAGGGGTGGCCAAACCGTGGCTTGGGAGCCACATGTGGCTCTTTCATACATATTGTGTGGCTCTTGAGGCTCCCACTGCCCCATCAACCAGTTTGGAGAAGGCATTTGTCTCTTTAAATCACAACCCAAGCCAAGTTAGCCAGTGGCTTGGAGAATGCATTTAAAGTTAAAGTTGGTTTTTTTTCCACCTCCATCCTGCCTCCTTTCCCCATCTATTTTCCTTCCTTCCTTCCTTCCTTCCTTCCTTCCTTCCTTCCTTCCTTCCTTCCTTCCTTCCTTCCTTCCTTCCTTCCTTCCTTCCTTCCTTCCTTCCTTCCTTCCTTCCTTCCTTCCTTCCTTCCTTCCTTCCTTCCTTCCTTCCTTCCTTCCTTCCTTCCTTAACACCTGATGTTTTGTGGCTCTCAAACATTTGGTATTTATTCTACGTGGCTCTTATAGTAAGCAAATTTGGACACCCCTGCCCTAGTATGATGTCCCTGAACCACTCTGGTTTTACCATAGAGTTTTGGGAATTCCTAGAACATTTTGATGCCACTTCTTGATGAAACCTGGATGTGATGTTGAGACCTTGATTGCTCCTTCTTCTTCCTGTGCCCCACCCCTAAAAGCTCTTGGGGTCTGAGGGCGTAGGCATGGCAACCCTATCTGGGAGGGAAGCAACAAAACTGGGCTCGTTAAGTGTGCAGTTCAGTGAGGAGTTGCAGCCAATCCCAGCTTTCTGACTAGTGTGTACTTTTATGACATATTTTCAAATATTACTTTGTCACATTCACACTTTCATATTTATGTGAACGCTTTAAAAATCCTAGGTACATAGCACCTAGAAACATAATGTATGCAGCAGGCCTAAGATTTGCTTTAGAAGTACAATTCTGAGTTAACGAATTATCACTGCCGATGTTTGCATGCACCAAAGGATGTGATTAATATCTCGTGTGAACAAGCCCTAGATGACTTTCGTCCCTTGCTGATCACCACTCTGATTAAATTTCAGTATTGTGGACTGCTCAGGGAAACTGTCTGACAATAAATTCCAATGAAAACACAATTGGCAGAAACAGTGGAATCTTCTGGGCATTATTGCAATCTAGGTAAGGAATAAAACAGTTTCTTTTAGTTATTTCCACCTTGTACTCATTTGTGTTCTTCTTTGGCAATATAAGATTGGCGCTTGTCTGATTTTTAAATGAAATTATTTATAAGCTGTCCTTCTGCTATGCAGTACATAAGAACTACACACATAAATAAGCACACACTATATAAGACACGCACAAACGCTGCGTTAGGCACATTATATATAGATTTTGTTATGTAGATACATAGATAATAGAAAGACCACGTAATAAATACTGAGATATATGTAGCATTCAGGACAACTTACAAAAATATAAAACATTTGCGTACACATCACTTAAAGCAGGTAATAAACACATTAAAAAAAAATCTAAAGAGCCCTGAGAATATAACGTGTTTTAAGGGTTAAGCCTCTTTCAAAAAAACCATAGTTTATTGTTGGAGGGGAGTGTTTAATATCTTCCTTGATGCTTACACTGGATATGTGTTTGTCAGAGTAACAGCTTCCAGTAGGTTTTTTGTTCCAACATTAGCAATAGGGCGTTTTCGCACAGGGCTTACCCCGGAGCGACGTCCCTCTTCACCGCGCAGCGTCTGCGCGGATTTCGCACCAACTGCTCCACAGAACCCGGAAGAGCCACGTAGTGCCGCGGCTTTCGCGTCGCAAATGTAAACCGCCAAAACCCAACTTTACATTTGCGACGCAAAAGCCGCGGCTCTTTCGGGGGTAAGCCCTGTGTGAAAACGCCCATAGTCTTTTCTTTGAAGGGTCCAGGGTACTCTCTTTTAAGGCTCATCTGAGTCAACATCACTTCTCTGCCAGGGGAGATGAGCTGCCTTTCTGCTGAGGGCAAGCAGAGGGGAGGGACGGATATAAATCGAATAAAACGAAATGAAAATTTTGCATGAATTCAGCAACTGTCTTGGCATTGCACAAGCGAGTAGTCAGAAATTAGGGTAAGGCTACAGAGCTTCCTTTGCATTTAATGCAGCCGATCTCTTATTCGTGCTTTATCGCCAGCCTCGCAGAAGAGTCCTCAAACTTACTAGCCCATAAACATTTATCTGCTCCTGTATTCACAGATATATGGCAGTTATGTTTCTTTTTAACAATGTAAAAGAGGATAAAGAACCAGCATCCTTCCAGTTCTCAAATCTTCTACATCTTAATGACCTGGAGGCGATTCTTATATTCATCATAAAGGACTAACTGAGTAGAAATCTGCTGTGTGCTAGCTAGCTATGCTGGGTTTACTTTGCTCCAGCTTTAAAGGACTTTAAAATACAGCATCCTGAATTGCCAGAAGGTATAAGCATACGTTGTTTCTAAACTGGTGTTGTGTCTGCTTCTCACCAGTTACAAGGCTTCTGGTCTGTCTTCAAGGGTATCTCCACATGAGGTGCATTACTGTAATCCTGCCTGAAGGTAACAGGAGCATGGATCAGTGTAGCTAGGTCAGTGGAGTCCAGGAAGAAAGTTATTTTCTTTTTTAAAAAATCTAAGTGCAGATAAGTAAACAAAAATCCTGGCAAAAGCTCCCAACTGCAACTACAAAAAAAAGATGAGTCCAGGATAAATTCTAAACCCTTTCCCCTTATCTGAATATAGTAGCTTAATCCATTCAACGTGTCGTGTCATTCCTCGCAAGAATGTTTGTTTCCCCAGCCGGGTCCATCTCTATCTTGTCTGGATTCAGTGCAGCTTGGTCTTCTGCACCCAGTAGACCAATGCATCCAAAAAGCTTCAGAACAGAAAGAGCTGCAGATAGAGATGCATAGTTGTGCGTCATTCACATATTGATTATATTAACCAACTCCACAACTCTGTATTTTCTCAGCGAGTGGACTGACATAAATATTAAAGACCACGGGGGTTAGCACTGAGCTCTGAAGCCCAGTACCAAGCTTTCTTTTTCCTATTGGAGAAAAAGGACCAAAACCAGAAGATGACTACACCCAAGATTCCCCTAACCGTTTTTCAACATCCCAGTAGCATAGTATGATCGGAAGCCATTCTCCTATTCTCTTTTTAAACTGTGCTTAAACCTGCTGTGTAAGGTCTCCTCAGGGTCTTTTCAGGATTCTTGCAAGAAGAAGACCAGCTATGCACATGTCTCGTTAAGGTTATTAATCAATTGGCTTATTAAGTTCAATGGCATCACTAGCAACAGCAACTCAAGTAAAAGCATGAAAAACATCATATTAGCTCAGCCATGGGAATTATGAAACTGAAGCTACAGGGCGGCTAGCTAGTCATTTCAGAGGCAGAGAACATGTCTCGTCTTCTCAAGGACAGCAAAGAGAATGCAAACACCCTGTAGTCATGTCTGTGGTTGTTCCAGTGATGTTCATGAGTGTAAGAACAAGTCTGGGTGGCATTCTCTGGGTTTCTTCCTTCCTGAATTTGCTGAGAGTTCCCATTGGCCAGGTGGTCCTTTTAAAAAGAATTCTATTTCTGTTGCTTACAATGGGCAGGTCAAAGGTTTGGTAACATGTGTGTTCGACTACCATTCTGACTACATCTTGTAGCAAACTTATTTTGCATGCACATGTAAAGTAAAAGCTTTAGCAATATTTAGCAATTCCTAATACGGGGGTGTCAAACGTGTGGCCTGCAGTCCAAACGGCCCTTCGAGGGCTTCAGTCAAGCCCATAGGGCTCTCTTCTTCCCCCTCCTGTCCTCACCCTGCAAAGCTTCCAGGCCGCTGACATTCCCAGCTCCTTTTGCCTTCTCTTTGCAAAGGCTAAAGCAGAAAGCAAAACTGCAAAGAAAATGTGGAATGGATTTCCCATTCAGGCCTATGGGAAGAGCAGACTGGAATGGAAGATCCACTCCAGGTTTTCTTGCAACTTTAACGGAGAAAAACTCAGTTTAACATCCCAGCATGTTCTTATGGCCAGCTGAAGCTTCCTGGAGTTGTGTCCTTGCAAATCAAGTGTTGATGCTCTGAGTCAGCTTTGTCTCTTCTCAGTAGACTTTAGAACTAGTGCCTAGCAAGTACTCTAACTTAGGAACCCACAGCTAAAGGGAGATATTACACTGGAGAGCCTTTGCTAATATGAGTAGACCCGGGGGGGGCGGGGAGAAGAAGTTTGAAATGCTCTGCCATTTCATGTTTTCCCAGGCTGAGAATTAATTCATATGCTGTTTTTTCATGCAAATAAGGTGATCTGGTATTCTCAGTGATATCGGTCTGTGTGTCTTCTCTACAGGTGAGCTAGCCACGGAAAGCCATATTTCGCCTAAGCTTTATCAAGGCATAAACCGTTTTCTATAAATCACAAACACCATTCTGTAAATGAAGTAAGATAAATACAATCCCATCATTATATTTGTTATACAATGGAAACCCACCTGTATCACAATTGACACAATATATTACGGTCTCTTACTCCAGCAATACTGTTCCAATCTTCAGTGGTAAAAATCTGCTTTCCACTGGGGATTAAGATGCTACTGTCCCAGGTATTTCCATTGTATAGCTTTAAGTCATCCTTAACAAATATAATGATGGTTATTTTGTGGTTATGCGATGGTTATAATGATGATGTGGTTATTTTGTTTCATTTATGAAACAGTGTGGTTTATTTTGTTTCATTTATGAAACAGTGTGGTTTGTCTTGATAAATCTTAGGTGAAATACGTTTTTCCATAGCTAGTTCACCTTTAGAGAAAGCACTCAGACTGATACCACTAGGAACACCGGACTGCCTTATTTGCATGAAAAAACAGCATATGAACTAATTCTCAGTCCTCTGGATCCAGAGCCATAAGACTGGCTTTCTGTTTAAAGAGACTGTTTCGTTTTAAGTGACCTTTATTGGTTTTACATTGGATCCCCTGTCGTTGATACATCATTTGTGTGTGGAAATGTTTTTGTACTTAAGACTGGTGAAATTACAATGCGCTTCATGATTTACTTAAGGATTTATTACGTTTATTTAGTTTATTATAGTATATCACCACACATCATTTGTGTTTGTTGTTTGCTCTTTTTACAGCTTGCAGTCTTTTCTCTGCTATAGCCTCTCACTACATTAATTGTTTAGCTAAGTTCAGGCTTGCTTGTGGGTTGAGTCCACCCAGGGCCCTGCCAGGGGTGGGACCACGGCAGAGGACAGACCAGGGGAGGGGGCCCTCCAGCGGCATGCAGGGGCTGCGGCAACCACCCCCTGCCTGAACTTACAGCCCAGGTCAGGTGCTGGAGATGCTGTCACTCTGCCCGGCTTTGAACGAGGGGAGGAGGGAGGCAAGTTTGAGGTGCACAGTCACACTTACCTGTCCATTTGCGACCACTCTTGAGCGGTGAGGTCGGATACCTGTTGGGACTTGGAAACAGGAGAGGTTAGCCACGGAGCAGAGACTTTGCTCTCCTCCTTGCGTGTTAAAGAGCCTGCTCTGCACTGTCTCAGTGCCCTTTCTGTGCCATGCCCATTACCAGTGCCTCGCCCTCGCTAAGTCAACATGGCAGGGAGCTTCGTGGCAGAGTCCTGTGCCGTGCACCCTACCCTACCTGAAGAGTTGTGCGAGACTGGGGCGGAAGCTTTTCTAGGAGATGGGGAGCGGTGATGGGGGGGTGGGCTCGCCCAGCCTGGGGCGTGAAGGGATTGGTGAGGCAATTACACGGCTCCCAAAGGGGTTTGCAAGGTTGTGTGGTGGCGGACTTTGGTTTCTGTTTCAATGAGTGTCTATGGGATACAGCAGCATTTTCGTTGTCGTAACTTTGCGCCTCTTGGGGAGTGTGTCAGGGCCCAAAGTTCTTAGGGAGCCAACTAAGCCGGGGCACACCCCTGACTCTGCCCCCCCTCAGGCTGGCGTAGGCCTTTCTGCCGCACTTAATGCCTGCGCTCGAGCACAGGGCTGAGGCACCACTGCCCTGGATCAGAGGCCATGCCCATGTAAGTCACCTCCGTTCCAACGTAAGTGGACTTGTGCCACCGTATCCCCGACTTCCGCGGGCGTCCAAAGGACCCCCCCCCCCTTAGGATTGCACTGTAAAACATTTTTAATGGATAGAAGAATGTGGCGATATAATCAAGTGGTGTATGGCTGTCGCATTCATTGCTCTTCTCAGAGCAAACTCTGGATATATTCTTCAGATTACCTTGACTTTGGAGCACATTTGATGTTTTCATATGTCATTAAAATTTGACTGATTTCATGACACATGGATTAGGGTTGCGGGCTCTCGTCTAGCCAGGGCCTATGCTAGGTTTAACATTATGTTACAAGTTTTACAAGGGGGTTTATAATGGGAGAAAAGCATCTATCTCTTAGCAGGATGAATTAATTTTTATTATCTTTATTTGATATTTTTCCCATTATTAATAACTAATTTGCTATTTTTTCCATAGTTTGTTTTTTGGGAATCTGTATATATACTTTGCCTGGCAAGGGAAGACCCGTATAACAGGTTGGTTTTGTTTGCTTATAAGGTATTATTTTGAGGGGGGGGAAGATTGTGGATGAAATAATCAGAGGACATTTCTGTGCTGTTGCCAGAAATAAAGTAAGTCAATTAATAGGCACTGTTGTAACCCTGTTGGAACTTTCCTCCAGTATTCTGATAGATCCCACTTAGAATTTCCATTGCCTAAGGCGGGAGGATTTCCACGAGTTCCCTGTCCTGCAATAGACCTCTAGTCCCTTCCTGAATTGTTTCTGGGGATCCCCCATTCTCCAGGAGTAGCATTTCAGGGGGCACTTGGGACTGCCATGAGAGGGAGGAATTGGTGAAATTCACCTCCCTTTCGTCCGCCTGCAGAAATTCCAGGAGGGATCAAAGGCTCTGTATTTTTGGATGCCATCTCAGTCGTATCGTATGTATCTTTAAACTGCACTGAGAAATGATTAGATTTGGGAAAATACTTAGCTGGTGGGTGGACTATAACTAGGTGGGATATAGCTAGGTCTTAGCAAGAACCGAAATTATTGTAGATTTTGATGGCACAGCAGACCATCAGTGGTTTGATATACTGAAATAGTAGGGTCCTGCCGGACTATTTATTTTGTGCATTGGGAATGCATAGAGTTTACTCTGCAGCTGAGCAGGATTTAGATGACATTTCCTCATGCAGCAAAACTATTGCAGTATAATTTCATTTTTCCAGCACTCAGCTGCACTGGGTTGCTGTCAAAATGCTTTTCTCCCCAAAAGAGCCCTGCCTTTATGGTGGCGAGAGCAGTGTATGGAATGTGGCTGATGAATATTAGAGATTAGAGTTCCTGACATCGCTAATGAACAACCACACAAGTCTTTCCTTTCCTTGTGCCTGCCCTATTCTTATATCGTTTGTTTTTTAATTTACAAACTCTTTACAAACTGAATATGTCTATACTGTCGCTGCAGCGCTTTTAAATGCTAAACGTCAAAGATACTCCCCTTTCCTCCGTTACTGTACCATGCCATTTCATTAGAGCTTTTTATTGTAGATTTTGATGGCACAGCAGACCATCAGTGGTTTGATGCACTGAAATAATACGCCTTCATTTAGCCTGTCTCTCAGGCAGCTCTGGATTTGTCTGGTTCTGTTTGCATCGTAAAGGAGTCCTTGCCCATAGAACATGTTTATCATAGAACTGAGGTTGTATTTATTTCCTTGCAGGTACTCTAGCGGTAAAGGTAGTCCCCTGTGCAAGCACCAGTCGTTTCCGACTCTGGGGCGACGTTGCTTTCATGTTTTCACAGCAGACTTTTTATGGGGTGGTTTGCCATTGCCTTCCCCACTCATCTGCACTTCCCCCGCCCCCCCAGCAAGCTGGGTACTCATTTTACCGACCTCGGAAGGATGGAAGGCTGAGTCAACCTGAGCCAGCTGCCTGAAACCAGCTTCCACCGGGATCGAACTCAGGTTGTTGTGAGCAGAGAGTTCAGACTGCAGTATTGCAGCTTTACCACTCTGCGCCACGGGGCCGTAGCATAACTCCTATAACAAAAACAAAGCTATAGCAATGACTCCTATAACATGACTCCTATGACAAATAACAAAAACATGACTCCTATAACAACAACAAGAACACAGTTGTGTACATATCATGTTTTGTAATTTGGTGCAGCATACCAATATTAGAGATAGGAGAACTGAATTTAAAGACAAGCAAACTTTTCTCTCATCACAGTCTGTTATGGAGTAATTACAAATTGTAAAAAAAAAAATGTTGCCCTTAAACGAATGCATAGTGCCTTCTATTAGCGAAAGAGCATTTACATTCAGGTTTTATAACAGCCGCAATAGCGGACTGACGAATCAGATGAATACATTTTTAAGACCTTTCAGTCATTTTCAAAAAACCTTTGAGGTTTAAAAAAGCAACAGTTTACACTTTAATACAAGTGCTTGCAAACATTCCCAGTTGGTAGGCACCACTTTAGAAAATATAATGCTTCTGTCTTTCATAACAGCAAATCTCTTTTCTGAGATGGTGCCTTCCGCAATATAGATCTGCATTACCTGACAACAGAGAATATTTTTCTCCCACAAAAATATTTATTTATGTGTAAATATATGCAGATTTAATCGAGTAGTCGATTGCAAACTCAGAATTGACTAAAATTTCTCTAAATAAGTTATAGCCATACTGACCCTATTATAAATTTGTAACACAGATCGTATTACAGGAGGTCTATCACAACTGCATAATATTGAAGTATAAGAAAGGTAATATTGCAATAACGAATCTTAAGAAGTAGCTTATATATATGCTTCTCAAATAGGTGTTTATTCAACATGAAAAAGTTGCCCTTTTCATAATCCATAGGAGCAACACAGGGACCTGCTGAGTCACAAGCTCCTATTGTGTTTTTTGGCTGCTGAAGACCAGCTTCCGGTGTATATGCATAGAAAACATGGGTTTATGCCTCTTGCCTCTCTTTGCACTTTCTGAGAAAAGCAGAGGAATAGAGAGGCCAGATCACACAGCAGTGGATAGGATTCCTCCATGACTTTGACCTTCGCTATGGGATACCTCCCACTGGAGAGCTCACATTCCCTGTCCCCAGCTCTCTTGGTCTGTGCCTACAGTTGTAGCTCTTCTTCCTTCCTCTCAGTGACTGAGATGTCACGCCTTTCTGTTCTTCACGTCCACCCTGCACAGCGGTTCTAAATTCTTCCGAAAGCTAATTAGTCACCTTGTATTGTGCAGTTAACATTTCTGTGGTGGAGAGAGCAGATTAATCAATATATGCAGTAGGCTGTCTTTAAAACATATGAACATATGAAGCTGCCTTCCACTGAATCAGACCCTCCATCAAAGTCAGTATTGTCTTCTCAGACTGGCAGCGGCTCTCCAGGGTCTCAAGCTGAGGTTTTTCATGCCTGTTTGCCTGGACCCTTTTAGTTGGAGATGCCAGGGATTGAACCTGGGACCTTCTGCTTACCAAGCAGATGCTCTACCACTGAGCCACCGTCCCTCCCCTGACCAGCAGTGGCTCTCCAGCTGAGGTTTTTCACACCTACTTGCCTGGACCCTTTTAGTTGGAGATGCCGGGGATTGAACCTGGGACCTTCTGCTTCCCAAGCAGATGCTCCACCACTGAGCCACCGTCCCTCCCCAATTAACGATTGTTAATGCTTCAGTAAAATAGTTTTCTAACGGTTTACACTGGTATGAATGCCTGTATTGCTGTTTGTTAAAGAGTAACTCATTACTGTTTTTCTCCCCACCCCCCAAGAGAGCGACCGCAGGACCGTCTTCATTGCGCTGACAGTGATCAGCCTCGTAGGCACCGTTCTGTTCTTTCTCGTCAGGAATCCACAGGAATCAAATACAGAAGAAGGAGAGACAGCAGGCAATGCCGATAACCTTGTAGAACCAATGTAGGTGCAATATAGATGCATGCAAAACATTCTCCTAGATCCACTTGCTTCTAGTTTAAGCACATTGTTTTGAAGTGAGAATTCAAGTTATATTTAGTTGTCTCCAGAGGAATGCACGAGTAATTGTGTTTTTCCATTAATCTCTGAAAAGGCTGCCCCTTTGACCAGCGCTCAAGGTAAAGTGCGCGACTGAAAGCATCTTTCTGGAACTGTAGGAGCTGCCGTAGGAATCGAAATAGCAATGAGTCTACCTTAGGACAATGTAATTTGGTTTGGGTGAAAGTACCTTTCTCTTAGCAGCACCAGATCTTGACTAGATGATACATAATTATAGGCTAGTGATGCAAGTTAACAAGATAAATTTGTCCTTGGGTTAGACCACTTCTAAGCGGTGAGAGACAGTGTGGCCTAGTGGTGAGAGAGTTGGAACTAAGTCTGGAAGTGAAGAGAGCTAGATTCAAAGCCTCATGATGCTAGCTGGGCAACCTTGGAAGAGTTACACATCCTCTCTCATTCTATGGCTTTTCCACATTCTCATTTTCCTCGCTTGTAACCATCTTTGTCTTTGGGATTATGTTTCTGGTCCACTTATATTTGATATTGCACTAGTTTATGTCTAGCAAATCTCACTGTAGATTTAAACTCAGGTTTTTATGCTGGACATAAAACGTTGTGATAAAACATAAAACGTTGTGATATCAGATGGACCGCTAGAGTGAACAAAATGTGTGGAACAGACCCCCCCCCCCCAAGAGTCAGGAATTTATAACCAAGGAAAATGGAAACACAGAAAAGCTCCTAATCTACTTTCCTGAGTACTTAGTTTATTGTATTGTATACTTTACTAAGTAGTTTTGAAGATAAACTGGAAGCAAGAAGAACCTAATATGTCACCCTGAGGTCCTTGGAGAAAGGTTAAAATGTAATAGAGTGCAGGTGGAGGCCCCTGTGATATTCTCTGCACATAGGAAATCAGCATACCACACTAGACTAAAACCCTTTTACAAGGGACTATTTTTTGCACATTATCATGCAAGTCCCCCACTTACAGTTTCTAATGGTATAGTCCTAACCTGGGTTTAACAACACACTGAGAACCAGCCCAAGTTATCTTGTATCTGCTGCTAATGTTGCTTTATAGCCTTATTACTCCTTATGTAACCATCCCTTCCTATCTTCTTCGCAGGAACAGTTATGAACCGATAAAATACTTCTGAGCATGTACAAAATGCCTTGCCATCAGCCCCGAATTACAGCAGCATGCCTTCGAACTTAGAATCAAGGAGGAGGGCTTTCTTAAAGGCAGAGGCAGGTTTCCATGCTGGCCTGAGTCTTGGCTTGTCTCTGCCCACAAATACCTTGGCAGTATTCTGAGAAAGTTTTTTTTGTAACTTTTAGAGTGTAGGGATCCTCATGCCACCATTCAACCTCATGCCAGTGTTCTATTCCCAATCATACTCACTCACTTTTGCAATGGGGTAAATCTCTTTTAAGTGGCACGTGTGAAGGGCAATGTAAAGGTGATGGGAAAACGTAAGAGAAAAGGATCTGTAGCGTTTAAATGAAAGAGAAATGAATTTAGATTGAAACCTGGGGATGTGATTGACATTAACACTGTCCATCTCTTCTCCCCTGGAAGCAGTGTGTCAGCTTTTGAGGCACCAATAATTGCTTTTGGGAGGACCAGCCTTATTAAGAACTACACTGGGGGGAAAAAAAGATTCTGACCTTCTGTAAGCATTTGGAGATCTGGCTTATGAATTCCACATTGGAATTGTATATGGCAGCCATGTGCCCTCTGTAAGTTCTAAAAGCCCTGTCGATTTCTAACACTCTGACCATTGCTTTCCTTTAACTAATGGATAGTAAAAATATTATTTGAATAATGTTTACTTTCAAGAACCCTCTTTCGGTATTTCTAGAATTTTCCAAAAACATGTTTTCAAGGCCTAAAAAATTTCAATTTCAGACAATAGTTTGAGAGGTATAAATTCCACAGTGGCCTGCTTGCTTATAATGTTTTCCACTGAGATTTCACATCCCATGGAGCCTTGTTAAGTTGGTTTGTTGTTTGGATGTAGATAAACCACACCTTCCACTAAGATACCAAGTTACATAAAATAAGAAGATAGGAAGATATTGTATTTATATCCCGCCCTACACTCTGAAGAGTCTCAGAGCGGCTCACAATCTCCTTTACCTTCCTCCCCCACAACAGACACCCTGTGAGGTGGGTGGGGCTGGAGAGGGCTCTCACAGCAGCTGCCCTTTCAAGGACAACCTCTGCCAGGGCTACGGCTGACCCAAGGCCATGCTAGCAGGTGCAAGTGGAGGAGTGGGGAATCAAGCCCGGTTCTCCCAGATAAGAGTCCGCACACTTCACCACTACACCAAACTGGCTCTCCACAGACAACTAGTCAGTCATATATGATGGCGAGGGTTTTTTTTGGGTTTTTTTACAAATCAGTATTTAAGATTGTGGACAGAGCTACAGTAATATCCTAAGGGTGGGGAAAACTTACTGAAAATTCTGAAGGAAGAAAGTTAATTTTGATGCAATTGACTTGATTTCATTTCTGCATGAGATATTGTTTCCCATACTGAGTATGTAATATTGTAATATTTCTAACGTTAGCAAAAATGTTTTTAAAAAGATATGTTGTAAGATGAAATGGGTGTGCCTGTTTTACAGCTCAGTGGCATTTGCGGCTCAGTATGGCCAGTATCATAATGCCCCTGTATAAATCGATGGTGTGGTCTCATTTGGAGTACTGTGTGCAGTTCTGGTCGCCGCATCTCAAAAAGGATATTATAGCATTGGAGAAAGTCCAGAGAAGGGCAACTAGAACTAGAATGATTAAAGGGCTGGGACACTTTCCCTATGAAGAAAGGTCGAAACACTTGGGGCTCTTTAGCTTGGAGAAACGTCGACTGCGGGGTGACATGATAGAGGTTTACAAGATAATGCATGGGATGGAGAAAGCAGAGAAAGAAGTACTTTTCTCCCTTTCTCACAATACAAGAACTCGTGGGCATTCAGTGAAATTGCTGAGCAGACAGGTTAAAACGGATAAAAGGAAGTACTTCTTCACCCAAAGGGTGATTAACATGTGGAATTCACTGCCACAGGAGGTGGTGGCGGCCACAAGCATGGCCACCTTCAAGAGGGGTTTAGATAAAAATATGGAGCACAGGTCCATCAGTGGCTATTAGCCACAGTGTGTGTGTATATATAAACAATTTTTTGCCACTGTGTGACACAGAGTGTTGGACTGGATGGGCCGTTGGCCTGATCCAACATGGCTTCTCTTATGTTCTTATGGCTGGTATTTGTGCATTCATAGAAAACATGTATTTGTTTTTCATCAGGTCTGACCAAAGTAAAATGACAAGAGCCGCAGATGCATTTAGTAAGTATCATTCCCTGGAAGAATTAATACTTGCAAGGAACAGGGCCTTAGATATTCCACCATTAGTTATAAAGGAAAATCTAACTCACCTGTGGACCTGTCTAAAAATGACAAGGCGGCTGCACTGGTGCTCCCCTCCAAATTTGATCTGTTTTCCTATATTGTATCGCTTTTTCTTACCTACCAATGTTTTCCATTTTTTAGCATCGCAGTAGAGTAAAAGTGCCTTTGACTGACTTAATGAGAGATTTGGGGACGTTCCATGCAACTTGGCTGTTTCTATCAGGGGAGAGGTGGCCACGAGTCAAAAAAAGGGAAGGGGGATTGGAAATGCTTACTAATAATAACGGCAGCTAGCGTGGTGTAGCAATTAGCGTGCTGGACTAGGATCTGGGAGACCCAGGTTCAAATCCCCCCTCTGCCATGGAGGCTTGTTGGGTGACCTTGGGCCAGCCATACATTCTCAGCCCTGGCCTACCTCACAGGGTTATTGTAAGGATAAAATGGAGGCTGAGAAGGATTTAAGCCTCTTTGGATCCCTTGTGGAGAGAAAGGTGTTGTATAAATGAAGTGAAGCGGTGGTGGGAAATACCATCATTTCTTTTCACATTTTTTCAATT
The DNA here is from genome assembly GCF_032191835.1 of Heteronotia binoei. Lineage (NCBI taxonomy): Eukaryota > Metazoa > Chordata > Lepidosauria > Squamata > Gekkonidae > Heteronotia > Heteronotia binoei. The sequence continues at coordinate 71,534,270 of NC_083235.1, forward strand.
TTTGTTTTTATATACAGCTGTGTGAGTAATAATAGAGACCATAGGTGAAGTCCCCCCCCCTTTTTTTCTTTAATAGTCTGTATAATTTTCATGATTTTAATTGTGCTTTGTTTGCAGGAAGCTCTATGAAGCTGTGTTTCACCAAAGAGATTCTGTTGCTTAGTATCACAACAGCCTATACAGGTAGAGTCAAAAGCACTGCTGTCTGAGGTTTGCCTGGGGCCTGAGAAAGGTGCTCTTTGTGTGGACAAGAGCGAGTCTCTCACCGAACCTGCCATCCTATGTCCGCTTCTCTTCCCTGAGTCTTCCTTTTCATATCTCCTCAAGGGTTTTGCGCATTCCCATTTCTGCTCCTTTTTCAGCCCCAGGATTTCACACTGCAGGCCCAGCGAACCACTGAAGGTGGTGGTGGAAAGCCGCGTGTAGAGCTGAGGCTTTCTTAACTGCAGAGAAAAAAAAGTCCATCTGGTTTTTGCTCTGAACATCTGCTTGTCTTAGCTGTCAAAGCTGCACTGGACAAAACTACACACAGAAAACTTTTGGCTGCTGTAGACATGTTATGGCTCCTTAGCCCGTTAAAGGATTACTTTTCAGCATCCTTGGGTGTTTTTTCCAGCCGCTGTAGGCAAGTTCTCTTACTATATTGGGACCCAGCAGAGAGTTGTGCTACAAGACTGCCATCTGGTGGTCACAAAAAAGAGTAGCTGTCATTCCTTAGGTTTGGGGGTGTGCAAAAAAAAAATCGGTATTTTTGGGGTTCTGGTATACTGAACCCAAAAAATACCAGTATTTTCTGAAATTCATGGATCCCAATATCGATATGGCGTTGGAATTTAGGATTTAAAAAAAAAACTGATTTTTTTTTTACTCCATTATACTCTATGGGGACTGTTAGTAAGGTATAATGGCGAATTGATCTGGGGCTCTGGATTGGGGGCCCCTGTTTTTTGAGAGAGAGGCACCAATCTGCAGCATAGCTGCTGCTGCTTCTCCTCAAACCTCATATTTGACAAAAGATTGGAGTAAGGGGTCCAATTCTGTGTATCCCCAATAAAGGTGCCCCATCCTCTGCTGAAAGCAGTGGTTTCTTTAAATGCATTCTCCAAGCTCCGCCACTGATACCAAGTTCTCTGTAAATGCCTACGCCTTCTCCAAGCACAGCGGTGGGACTCAGTAAGTTAACTGAGTTCACTCACCAAGTCATGTGGCCGTGGGGCTTGGTCTCTTTAAACGCCTCCCACCTTCTCCAAGAATGGGGGCAGCAGCAAGACTCAGCAAGTGAACTCAGAAGACATATGCCTTCTGGGTTTACTAGCTGACAGGACTTGGAGGACCATGGTCTCTTTAATTGCCTACCGCCTTTGTTAAGTGTGGCAGTGGCAGCAAAACACAGCAAGTGAACGCAGAAGGCGTATGCTGAGTCGGACTACGATGGCAAGGCTTGGAGGAGTAGGCGTTTACGGAGACTTCAGTCTCTTTAAATGTCTACTGCCACTGCCACTTGAAGGCTACTTGGAGGAAAGGGCTTCTCAGTATAACTGAACATACCCAAATAAAACCGAGGGGGGCGGGATTGGCTTTCTGGATGGATTAGCTGGAGCAGTAGTCAAATACAGATCTATGAAGACAGATCTCTGATCTACATTTGGCTTTAAAATACCCCCAAAATCAAGTAAGGCATTTTTTCTGGTATTTTTTAAAATTCAGACAAACCAAATACTCTTACTTAGGTGCAGTCGTATATTTGAGGTTTCCTCTCCAGACGCAAAGGCTCGGTGGGCAAGAACGGAGATCTGCAAGGCTGTACTACTTGTCTGTATAAAGAAACAGTAATTGCTTTTGTGGGGTGGGGAATAACTGTTAGTTTAGCGCACAGACTTACACATTGTTCTGCTATTTCTGTTATACTTTTCTTAATTATTAATATTGGATTTTTGACCACCCTTCCCAGAACTGGTCTCAGGGCAGTTGACAGTGATGTAAAAACCGGCCAAAAACAAGTAAAACCAAAATAGCAGGCAACAAAACCTTAGAGTCTAGAAAAACAAGATGTTTTCCAAGTTCAGAGTGGTGTTGTTATCTCTGGAAGAAGGTGGAAGTGGAGTGCTGATGTGGAATCGTTGCTACACTCAGCCAGATGCCTGATGGAACATCTCTGCCTTCCAAGCCCTGTGGAACTGTAATAAGTCCTACAGGGCCTTGATGGAACTTGGATGGAACAGTTGTGTGAACTGCAGGAATTGCTATTGCTATTAAGTGCTTGTTTGGGTTTTTAATGTTAATCTCTCCTTTGTGAGACTGAAATTCTCCTCAAGTAATCGCTTGCTGGGGGGGAAAGTGTAGATGACTGGGGAAGGCAATGGCAAACCACCCCGTAAAAAGTCTGCCGTGAAAATGTTGTGAAAGCAACGTCACCCCAGAGTCGGAAACGACTGGCGCTTGCACAGGGGACCTTTCCTTTCCTGTACTTAAGAGCCCCGCGGCGCAGTGCGTTAAACCTGCAGTACTGCAGTCCTAAGCTCTGCTCAGGGCCTGAGTTCGATCCCCGGCGGAAGCTGGGTTTTCAGGTAGCCGGCTTGAGGTTGACTCAGCCTTCCATCCTTCTGAGGTCGGTAAAACGAGTACCCAGCTTGCTGGGGGGGGGGGGGGAAGTGTAGATGAGTGGGGAAGGCAATGGCAAACCACCCCGTAAAAAGTCTGCCGTGAAAACGTTGTGAAAGCAGCGTCACCCCAGAGTCGGAACGACTGGTGCTTGCACAGGGGGGCTACCTTTTTAATCTGTCATAACTGCCCTAATAGCCCAGACTAGCCAGATCTCATTGATACTTGGATGAGAGACCTCCAGGAAAGACTAGAGCTGCTATGCAGAGGAAGGCAATGGCAAACAAGCTCTGCTCATCCCTTGCCTTGAAAATCTCACGGAGTTGAGCTTCATGGGATCGCCATGAGTTGGTTGTGACTTGTTGGCACGCTTTACCTTAGTCACGGCCGCTTCCACTAGGTGGTATGAATAGTGCTTATGGATAAAGCAGTTGTGCATAACCACATCTGAAAGAATGTTGTTTCTTTCAAGGTCTGGAATTAACATTCTTCTCTGGAGTGTATGGGACCTGTATAGGCGCTGTAGATAAATTTGGTGCTGAAGAAAAAAGCCTGATCGGGCTGTCTGGTATTTTTATCGGCATTGGGGAAATATTAGGTGAGTTTGCACGGAATATGATGCGGTTTAAAATAATTTTGCCCAATTGTACTATGTCTGTATATATTTTTGCATGTAGCTCACGGAACCTAGCAACGAGTAAGATGGGCCTGTTTAACATGGCGGTGCAACGCGTTTAAGTAGCAGCTGCGCTAGTCTTCAAGTCCGAGGTGGGGCAAAAACAGCCACGTTTTTATTTATTTAGTTTAAATATCGATATTCTTCTTCTCAACCAGAAGATCAGTTCCCAAGGTGGCTTACGATAAAAAATGGAAAAAATAAGGACATAAGAGAAGCCATGTTGGAACAGGCCAATGGCCATTCCAGTCCAACACTCTGTGTCACAGAAGAACTTAAGAGAAGCCATGTTGGATCAGGCCAGTGGCCCATCCAGTCCAACACTCTGTCACAGAAGAACTTAAGAGAAGCCATGTTGGATCAGGCCAGTGGCCCATCCAGTCCAACACTCTGTCACAGAAGAACATAAGAGAAGCCCTGTTGGATCAGGCCAGTGGCCCACCCAGTCCAACACTCTGTCACAGAAGAACTTAAGAGAAGCCATGTTGGATCAGGCCAGTGGCCCATCCAGTCCAACACTCTGTGTCACATAAGAACATAAGAGAAGCCATGTTGGATCAGGCCAACGGCCCATCCAGTCCAACACTCTGTGTCACAGAAGAACTTAAGAGAAGCCATGTTGGATCAGGCCAGTGGCCCATCCAGTCCAACACTCTGTGTCACATAAGAACATAAGAGAAGCCATGTTGGATCAGGCCAATGGCCCATCCAGTCCAACACTCTGTGTCACAGAAGAACTTAAGAGAAGCCATGTTGGATCAGGCCAATGGTCCATCCAGTCCAACACTCTGTGTCACACAGTGGCCAATAATTTATATATATATATATATATATATATATATATATATATATATATATATATATATATATATATATATATATATATATATATACATACACACACACACACACACACACACATATATATATACACACTGTGGCTAATAGCCACTGATGGACCTCTGCTCCATATTTTTATCTAACCCCCTCTTGAAGCTGGCTTTGCTTGTAGCCGCCACCGCCTCCTGTGGCAGTGAATTCCACATGTTAATCACCCTTTGGGTGAAGAAGTACCTCCTTTTATCCGTTTTAACCCGACTGCTCAGCAATTTCATCGAATGCCCATGAGTTCTTGTATTGTGAGAAAGGGAGAAATGCAGTAAATAATTAATTAGTGGGAAAAAATTAAAACATTCATATAAAAATCCATCAAAGCAAAAGGCAAAAACAAGAAAAAACACCAAGCAGCTAAAACCAAGTGTAAAGTAGAAGCATAGAGTTCGAAGGGACCTCCAGAGTCATCTAGTCCAACCCCCTGCACAATGCAGGAAATTCACAAATACCTCCCCCCCCCCACATACCCCAGTGACCCTTGCTCCATGCCCAGACAATGGCAGAAAACACCCTCCAGGATCCCTGGCCAAACTGGCATATAGAAAATTGCTTCCTAACCCCAAAGTGGTGATAGGCATTTCCCTGGGTGTGTAAGAAAGAGCCACAGGAAGCAAGCACTGAAGCAAACCTTCCTGGCCTCCTTCTTCTCAAAGGAGGAGAGTCCACCTGCTCCCAAGGCAGCCTGTTCCACTGGTTTTAACTGTCAGGAAGTTCTTCCTAATGTTGAGCCAGAAACGCTCTTGATATAATTACAAGCTGTTGGTTCTGGTCCGACCTATCTTCCCATGTGCTAAACAGATTAGCCTGTTCACTGGGGTGTGGAGCCCCAGATCCAAATCCCCACAGTGTCTTGAAGCTGACAATTGCTTTCTCTCAGCCTAACCTACAAAGACATTGTGAAGATAAAATGGAGGAGGGGGAACCATGTATGCTGTCCTGACCTCTTTGGAGGAAAGGCAGGATAAAAATGTGATTGGCAGGTGGCTCCTTCCTTAATCCCAAGAAGGCAGTGCTCAGAACTCCTTTCTGCTTGCTCCCTTCCCCCTTTGTGGTGCACATACAAGTTTTTAAAGGACACCTTTCTCTTTATGTTTGCAGTCCGAAATCTTGATACTGTGAATACGGAGTTTACTTAAAATTATTTTAACTTTCTTTCCTCTTTCCGGTTTTGTCCACAGGCGGAGGAATCTTTGGCCTCCTGAGCAAGAGCGACCGTTTTGGCCGGAACCCCGTGGTGATGTTAGGCATCGTCGTCCATTTTGTAGCCTTCTATTTGATATTCTATAACATACCAAATGATGCACCTGTGGCTTCCATTTATGGGACAGACAGCATAGCATACATGGAACCAAGGTATTGCCCCCTTGTGCTGAGTTGACAACCGAGTGACTAATCGGGGATTCAGTCTAAACCTCACTGAGTTCAGGTTGTCTTTTCTTTTCATGCTGAGACCCCTTTCTGCTAGCCAATAACGACATAAGGCAGTTTGTTCAAGTAAATTGCACACCTTGCAAGTGTAATAACTACTTACACATTGGGAATATCCCTTTTACTAGGCGAATGCAAGAAGGGTGCAGGTCCCAGAGACCTGCTATCACTGACCTAAATTTTCACAGCCTAAACATAATTCTTCAAAATGTATGAAGGAGGTTTACAAACGAAGTTTTAAAAATTATGTAGCCATCGGCTAGTTTTTCTGTTCACTCCATCGCTTAAAATGGTTGCATAGTCTCTAACATATGATGATAGACAGAACTGGTTCAGGGGAAACGGTAAGCGCTTGTTGCCTACTACTGTGTGATATTATTAAAAAGCCATTGTGGTGTTGTCATGAGAGATGGTCACCTCAACATCTATGAATCTTACTGTTCGAAAACATCAGCATTTGGTCCTGTTGTAAATTTAATGCAACGGCTTATTTCCTGTTGTGCCATCCAAGTGTGAAGAATAACATCGGGGAGAGTTTCATGTCAAACACTTATCATTCTTCCACTATTCCCAGACCCAAAAGGTTGCAGTTTGGTATATCAAAGTAACCTGCCTTAATTGCACTCAGATGGGAGGAGGAGCCTTGGTCTTCTTTGTGAATCATCTTTTGGATCTTGTTCTTGATTAGCTCACAGTGATTAAAGGGCTCACCTATATTTCTGCTAAAAAGGAAGTGGTGGCGACGACAAGCATAGACAGCTTCAAGGGGGGAATGATAAGCATATGGAGCAGAGGTCTATCAGTGGCTTTTAGCCACAGCTTATTGTTGGAACTCTCTGTCTGGAGCAGTGATGCTCTGTACTCTTGGTGCTTGGGGGGCACAGTGGAAGGGCTTCTAGTCCCACTGGTGGACCTCTTGATGGCACTTGGTTTTTTTGGCCCCTGTATGACACATAGTGTTGGACTGGATGGGCCATTGGCCTGATCCAACATGGCTTCTCTTATGTTCTTATGTGACACAGAATGTTGGACTGGATGGGCCATTGGCCTGATCCAACATGGCTTCTCTTCCGTTCTTATGTGAAACAGAGTATTGGACTGGATGGGCCATTGGCCTGATCCAACATGGCTTCTCTTATGTTCTTATGTGACACAGAGTGTTGGACTGGATGGGCCATTGGCCTGATCCAACATGGCTTCTCTTATGTTCTTATGTGACACAGAGTGTTGGACTGGAGGGGCCATTGGCCTGATCCAACAGGGCTACTCTTATGTTCTCATGTGACACAGAGTGTTGGACTGGATGGGCCATTGGCCTGATCCAACATGGCTTCTCTTATGTTCTTATGTGACCCAGAGTGTTGGACTGGATGGGCCATTGGCCTGATCCAACATGGCTTCTCTTATGTTCTTATCTTGCATCCATCTGGGAGAAGGAGGGAAGACAGAGGTTACAATAACATGTGAATCAACACACAAGGGGCTGAATAACATGTTACAATGGATGGGCCATTGGCCTGACCCAATCTCCCATGGGCCAAGAACCATCTTGCTACATCTCCTCCCTTTTGCTTTGTTACTGATGCTGACTTGAAAGTACTGCAATCTGCTTGTCTTCATATATGTATGTATATGTAGGAAGCTAGAGTTTTTAAACGTGCCTACTTGTATTACTTACGTTTAAACCTGAACCACTTTTAAAATTACTTTAAATAAAACTTACTGGGTTTATTGGTGTATTCTACTTCACGTGTGAGAGTCCTGCCCAGTCTTAGTCAGGCTACCAGAAAGAGACTAACAAAAGTTTATTCAGGATACGAGCTTTCATGTGTAGGTACACTTCCTCGGATACAATTGTATCCGAGGAAGCTCATACCTTAAATTAATGCACATGGAAGCTCATACCTTAAATTAACTTTTGTTGGTCTTAAAAGTGCCACTGGACTCAAAATTTGTTCTGCTTCAGAACAACATAACTACCCACCTGGATCTACCAGAAGAAGACTTGTTCCTGGGTCCCAGATGCGGGGACAGGGGAATCAAGGCATCCATGAGAAGGCGTGTGGAGTTGGGGAACTCCATGGTCTTCTGACAGGTTTAGTGATTAGAGTGCTGCACTAGGGCAGAACAGTGGAAGTTCATATCCCAGTTGCCATAAAGCTCCGCAAGTAACATTGGGCCTACCAATTAATTTCAACCAAATCTACGTCATAGGTTTGTATGCCTACCTGAGCTCCCTGGAGGAAGGAGAGAATAAAAATGTAACAGATTCTACTAAAGCATATAGCAGAATGTTAGTTAACACATGCTAAATATCTTTGCCATTAGAGTGCTGGATTAGGGCAGAACAATGGAAGTTCAAGTCCCAGTTGCCATAAAGCTCCATAAGGGTCATCACCTTTTTGAGCCTGTGGGCATGCTGCGTGCAGCCACAAGGTGGTCCCCCCAGAATGTGGAGCCAACCACAAAATGACTGCTGCAGCTTACCCCTCAGTACACAGTGGGCTGTGGAGGCCACTGTTGCTGCCCGAGCAGTGTTTTTGAAATCCTCGCAGCTCATCAGATCTCCAGTGGCCAATCAGAAATCTTGCTGGGCAAAAGTCCCACTTGGCCCCGCCCATTTTCTAAAAGCACTTGGCGGGCGCCAGGAAAAGTCTCAGCGGGCGCCACGGCACAGAAGGGCATCATGTTGGGGACTCCTGACCCTACACATTGAAACTTGGTCTCAACAGATGTTCAGTCACTAGCGACAAAATAAATGATGGTACAATTTGTATGTAATACTTTTCCTCCAGCAGTAGTTGTACATGCTTTGCTTAAGTTCATTGTGGTTGATGTGAGGCTCTTTTCCTTTTTTTTTTTTAGCAAGGAAGTGGCTATTTTTTGCAGTTTCTTACTGGGTCTAGGTGACAGCTGTTTCAACACTCAGCTCCTCAGCATTTTGGGGTACCTGTATGCAGAAGACAGTGCTCCAGCTTTTGCAATCTTCAAATTCATTCAGGTAATCTCTCTCACCAAATGGCGCAGCCAGATTGTTTTATTATATGTGTAGTTACTACTCTACTGGAATCATGCAGTAAATTATTAATTACCCATCAGTAAAAGGTTTTATGTGGGAACTTTAGAAGGAACCTTGATGACTACATAGCTTGCATAAATTAGGTGGCAGCTGTGACGGTAAGGTATGGGTTAAACAGAAAACTGAAGACGCATAGAGCCTGCGTCAGGTGACCTGAGGGTGGGGGCCAGGGTGCTCAGAACTCTCAGTGTGTGAGATTGACAGCTAACGGCTGAGGAGAGTTAGTTGGTGCCTGACAGAGCCGGAGAGAGTTAGTGCCTGTCAGAGTCTGAGAGAGTTGGTCTTTGTGGGAGCTGAGACAGTGGCTGAGGAGAGAAGCCAAGCTGACTGCTAGCTCTATAAAAGCAGCAAGGGGCTGTGTGTGACTAAGAAGGAGAGTCACGGTGAAGACCTGAATGGTCACAGACACATGCACATATCTCTTAAGAGCTAGAGAGGTGGTTGAGGGAACATATGTGGGTCTGGAAGTCTGAAGGGCTGGGAGTAGAGGCTCCAGTCGACTTGTGAGAGACTTGGCACATTACACCCAAGAGGCCAGCCTTTGCTAGTGTTGGAGAGTGTTTGTATAGGAACTGTGAACCTGAGAGACCTAGGAAAAAGAAAGACATTATAAAGCCTGAAGTGACTGAGCAACTTATTAACTGCATGAGATACATGATAGCCTATGTAAATATCTCCCATATCCCCAGTTGAAGACTTTGTGTTTAAAATAAATATCTGTGGTTTACGTTAAAGTTCTCTGGTGCCTTTAATTTGGGAAAACCGTCAAAGCTGCCGCGGTCCCCTACGAATTAGAATTATATATCCATCTGAAAACAAAACCCCCGAAGAGACTAGAAGAGAGAAATCCATATCATACCCACCCCTTTGAGTTCTATAGTCCTGAGGCGAAAGTTTAAAAAGGAAGAACTGAGGAGAAACGGAGGGGCTGCGGTAGCTGTAAACAGCACATAGAAGCGATCCAGTGGGACCGTGAGGCGGGTGCTGTTATAGCAGCAAAAGGCCAAAGCCCTCACACTAATGGGATGTTTGGTTACCTAAATTGGATTTTTTTTTTTAAAAAAAAGACAATATTGGGAAAATGAAAATAGGGATTAAAAAATGAATAGAATGCATACATTTCCGGATGTGCTATATAGGGGAGTTTAAGGGGGACTCACAGGCAGCGCCAGTTCCAGGTTGGAGAGTCCCTGGGCAGGCAGGACCTTCCCCCCCCCCGTACTCCCTTCTCCTTTCCCTTCCACCTGCTTTCTCCCTCACTCTCCCAGCCTTCCCATAATTGCTTTTACTGCTTTTTTCTCATCCTTCTCTTCCCCTCCCACCTCTGCCACCACTTTCTCCCTCCCATCACTGCATTCTCCGCCCCCCTTCTCCTTCTTAAGACCAACTGCTTTCTCCATCCCTCCCCCAACACTCACATTGGCATTGCTTTCTCCCCCTCTCCTCTTCTGTTCAACTATAACTTCTTAGGATTGTATTAGTTTTTTGAAAGTCGTGATGTATTTAGGTGTATACCTCCCTTCTCTATGGGGGAAGGGGGCAGTTTGGCTTTTCTGTGCCAGGCCACATTGTGCAGGGTTTATGGATCTATGCTCAGGCCAAGTTTGGAATTGGATATGTGTTTATATATGGAATTAGATATATGGTTATTAGGAGCCCCGTAGCATAGAGTGGTAAGCTGCAGTGCTGCAGTCCAAGCTCTGCTCAGAACCTGAGTTCGATCCTGGTAGAAGCTGAGTTCAGGTAGCCAGCTCAAGGTTGACTCAGCCTTCCATCCTTCCAAGGTCGGTAAAATGAGTACCCAGCTTGCTGGGGGTGTAAAGTGTGGATAACTGGGGAAGGCAATGGCAAACCACCCTGTAAAAAGTCTGCCATAAAAATGTCGTGATGCGATGTCACCCCAGAGTTGGAAACAACCGGTGCTTGCACAGGGGACTACCTTGACCTTTATATGGCACTACTTATTAACATAGATGAAATAGAGAATAGTGCAAAGGCCATCAAGCGGTCATGCAAACTGGGAAATGAAACAGTAGTGTTGGATTTCATGCAGAAGCAGTGAAGATAATAATAGGCAAACTCATATTGGAAATTACCTTGGATTAAGTAGCGTCCTGTTAGATGTGGATGACCATATGCTGCCAAGGTTGATTTCAGAAAGATTTCACAAGCTAAAGAGGTAACTTAGGAAAGGAATGTACGCCCTGGAATGTTATTAAAAGCAAATGCCTCTAAAGTGGAGTGGGTATGTCACTAACCATATGTTCCTCTCTTCCCTGCTTTCCTTTTCAGTCTGTCTGTGCAGCCATCGCATTTTTCTACAGCAACTACCTGCTTCTTCAGTGGCAGCTCTTGATTATGGCTGTGGTTGGATTCTTTGGGACAATTTCCTTTTTCACGGTGGAGTGGGAAGCCCCAGCCTTTGTTGCCAAGAATTTACATTACAGCAGCATTTAAGAAAAGCCTTTTCAATCACCCTAGGACAGCATTCACATGCAAACACACATCCGTTTCTTGAAATGAGTTGCTAACATTTGCAATTAGAGAAGCATGTTTCAAGGAAATCCGGTTTCCACCTGAGAACAACTATTACTTGGCATGGAACAAGTAAGCCCCCAAATTTTGTTTTTAATCAAATAGTGCAGATGTGAAGGTTTGTTCACTACAGGGTGGAGGAAGAGGGACTTGGAAATCAGAGCATCAGGATATTCTTTGTATCATTGCCACTTGCTGAGTGCCTGCATCTCAGGCTTATGACCACTGATTGCGGAAATCATGCCCTTCTAAAAATAATTACGTTGCTATTTTGGCTTCAGTTACGTATGTCTGAAATTTTGATCCAGCTGTCTACTAAGAATTTTTTCCTGTTTGGGCTTAGGTACACTGCAACACAGATATGGAAGACTAATTTGTTTCATGGATTTGTGCAGAAATTGTACGCAGGTTCTAAAGTTTCTTCGTTAATTTGCCAGCCCCATTTTCTCTTGAGACATTTACTTTACAAGATGAAGTATTATTTATGTTGGAAAAAAAAGAATGTAGCATAAGGAAATTAAAAATTTTTGCACAAGCTGTTTTTGCTAATTTTATGTAGTCTAATCAGAGGCAAAAATTGTTAAGATCCCAATCCTCTGAGGCTATTTATCTTCACTCAGGATCAAGTTTATTATTATTTTGGTGCTATAAGACTGTGTAAGAAATGGTTTCTGAAGACCCCTAATCACATTATCATAACGCATCTATAAATATGTAAATACCTTGGCGGCATAACTGAGTTCACTGGGACTTGTCATGTGCATAAAATTACCTGAATGCATGAATTTGGTGTGAGATTAAGGAAAGTGCCATGAATTGTTTTAGCCCCATTCACTTCTGTTCATTGATTAGTAACAACCTCTAGGCACAGTCTTCTCTTAGTGATATATCATTAGTTCACATTTTAATGTGTCCGTAGAATAAGACAGTGGCTTGGATCTAAAGTAGCATTTCTGCAGGTGCAAGGATTTCTGTACATGGAGCAGACAGTCCCTCCCTCTGCTGTATCCTGAAATCTCCCCCCAACCCCCTTTCAGGCTGTAACAAGACAGAGGAGGCAAGGAAGTAGCATTCTTTAAGCAGAAATCCTTGTGCCATGGAAATGCTAGAATAGCATTCAGGACAACAATTGTGATTTTACCTTCGTCAAGCCAGGGAGAAACACTACGAGAGCAACGGAAACATAATTTGGAGGCCACTTTAAATGTGTTGGATTTCCTGTACTGAAAGCTTGCCTGTACATGTTTTCTTAGAAATAAGCCCCCTCTGTGTTAAATGAGGTTCACACAATTATGTGTGGGTAGGGTTGCTGCCTTAATGTGTAAAAATAGGAAAGTGTATGACATTCATGTATGACAATCGCACACGTTTTGTTACATGTATATGCACGCACACCGACATACTCTCTCTCTCTCTCGGCTTGACTTCGCGAACGAAGATTTAAGAAGGGCGCAGTAGTCCACGTCTGCTGCAGGCTCGCTGGTGGCTGACAAGACCAATGCGGGACAGGCAGATCCGGCCACAGTGGCTGCAGGGAAAAGTCTGATTTGGGGTTGGTGCTGTAGCAGTGCGATTCTTCCTCAATCTCCTTTTGTCCTCAAGACCAGCTATGCGTGCGTTCTCAAAGGAAGAGACAGCCTGGTGGATGGTGTGCCTCCATGCTTTGCGATCTGAGGCTAGGTCAGACCACTGGTGATGGTTGATGCGACAGGTGCCAAGGGATTTCTTCAAGGAGTCCTTGTACCTCTTCTTTGTTGCCCCTCTATTTCGATGGCCGGTGGAAAGTTCGCCATACAGAGCAATCTTGGGAAGGCGGTGGTTTTCCATCCTAGACATATGCCCTGCCCAGCGCAGCTGCGTCTTCAACAGCAGTGCCTCGATGCTTGTAACCTCCGCCCTCTTGAGGACTTCAGTGTTGGTCACAAAGTCACTCCAGTGGATGTTAAGGATGGTGCGAAGGCAGCGCTGATGAAAGCGCTCAAGGAGTCGCAGGTGATGACGGTATAAAACCCACGATTCAGAGCCATAGATGAGGGTTGTCATCACAACCGTTTTGTAAACATTGACCGACATACAGTGCTATGGAAAATGTAGTTCAGGGGTTATCCAGAACAAATTATCATTGGCTTATATTAATTTTCTCTAGATTATTATGGAATAAAAGATGTGAAGATTGCCTGCACAATTTGTTCCGAGGAAATAATTTCCCCAGAACATTGCTGGAAGGGGGAGCAAAGAACTGTCGTTCTGGGCAGAGGATTTAAAATGACGCTTCTGGACGAGTGGGTCCCTTGAATTTAGTGGATCTGCATAAAAAAGACTGCAGGATTACATGTAGAGCCTTTTCAATGTATAGTGGAAGTTTGCCTTTTGCAGGCTGATGCTCTTGTTGGGCTTGTGTTCTTTAAATACAATTACATAATCAGACCAGAAAACAAGCTTATTTTTGCAAATAAGCTTCACTGTTGTTACGAGCGATAGAAAGTGACTACAAGGCTGCAGCGTAGTGTGCATTTACTTGGGAGTAAGCCCAATAAGCCCTATTAAAAGCAGTGGGATTTATAACTGAACAAACATAGTTTTGGGAAGAAGACTCCGGTTCTAAGCCTACTTGCCAGGAAGCAACTTCTATTCCACAAGATCCAAAACCAGAGTATAACTTGTATTCGTCTCAAGAGGACATGCTTTCTCCCTGAACACATTTGATTAGACTGTAGAGCCTCAAACTGTTTCAAAGGCAGCCAGTTAATTGTAAAAGATCTAATAATATAAATATAGAGGGCTATTTTCCCCCAGGGGGAACGTGGTAGAATGGAGTTCCAGAACCTCTTCATGGAAACGGAATTCTCAAAAATGTTTAAAACCTGTGTGTTTCTCTTTCATTTCCCTCTTGAGAGTTTCGGCACCTCTTTTTCCAGAAAAAAGCCCTGTAAATGTATATAGGTTGTGTGAATAATGTGACCCATGGAGCACTTTTAAGGTGTCCAGCAGCTCCTGCACTGCATCCATTATTCCCTGCACTCTTCTGCCTGAATTTCACCTTGGAGGCAAAACCAAGTCTGTCACAGATATTCAGCCAAATTTTTAATTCTGCAGCAAATTGTGCTGCCAAAGCAGAGTTCCAACAGTAAGAACATAAGAGAAGCCATGTTGGATCAGGCCAACGGCCCATCAAGTCCAACACTCTGTGTCACACAGTGGCAAAAAATTTTACATACACACATACACTGTGGCTAATAGCCACTGATAGACCTGTGCTCCATATATTTATCTAAACCCTTCTTGAAGGTGGCTAACTTGTGGCCGCCACCACCTCCTGTGGCAGTGAATTCCACATGTTAAGCACCCTTTGGGTGAAGAAGTACTTCCTTTTATCCGTTTTAACTTGTCTGCTTGTCTTGTAAATAATACCTCTGATATCACTCCAGCTCCCATTTTGGCTATAATAACTTTGAGAATCTCCAGAAGAGCATAAATACATCCCCTCCCCCAAAGAATGCCTGGCCTCACCACTGCACACTTTCAAGTCTCAGTGCAGCAAATATTTGAGAGCAGCTATAAAAGCACTGGACAGATTTACAGAGCCAGTTTGGTGTAGTGGTGAAGTGTGCGGACTCTTACCTGGGAGAACCGGGTTTCATTCCCCACTCTTCCACTTGCACCTGCTGGAATGGCCTTGGGTCAGCCATAGCTCTAGCAGAGGTTGTCCTTGGAAGGGCAGCTGCTGTGAAAACCCTCTCAGCCCCACCCACCTCACAGGATGTCTCTTGTGGGAGGGGGAGGAAGGGAAAGGAGATTGTGAGCCACTCTGAAACTCTTCAGAGTGGAGGGCAGGATATAAATCCAATATCTTCTTCTTCTTATATAGTGCTGATCGTGAAAGCCCCTTTGGGGAAAACGGTATTGCAGAATCAGTCCATATTGATCAGCCTCTGAAATATGTCCAGGTTAGCTTTGTATTTATACCTGGAGGTTCTTGTATTTTGGTACACTTAGTGCAGCTTAGGATCAGTTCTGAAAAAATATGGAGGGACAAACATCCTTCATTCACTTCAACATTTTGTGTGGAGTTTCGGATTAAGTAAGAGATGCCTTTGGTGATTTTGAAATTAGTATGCCACAAAGACCCTTCGGCGTGTGAGAAAGGGCCATGAGAACTAAGCACTGATGCAACTTTCTTGTCCTCGTGATCTGTTTAAGTTCACAGAATCAGATGACAATATAGCCTCTGTTTAAAAACCTTCAACGAAGGAGAGGCTACAACCCACTGAGGAAGCCTGTTCCACTAAGGAACCACTCTCACTGTTCTTCCTAATGTTAAGTCAAAAACTCTTCTGATTCAATTTCAACCTGTTGGTTCTGGTTTGACTTCCTTGAGGCAACAGAAAACAACTCCACACCATCCTCTCTAGGACAGCCCTTCCAGTACTTGAAGATGGTTATCATATCGCCTCTCAAATGTCTCCTCTCCAGGCTAAACATACCCAGCTCCTTCAGCCTTTCCTTATAGGACTTGGCCTCCAGACCTCTCACCATCTTCATTGCCCTCCTCTGGACATGTTCCAGCTTGTTTATATTCTTCTTAAATTGTGGTGCTCAAAACTGAGCACAGTACTGTAGTCGGACCCGGAGCCAGAAAGTTTTAGGTGGGGGGGCCCAGGGAATAAAATTTCAGGTGGAGGAGCCCGCTGCAGCCCCCGTTCGCAGCCCCTGCTCTCTCCGTGGCTGCTACTCTGGTGGCCCCCAATCTCCCCGCAGCTCTGGTGGCCCCTGCCCCCCTCTGTGGCACCTCCCCCACCCACCTACCAACTGAAACATCAGCTCCTGGGACTCTTTCAAGGCCACCTCCCCTGCCCCATCAATTAGCTGATCAGCAGGAAAAGCGGCACCAAGGCCGAGCCACTAAAAAAGTGCCCACCACTGCTGCCTTCTCCCCACTTCCTCCCCAGATCGTTGCTTTTCCCACCAATTAGCTGATCAGCGGGGGGGGCAGGTGGCCTTGAAAGAGTCCTAGGAGCCGGCGCTTCAGTTGGTGGGTGGGTGGGAGGCACCATGGAGGGGGGCGGGGGCTGCCAGAGCGGCCAGACCACCAGGAGGAGCCATACAGGTGGAAGGGGTTTTTTGGTGGAGCAGCCACCCCCACCCCCACGGGCCTGACTATAGTACTCTGGTCTAGCCAGAGCAATGTAAAATGATACCATTACTTTGTGTGATCTGGACACTATACTTCTGTTAAAGAAGCCCAAAATCGCTTTTGCCTTTTTAGGTACTGCATCACACTGCTGACTCACGTTCAGTGGATCTAGTGTATCATGTTCAGTGGATCTAGGGGTCCACTAAGACCCCTGGTTCCTGTCACGGGCTGGGGCCAGGTCAGCCAAAGTCCAGGGGCAGTCCAAGGTCTGTAGCTGGTGAGCAAAGAGGGTCCAAGGCGCCAAAACCAAATCACAGTCCAGGTATCACAGGTCAGGGGTTCAGAAGCCGAAGTCAGGGGGTCCAGAAGTCAAAGCCGAAGTCAGGGGGTCCAGAAGCCAAAGTCAAAAGCCGAAGTGGATGCTAGAACGTCAGGTAAGTGACTAGTTGCTTCCACAAAGCCTCCTCCCAAAGCCCACAGCTATATAGCCCTCTGCTGTCTGTTGCCCATTTGGGCTAATTGCTGGCTCAGAGAGGCAGCCAGGATCCTGCTGAGACTCACGCATCCAGAAGGGCCAGAATCCTTTCAAAACTCAGGGCTCAGGGAGCGTCTTGCTTGTGAGCGTGTCGCCCTCCTCCGATCCCTGAGGTCCTGACGAAGGCGGTCACGCACACGAGCCACCCGAGAGGGCGAGGCAGGGGGGCTTGGATCTTCTTCAGCAGGAGGCAGGGGCACTGGTGCAGGTGGCAGGGGCACAGTTTCTTCTGCAGGCTCAGCTTCTTCTGCAGGGTCCCCAGTACCCATGACAGTTCCTTTTTGCATATACTACTGTCAAGATAAGTCTTACAAGAGGTTTCAAAATTGGGGAACCCCCCCCCCATAAAAATACAATTGCAGCAGCCTAGCCATCCAGGAGTGCCGTTGTCTCATAGAGGAGACCATCACACTTGTCAGCCAAGTGCCTGGGGAACGTCCCCGTCTTACTTGCCCTGTGAAATGGCACAGATGTTATTTGGCACCAGGTGGGAGACAAGGCAGAAAAAGCCCTGGCCCTAATTCAGGACAGCTGGATGTCACACAGGCTGGGGACCACCAGGAAGGTTTTTTATCTCCTGAGCGTAAAGCTCTTCTGGAGATATACCAGAAGAGGCAGTCCAGAAAGCACACGTGTCCCAAGTTGTTAAGGGCTTTAAAGGTTAACATCAGAACCTTGAACCTGATCCAGTATTCCTCTGGAAGCCAGTGCAGCTTGCACAGCACAATTGAATATGTGCCATATGACAGGTTGAATATGTGCCATATGGCAGGGGGTCCCAGTAAAGATCCAAGAGGCCACATTCTGGATCAATTGGAGTTTCCAGGTTAGTCTCAAGGGCAGCGCTACATCACAGTAGTTACAGTAGTCTAGTCTGGAAGTGACTGTTATGTGGTTTACCGTCGCTAGGTCAGGGCAAGACAGGTAAGAGGCCAGTTGCTGACTTGGCGCAGCTGGAAAAATGCCAGTCACAAAACATTTATGAAAGGCACTTGATGAAATGATTTTAGAGGGCCATCTGTGTTGATCTGCAGTACAACAGAGTCGAGTTCAGAGTAGAGATCAGCAAGAGTTTCAGGATGTAAG
The DNA here is from genome assembly GCF_032191835.1 of Heteronotia binoei. Lineage (NCBI taxonomy): Eukaryota > Metazoa > Chordata > Lepidosauria > Squamata > Gekkonidae > Heteronotia > Heteronotia binoei. Next base: position 71,552,238 of record NC_083235.1, read on the forward strand.
TGTTGAGAGTCAAAGCTCCCTTCGTCAGATATGAGTAGGAATGGAGAACTCTGCGTCTTTATATCCCAGTCAGAAGGTGGGAGGAGTGTTGTGTCTTTAAAGGTTGCAAAGGGTATAATGCATATTGTAATGAGCTTGATTAGCACAGAGGAGAAATGCTCGGGGGCATTTCTAAATATAACATTGCTGAAATATTCCCTTAGGCCACCACGACCTATGCAACGGCCTCTACAGTCCGGCAGGCCCAGTTTGTCTTGTAGTAACAATTACCTCTTGTGCGTTTCATGACTTCTTTTAGGTTTATAGTTTTCTGTTTGTTTTATGTGAGCTGAATGGTTTTTTTTTTTAATTGTGTGTTATGCTTCACAAATGTTTTAGGCTGATAAATCACAGCTCTGCCCATGAGTGGAATGCATCAATATGAGGTGAGATAATCCAACGAGGACTCAAGGGTACTGAACATTTTCCTCCAAGGATTGCTAAAGCTGAATCATCTATGACATGTATATCGTATGCGGCAATACTTGCATCTTGCTCACCATATCCTACCCTGTAGACCAGGGGTGGCCAACGGTAGCTCTCCAGATGTTTTTTGGCCTACAACTCCCATCAGCCCCAGCCAGCATGGCCAATGGTTGGGGCTGATGGGAGTTGTAGGCAAAAAACATCTGGAGCGCTACCGTTGGCCACCCCTGCTGTAGACTATTCCCTGTCTACAGGTAGAGCTCAGCAAGTGAAGAAGATGAAGATAAGAAGATATTGGATTTATATCCCGCCCTCCACTCCGAAGAGTCTCAGAGCGGCTCACAATCTCCTTTATCTCCCTCCCCCACAACAGACACCCTGTGAGGTGGGTGGAGCTGAGAGGGCTCTCACAGCAGCTGCCCTTTCAAGGACAACCTCTGCCAGAGCTATGGCTAACCCAAGGCCATTCCAACAGGTGCAAGTGGAGGAGTGGGGAATCAAACCCGGTTCTCCCAGATAAGAGTCCGCACACTTAACCACTACACCAAACTGGCTCTGCCATTTTGGAGCTGCCATTTATTATGCCAGGAGTCAAACCAGCTAATGGTCCATCTAGTCTAGGACTATCAGCACTAAATGTACAGCAATTTCAATCCTGCTTGCTCTAAATCAGGGATGTCAAACATGCGGCCCGGGGGCTGAATCAGGCCCCAGGAGGGCTCCTATCAGGCCCCCGAGCAACTGTCTGTCATCTTCTTCCTTCTTCCTCTGTCTTGCTTCCTTCTGCATAGCAGCTTGCTTTGCAAAGCTTGCTCAATCACACAGGAGCTACAGAGCAAAACATCTGTTTTCCTCATTAACTGAGGCTCTTCCCTTGGGGAGGAATAGCTTGCTTTGCCAGGCCCTCTCAATTGCACAGCAGAGCTACTGAGCCATGCCTCTCTTCCTTCAATTGGCTGAGGCTCCTTCCCCTCTTGGTTCCCTGGGGAAGGAAGGAAAGAGCCAGAGCTTCTTTTGCCCAGTTCCCTGGATCGCACGGAAGAGATAAAAAGACAGCACCATTAAGGCCAACAAGTGCTAACGTCTTAATCATGTTTTATTTTAAGTTTTTTTTTAAAAAAAAATCTTTGTGTCCTTTATAAAGTTTATATCTCTGCTACCTAATATTAAATAGGAACACACACGGCCCGGCCTAACATGGCGCAGCAAGGTCTCATTTATGTCAGATCCATCCCTCATAACAATTGAGTTTGACACCCCTGCTCTAAACTTTTTCAGCCCTGCTTGGAAGTGCTAAGGGCTAAAATTTGAACTTCATGCAGTCCATGCATGCAGTGGGACTTAACTACTATGTCCCAATGTGTAATGTACTGGGAGACGAGACGTGGTGAAGACTTCAGGCTTTATTCGCTAGTACATTACGGAACTGGGGAACACGCGGCCGGGTCCGCCAATATATACAAACACCCCGGAACAACCCCCCTGCTGGCCAGCCCAATCCTGGCCAGTTAAACTTCCCGCGCTTGACATTGATTGGCCGTGACTTTCCCCGCGCTGTGCCTGGTCGCCCGAGGATGCGCGGCGCGTGTGTAGAGTCCGATACTCTACACTCCTCCCCCCCTAGTTCAGACCACATAGTCCCGGAGGTATGCTGGTGCTCTCCGTTCCCGTGTCGATCTCCTCGGGGTCGCTCGTGGAGCTGGGTCTGGTTCTGGTGTGGGCGATGCTGCTCTTGGTTGTGGGACGCTGGGGTCTGCTTCTGGCTCCGGCTCTGATTCGGTGTCTCTGGGGGCATCATAAGTAGGTAGTTCCTGTATTGGCGGGGCCCCCTCCGGCGCTTCTGTTGCTAGCTGTTCTCTATTCCCTGCCTCCTCCATTTCCTCGGGTAGGGTGCGGCGGCGCAGCTGATCTATGTGCCGTCTTAGTACCTGGCCCCCCTCGGTGGTCACCTCGTATGACCTGGAACCTGTCACCCTAAGGACTCTCCCCGCGACCCAATCGGGGCCGCTTGCGAAGTTCTTCGCGTATACAGGGTCACCCGGAAAGAACCCCCGCACTGCCTCCCGGACCTCTGGGGACCCGCGGACCTCGGGGGCCCGGTCTGGGTGCAGCCTGTCTAGACGGGTTGTCAGTTTCCTCCCCATGAGCAGTTCCGCGGGGCTGGATCCCGTTATAGGGTTTGGGGTGATCCTGTTGTGGAACAGGAAGGCTGAGAGGCGGTGGTCCCAATCCCCATGTACTATTCTCCCCAGTGCTTCCTTGGTGGTCCGCACCATCCGCTCCGCCTGGCCGTTGGTTGCCGGATGGAATGGTGCGGACCTTATGTGTCGTATGAGGTACCTCTCCGTGAACTCCCGGAATTCCCGGGAGGTGAAGGCCGTTCCGTTATCCGTCACCAGGGTGTCTGGGATCCCGTGCGTGCATAGGACCTTCCTGAGTGCTCGGACGGCTGCCGCCGTGGAGGTTGAGGCTACCGGAATCACCTCTAACCATTTTGTGTAGGCATCCACAAGTATAAAAAAGATCTGGCCCTGATACGGGCCGGCAAAATCTAAGTGGAGGCGGGACCATGGCCGCCTGTTAGACTCCCATCTGTGGACCGGGGCTGACGGGGGATCGGGCCGGGATTCTTGGCAGGGTTGGCACCTCCTCACCCACCCCTCAATTTCCTCATCCATGCCCGGCCACCACACATAACTACGGGCCAGGGCTTTCATCCTCACGATGCCCGGGTGGGTCTCGTGGAGGTCTTCCAGTACCTGTTTGCGCAAGGGGGGGGGAACCACCACCCGGCTGCCCCAAAGCACGCACCCCTTGTGTGTCGATAGCTCGTCCTTCCTGGACGCGAACGGTCTGAACACTTCTTCCACTTTGCCTGCCGGCCACCCCCTCCCCACCCAGTCCCTGACCCGTGCCAGGATGCGGTCCCTCCCTGTCGCCCGGGCTACCTCTGCCGCGTGCAGTGGGCGCTCAGGGAGAGATTCAATGAGCATTACCCCATGTGCGGGGGCGGGATCGGGTTCTGTTATGGGGAGCGGCAGGCGGCTGAGGGCATCGGCGTGTCCCATGGCTTTGCCCGGGCGGTGTACCAGTTCATACGTGTAGGAGTTCAGGAACTGGTTCCACCTCAGGACCCTCTGGGATAGGATTTGGGGGGTCTGACGGTCTGCCGCCAGGAGGCCCAGGAGCGGCTTGTGGTCAGTGGCGATGGTGAAACGCCTACCGTAGAGGTAGTCGTTGAACTTGTGCACCCCCGCCACGATCGCCAGGGCCTCCTTATCGATTTGAGCGTAGTTCCGCTCCGCTGGGGATAGGGTCCGTGAATAGTATGCTACTGGCACTTCCCTCCCGTCCGGGAGTTGGTGCCCCAAGACCGCTCCCACCCCGTAGGGGGAGGCGTCGCAAGCCAGGATCAGTGGCAGGGTTTCATCATAGTGGTGCAAAACCGCGTTCGAGACCAATAGGTCCTTGACTGCCTGGAACGCCGCGGCTTGGCGCTTCCCCCAGACCCACGGGGCTTGTTTATCAAGCAAACGGTGTAACGGTTCCGCCACGGCGGCCTTGTGGGGCAGGAACGAGTGATAAAAATTCAGCAAACCCAAAAAACTTTGTAGCTCCGCTTTGCTTTTGGGAGCGGGGGCCTGCACAATGGCCCTAGTCTTGTCCTTAGTCGGGTGAATTCCCGCCGCGTCCACGGCGAATCCCAGGAACTCCACCCGCGGAACCCCCAACAGACATTTTTCCTTCTTCACTTTCAACCCCGCCGCTTGGAACCTCCGGAGGACCTCTCGCAGGCGGCCTTTGAACTCTTCTTCGTTCGGGGCGGCGATTAAAACATCATCGAAGAAGGGTTGCACTCCGGGAATTCCTTTAAGGAGAGAGTCCATTATGCTTTGGAAAATTCCCGGAGCCACGCTCACCCCGAACTGCAATCGTTTAACTCTAAACGCCCCCCTGTGGGTCACGATCGTCTGCGCCTCTGCTGTCTTAGCGTCGACTGGCAGTTGCTGGTATGCCTGTGCTAAGTCCAGCTTGCCAAAAACCCGTGCCCCTGCGAGTGTCGATAGTACATGGCTGACTACGGGGACTGGATACGGGTTATCCTGGAGCGCTTTGTTGATCGTGCACTTGTAGTCAGCGCAGATCCTTACGTCCCCGTTCGGTTTCACTGGCGTTACAATGGGGGTCTCCCAAGCCGCATAAGTTACAGGCTCCAAGACGCCCTGGGCCGTGAGGCGGTCCAGTTCTGCCTCAATTTTCGGCTTTAGGGCAAACGGGACGCGCCTCGCTTTGAGCCGTATGGGCCGGACCATGGGGTCAATCGGTAGGGTGATGGGCGGCCCCTTGTAGCTCCCCAGGGACCCATCGAAAACCTCGGGGAACTCCTGGCAGACCCCTTCGAAGTTGCTGGCCTGCACGTGCTCCACCCCTACCAGCTTGATCCCCAGTGGTTGGAACCAAGCTAACCCCAGAAGGGTGGTCAGTTGGCGCTTGACCACCAGTATGTCTAGGGGCCCCTTAAAGCTTCCCCTCTCCACATGCACCTGGGCCCACCCCACGACGTGAACCGGGTTTTTCTGGAAGTCCCTCAGTACGAAATCCGCTGGCCTCGTTTGGAGGCGGCGGCGGGGGCATAGTCTCGTAAGGGTCTCTTCTGAAATTATGGAGATCGAGGAACCCGAGTCTACTTCCATGACGCAGGGGGCGCCCTCGATCCGGACAGACATTTTGACCTTGTCCGGGGCTGCGAGGGGCAAGTTCAGTACCTGCAAGCTGGTGGATGCCGTCGTGTGGGTGTCCATGGAATCGTGATGCGCGGACGGTGGTCGACGGCTGCTCTTGGCCCGGCAAGCCCGGGCGATGTGGCCCATCTTCCCACAGCTTCTGCAGTCCAGGTTTCGGTACGGGCAGTCCCTCCTTTCGTGGGGGTCGCCGCAGCTGGCGCACTTGGAGCTGGGGTTGGTGGGGGCCCTCTCCGTCGCTCGTTGTCTCGCGGGGACCCGAGTTTCTGTCCTCTGTGGCCGTCGGAGCTGGAACGCTTCTTCCTCTGCTCGGTCCTCTGGTCCCATTTCTTCTTGGTGAACTGCCTCTCCCCGCGGCTGGCCATACGCCTTGGTGGCCCTCTCGAACGCCGTCGCCTCGTTGAAGGCTTGTTGTAGGGTGAGCTCCTCCTTTGCGAAGAGCTTCTGCTGCAGCCGCTCGTCTCGGAGGCCCCAGACGAAACGGTCCCTCAGGGCTTCGTCCCTCTTGTCGAAACTGCAGTTCCCGGCGATCTGCCGAAGGGCCGCCAGGTAGACCGCCGCTGTCTCCCCCGACTTCTGGTCCCTCTTGTGGAAGAGGAATCGGCGGGCGACGATGGACGGTTGGGGTGAAAAGTGGCCCGTGAGGAGTCTCACGACCTCCCCGTAGGTCCTCTCAGTCAGCTTCGCCGGAGCGGAGAGACCCCGTGCGATCTCGAAGGTTTCTTCTCCACAGACGCTCAGCAGGACGTCTCTCTTCCTGTCGTCATCTTCGATCAGGTTCGCACGCAGGTAGCATTCGACCCTTTCTGTGTAGGTCTCCCATCTCTCGGGGTGCTCCGGGTTGAACTCCGCAAGATGGCCCGTCGTTACACTTGGGTTCGCCATGGCGGCGGCGGGCTGTGCGATCCTGCGGTCTCCGTCTTCCTCGTCTCCGGCCAGGTCTGGTTCCCCTCGGGCGGCCGGACCTAGCTCGATCCCATCCTCGTCGCCAGTGTAATGTACTGGGAGACGAGACGTGGTGAAGACTTCAGGCTTTATTCGCTAGTACATTACGGAACTGGGGAACACGCGGCCGGGTCCGCCAATATATACAAACACCCCGGAACAACCCCCCTGCTGGCCAGCCCAATCCTGGCCAGTTAAACTTCCCGCGCTTGACATTGATTGGCCGTGACTTTCCCCGCGCTGTGCCTGGTCGCCCGAGGACACGCGGCGCGTGTGTAGAGTCCGATACTCTACACAATGGAAATAAGAGTTCATACATCTCTAGCAGATAAGCCATGCAACCCAGATGAAAGTGCCACAAAGCAGAACTAAGCACAGTCCCAGAAATACTAAATGCAACAGGGCATTCAGCGCAATCAGATAGCAGCTTAAGCAAATGGATCTTGCCATACTGTCTGTCCACTGGGCTGGGCACCCGTTACACACATCTGATGAAGTGGACTCTGGTTCTTAAAAGGTTATGCTGGAATAAATTGTGTTGGTTTGTAGGATGCCAGAATACTCCCTATTTATTTCCTCCCGTCCCTCGAGTGATTCAGAAGATCAAGGATCACACGTCCTGTGTTCTGGTTGTACCCTGGTGACTGAGGCAACCCTTCTCTTGTGGCTGTCTCATCACACCATCGCCTTCCTGTTGTTCCAGATTTCCTTTCACAACAAGGGGGAAGGTACTGCACAACCCAGAATTTTTCCACATCTCGGCTTGGTTCATTTGGCACTGACATTTTCTCCCCAGGTGCTTCATGCCCTTGATAATGCCCATAAGCCAGTACCAGATGTACATATGTGGCAAAATGGAAACATTTTTCAGTAGTTGCCCAAGGTGAAGGTCTTTTACCAGAGGCAATCCTCTACCATACGTCTTCTCTTACTTAGTCTCCCTTCATTATATTGGGCCTTAGCTTCTCATCCCTGAAGGTAAACCTGATGACTGTCTCTACTTTCCACAATCCCATAGATTGCTGCACTCTCTTCCCTCACAGGTTGACTAAAACCTTTCTCAAAGGTCTTCTGCAACACCACCTGCCAGTGAAGCCTGTTGTTCCCACTTGGAGCCTGTCTTCCATCCTTTCTCAACTTATGGGGAAATTCTTTGAACGGATAGCCACAGTGCCTCTTCACTTTTTGTCTTGGAAGACGTTTCTTCTGGCCATCACTTCTGCTAAACGAACTAGTGACCTTTCTGCCATACTGTTTTCCACAAAGATAAGGTGGTCCTCCACCAGGATCCCTTTTTCCTGCCTAAGGTGGTATCCTCCTTTCGTCTTTCTCAAGCTATGGTTCTTACCTTTTCTCTGAACCCTGCAGATGACACCCAATGGACTCTTCATACCTTGGACATAAAAAGAACATTGTCTTTCTTTCTACCTTGACCATATGCGATCCTTTCATGCAGAGCCTAACGTATTTATTGCCTATGTCAAACTTAAAAGAGGTTCCAAAGTTTATTTTCAGAGACAAGCAAAATGGATCGTCTCTACTCTCTCCCTCTGCTGTGATCTCGCTAAGTAACCTCTGCTCCTTCACCTGACTGCCAATTCCACTAGGGCTGTGTCGATGCCGGCTGCCCTCTTCATTGGTGCTTCCATTGCCGACAGTTGTGCTGCTGCCGCTTGGTCCTCCCAAGCGACTTTGATTTCCCACTATGCTTTTGACATGAGAACACACCAAGATGCATTGTTTGGGCAGACCAGTTTCTTCAGGTAACCTGTACAATAAATCACAGTTCTGTCTGTTACTCTGTCTGTTGGCTATTTATCATTGCTGTTGGGGGTTATGAATATGTTTTAACATGATCTTTATTTTGGTACCTGTTAACTTGGTGCCTGGTTACTTTTCTATATATGCCAGCACCCACCATCCAGTCTACAATAGTTCGCTAGTCACCCAAGTGTCAAACAGCACAGAGACCATAAAGAAGATAAGCAAATTACTTTCCTGTAACTGATTATCTTTGAATGGTCATCTGTGTAGTCACACCCACCTGTCCAGCCATCCCCACTGCTGGCACCTCTTGTCTACTTACCTTGTTGATGGGACTGACTTGCAGTGGCAGAGGGAGCTGAGTGGAAGGGTGCTTTTTCTCAGCTCCAGGAATGCACAGTCACTTCTGCTCCCCAGAGTCAAGGAAAGCGCACCAAAATGGCATTAAAGCTTTGCAAACTCCGAGGTGTGGTTCTGCTTAGGCACAGTACCCAAGCATGTGACTGCACAGATGACCACTCAGAGATATTATCAGTTTCAGTTAAACAACCTGTTTTTACACCCATCCATTCTTCCATTCTTTCTTCCAAGGAGACCCTGTAATCTTGCTGAACACCCTCTCTCTCTCTCTCTCGGCTTGGCTTCGCGAACGATGTAAAGCAAGGCTGCGTTCTCGCGCCAACTCTCTTTACGATCTTCTTTAGCATGAACACCCATCTAGCAGGAAAATATCCCTCATTCAATATCTAAAACTGGAGAAGGAGGCTAACTGGAGAAGGAGGACTGACTGGAGAAGGAGGACTGATTTAAGGAAAATGTAGGACAGACTGGAGAAGGAGGACTGATTTAAGGAAAATGTAGCATAGTGTATATCGATGTGAGTTTTATGTATTTTTAGGTTTTTATGTATTTTATTGTATAATTTTAATCATACTTAAACCGATCTCTGTTAGCTTTTACTGTTGTAAGCTGCCCTGAGCCCGCCTCGGTGGGGTAGGGCGGGATATAAATCGAATAAAATAAATAAATAAATATAACTGGCTGCCAATTACCTACCGAGTCCAGTACAAAGTGTTGGTTATTACCTTTAAAGCCCTATATGGCCGAGGACCTGCCTACCTAAGGGACCGTCTCTCCCCATATGAACCCCAGAGGGCACTGAGGTCAACGGGCAAAAATAAAATGATGATCCCTGGGCTGAGAGAGGTCAAACTCCAAAACACCAGAGCACGGGCCTTTTCAGCTGCGGCACCTGCACTGTGGAACCAGCTTCCGGAGGAAGTGCGGGCCCTGCGGAACCTCGACCAGTTCCGCAGGGCCTGCAAGACCGCCCTTTTTAGACAAGCTTATAACGATACCGACTGCTGAGTTGCTAGGAACAAAGAACCGCCATCTTTAATATTACCTTAACTGGCAGAACCAGCGTCAGAACAGTTTTATTGCTGCCAGATATATATATATAATATAACTAAATTATGTATTTTAACTTAACTAACTGGTTTTTATATGTTTAATTTTAATTGTTAAATTTAATGTTTTATCATTTATGTTAATGTATGAATTGTTGTGAGCCGCCCTGAGCCGCCTCGGCGGGGAGGGCGGGGTAGAAATAAGATCTATTATTATTATTATTATAACTAAGACAAGGGTGGATGAAGAAGGAGGGATGGTTCTCTCCCAACGTTCTCTCCCACATTCCCAAGTACACCATCAGCCTTGGTTTGGTGGGCAAGGAGGGGGAGTGGTCTACCAACTCACACCCTTTGCTTTGTTATCAAAAGTGTCAATTTTGAGTAACGCACCTGATTCTTGGGATCTAGGATAAAATAGGGATTCTGTTATTCTCCTGGTATGCTGCCCACCGTGCTGTCCAACAGTCTCCCTGCCTGAGCTGATGAGGCAGTCTTATATTTAGTGTCGAGGACTCTTAAGGTTTGTTGTACTTGGGGATTTCTGTGTTCCTGCCAAGACTACCCTGATGGGAGCAGTTTAGGAATTCATGGCAGCCACTGTCACTATAAGGTTGTGTGTGGGGAGGGGGGTACTAATACTTACAACAAGAAAAACAGTCCCCAGCTAAATCCCCCCATGACATTTCTGTACAAGATAAAGCTACAGCTGCCAAAAGGACAGGAGACATTAAAATGGCTGGCAACCATAGCACTCCCAGTGGATCAGGATCAAAAATACAAACCATCAAGATTCCGATTTTATAAAGACTCTGTCAATAAACTGGTCGCCACAGAGTTTCTTGTTCAAATTTCAAACATTGGTTCAAGCCGTTGTGTTGTAAAGATGGAAGATTCTTCCTCTAAAACAAAGCAAGCTGCTTGAAGCTTCAGAGACAGATATAGGATTGCCAGGTCCCTCCTAGCAACATGGGGGATGGGAAGGAGTTACCTAGGGAGAGATAAAGGTCCAAGCCTTGTTGCTAGGGTTGCCAAGTCCAATTCAAGAAATATCTGGGGACTGTGGGGGTGGAGCCAGGAGACATTGGGGGTGGAGCCAAGAGCAAGGTTGTGACAAGCATAATTGAACTCCAAAGGGGGTTCTGACCATCACATTTAAAGGGACCGCACACGGGAGTATCAGAAAAACATCTTATTTCTGCTTCATTGACTACGCTAAAGGCTTTGATTGTGTGGATCACAACAAACTGTGGCAAAGAGGTGGGAGTACCAGACCACCTCACATGCCTCCTGAGAAGCCTGTATAAGGGTCAAGAAGCAACTGTCAGAATGGGATATGGAACAACTGATTGGTTTAGAATAGGAAAAGGAGTTTGACAAGGATGTATATTGTCACCCTGCTTATTTAATTTATATGCAGAGTAAAAACATCAACAACCTCAGATATGCAGATGACACCACTCTAATGGCAGAAAGTGAGGAGAACCTAAAGAACCTCTTGTTGAGGGTGAAAGAGGAGAGCACAAAAGTAGGCTTGAAACTCAACATCCAAAAAACTAAGATCATGGCATCTGGCCCCATCACACTTTGGCAAATAGAAGGGGAAGTCATGGAAGAAGTGACAGACTTCACATTTCTGAGATCCAAGATCACTGCAGATGGTGACTGTAACCATGAAATTAAAAGACGTTTGCTCCTTGGGAGGACAGCTATGGCAAACCTGGGCAGTATAATAAAAAGTAGAGACATCACCCTGCCAACAAAAGTCTGTACAGTCAAAGCAATGGTATTCCAAGTAGTAATATATGGCTGTGAGAACTGCACCATAAGGAAGGCCGAGCGCAGAAGAATAGATGTTTTAGAGATGTGGTGCTGGAGAAGAATCTTGAGAGTTCCTTGGACTGCAAGAAGATCAAATCAGTCAGACCTAAGGGAAATCAACCCAGACTGTTCCCTGGAAGGTCAGATGCTGAAGCTGAAGCTCAAATACTATGAGCCCCAAAAGAAGGTGCCCCTATCCTTCATTATTTCCTATGGAAGGAAGGAATTGAAAAGGTGTGCCGTCCCTTTAAATGTGATGGCCAGAACTCCCTTTGGAGTTCAATTATGCTTGTCACAGCCTTGATCTTGGCTCCACCCCTAATGTCTCCTGACTCCACCCCAAAGTCTCCTGGCTCCACCCCCAAAGTCCCCAGATATTTCTTGAATTGGACTTGGCAACCCTACATGGGGACCAGGGAACTTGCCAATGGCGAGGCAGTATGGGCCAGACTCTGGGGCCCTGCTGGGGATGTAGAGGGCAGCTGGGAAGTCAGAAAATTGCCTGGTGAGTTAATGGACCCAGGCATGAGCACGAATCTGGGGGGCACTCGATCCACCCAATGGAATGCACTTTCTTTCCCAAGGCTGAGACATCCGGGAAGGTATGCCAGTCCCACAGCAAGGCAGGAGGGGTCACAAAGAGTTGGACTCGACTGTGCAACTGAACAACAACAACAACAACAAAAACACCTTTTTTAAATGCCTTCCCTCCATTGGAAATAATGAAGGATAGAGGCACCTTTTTGGGGGCTCATAGAATTGGACCCCTGGTCCAATCTTTTTGAAACTTGGGGGGTATTTTGGGGAGAGGCACTAGATGCTATACTGAAACTTTGGTGCCTCTACCCCAAAAAACAGCACCCCCCAGAGCCCCAGGGGACCGTGGCAGGTCAGCAAGCAACTCCTGTCCCATCACAGTCCATTTCCTCAATTGGGGAGCGCAGAGAGAGATGCTCCTGGTGCAGGATAGAGTAGCATGCCCCCACAAGCCGATCACACACTGGGCCAGGAAGCCAACCTTTTGCAGCAGGGGAAGGATTGTGGTCTCCCAGGCAGAGGCATCCACACAGCACTGCCAGCTGGCTGCCTGTCTCGCTCTCCCTTCTACTGCTCCATTAATTTAATTTAATTTAATTTAATTGTTATTAGGTCTGCACCAGTGTCTACCCCCTACCCCCCCAAAAAATCCCTGTCTACTGGCCTGTGGCAGAGGACCCCCGCCTCCTTAAAGGGGGAACAGGCCACCCTACTCAGATAAAGGCGATGGGAGGTAATTCAGTTGACAGTTATGCCAACAGGCCTGGCTGCTTCAAGGACATGAGAATCAGGGAAGGTGCATTCTATCTTGTTAATGCCTGAGCTCATGGGTGGGAGAAAGGTGCTGACACAATGCAGCTGCAGGGTGTCTGGTTAAGCGGCAAACCCTCTGATTGGTCAAATCGCTTGCTTCACTGTAGATCTAATGGTAAAGTTATATCATTTGCTTTACATTTGATTGGTTACTTAGAATCAGGCCGACACACATCTTTAGGCATAAAGTAAAGGTTTTTCTAGTTTCGTATTCTAGCCGTTGTGTTTAGCCTTTGGCCTCAGGCCTTTGCTTATGTCTGTCTTGTTTGGTGGGTCTTATTAACGAGAAACCTTGTCTTGGAGTTTGGAACCTCGATGGACTCAGTCTGCTTTCAGGTAATATCTGGATCTTGAACCATGGCTAGCAAAAGTGCCAAGTTAGACATTTCGCTTTGTTATTTTATCCTCACTGTTCACTCCTTTGTTTTAATTATTTCTACATGATTTTAAATATATCACTTCAGTTAAATTCTTGTGGAGTTCTTGAATTCAGGAGGCTTCGATCTGAATCCAGTACTTTAGCCTTATTGCCATCCGAGTAATCGTTTTGTGCTACTTGCCTTGTAAGCATTCTGCCTTGCATAGATGATTTTCTTTAGTTCCAGGAGGGCCTGAGACTTCTTCCTTTAGTCTCCGGCTGTCTGGATAGTGGAAAGGGGCTGGTTGCGATTCTACCCTGGGGTGTGAGGACTCACACATCAGCCTTTTTGGTCTTTTGCCTTGCTTGGCCTGCCCCTTCCTAAAAGATCCCTGCCCTGGGTTTGTGATGTGGGCAGAGGGTGTCTTTTGACAGACTCTTTTTTAATGATCACCCTCCCACACATATACTGTATTACCAATTTCTCTACCTGAATATTTTAAGTGCATGCTGCCTTTCTTCTGTCCCCAGCAGACATGTTTGGGGAAGTGTGTAGTTAATCATAGACTTCATTATTGTTTTGCAATTTTAATGCTGCCTCGTTTCATTACTATTCGCCTCTCTGTGTTGCTTTGAATGCCCTAAATTGGGTTGGAAAGGTGACTCAGACATTAAATTGATAATTCTAGGACATTCTAAAAGCTACATTTCAGCTTGTTGGCTAAAGCGGCGGACGTCATGTATGCGTTTGAATTATTTGACCCTGTTATAAAAGCACAATACTCTGTTATACTTCTGAGCTCTGTGACTGAGATCATGGGGGTGCTTTGTGCCCCTCCTCACTCCCGATGGAGAGATGCTAAATAGGTTTGCAGGGCTGGTCCCCCCTCCCCTTGTGCTCTTTACCAACATCCTTGCGACTGGCCCTGCAGGGAGCTGCTGCTTGAATGTCATTTTATGCATGCATGAAATTCAGTTTGAGATGATTTCAAGGCAGCAGCAGCTTCTCAGGTGTTCACTCTGAAAGGAGAAAATGAACCAACAGCGAGTGGTGCCGGGAGAACAGAAAGCCATCTGTAAGGCAGCTTCAAAGTCACTGTTAGCTAGAGAACCCATTTGAAAGCAGAGGAGCGTGTATTAAGGTGCTGTGAGAATAGGCTCGCTTGTCAAAGCTGCTGGTGACGTGTCAGTAACTAGAGTTTGCCACACAACGGGTGGCAATTGCTAATCCCAGCAAACTGGAAAGGCACGCATGCAGTCCCATTGGATTTTAATTCACTTTTATCTCTATAAATTGTAAACATGAGAGAGCCAGTGGGGTGTAGTGGTTAGAGTGTCTGTCTAGAATCTGGGCAACGCAAGTTCAAATCCCCACACTGCCATGAAAGCTTGCTGGGTGACTTCTCAGCCTTACAGCCCAATGAGGATAAACACTCTCCCGGTTGAGATCAGGGCCCTGTACAGTTCCAGGGGGCCTATAAAATGGAGCTGCTCCATAAGGTCTTTGGTTGAGGTGGCAGCCGCCTCGCCATATCTGGTTTCCCCACCCTACCAGCTTTCCTCATCCAGCTATGTCAACCAGCATACCAACGTATATTATTGGATGGGCGCTAGCCTAATTATTATCTCAGTGGCCCACCTGGTGCCACACAGTTATGTATCGACAGCCAGTTTGTTACCATCTCACCATCTTGTCGTTTGAATTGGGTTTTAGATTTTTATTTTAAGTGTATTAATCCTCCTATGTTTTATTGCTATGTCATACCCTACCCGGAGCCTGCTTGTGGGGATGGGCTAAGAGTCGCATTAAAAATAGAGAGGAGAAGAATGATGTAAGGCACTTTGGGTCCTAATTGGGGAGACAGGTAGGCATGGCCAGTGTGTGGGAATAGGCCCTGTAGGTGGCTGCCTAGGGCACCGCATGGCCTACAGGGTGTCACTAGGCACCCCCTCCCCACACGCCAGCTGGCCAGCATTTGTGCGCCAGTGCAGCGCCTGAGCTCTCCAGTGTCCAGACAGCTAGAAGACTATGCCAAGGTATCGGAAGGTTTTTGTGTGTGTGTATTTCTTTATACTGTAGTTTGAGGAAGGTGTTAACACCACGAGCTTGACATATTTTTTCCTTAGTTTGATTATTTTTCTGCAATGCTTCCTTTCGGCCGCTGAAATATGTGATCATATGTGGTACACTGTAGTTTGTTAGGTGGGTGCTTTTTTTAAAAAAATAAATCCCTGGGCCAATGCTTTTAAAATTTTGCCTTTTTTCATACTGTGCTTCCCTTAAGCTATGGCTGGGCATTTTTCTACACATTGCAATTTCTACAAACTGCAAGAATTTTTTGGGAGGTGGGGTCCTGAACTCAGAATAGCCAATGCTGCTTCCCCCCCCCCTTTAAAAAAAGAAAAAAAACCAACAACCTGGTTTGTTATTTCCTTCTGTGTTAGTTTGGAGATCTGAAAAAAGACTACTTATTTAGCAAAAAGCAGATCTTTACTGTTGGCTGTCTCCTATTTAGTTCAGGATAACAGCTCCAGAAGTGGTGGTAATAGTGGGGATTCATCAAAACCCCCATGGCTGCAACTCAAAAGAAAAAAAACCAGGCAGCTCCAAAGACTCTGCAGAGCTCTAAAACACACACACACACACACACAGAGCCAGGTACACTTACATATTTGAATTGCTTCATGTTTTTGTGGTGGTTGTAACAAAAATGCAGGGTGGGGTGTATTAACAATAAAATTTGCCGGGTATGGGGGGAGCTCAGCTCATGCAGGAAATTTATTTTCATTCATTTTTCTCTCCTAACAGAGCAGGTTACTGAAATCAGTTCCCTGGCTGCTTTGGAAGGTGGACTCTGTGACGTTATACCTCATGATGTCCCCCTCAAAACCCCGCCATCCGCAGGCTTCACCCCCCAAATCTCCAGGAATTTCCCAACCCAAATCTGGCAGCCCTAGGTGACCTCTACAGAAGTAAGTAGGTGGAAGGCAGGGCGGCATTTTCCTCTTCAGTTCAAGAGTTTTTCATAACATTCTAGACAACGTGGAAATTGAGGGGATGTAAACCTAGCCCTCACCCTTCTTTTGCGACTTTTACAATGGACTGTCTTCCTCTATATCCACACTACAGTTCCTAAGTGACAGTTTTAAGAAAGCACATGTATATTTGCAATTAGTGACCCACTTACTAAGGGAGCCTCAGGAAATTCTGCCATTATTAGTACTGGAGGATGTTCTGTATTACACATTCCCAGGGCTTTTTTTTTTTTGCAGGAAAAGCCCAGGAGGAACTCATTTTCATATAAGGCCACACACCTTGACATCACCATTGTTTCACACAGGGCTTGTTTGGTAGAAAAAGCCTAGCAGGAATTCATTTGCATATTAGACCACACCCTCTTATACCAAGCCAGCCGGAGCTGCGTTCCTATGCGTTACTGCTCAAAAAAAAGCCCTGCACAGTCCCAAAGTGAAGGAAAAGAAAATAATTAAGACTATCTTTCCTTTTAATATGTTGTGGTAGTTTTTGTTTCTTCTATGTCCTTCCTTCAATATCCCTGGGAAGGTTTGTGTTTTTAGCTGGCCCTGTAGTCCCCCAAATGGATTCTTAGCGAATCGATCTTTTCTTAAGTATGAGTTTCCTAGTAGCACATTTGGGTTTCCAGATGCAGAGCGGCAATAAGAATGCCTGTAAATATCTTTTATCATGCTTTTACTTACATGATTTGTCTTTATTGTCGGCATACTATGCTTGGCTTTGTTTTATCATCGTGAGTTGCTTCAAGCTGGTCTGGAGAAGCAGGATACAAATTTTCTAAATAAATAAATCCAGGGGGAAATCTCCATGTGGCAGGAGCCTTGTCTGAATTGTATCATGGACTCTACATCTTCCCACTGACACATAAAGAACCTTAATGAACACTGGTTCCCTGGTTGGGGTATATAATGAACAAAGTGCATTATGGTTCATTGAGGAATATATACATACATTTCCAATTAAGTGAAAGTTGTCCTGACCTGGATGGCCCAGGCAAGCCTGATCTCATCAGTTCTCAGAAGCTAAGCAGGCTCATATCTGGTCAATATTTGGATGGGAGACCACCAAGGAAGTCCAGGGCTTAAATATGGACAGTATAAGTAAATAACATGCAGCATTTTGTAGCATTATTCCTGATGACTGATCAATATCCCTTTCATCCTGTGCTAGTCATAAGTCCTTCAGTTTGTTCACATATTATGATGTGAGATCTTATGGTTTTTCTACCACATTACAAGCTATGGGGAGGGGTGGGCTCCCTCTTGGGTATCCTGCCCCCCCAGGGAAAGTGTATGCGCAATACATAGCCTCTCCTTCCCGGTGTAGTGAACGCCGCGTGGTCACTGTCCGGCTATGCCTGGCAGATGGTCACTGCAATGGCCTCTCCTGCATTACTGCATCCGTGGCAACACCTTCCCGCTGGTCCCCCCCGTTTCTCACAGAGTTTGCCATGTCATGGTGCGACCGAATGTCCGGCGGTATAACCGGATGGGCAGGCTGGGCCCACCAACCTCGCCAGCCAAGAGAAGGAAAACTCTAACATCAAACCCGGGCAGATAGAGCTCGTTAATGTAACACCTACCACCTGGAGGACTCGCTGCCGGCGTCCCGGCTTACTGGGCCATGGCAGATGACCCCAAGGTGAAAGGGTGGAGCCAGTACTGCGCACACTGTGCTTCACCTAAAAATTCTTCTGTGCAGGCCTGAAGGGCATATCCACATCCACAACCCACAACACACCAAGTCCTGCAGCGATGGGCAAGGGGCGAAACGGCAGATGCCACTGGAAGCCGCAGTCCCGATCCTGCATGTAGGCGGTTCAGGGTATTGGTCGCCTGATGCTGACCCGGAGACGAAAGCATCTTTCGGCAGCACCCTGAACGACCAAGCAGCCTTATCTAGGGACAGCACTGCTTGCTCCACACGGAGAGGGGCCTAGAAAAGGTGGCCCAAACAAAGCTCGTCTCCCCCACCCCAGTTGGCTAGCCGCGGTCAACGGGCATCCTTACTTGCAGTCAAAAAATAACAACAAAGAAAAGGCATGCACCTGCCTCACAAAGTGTGCAAAGACTTAAGCTTGCGTGTTGGAACATCAGAACCATTCTTGACACAGTAGACAGTGGTCGCCCTGAACGACGCTCTGCTCTAGTTGCCCACGAACTTCTCAGGTTGAATATTGACATAGCAGCTCTCAGTGAGGTCCGTTTCCCTGAGGAAGGTAGTCTTCAAGAACATGGTGCTGGCTATACCCTCTACTGGTCAGGTAAGTCAAAGGCTGAGAGCCACCTTTCTGGCATTGGCTTCATGGTCAGGAACTCCATTGCCTCCAAACTTGAAAACCTGCCAACAGGTCACTCAGATCGCATCATGTCCATGCGCCTCCCACTTCAAAACAAGCAGCATGCAACACTCTTCAGTGTGTATGCCCCAACCCTTCAAGCAGATCCTGCAGAAAAGAACAAGTTCTATGCTGATAAACGCAACCTCGTACGGAAGACCCCTACAGAGGACAAGGTGATCATCCTTGGTGACTTCAATGCCAGAGTAGGTAAAGACTCGGAAGCCTGGAAAGGAGTACTTGGCAAACACGGCATTGGCAACTGCAATGATAACGGGCGCCTCCTGCTAGAATTCTGCACAGAGCACCAGCTCACCATCACCAACACTATCTTCCAGCAGAAGAACAGCCTGAAGACAACCTGGATGCACCCACGGTCCAAGCACTGGCACCTTATCGACTACATTCTGGTGCGCCAGAGAGACCTTCGAGATGTCTTACACACCCGAGTAATGCCCAGTGCGGAATGTCATATGGATCATCGTCTTGTACGCTGCAATCTCCATCTTCACTTTAAACCCACACCCAGGAGAGGAGGTATCCCTCGGAGGAAGCTTTAGGTTGGCAGCCTTCAGTCAGCCGAAGTTAAAGCTGCCTTCCAGGCAAAACTCCAGTCAAGAATTGAGGACCCCAGTTGCCCCACAGACCCTTCTCCAGAAGCACTCTGGAAACACCTAAAAACTACCATCCTGTCGATCTCTGAAGAAGTCCTCGGGTTCTCCACAAGGAAAAACAAGGACTGGTTTGACGAGAACAATCAAGAGATCCAAGAATTACTAGCGAAAAAGAGATCTGCCTACCAAGCACATCTTGCTCAGCGCTCCTGTCCCGGAAAAAAAGCAATCTTTCGCGCTGCATGTAGCATCCTCCAGCGCAAGCTGCGAGACATTCAGAACGAGTGGTGGACCAAGCTTGCAGAGAAGAACCCAGCTGTGTGCAGACACTGGTGAT
Organism: Heteronotia binoei; assembly: GCF_032191835.1. NCBI lineage: Eukaryota > Metazoa > Chordata > Lepidosauria > Squamata > Gekkonidae > Heteronotia > Heteronotia binoei. The sequence goes on from NC_083235.1 coordinate 71,571,418, forward strand.
TTAAGAGGGTTCTACGAAGCCCTGAAGGCAGTATATGGCCCATCATATCAGGCTCAGAGTCCCTTGCGTAGTGCAGACGGCCAAGTGCTCCTCACAGACAAGGCATCCATACTGAACCGGTGGTCGGAGTATTTTCAGGCTCTCTTCAGTGCCAACCGCGTAGTTCAAGATTCAGCAATCCACCTCACCCCACTTCAACCAGTGAAAACAGAGTTGGATGAGATCCCCACCCTAGAACAGACTGTTAAAGCCATCAAGCAACTGAAAAGTGGCAAGGCAGCGGGAGTTGATGGAATCCCACCAGAGATCTGGAAGCATGGGGGCACAGTACTACATAGCACACTTCACAAAGTACTTGTCACCTGCTGGGAACAAGGCAAACTACCACAGGACTTTCGCGATGCAATCATCATCACTCTACACAAGAACAAAGGAGAAAAGTCAGACTGCTCCAACTACCGGGGGATAACCCTGCTCTCCATCGCAGGCAAAATCCTTGCCAGAATACTCCTGAACAGACTGGTGCCCACCATTGCAGAAGAACTCCTCCCAGAGAGCCAGTGCGGCTTCAGAGCTAACAGGAGCACCACCGACATGGTATTTGTTCTCAGGCAGCTCCAAGAGAAATGCAGGGAACAAAACAAGGGTCTATATGTGACTTTTGTCGACCTTACCAAAGCTTTCGATACCGTTAGCAGGAAAGGCCTGTGGCAAATCTTGGAACGTTTAGGATGTCCCCCAAGGTTCCTCAGCATGATCATCCAGCTACATGAAGACCAGCGAGGCCAAGTCAGACACTGCAACGACCTCTCGGAGCCCTTCCCAATAGGCACAGGTGTAAAGCAAGGCTGCGTTCTCGCACCAACTCTCTTTACGATCTTCTTTAGCATGATGCTTCAAAGAGCCGCAGTAGATCTAGATGATGACGATGGTGTCTACATCCGCTATCGCACTGATGGCAACCTGTTCAACCTGAGGCGACTAAAGGCCCACTCCAAGACAATGGAAAAACTCATCCGAGAGCTACTATTTGCTGATGATGCTGCACTCGTCTCCCACTCGGTATCAGCTCTGCAGCATATGACGTCCTGCTTTGCTGAGGCTGCCAAGCTATTCGGCCTAGAAGTTAGTCTGAAGAAGACAGAAGTTCTCCACCAGCCTGCACCCCAGGAAGATTATCATCCTCCCTGTATCACTGTGGGTGAATCAGTTCTGAAGACAGTCCAGCAGTTCAGCTACCTAGGGTGCATCATCTCCTCAGATGCCAAGATCGACAAGGAGATTGACAACAGGCTGGCAAAGGCAAACCGTGCATTTGGCTGACTGCACAAAAGAGTGTGGAGCAACAAGCATCTGAAAAAAGGCACAAAGATCAATGTTTACAAAGCGGTTGTGATGACAACCCTCATCTACGGCTCCGAATCGTGGGTTTTATACCGTCATCACCTGCGACTCCTTGAGCGCTTTCATCAGCGCTGCCTTCGCACCATCTTCAACATCCACTGGAGTGACTTTGTGACCAACACTGAAGTCCTCAAGAGGGCGGAGGTTACAAGCATCGAAGCACTGCTGTTGAAGACGCAGCTGCACTGGGCAGGGCATATTTCTAGGATGGAAAACCACCGCCTTCCCAAGATTGCTCTGTATGGCGAACTTTCCACCGGCCATCGAAATAGAGGGGCACCAAAGAAGAGGTACAAGGACTCCTTGAAGAAATCCCTTGGCACCTGTCACATCAACCATCACCAGTGGTCTGACCTAGCCTCAGATCGCAAAGCATGGAGGCACACCATCCACCAGGCTGTTTCTTCCTTTGAGAATGCACGCATAGCTGGTCGTGAGGACAAAAGGAGATTGAGGAAGAATCGCAGTGCTGTAGCACCAACCCCAAATCAGACTTTTCCCTGCAGCCACTGTGGCCGGATCTGCCTGTCCCGCATTGGTCTTGTCAGCCACCAGCGAGCCTGCAGCAGGCGTGGACTACTGCACCCTTCTTAAATCTTTGTTCGCGAAGTCAAGCCGAGAGAGAGAGACAAGCTATGGGGTGATAGATATGGTGTAATTTGTAGTGGTTGCTTGAGTAGCTACCATGGAAGAAGCCCACCACACAGATTTTGTGTATTCAAATTCATAACTTTATGCATATCGCAAAGCCTTGCTCATCTCTCTCTGGGCAGCCTGAAGTAATTTTCAATAATTATGTTTTGTTTGACAACAGCAGATGGCACTATTGCACATAATTTTTCAGGTTCCTTTTCACAATCTGCAGTTGAAGATTAAAAACATTTTTACAATTGATGGATGTCCTTTTAGTTAAGTGGAATATGTTGCTCATGAACACAAGATCCAAAGTGAAAGAATCATTTTAAACAGAATGCACATTTCAGCCACTTGATTTAAGGGCAAGGGAAATGCAAAGCTCAGTTGAATGTTATTTGTGAAAATGGCTTCAGTGGTTGGCAATAAAACTGCTTGTTGATAGTGTTGTGGAGTGTGTTTTGTGAGCTACAAACAAACTTATCTCTGTTCTCTGGGAAAATCATTTTGAAAGAAAAGTCTTTAGGCAGATCTGTTCTTAGAACTTTTTCCAGGTCTAGATGTATTTGAGAAAGGATAATTTGTGATCTGATTAATTCAACCTTTGCTCCCAAATTAAGAGGCACTGATAAACTGCCCATTGTCATGAAGCTGACAGATGGGGTCTCCTGATATATCCCAATGATTCCTAAGAGATGCAATGTGTCTGTATGCTTGGTGTACAGAGTAGGGGTGTGCAAAAAAATTATTTCCCCCTGATTTGGGTCTATGGGACCAAAACAAAATTGGTATTCCTGAATATCAGTATTAGTACTGTATTGGTATTCGGGAAACTATTCAGGAAACCCGAATTTATTTGGCTACATTATACCCTGTGGAACTATCTCCATAGGGTATAATGGAGAATTTCACTCACTGAATTCTGCCATGGTGGTGTAACTTGGTAAGTAAACTGGAGGCATTTAAACTTTAAAGGCCTTTAGTCTGCTCATTAAGTTGTGCCAGTATGGCATTGTGACCTGGGGAGTGGACTGGAGACATTTAAAGAAACCACACCCAAATAAATGCTGAATAATATCAGCTTTTATTCGGATGTGGCTATTTCAATAGCAGAATCAGATTGTCTAATCTGTATTTGGCTGAATAAATACCTGAAAAATACCAACAAGGCATTTTTTTGGTATTTAGCTCAGTGTATATGACATGGGTGACGGTATACTAAGCACATACGTCTACTACAGACCCATAGAATCCCTGGTGGTGAAACCAGGCCACCAAACTGCCTATGGCGGAGGGGGGGATCCCGTTCCTTGAACAGGTGCTTTAAATGGGATGTTATTTGTCAGATAATGTTATTTATCTCTATGCTATGAAAAGCTTCAGCTGCCACTTTCCACACATTAAGGCTCTATTGAAGGGACAGGATATTTTTTTCTCTGTTAGCAACCCTAGATCTTATATAAAGGAATGCACATGGACAGTAGAACCCACCAGGATGTGACTAGACCTTCTTCCTGTCCTTGGAGGCCCATAGAAACAAAAAAGCTTGCTAGATCAGACAAAATGCATATCTAATCCAGCATTTCCCCCCCTAATAAAAACCAGCCAGGCTTTGGGAAACTTAAGAATGACAAAGCCTGCCCCTGCCTTTCCAACTTCTGGTATTCCAAGAAGGTCTGCCATCCGAGTATTTGCCATAGTGTTCACTCAGCTACTGCCTCTGATAGCATCGGAAGGGAGTCTACTGGTGAGCTGGGTGAACAGTACACCAGCAGGACTCCCACTCTCTCCCTGACACCCCAAACCAGGCCAACACATTCAAAGCCAGTGATGATTGATGCTGGAATCCTCTGAAAACAGTCTTGGAAGAGGATTGTCATTAATTCATTAGACCTTTATTGGCATTAAAAGGATTGTCACTCTACCCCCCCATCCCTCAGTTTGATGTTGATGGAGGATCAAGTATCCTGGGGGAGTAAGCTCAATTAGGGGAACTCATCCTCACCCACCCAGGTCCCAAAGCATGCCAGATCAAAGTGTCCCTCCCAGATAGTCTCCAGCAGAACTGTGGTCTTATTTCTTACTGACCTGGCTTTAGACAGCATCAAGGTCAAAGAGAGAGGAATTAACTGGGCCTGAACAATGTCATTCCTTGGGATATTAGAAAGGGTCTGAGTATTTCTGTGTATCATCACCTTTCATGAAACGTATGTTCTCCCACCACCACTAATGATAAGTTTATAGCAGTTTTTACTGGATTATTTTGAAAGCTGTCAAAAATAAAAAGAGCTTGGGATATGCAGATCAAATAAAACTCCTCCTCCTCTTTCATTGTATGTAGAATAGCCAGGATATCCGAAGATTGTCTGGCAGCCAGAAGATCTAGCTCTTTTACAGCACAATCCTAAGGGGGGGGCTGAAAGTGCTTTGGGAGCAAACGAACTGTTACGACGATGGAAGTCGGTGTTATGACGACGCAAGCCCACTTATGTTTGAGCAGAGGCAACTTACACCGATGTGAGCCCACTTGAGCAGGCCCCTGCTGCAGGGCCCTGCGTCCGAGCATGGGCTCTGCGCCCAAGCACAGACAGAAGTGCGGCAGAGAGGCGAATGCCAGCTCAAGGGGGGGTGGAGTCAGGGATGTGCCCTAACTTAGTCAGCTCCCTAAGAACTTCGAGCCCTAACCCTAACCCCCCCAAGAGGCACAAAGTTGTGCCATGGAAAATGGCGGCATGCCTTATAGACACTCGTTGAAACAAAACAAAGTCTGCCACCGCCGCACCAGCTTGCAAATGCCTTAGGGAGCCATGTAATTGCCTCATCAATCCCCTTACACCCTAGGCTGGTTGAGCCCCCTCCCCAACACCCAATCACCGCTCCCTGTGTACTAGAAAAGCTTCCGCACTGACCCCGCACAACTCTTTAGGTAGGGAAGGTCACATGGCATGAGACTCTGTCACAGAGCTCCTTGCCATGTGGACTTAGCTTGAGGGCAAGAGCACTTGGTGGGGGGAGCTGCACAGAGAAGGCACGTAGGCAGTACAGTGTGAGCTATTTGACTTGCAAGGAGAAAAGCAAAGTCTCTACTTCGTGGCTAGCCTTTCCTGTTTCCAAGCCCCAACAGATGTCCGGCCTCCAGAGTGTTCACACATGGATGAGTAAGTGCAATCGCATACCCTCGCATTGCCCCCCCTCCCCTCGCTCAAGGCTGGGCAGATTGCCAGCATCTCCAGCACAGGAACTGGCAGCACACTCAGGCATGTGGCATTTGCCACAGCCCCTGTATGTCACTGGAGGCCCCCCCGTTTGTCCTTTGCCTTGTTCCCACCTCTGGCAGGGCAACTGGTGTGTGTGTGTGTGTGTGGGGGGGGGTCTGGCAGCTGTTCCGTTGCCTGTGGGGAGGCAGGTCAGCAACTGTCTCTTTAAGAGAGTCCCTGGCTTTGACACAACCCCACGCTGCAGCTGCCGTGGCTGTCGAATTACAAGCAGCCAGGAATGCTTTAACCCAGGACAGGTGGGTGTGCAGTGGCTGGTTTCATCACGTGCTGCAGGGTTATTTGTTTCCCCCCCATACACACCTCTGCTGCCCCTGTCAGGACGGGACCTCCCTGGTTGCCAGTGGTATGGCACTCCACCCCGAGTGGAATGGGTCTCTTTCTCTGTTTTTCAGGTGCAGATTCAACAGAGCAGCTTCTGTGTGTGGCGATGCAAACCCCACCATCCCCCTCCATTCAGCCAGCTGTTCCTGCCCCCCCCCTCCAAGTGCAGCCTGCCCTGCAGGTCTTTCCAACTGCCACCTGGGATCCTGTTCTACTTGATTGCAGCACAATAAAACCTAACACGCTCAACTACTTTGTCTCCCCTGCTTGGCTTATGCTCCGCTCTGCTCCTTTCCTCTGCACCCCCCACCACTCTGTGAGTGGGCTCCTCAAGGGAATATCTCAGCGGGTGGGCTTGCTTGTTTCTTGGGGAGGGGTTGGGGGGAACTATGAGCCACCTCATGAGTCCCTGTGAGGTTGGACAGGGAAGGGGGGTCTTTGCCCCACGCATCCCATGGGAGGGAGGGTGGCCTTGGGCCAAGTGCCGCACCTCAGCCTGGCCACCCCAACAGCCTGTCCAACCCCATGGGACTAATGGAGTGGACTCTGAGTTCTGCAGCCCCTGGAGGGGGAGTTCCATGCACACAGCAGGGGATGTCAGGGCAACACGGAGGGTCGCTGAGTCTGTTTTGGGGAGAGGCTGCCTGTGGGACTTGGTGGCATGCTGTGACTTTGTCTGCTCGTTCCCATACACACATTTCGGCTGGTGTCTTTGGAAATGGACTCCTGCATTTTGTGCTTCCTGTTTATTTGTGGCTGGCCGGGGGGGGGCATGCCTCTGCCTCTTTGCCTGCCATTGGCACGAGTCTCTGACAGTGGGAGGGTGTGAGGGGGTTGACAGCCTCTCAGGAGCAGGCTTTCCACCTCCCCTCCTGGTCACGTGCAATGGACTGGCCAATCCTGTGGTGCTGCACTGCCCGATCCCTCCCCCCACCCCTGCCTTGGCAGCAGGCCAATAGCACACACATGGGCAGGATCACCATGGCAACAGTCCTCTCTTGTGCCCGCTCATCCAGTTGCGCTCTGTCCCCCTCCCTGCCTGGCAAAACTTCTTCTCTTTAGAAGCCAACTAGCTTGGCCAACATTAGTTCTACGTTTGGGCGGGGCTACACAGCAGATCTCAGGATTGGTCTACCTGTGTTATGCACCACTAGATGGTGAGCTAGACTTGTTTTTAAGGGAGATGTTTCAGAGGTGGTTTTGCCATTTCCTGCTTCTGTATCATGAATCTGGTATTCCTTGGAGGCAGCCCTTCCAAATAGTAGCCAAGGCCAACCCTGCTTAACTTCCGGATCTGACAAAATTAGACTATCCTGGGCTATCGAGGTCAGGGTATGAAATAAAGCTGGAATGAGGCAACTCAAAATGAACATCTTATGCTGGAGCAATGCACATTTTTAAGAAAGACGAAGAAGACAGACATCTTTTCTCTGAGGCAAGAATCTTTGGTACTACGAGGTATTGTTGCAAGTCATTAAGAAACACTTTCCTCCATAAGATGAAATCCCACAAATAACAGAAGGCTGTGGGACTCGGTGGCTTGCTGTGGCCACATAAAGGTTGTGATCGGTTGTCCTACTTCTCTCATTTCCGTGCTAAGAACTCTTGACATCCAGTGGCTCATTGTCATAACCTGTGTTTAATTCTGAAGAGAATTGCACATTCTTATGTGCTGGCTATAAAAGCACAATGGCTCTCAGACCACTGTGGTGAAACACTTCCATTACATTTTAACCATGATCCTCTTTTGTAGCTGATGCAGGGTTGCCTCTGGTCTGTGTCATCATTGTGCCGAGAAAAGAGGTGGTAACGCAGGTGATCCTCTATTTAGGAATGCCCAGTGAACATCCCACATTCAACAGCTGCCTTCAATCATGAGCCAAACCATGAATCTCTTGAGCAGACTTCTGTCCAACTCAAGCAGCTATTGAATAGCTTTCTGGCTGTGCAGTAGCTGCAGTTATGGCATTTCATTGCCTTGCTTTGCAGGCATTTTTGTATCTGTGCAGATGGCAAAATCAGTTATCCCTCAGGGCCACGTAGAGCTGGGTGTGGTACCTTAACAATGGGGGGAGGAGAACAACCCTTCAATAAGTCTGTGCAAAACTGCAGATGTGCAAAATAGGCTGGATAACACGGACTTAAATGAAGGCTGAATGGTAAGGATCCTTACAGTGTTTGTTTATAATTAGTGGCTGACTAATTGGTTTGCTTGCTGTTTATACGATTCGTCGCTTAGCAGCACGAAGCGACAACAGATCCATGGGAGAGGGCGGGGATCAGAACTTTCGTCAGGCTGGTGAGAGCGCGCATGTGTGAAACACTGCCAATTGCAGTGCTCACAAACAACCAAACAATAGACAAAAAGCTGCCCCCTTCTTTGCTACCGGAGAACGGAACGTGAGCCGTGTTTGCAGGTGTTTGAGCATCTTTGCAGTTTAGAAGCTTTATAGAAATGTCACACAGATGGAAGAGAAAGGCTTAATACAGTTCCTGACTTGGGTATCTTTTTCTTTTCTTGCGTATCAACAGAGTCAAGTTCATAACCCGTGCTACCTCAAGTCAACAGCTGCTTTCAAACACATCTTGAAGCCTCTAATTCAACAGCCTTACAGGAGCTGAGCAAGCATCAGAGGGTGCTGTTCACTCGCTGGCACTCTGCATCCCCCCCCTCCCTGTCCTGCCCTCTCCGCTGCTTTTCAGTGTCCTTCATTTCAGAAGTCACTTTGCACTACACTCTCCTATCAAGGTGCCCTTTCCAATATCTCACTTCCGCTGCCAACAGGAGATTTTCAATTAAACCCAGTGCAGGTCAACCTTGACAAGCAGCCAGCCTTGTAAAATTCAGGAGGTTATCAATTGACTATTCCTGAAAAGAAGCCAGGCAAGGGAAGTTCTCAGATGTGATTTAGGAGAGTGTGTTTTTTAATTTTTTTTTTTTAAAACGGGTTACCTTTCTCTTTGGTATTTTCTTCCCGCCCCCCCTTCTAATATAAATTGTAGGCTGTCTTATTACACCATTGTCTTATTAATGGTTCTTATTAGGATACATTGAAAGGGGACCTCATGCACAGAATATTAACTATGGGAAGGCTCCCAGGTTTTCCTTACACAGTTTGAAACCCAAGGGAATAAAATAGGGCTTCAAGCTCTGTGCCTTATTTTACTTATTTTGGAGAGCCAGTTTGGTGTAGTGGTTAAGTGTGTGGACTCTTATCTGGGAGAGCCAGGTTTGATTCCCTACTCCTCCACTTGCACCTGCTGGCATGGCCTTGGGTCAGCCTTATCTCTGGTAGGAGTTGTCCTTGAAAGGGCAGCTGCTGTGAGAGCCCTCTCCAGCCCCACCCACCTCACAGGGTGTCTGTTGTGGGGGGAGGAAGGTAAAGGAGATTGTGAGCTGCTCTGAGACTCTTCGGAGTGGAGGGCGGGATATAAATCCAATATCTTCTTCATCTTCTTCTACTTCAGCAAAAGAATTATGACCAGTTGCAGTTTTGTCCGTGCTTTGTACTCAGCAGCCCTCATGAAATCTTTTTTGGACAGTAGGGATGTTGTGCACAAAATGTTTTTTTTTGTTTGTACCATTGAGATACTCATAAGAGGATATATTTTGAAATAGACTGAATATATACGGAATACAACTGCATTTTTTTCTACACGAAGTGAGAGTGTTGTTATTCCACAGTTCTCCTTACCCTCATGAAATCTGGGCTGGTCATATTCCTTCCGTGCACTGCAGATTCAGCTTGTTAAAATACTGTAAGATATATAGCCTTTGGACTACCCTTCCCCTTGAGGCTCACCCGGTGCCTACTATACTTGCTTTTAGGTGCCAAGCTAAAATGCATATTTTACCCTAGCTTTTAATTAGGAGTTTTATCAGCTTTTTAATGGTCTGTTTCTGTTTTATGGATAGTTTTTATGCTCCTTATATCTAATGGTTTGTTTTTAATGCCTTTTAATACTATTTTTTTTTTAAAAAACTTGTAAGCTGCCTTAAGTAGGACCCTGAAGAGTCTGTACAGAAATATTCTAAATAAATATAGACATCATATTCAAAGGTGATGCTTGATTGATCAATAAAGTAGTCCTGTAATCAAGTGGATTGGATGAATTGTTGTTTAAGGCTGTCGTCCCATGCATGCGCACTTTCTTGGAAATGAGCCCCAATGAATTCAGAGGGAGTTACTTCTAAGGAAGTCTAGAAAGGATTGCACTATAAGCAAAGGAATGAAAACAGCAAGGATCAGTTTCTTTTCATCACATATTTCTTCCATCCTTCTTCCAAGGTTCTCTTTTTTTAAAATTAAAAAAAAGACTTACTATATCCTCACTCCAATGGTAACCTTGTGAAATGGCTTCAAAACTCAGCTCTCCCCACAATCAGTTCCAACATTCTAATAACTGCTCTAGTGTGTTGAGTACATTTTTCAGGTAGTGACCTCTAACATGCTGGGAATATGCAAGGTTAGTGTGAGAAAAAGACCCCTAATTTCAGAACATCATAGTCACCCGTTCGGTTGCCTGGAGATTCAACTCACACACATCTGCCAGGAGAACGTGGGTTTTGTCTACTAGAATGTAAGGGACTTATGTGAGTACTAACAGCCACAATGTTGCAGCAGAACTCGGTATCTCTAGAAGAGTGCTAACCAGGAGGACAGATGGGTTTCCAGCCGCTCCATGCGTGCACCATCTCGGCCGTTGCAGCGGAAGAAGTTGCGCCGCCAGGAACTGGCCAGGCAAGCGGATTTCAGCTTTGACCATAGAATCCATATTGGTAGGCTAACATCACCAGCAACTATCTTCCTGCAGTGCCAGACTCCATGACAGCGAAGCGGGAGGCTCACGTACTCAACAGATGTCACCTATGCATAAGGCAATCAAGCTTATCTTAGGCGTAGATCCTGTCAGACTGCCTAAAGCCTTTGTCCAACGGAACCCAAGACAAAGGATGGTGCCAGTAGAGGAATGAAGAAGAGGAAGAACATCTTCACCCAGAGCCAAGTTTCTTTGTATAGATTGGGTGTTACCTTAGGTAGCAATTTGGTCATCTATTGTCACCTTTTAGATAAGTTTGATAGCCTTTAATCACTTTCACCCCAATAATTTCACCCATTCTTTTCCTTAATGGTCATTCTGGAGCCTCCACCTTTGGCCCATTGTTACCTGGAAGTCCAATCAGGTAACCAAGGCCAGGTATGCTCATTGGCCAGGTATGGGCATCCAATCAAGTGCCCCCAATAAACTGGCTATTGGCTACCACATAAGTCCAGCCTTTATGGTCATTGTGGAGCCTCCCCTTTTTCTGAGGTCATGTACAAGCTGACCACCTGTCATCCGCCCCTGTACCTCCCATCCCCTAAGGGCTCAAGATAGTCCTTATAATCACGGTCCCAACTCCCCACAGGTGTGCATTTAGCAGTACCCCATTCCTGCTGTTTAGATACATCCCTGATTCTTGGCCAAATGAGGGTCCCCTTCCCCATCGTCCTCATTTGTCGCCATTGGAGCCTTCCTTGAAGACTACGATCGGTAATTATCACCCTGTTTGTCCATCCTTATGTTACCTCTATGCATTTCTCTCTATTTTTAATAGGTCTGTATGTATGTTACATGAGTCTATTATCTTGTATGTGTGTGTGTTCTATATTTTTCTGTAATAAAATCATAATTGTTTTACTTAATTAGAGTCCTTGGTAAATTTAGCAATAATTTCTGGAAGTGGAATCCTGTATACATAGATTCTAGATCCTTTTTAAGCCAAAGGTGCCCACCTGTCAATTCCCCAACCTCTTTTGAGGGCATTTTGGCTTACATTAGTAGCAAGATATTGAGCAGTGTGGGTTTGCCATAGATATTTTTCTTGGTGCAGAAAGATTCAGAAGCCACACCTGTCATTGTGCTGCTTCCCTTCCAATCTGTTTCATGTTTGATCCTCAGATACCTTGTTCTTGAGTGGAAGGTGTTGACTGGGAAGACACACACATGTGCCATACAATAACAGAGATGCCTAAGCAGATCCTCAGTAAATCTCCCAGTAATTCTGCGTATCATGTAAGAGATTCTTGCCAATTAAAACTCATCACCAAAGATAAATTTTGGAGCTCAAGCTGGAGGAAGAAAGCAGAAAGTACTTCTGTAAGGGAGACATCACTTACTGTGATGCACACACATTGTTTTTGTCCTGCTGTTGCCTCTAATAAAACAATACAAAATCCTTCAAAACCCGTTTTGCAAAGGTGGAAGTGGAATTAATGTACACACCATGAGCAGAAGAAGAAGAAGAAGAAGATATTGGATTTATATCCCGCCCTCCACTCTGAAGAGTCTCAGAGCGGCTCACAATCTCCTTTACCTTCCTCCCCCACAACAGACATCCTGTGAGGTGGGTGGGGCTGAAGAGGGCTCTCACAGCAGCTGCCCTTTCAAGGACAACCTCTGCCAGAGCTATGGCTGACCCAAGGCCATCTCAGCAGGTGCAAGTGGAGGAGTGGGGAATCAAACCCGGTTCTCCCAGATAAGAGTCCGCACACTTAACCACTACACCAAACCACTACACCAAAACTCCTTTGACTATCAGCGATCTCCAACCTCTGTCAAAGCACAGGAAGCTGTACTTCAGTTAAAGCTAAGGAGATGCCAGTACGGCAGGGACCGCATGGGAAGGTGCTCTCGTCTTCCATAAAGCAAGCGGGATAACGGTACTGCTAAACTGACCTAGTTCATTTTTAAGGTGCAAACGACAAATGACAGCAGCCTGCCCAACTGCTGATCGAACCCAACAAGTCCTTTATTCCAATTCCCATTTTTTTTTTTGGTCTGGTTGGAACTGCAAAAGCAAATACCAGACACATACAGCCTTTGGGAGGCCACAACAGAGAGAGGGATGGGCCGCGTTTGCCTCGGATAGCCACAGGGTGAGATCACACGAGAGAGTTGGCCTGACCTAGCCGTGACTCCTCTCTGAATTTTACGGGCACAGTCACATGCACACATCTGCCCCTGAGCCCTGCCTGTACTTACCTCATTTTAGGACAGGCTGGGAGTGGATTAAATAGTTCTCTAAAACACACCCCATGTGGGCTTCCCAGCTCCCTGATTGCCGGGGATGCATAATGCACCTGCCACACATATGCAGGAGCAGTCTGAATGCTCCCCTTGCATGTATGCGGTCCATTCCTCTCCCAGCAGCACCGCAGGGGCTGTGTGATTGCTGCAGCATGCATCGAAGAGCCACAGGGTGAGATCACATGAGAGAGCTGGCCTGGTCTAGCCATGGCTCCCTTCTGGATTTTACGTCCACAGTCACATGCACACTGAGTCTTGCCCATACTTGCTTCCTTTTCGGACAGACTGGGACTAGATTAAATAGTTCTCTTTGATGAAAGGCTTTGAAAAATTTGAAAACTTGAGAGAGAAAAAAACCTTTGAAAATTTTGAAAAATATGGCTGTGCCAAATTCCCAGTGTGATCCCACCCACAGATTGTACAGGCCTGGATTAACAGGTGTATTGGCCCTGGGTGACTCCATCTTTGTTACATGCAGGTGCTCAGGGTCCTCCTGAGAGAAGACAGCAGTAGCCGTTTATACTATAGACTGGCCGTTGGTACCTCAAAGCTGCCTCCCCCCGCCCCCGGTTTCACACAGACAACCCTTATCTCTTCATAGAGAAGTGTGAGAAGGTTTTGATGTTTTCAATAGCCTAAGATTCCTTAGCTTTGCCAAGGACATAAGCCTTGGGAGTAATGGAGTACCAACAGTTACACAGTTGCTATATAGGATATCATCAAAGGTTACATTACAGATGCATACTTGAGTCACGGGTTCAAAGGTTACAGAGCAACTATTTTATTACTATGGAATCTTAGGCTATTGAAAACATCAAAACCTTCTCACACTTCTCTATGAAGAGATAAGGGTTGTCTGTGTGAAACCGGAGGGGTGGGGGGAGGCGGCTTTGAGGTACCAACAGGCAGCCTATAGTATAAACATCCCAGGATCAGATGTTTTCACTACGTGCCCTCTGGGTTGTAAATAATGGGGGAGAGCTGATGACATGCTCTCTACATAGTAAAATGGGATCCAGAAATGAGCGCGCTTGACAGGAACATAATAATTATAGAATCATAGAGTTGGAAGGGACCCCCCAGGGTACTCTAGTCCAACCCCCTGCACAATGCAGGAACTTCACAAATATCTCCCCATAAGTTCACAGGATCAGCATTGCTGTCAGATGGCCATCTAGCCTCTGTTTAAAAACCTCCAAGGATGGAGAGCCCACCACCTCCCAAGGAAGTCTGTGCCACTGAGGAACCGCTCTAACTGTCAGGAAATTCTTCCTCCCCCCCCCCCCAATCATTATTATCTATATTATTTTTTGTTTTAACCTTTCCAGAATAGCTAAAGTAAAAGAGTTTATACTTAATAGGACTAAAAATATAACATCTTTCTATACAGCATTCGACGTGGCAAAATGTTTTGTTCAGATAAGTAAGTTATCACCGGGTACCATACAGAAATAATTTTTTTTCATAATTTTCCGTCAAAGGGGTTTGAGTCTGAACAGAAATCTTTGACATTATGAAATATTCCCATAGTCTTTGTTGCCAAGCTAGGATAGATGGGGGATTTTTATCAATCCAGTGCGCCACCAGGGTGGTGCATGCAGCAGATATTAATATATGTACTCTTTCTGAATTTGTCTTACTTTTTCCAGGGCCAGTCCATTTGCCAAGAAGGAGGACTTCAGATTTTAAAGGTAAGTTTGTACTTGTAATAAGTGCTATATGTTGAATGATGTATTCCCAGAAGTTCTCTCTCTCTCTCTCTCTCTCTCTCTCTCTCTCTCTCTCTCTCTCTCTCTCTATATATATATATATATATATATATATATATGAACATATGAAGCTGCCTTATACTGAATCAGACCCTCGGTCCATCAAAGTCAGTATTGTCCACTCAGACTGGCAGCGGCTCTCCAGGGTCTCAAGCTGAGGCTTTTCACACCTATTTGCCTGGACCCTTTTTAGTTGGAGATGCTGGGGATTGAACCTGGGACCTTCTGCTTCCCAAGCAGATGCTCTACCACTGAGCCACCATCCCTCCCCTAATATGAACTTATGAAGCTGCCCTCTACTGAATCAGACCTTTGGTCCATCAAAGTCAGTATTGTCTTCTCAGACTGGCAGCGGCTCTCCAGGGTCTCAAGCTGAGGTTTTTCACACCTATTTGCCTGGACCCTTTTTTGGAGATACCGGGGATTGAACCTGGGACCTTCTGCTTCCCAAGCAGATGCTCTACCACTGAGCCACCATCCCTCCCCTAATATGAACTTATGAAGCTTCCCTCTACTGAATCAGACCTTTGGTCCATCAAAGTCAGTATTGTCTCCTCAGACTGGCAGCGGCTCTCCAGGGTCTCAAGCTGAGGTTTTTCACACCTATTTGCCTTGACCCTTTTTAGTTGGAGATGCTGGGGATTGAACCTGGGACCTTCTGCTTACCAAGCAGATGCTCTACCACTGAGCCACCGTCCCTCCTGCATATGAAGTTGCCTTCTACTGAATCAGACCCTGGGTCCATCAAAGTCAGTATTGTCTTCTCAGACTGGCAGCGGCTCTCCAGGGTCTCAAGCTGAGGCTTTTCACACCTATTTGCCTGGACCCTTTTTAGTTGGAGATGCTGGGGATTGAACCTGGGACCTTCTGCTTACCAAGCGGATGCTCTACCATTGAGCCACCGTTCCTCCCCTAATATGAACATGTGAAGCTGCCTTATACTGAATCAGACCTTTGGTCCATCAAAGTCAGTATTGTCTACTCAGACTGGCAGCGGCTCTCCAGGGTCTCAAGCTGAGGTTTTTCACACCTATTTGCCTTGACCCTTTTTAGTTGGAGATGCTGGGGATTGAACCTGGGACCTTCTGCTTCCCAAGCAGATGCTCTACCACTGAGCCACCATCCCTCCCCATGAACATATGAAGCTGCCTTCTACTGAATCAGACCCTCGGTCCATCAAAGTCAGTATTGTCTACTCAGACTGGCAGCGGCTCTCCAGGGTCTCAAGCTGAGGTTTTTCACACCTACTTGCCTGGCCCCTTTTTTGGAGATGCCAGGGATTGAACCTGGGACTGTCTGCTTCTCAAACAGATGCTCTACCACTGAGCCACCATCCCTCTCCATGAACATATGAAGCTGCCTTATACTGAATCAGACCTTTGGTCCATCAAAGTCAGTATTGTCTTCTCAGACTGGCAGCGGCTCTCCAGGGTCTCAAGCTGAGGTTTTTCACGCCTACTTACCTGGACCCTTTTTAGTTGGAGATGCTGGGGATTGAACCTGGGACCTTCTGCTTCCCAAGCAGATGCTCTACCACTGAGCCACCGTCCCTCCCCATGAACATATGAAGCTGCCTTCTACTGAATCAGACCCTGGGTCCATCAAAATCAGTATTGTCTTCTCAGACTGGCAGCGGCTCTCCAGGGTCTCAAGCGGAGGTTTTTCACACCTACTTGCTTGGACCCTTTTTTAGTGGAGATGCCGGGGACTGAACCTGGGACCTTCTGCTTCCCAAGCAGATGCTCTGCCACTGAGCCACTGTCCCTTATCTCTTCATAGAGAAGTGTGAGAAGGTTTTGATGTTTTCAGTAGCCTAAGATTCTGCATGTGCTTGCATGACCACCAGCAATGAAAATAGTTGCCCATTTCCCCACACTGTTTGATACAGTTTGAACTTATGCTATTGCGCATGTGGTGAAGTATTTTGGGAGGTAAGTACCAACGCATTAGCAGTTTATAGGACTGTAGCCTAATGGTGGGAATTTTAGAGGTATAAGATGGGGAAGACCATATTTCTTTCCAGTCTTTGTCAGAAAATTTTGTGTTACAATCAGTTTGCCACAATCTTTGATACTTTAAGGATGGGGTATGGTCTGAGTGGAGCAAAACTTTACGCAATCTAGATACGAATTTAGAATCGTCAGTAGCTAGTGTATGTAATATATTTTCAAACTCTGCTTGAGGTCTGGCTAGGGCATTCTGTATTGGTGGTATGGAGAAAGAACTTCTGATTTGAAAATAATGTAGCCAAAATAACTTAAGACCAGTTTTTTGTTCTAATTTGTTTTTTTCTAAAAGCTTTCCTTTGCTGAAGAAGTCTATAATTCGTGTAAGTCCAGCTTTATAGCGAGATATCACAATTATCTGCAGAATGTGTGGGTAACCATTCTCGGTTCAAGTATGAGGACTGAATGGATAGAAAAAGGGTGATTCTATTTGTTCCATATTTTAATGGCAGTATGTAAGTAGCTTTTTGTAAGAGATGCTTTTGGTTTCAACTTGTTAGCAGGTCCATATATAGTCAAATAAATTTAGAGGCTGAATATCATGTGTTTCTATTTGTACCCAAGCTAAGGTTGGAGAAGCTAAAGCCTTTAATAAGGAGGCTAAATTGGATGACTCATAGTACAGTGCAAGATTTGGTATTTCAAGACCTCCATACTGTATTGATCTGTAAAGAGTCTTTTGGTTAGTGCGTAGTCTTTTTTTTGCCCATAAAAATTGTAAAAGTTCTTTTTGCCAAAGGTATAGGCATTTCCTGGGGATCTCAATTGGGATGGTCTGTAAAGAAACGTAAAGAAATATGGGGAAGATAAAGTGTCTGATAAGATCTAGTCCATCCGTCCAATATAGAGACATGGTATTCCAGTTTTTAATTGAATTTCTAATTTTTTGTCTGCAAGGTGCCGAAATTGGCAGAAAATAACTGTGACAGGTTTACAGGTATAGTCACCCCTAAATACTTCCAATTTTTTGAAACCCAATTGTAAGGGGGAAATTACTTAATATTTTGGATATTAAAGTTTGACATATTAATTGGATATATATCTGATTTTGTTTGACTAAAAGACAGTCCAGAGACTAGGCTAAAATTATGTAATATTAATTGTACTTCCGGCAAAGAATCAGAGGGTTTGGAGAGACATAAGACAATATCATCAGCATATAACGATATTTTATGAGAAGTAACACCTATGTCTATTCCTTTAATTAGAGGTTTGTACGAATTGTCTCAGCCAAAGGTTCTATGGCTTTTGCAAAGAGGAGCACGGATAGGGGACATCCTTGCCTCGTACCTCTTTGAAGTGAGATTGATTCAGTAAAACAGCCGTTTATTAATAGCTTAGCTGAGGGCTCCTCATATAAAGCGTGGATTGCATTGTTAAACTTAGTGCCAAAACCCATACCGTGTAAAACCATTTTCAAATAGTGGATTTCAACACTATCAAAAGCCTTTGTGGCATCTAGTGATAATAGTAAGGCTTCATTTTGATTAGATTTACAATGCAAAATAATGTTTAAAATGCGACGTATTGTGAAAATTTTGTTGTCTACATTAAGGAGCGAAATTGGGCGGTATGAAGCCGGATCTTGACAATCTTTATACGGTTTTAGAATTGTAATGATATTGGCTTCTGACCAAGTTTTTGGCATGGACCCTGACTCTAGAATATTGTTGCATAGAGTTGTTAGGGGACCAACTCTGCTTTAAAAATTTTAAAATACTCGGGAGGGAGGTCATCCCTACCGGGTGCAGTATTTGGTTTCAGCTGTTGAATATATTCAACAACCTCAGTTGTAATATTTTTTCCAACAAGTGAACATGGGTAGGAGTTAGCTTAGGCAGCAACCCTTGCTTACTTAAGAAAGCTTTTATTTTAGGTGTCTCAGGTTTTGTGGTGGAATATATCTTTGTTTA
This sequence comes from Heteronotia binoei, assembly GCF_032191835.1. NCBI lineage: Eukaryota > Metazoa > Chordata > Lepidosauria > Squamata > Gekkonidae > Heteronotia > Heteronotia binoei. Next base: position 71,589,813 of record NC_083235.1, read on the forward strand.
GAAATCAGTCATAATTTTGGCAATTTTTTGAGTTTGTACTTGTTTGGATCCTTCCTTGTCCAGAAGTGAGTATATGTGAGAGGCTTGGCACTTCTGTTTAACCTTCCACGCTAGGTATTTGATTGATCTTGGGGATTTTTTCCAGTTCCTGTTTTTAATATACATCAGCTGTCTCTGAATTGTTTCAGTTTCCTTATCCTTTAGGAGTTTCCATTCTGCCTCTAATTTCCTATAAATATGCGAGTTACCAGTTTGTTTATGGAGTAGTTACAAATGTTTAATTTTTTGTTGCATTTCCAATATTAATTGTTTCTTTTCTTTTTTCAGGCATATTGCCATAGAAGATACCAAGCCTCTAACAACTGCTTTAGATGCATTCCATAATGTATTTAATGAGATATCATCTGTGTTATTTTCTTTAAAATAGTTTTGTATGTCTTGGGCAATTTGTTCTTTTATGGTGTCATCCAATAAATTTTTTTTCTCAAATTCCCAGTGCCTTTCTGTTTGCATTTGTCTAAATAGTTTTAATGTACAAAGGATTGGTGTATGGTTTGACCAAATATTAATGCCAATTTGTTTGTCTGATAAAAGTTTCATTAATGATTGTTATGTAATCAATTTGTGTATAAATGTTATGTCTTGCTGAGTAATATATATAATCTCTCTCAGTTTGGTGGGAATGACGCCATACATCATAAAGACCATAGCTTTCAAGAAGGTAAGTTCTTATACTAAGCTTCACTTAAGTTCCACACTTATACCTACTCTAACCAACAAAATAAAACAGCAATTATAACACTACTAACACAGCAAAGAAGGCAAGGAAAGAAGAACGTAACCCCCCTCCCCCAGCCCCATTCCCCCCCTCCCTTTATACTCATAAATCAGGTATTCTTCATTAAAATCAGTTCTGACAGCTTCCACGTCTTCAATTAGAAAGTCAGCAGCAAATGTTCAGTTCATAGGTTTCAGGTCTTTTCCAGGATGGGAATCTTGCATTTCTTCTCTGGGGTGAGAGCTTCCTCTTAGCTGTTTTCTTCAGTAAGTCTGCAGGGACTTCCAAGTGTAGGGTCTTCAACATAGTAATTCCAGAGGCCAGATCCGTGGCTACATATTGTTTGCTAAAGTGCTGCACTTGTAATTTGTACAGCATTGTCCATCTGTATTTTATGTTGGCCTGCTGAAGTTTGGTGGTGATTGGCTTCATTGTTTTCCTGAGAGACAATACATCCTGAGGAAGATCTGGATAAATGGTATTTTTACAGTCCTGGTATTTTAAGTATCCTTTTTCTCTGGCTGTGTTCAGAAGCAAAGATTTGATTCGTGGATCAGGTATTGTAATTAGAATATCTCTGGGGAGCCTTCTGTTAGGAGATTTAGCATTCCCAATCCGATAAGCTTTATGAAGAATTAATGGAGAGTCATCAGTAAGGTTTAATTCTTGGGACAGCCAGAGTGTCAGGAAATCAATTAGATCATTAGAAGCTTCCACCCCCTCTGCAAAACCATGCAGTTTAAGGTTATTTTGTCTTACCGTGGCCTCAAGCTGAAGAATACGATCATTTTGCTGAAGATTTTCATCCTGTAAAGCCATGCCTAAGTTCAAGGCCGTGTCTGCAGTCTACGCAGTTTGTGGGAGAGATTTAGTAAAGTCCTGTAGCTGATCATTAATGGGTTTCAATAACCCAGCATTTGTGCAGAAAGTTTATCTAACAGAGACATCTCCATGGCCTGAAGAGATCTTTGTAAGGTGGCTTGAAGAAACTCCTCCACAGAGGCCTCGTTGTAGGCTGTGCTCCCTTCCCTGTCAGGGGAAGCTGCCATTTTTTTGAATCACTTGTGCTGCAGTCATTACTCTGTAAGGATTTTTTTCCCTGGGGGGAGGTTTTAGCCAGTCGTTCTGTCTTCTTGGGGGAAGGCAAAGTTGTCCCCCCAGCTTTTTGCATTGTTTAGGGCTGTAAGATCCGGCGCTGGAATGGGATGGAAATAGGGACGCGGGAGTTAGAGCTCTCCTCTCATGCGTCCCCCATGATCGCCGGCAACGCTCTGCCCCCCCCCCCCAGGAAATTCTTCCTAACGTTGAGCTGGAAACTCTTTAATTTTAACCTATTGGTTCCAGTCCTACCTTCTGGGGTGCCTAATCACTATGCCCCTGTTCATAGCTGCCTGCTCAGAGTTCCAGGCTGGGTTTTTAAATGATTAGTGTCAAGCTTAAACATCTATATTTCACTTCAAAGGATATATTGAGTAAGTTCAAAGCTTTTGTTCTGTGACAAAGTCAATGGGCATAACTGCATGGATTTAAACTAGTTCAGCAGTCATGCTGTCAGTTCAGGTAGCTCTGCAAAGTGTGCTATGAATGTCAGACAGATAATGCCAGTATGTTTACAATACTATAATTATCTGAATTTTTGAGAAAATGCCATGAAAACTACAGCAAGGTAAAAAACCCCAGAAATTTCTCAAGGCGACATGCCCAAAGATGGCTGTGTAAAACTGCCATTTATTTCATTGAATGTTGTGAATCAAGCATGGGTGCAAGTGCTAGACAAAAGTAGCAACAGCAAATGTATCGAGTCATGGGAATGAGGTGCCTGCTAGAGATGGGCTTGAACTGATCCATGAATTTCAATTTGTGCACAAATCAGGCCGATTCATGGTTAGTTCTGAAGTGTTTCAGCCCTGATTAGTTTGTTTTGTTTTTGTGGTTTCTGGCACTGATTCAGTCAATTCCTGGGCGACACTGGGGGTGGACTTCTGGGAGCGCTAGAAACACTCATAATAGTTATCCATCCTTTGTTGGTAGCTCCAGGACCCAATCCTGGAGCTCTCATTCTGCAGAACAGAGAGAGTTGTCAAGAGAGCTGAAGCTGAGCTTCCCTGAGGGCGTTTGCTCTGGAGGGGCTATAACTTGGACATTCCAAATCCAAATTTTGTTCCCATGCAATCAAATTGCATTTTATGGTTCTTACAAGTTAATGTCGCGGTAACAGATTGTAATTTTAACCAGTGTATTCTAGTTAATATTTCTTCTGAAGCTGTATAATTTTTAAATTTTAAATTTTTAAATTTTAATTTTTTTATTATATGTACTATATTTATTAAGCTAGAGGATGTTTAACCACTACTGTATTATTTGTCATGTCTCATTATTCATACTAATGCCCTATATTTTATTTTCACATTTATTTTTTAAATATCTTACGTTTTACTTATTTAGGTCCATCTTGATTTTTACAATTTTTATGTGGTTGTTGTTGGCCTGCATTGTGCTGTGTATTTGGTCATGGACCGTAATAAAGCAAACTGAAACTGAAACTGAATCCAATCTTCGCCGAACTTGGGGATGGGTGGAGGAGAGCCTGCTGGAGACTCCTGGTGAGTTTTCAATGAGCCAACAAACCATGAACCAGTTCAGGCAACAATACGATCCATGAACCAACATGAACCACTATTTCCCCAGTTCATGCTAATCCCTAGTGCTTGCTGATTTGTTGAAACACTTCCACTATAATTGGAAGATTGTACTTGGTAAATGTAGTTGTCTTAAATCTGAAAATCCTGTCCTCTCTCTTCTGAATACAGTATATTAGTTCTTGCTATCTGGGTCAAATAAAATGCAACGTGAGGAGATCTGATAAGGGCTCTCCTGCGGTTTTTAAAAGGGATAAAAAGCAACCAAAAGGGCTTTCTATCAGGCGAAGGCTGTGGTGTGTGTGTGTGTGTAGCTTTTTTTGTTTATTCTCTCACCTTTTTCTCAACCTCAGTTGCTCACCAAGCTTATACTCTTCCCAGGCAAGCCAGAAACACAAGCACCATTTGGGTTAAGTAAGAGTCACTGATTTCAGAGTCACTGAATCAAAGAACTGATTTAGAAATGTTTGAATCCAGATGTGAAGAAAAAATCCAGCAGATCTTGTTCTGCTCTCCTGTTAGTGGCCATCCGGTTGCATCTCCTGCTTTAAGGACAGATAATTAAATGGCAAATTTTGGCTTATTGGATTGTAAACTGCTGGCTTTCACACAGAGAAATGACTAGAGGTGGCTTTTCCAAAAGCATGAATCAAAATGGAAATGTAACTAACTGGCTTTGGAGTTGGCATGCCACTGTATCTGTTAGAAGATAGCCATCCGCTGTGTCAGCTGATGTAGCATGATAGCCATTCCTCCTTTACCAATCAAAAGCAGAGAAAACAGAAGCATACAGTAAGATGGCAGGGATGGTCTATCTGCAGGCAGGACTCTAGTGGAGTTTTTGTCCCAGCTGTGCTCAAGATATCATCAGGCTCATCATAGGAGAACTGTGGTAAGCAGGTGCAAAGATGGCCCAGATTCCTGTTGAAGGGATATTGGCAGGTGCAGTTAGTCAGGGCGCAGCTGTGCCTTTGCTGTGGTGAGTCCCACAGCAGGAAGCGATCTGCCTCCAAAGAGCATCTTTATTTTTCTGTCCTCATATTTAACAACTTCCTGGAGCTTTTCTTTGTCGTCCAAGTTCTTATGGGACCCACTGTTGCTCCTCTTGAGTGTACCTTTTTTTTTAACTTCCCTTCTTTGTTTTTTCATAGTTTTGAGCTAGGGTTGCCAAATCCAATTCAAGAAATATCTGGGGACTTTGGGGGTGGAGCCAGGATAATTTAGGGGTGGAGCCAGGAGGCATTGGGGTGGAGACAGGAGCAAGGCTGTGAGAAGCATAATTGAACTCCAAAGGGAGTTCTGGCCATCACATTTAAAGGGACCGCATACCTTTTAAATGCCTTCCCTCTATTGGAAATGATGGATGGGGCACCTTCTTTGGGGGCTCATAGAATTGGACCTCCTGACCCAATCCTTTTGAATCTTGGAGGGCATTTTGAGGAGAGGCATTGGGTGCTATGCTGCAAATTTGGTGCCTCTACCTCAAAAAGTGCCCCCCCCCCAGAGCCCCAGATACCTGTGGATCAATTTTTCATTATACCCTATGGGAATCATTCTCCATCCCCCCCCCCCTTCTGATGACTCTGAAGCGGGGGGAGGGCCTCCAAATTGGGGGATCCCCTGCCCCCACCTAGGGATTGGCAACCCTATTTTGAGCATGTTTAAAAATGCCCTGGGTGTCAAGTCTCCAAATTCAATAACGAGTCGTTGTTGAAACAAAGTTGCTAGTTTATTGATAAGGATGTACTTGGATAGGTTCAAATTGAAAGACTAAAGATCATACAGTACAATGCCATCATATAAGGTACACTTCAAAGGGATTCTTAAGGGAGGGGCACTATGCAGGGCACATTCACACATTGATGTTACAATTTCGTTCTCAGGCCGGCTCTGGCCTTGAGTGTCTCTGGCTCCAACCTCCCCCGATGCCCAGCCTGAGAAGGCACAGATTATAGCTTCCCATATTCCCATTTCAAAGCAAGGCTACATAACAAAGGAAAAGGAGGAGGGTTAGGGAGAGGTTTAGCTAGCAGCATTGGGTTAGGGAGAGGTTTAGCTAGCAGCATTGGAATACAGAAAGGCTTTACCCAGAAGGCTCTTTGCTTGAGCCAAAGTACAGTACAGGCTTGACCAAGGTTTTACAGAGACATGACACTGGGAATGCTGAGGTATTGTTATATCTTTTAATTCCTGTTCTCATGAACAACTGATGGGGGAGCAGAAGTATCATCTATTTCTTTTGACCACAGCTGCCTGACCTGCCTAATAATCTACACACTCCTGTGATAACATGTCATGCTATCTGAACTACACAGAACTATTTTCCTCTTTCCCTGGAGGCTGCTGTGGCTTTCCTTCTCTGGTTTATTTTTCATCTCTTTTGGAAAGTAAAGAAGATCTGGTATATCTTAATACACTGTTAAAACTAGTCAGTCTGGCTCATCCTTTGAACTTCTGGATAGCCCCAGTGACTCTCCCAAGTTAAATCCAATTTCACTCTGCTGACAGAGCTTATGACTCTAATGAACATATGTTCCTAGCTCATCTCCCCAAGAGTCCAAATAGTTTACCAGCTGGAGTTTTGGGGGTTTTTAAAAAAATTTTGGTGGGAGACTTTTATTCTACCAGGCAATGTTCTGGCATGGATTCTGCCCCAAAGCTGATACAAGGTATCAGCCTAACAGACAGCTACCTGGTGGGTTACAGCATTTTAAACGACAGGGTCTCACAATCGAGCCTAAATACACGTGGGATGTGGAGGAGACTAAAACCCTATGAAATTAGTTGCAGGATGAGCTTCTCCAATCTCACTTTCTTTGGAGTAAGACCCGTTGAATGTACAACTTATTTCCTAGTAAAATATGCATAGGATTAGATTGCCTAGTTTCAATCTTAGCAAGGAAAAAGACCTAGGGTTTTCATTGGAGCTCACCTTACAACTCAGCTCATTAGCCCCACTCATGGCTTATCTGGCATTGGAGTACTGGATTAATTTGTGAGACTGAAGGCTATTATATTTACTATAGCCGCAACTGACAGGATCTTTATAATATTGTGGAATCAAATTACTGTTTGCTTCTTTACAAACCCCTGTATTGATTCTCTTCTGTTGGCATTGATCTTGCTTGAAATTGTAATAATAATTGCGTTTAATGTAGATTAATATTTTGAAGATTATTCATAAGTATAAATAATATAACACACACACACAAAATTCAGGGAGTGCATTCCTTCCATGATGTAAGTGTCCACTCTAAAGGGATTTTTTAAAAATAATTTTTTTTTAAAAAAAGAAAAGAAATTCCACCTCTAAGGGAGTGAAAAGGGGTAGAGGCTGCAGAGAGGAGGGAGGAAATGGAAAGCTGAAGTCAGATCAATTAATCTACAGAAAATGGCTGCGGTCGGTGGGTGAAATGACACCAGTTGCCTAGAGCCTCTTTCTAGATCCCATTGTGTTTCCTTCATAATGGGCCTTATTCCAAACCAATTCAAAAAATGAAACACCTTTCCTAAAACACCCCAAAAATTATATACCCAGAACTATTATAACAGGATTAAAGGTAGTTAAATACCATAGCGAATCATGGGTTTCACACTAGTTTTAAATATAATTGAACTGTTTATTTAGTTACATTTATTCCAACTATGATTGGTTTATAGTGCAGCATCATCTTGTTCTTTTCTAGTTTCAATACTATGCATGCTTTTTTTGCTATCACGTCACAGTTGACTAGGGGCAACCTTGCAGGGTTTTCAGGGCAAGATGGTCAGAGGTGGAGTAGGTTCAGTAGGTTCATTGCCTGCTTCTGCATAGCAACCTGTGCATTTCTTGGTCGTTTCTCATCCATATACTTACTAGGGCTGCTCCTGCTTAGCTTCTGAGATCCGAAGAGACCAGGCTGGCCTGGGCTATCTAGGTCAGTATATGCATGCTTACTTGGGAGTAAGCCTTATTGAATTCATTGGTGCTTAATTCTGAAAAAAAAACATGCAGAGGAATCAGATTACAAGTCAGATTGCAATTTCATTCATGGTACTGTTTAATGCTGAGGAAACATGTACAGGAATCAGACTACAACTTAAACTGCATTTTCATTCATGGTACAGCACCAGTGTATTTGTGGCATTAATGCAGGGATGATTTTGATAGCTTGCTTATGAATCAGGTCAAGGTATGTGAGAGAATCCAAAGCAGCTCATTAAATCTATATATATGTATTATGGATTCGCCATTGTTGCAGTTTTGTCTCTGCGCTGAATAGCAATTATCCGTTTGTGAGCGAAAGCTGTTGGGAAGCATGGGCAGAGCACTTTATGTGCAGAAATGGATGTTGCCCCCAGACAACTGTGAGATGTAGTCAGCACTTCCATGAAGTAATACTATTCAGCTCTGATTGTTTCAACAACAACAACAACAACAACAACAACAACAACAACAACAAATTTTATTTGTATCCCGCCCTCCCCGCCGGAGCAGGCTCAGGGCGGCTAACAACATGGCTCAGAGCCAAATTATACAGGTGAATAAAACTACATCAAACATCAAACATTTAATTAAAATCTGGTTAGGCTTTAAAATTAAGTTAATTTTTTAAAAGTGCTAGTGCTACATTTACTTTTTCTGATGGCGGTTTCCTTCGTAATTTCCATTTCGATCAGGGAAAGCCAGTCTGAAGAGGAAGGTCTTGCAGGCCCTGCGGAACTGTTCTAGGTCCCGCAGGGCCCGCATTTCCTCTGGAAGTTGGTTCCATAGGCTCGGGGCTACAGAGGAGAAGGCCCGGTTACGGGTGCTTTGCAGCTTCACCTCTCTCGGTCCGGGGACAGTCAGCAGGTTTTTCCCGGCTGACCTCAGTGCTCTCTGGGGTTCATATGAGGAGAGACGGTCCCTAAGGTAGACAGGTCCTCGACCATATAGGGCTTTAAAGGTAATGACCAGCACTTTGTAACGAACCCGGTATGTAACTGGCAGCCAGTGCAGTTCGCGCAGCCCAGGCTGTATGTGCTCCCATTTAGGGAGTCCCAGCAACAGTCTAGCCGCTGCGTTCTGCACCTCAAGCAGCGTGATAGTCCTTCAAACTCCTCTTCTTCAGGGCATAAGCAATTGTTCAGTCTTGGGCTGTTTTTAGAATGGATGTAGATAAACCCTTGTGTCTGTACAATGATGTTACAACAGTGTGTGTTATACACAATGCAATCTTAGTGTTCTTGCGCTATATGAAACCTCACTCTTTTCTATGCAGAACATATTATATACAGTCACAGGAGGTTAACAAAGGCACTACATTCCTCTGTGCCCCCCCTCTTGTGGTAGACAACAGACATCTATAAACCATTTATTACTATGTTTTAACCCCGTATTTTCCTCTGTGGATCTCAGAGTGCAGATATAGCTCCCCCTCACAACAGTCCCTTGAGGTAATAACCCTGGGAAGTAGGTTCAGCAAGTGATCCTGATAAGCCACTCAGTGAGTTTAATTACTGAACAGGGATTTAAAGGCAGGTCAACGTCTCACATGTGTCCAGTATGCCATGCTAAATGAAGTCATTGCCACTAAAGTAGTGGTAATGAAAATAAAATATATCTCATCTGCATGCATTTACTTAGAAGCAGTTCAGTGGCAATATTACCCAGCTAAGAAATGTATGGAATTATATCCTGAGGGAGCAAGCCTTAGCAACACTACTCAGAAGTGAGTCCCATTTTATTCAATGGGGCTTAGTTCCAGGAAAGTATTCTTTGGATTTCAGCCTAAATGTGCTTCTAAACACTGAAGTATCAAGTGTGTTCATTAAGAAAGTCACATGGTTGATAATGTTCTCAAAGTATGTCACACAGCTATGGTATTGTAGGCTACTGTAACACATATATCTTCTTCTATGTAACTTGCATCCATTGTCTGCCTTTGTCAACTCCCCTTATTCTTGTACATGCTACCGATGCACATTCCTCTCACTGCAGCTTACCTCCATGAATAAGTCTCGCCTTACCACTTGCTATTGAGTCCCTCAGAAAACCAGAGAGCCAGTTTGGTGTAGTGGTTAAGTGTGCGGACTCTTATCTGGGAGAACCGGGTTTGATTCCCCACTCCTCCACTTGCACCTGCTGGAATGGCCTTGGGTCAGCCATAGCTCTGGCAGCGGTTGTCCTTGAAAGGGCAGCTGCCGTGAGAGCCCTCTCCAGCCCCACCCACCTCACAGGGTGTCTGTTGTGGGGGAGGAAGGCAAAGGAGATTGTGAGCCGCTCTGAGACTCTTCGGAGTGGAGGGCAGGATAGAAATCCAATATCTTCATCTACCTCACAGGGTGCCTGTTGTGGGGGAGGAATGGGAATATGTGAAAGAGATTATAGTGCCTTCTCAGGCTGGGCATCGGGGGAGGAGACGCTCAAGGCCAAAGCAGGCCTGAGAACGAAATTGTAACATCAATGTGTGAATGTGCCCTGCATAGTACCCCTCCCTTAAGAATCCTTTTGATGTGTACTTTATATGATTACACTTTACTGTATGATCCTCAGTCTTTTAATCTCCTTGTAGTCGAGAGCAATGATATCAATAAACTAGAAACTTTGTATCAACAAGGCCTCGTTATTGAATCAGCCGACTTGACACTCCCCCCCAAAAAAGATGGAGTGTCATCCTACTCTTAATGAAAAAGACTAAGCTTCCCAGAAGGCATCAAAAGCTGGCTGCAAACACATCCAACGATGATGAAAAATGACCACCAGCAGACTTGTGGAGTCATGTGAAAGTTAGCACTGTACATTCCAGTACACAGGAGCTGGAGATGTAGGCCTTTTGGCCATAAGATGCATGGGATGCCAACAGAAGGAGGAAGCAGATGCACCTGGTTTGCATTTCGTCTTATTTATGATAGCTGCAAATAAATTTCTGCTGCACTTGCTGCCCCTGGGGGCCAGTTGCTTTACAAACAAAATAATTTGCATCTTGACTTGGAGCAGAAGCCACTGTGAACCATGAGGGGGAAACATATGGAATAGGATTGCTGCCAAGTACCATTAAAAGCAGTACTTGGCTTGAAACTTGCAGTTCTTTTCTAACAGAATAGTGGTTGAGAATGGTTGGCATCCTTATCAAAATCTGCACGTTTTCTGTCAGCCTCCCTGTGTGTATGTTAACCAGGAAAAACCTCAAGAAAAGCAATGATTATTCAGCTTCCTAGCAATAGGATGGATCCCGCACAAAGTTTCAGCTGATAGAAGGATCTTCCATTAGTGGAACAGCATTGGGCGTGTGTGTATCCTCTTAGTGCAGCCTCAAATAGTCCCTAAGTGCTGTTCTGGGGAGACAGGGGACTCTCTCCAGGAACAGTATGAGAAGGGGAGTCAAAAGTCTGTCATGGGATGGATGAATTGGTAAAAATTGTCCCCCTTCAAGCCATGGAAATGTTTTGCTGGATCCAACCCAATACTATTTTATCTTTGCAATATTTCAGTCTTGTAATGCAAGATTGTCTAAAACCCACAAACCCAGACAGTAGTATATGATGATGTGTGAAACACTGCATATGCAGGAGTGTGTGTTTCTGTTCCAACTTCCTTAAGAGTACAAAATCCATGATGCAATCTGACTGTGAGTAAAGACCTATATATGAAAACATCTAGGGCAGGGGTGTCAAACTCATTTGTTATGAGGGCTGGATCTGACCTTGTCAGCAGGGCCAGATTTAGTCTTCTCACCATCCCCGGGCCCAAAGAAGTCCGTCTCAAGACAACCAGAGACAGGGCCTTTTCTACAATGGCCCTCACATGGTGGAACCAGCTGCCGGAAGAGGTGAGGGCCCTGCGGGATCTTACTTAGTTCTGCAGGGCCTGTAAGACAAGCCTCTTCCGGTTAGCCTACGCCTGACTAGATAAATGTAGCTTATCAGACTTCAGTGAAATATACTGTATAGTTTTAACGTTAAGATTTTAAGGTTTTTAGGTTTTAAACGCTTCGACTTTTTAAAATGTAATAACTTTGCACTCTGTTTATTGTTTTATCGTTTGTTGTGAGCCGCCCTGGGCCATTTTATGGGAAGGGCGGGATATAAGTCATAGAATAAATAAATAAATAAAATAAAATAGATTTAGACGAAGAGAGGCCCTAGGCTACTCCACTTGTGAGGACCCTCCGAATCCCCCACCCTCACGACTAGAAGAAAATGGAAGAGTGTTATAAACAAAATTGAGTGAAGCCAAGTACGATTACGGGTATTTAATATTCTGCAATTCACAATTTCTCCTCTAAAGGACATAAGATGTTATTGTTAAATACCATAGCGATTGAAAAAAATGCATAAATGTTAAAATTAACACTGAATTTTTTTTGCAATAACTGAACTTTGTAAACCTTTTGTGGAATAAGCATTAATTTTTAGGAAAATGAAGTTGTAATGTTATTCTTTTTTAAAAAAACCTTGAGTTTACAAATTATATTGCCTGGGAAGTGTAAATAATGTGATTATGATTACCTGACAGTGTGGCACTTTTAGAATCTACTTTAAGTTGTCATTAAACAGTCAGTTTTAAAATACATATTAAGAAGTAAACTACAACCATCAAATAAAGTAAGACTAAAATTTTTTTTTTCTAGCCTTCCTCATAGCAAAATCATCCAAAACTTCATCAAAATTTGTTTGTCTAAGTTTGTCACTTTCAGTGCACAGAATGCTCAGTGCGGACAACCTCTCTTGAGACATCGTGCCCCTTAATTCATTTTTAATTCTAGATAGATTTTATTTATGGCAAAAGACAACATCTTAAACAAAAGGGATAACTATACATATCCATGAGAACAATCTGTAAAACATGATAAAAGTATTATAGCATTATTAAAATTGAATTTTTAAAATTTTGAGTCTTGAAAAACTCCTCTCTCCAGAGCAGTTAGTGACCATAAAGCTAAGAAATAGCTGCAAGATTGCTTCCACATTAGGAAAGGCCATCTGAATGTTTTCCTTGTATATAATTTGATAAAGGTCTGTATGAGACAGAGAGTGCTCTTCTGTAAGCCGACGGCTTTATCTCACGTACAGGTGAAAGTGCAAAAGTTCATCAATAAGTTTCAGGTCAATATCTTCTGGGTATGCTTCCATCAGCAGTTAAACACCTTGCTGAATTTCTTGCTTAGATGCTGTCAGATTAGCAAGAATGGAAAACAATTGTGCAACATCACTGTACACAATACTTCTTTTTAAATTGGCTTCAAGTGCATCTAATATAGGAATAAAGGATTTTATCCCAAACCTATCTCTTGAAGAAAGTGCGCCTAAGGCATCAGATGCACTTCTGTCATTTTTTTGCTGTTCCCTTACTCTTTGCCTCCTTGTTTTGTAGTTAACATTTGGCAAGGTGGCTTTTGCTTGTTTCTCAAGCTCATCAAAATCTTTTTTAATTTTCCTTAAAAATCCAGAAGTGAACTGTATAAACTTGCACAAGAATGCAATAGCAGGTCTGATTTCTGAAGGGCTTTGCTGACCTTGTGAAAATGACCTAGCACATAGGTCCAAAAATGCAGCATAAACACAAATTCCAGTTCTTCCATTTTCTGCAATAGATTGTTAGCTTGAAGCCTGGTCTCCCCTTTCCCATTAACGTCAGAGTACAGATGACTAAAGGCATCCAAAACAGCTTCTGTGGCTTTTGTGTGTGCATCCCACCTAGTGTCTGACAAATATTGAGGCACTTTAGACTTAGGTGGCAAAAATGATTTTAGAACTGCCCATCTCTTTGTGGAGGATGAAAAGAAGGTATACATTTCATTGATAATGCCAAAACAGTTCACTGCATCAAGGCAGCAATTCACAGCTGAATGGTCTACCAGACTTAAAGAGTGACCTG